>NC_060149.1:848257987-848894237 GCF_021461385.2 Schistocerca piceifrons | reverse complement strand
CTGTGCCCTAAATAAGTTGCAATTTACATCAGTAGTTTTCAGCAAAGAACCTCACGCTATACTAGGTGAAGTCACATAATGGGCTGGATCCAGTTAGTACGTTCTAAGTTGGAAATTTTCACAGACATGAGACAACAGCAAGAAATCGATTTTCAAACTCTCGTGCTTGAGTATGCTAACACAAAGCTGCACTAACTGGGCTACACAACTGCTAAGCATTAAATGAGAATACTTGTCGTACACATTATTACAGTGTTGCCAAATCGTCTTTCCTTGATGTCCTTTATCTGTTGAAGTTATTCAGGGGACTAAATAGTGTAAGTAATTTTTATACTGTTAGGATGCAAGAAATCGCGGTACGGCGTCCGAGTGAGCGAATTTTTGTTCACCCTGTACGTAAATGATGGATAACGTTGGGAGATTTACGCAGCTGCCATATGCAGAAAAGTCACAACGCTAAAATATTGTAGCGAAATGAAGAAAAGCCTGCAGAGGATCGACGTCTGGTGCAGGGAGTGAATATTGAGCCACAACATAAACAAATGTAACGTATCGTGAATAAATAGACAGAAAGATCAAATATTGTAAGATTACAGGTTTGCTGAGAAAGCGCTGGAAACAGACACATCCATTATATATATATATATATATATATATATATATATATATATATATATGGAAATATGCGTAGAGAACTTATAGTATGAGCATACAAATATCGTAATAGATTCATCAGAACTGTTCTCCGTATGTGAAGTCCACCAACGGAGAAAGTAAGTTACAAAACCCTCATTCGACCTATTGTTGCGTACTGTTCATCAGTCTCGAACCCTTACCAGATAGAGCTGTTAGAAGATGTAGAGAAGATCCGAAGAAGAGTAGCGCAGTTTGTATTCGGTTCATAAAGTAGGCCTGAAAGCGACGCAGGGTCGCTATGCCAACTGCAGTCGCAAATGCCACAAGAGTCCAGTTTGCTGTTAAAATTCAGAGCGATTGCGTTCCTAAGAGAATGGAGCAATATATTTTGTCTTCCTATGTATATCTCCCGAAAATTATCACAAAGGTAAATTCGGAGGAATCGGAGCTCACACTTAAGAATGGGGCGAAAGGTAAGGGAGAGAGAGGGAAGGAAGCGGTGAGGGGAGAGTGCAGGAGAGTTCAAGATTATATTTTATCCAAAGTCACCATTGAATTCCTATTCATGTGGTCAATTTCTTATACGCCGTACGCAAATACAATAAGATGTTCACCTACTGGTTGTTGTAACATATAGGCAAAGATTTAGCAACTAACGGAATGTAGCCGTTTTGGCAGCGTGCCATGAAACAGACATTCCTCATTTTAAATATCATTAATTTTTCAGCGTCAATAGTGCTAACATACTCATCCTATGAGTGATAAGCAGCGGGTGAAGGAATTCTTCAATGCTTCATAGAAGAATAGTATGCGAACCAAACTTCCAAGTTACCAGTTTGAATACAACGACAGGCATTTGTTACAACAACACAGCTTGAACCAAGTATGCTCTCATTGAAATCTGTTGCATCAAGGAACGGCTGTGGAGGTGGAAACTTTAGGGACAAATTTAGTCCCAGATGCCTTCTATTAATGCAAAGAAACCATTAACTGTACAGATAAATAAAACAGTAACACGTGGTCTATAGTATTATTTGACGAAACCGCTATCTACTATAAGAAAAATCTATATAACTCGTGGCACAGAATCAGCTTTAGGGTTCGGCTATAACGAATATCAAACCAAACAACTTCTATCTGACGCTGAAGTTAACTGTGTGCTCAGTGTGTACTTATGGAGAGACCTTGTCATTTCAAAGAAAAACGTCGCCCACTACGACTGAACTATCAGTCATAAACAGGGTAAACTTCAGAGGCTGGAATAATTAAAAAATAAAATTATGTTGCAGCTGCAGTTAGGGAACGAACAATCAAACAGAATGATCTCTCTCTTTCTATCATGCAAATATACTCTGCACAGCAGAATTAAAGGCTCCCGCTTATGAAAGCCGATTATCGTTTCCCATTTCGACGCACAAGTTTGAAATTTGGCTCAAAGGTACCTATACCCTTCTACTGTAAATTTTTGCGCTTGCGGAACCACCAAGGAGTGTTCAAACGCATTCGAGGAAATTTGAAGTTAATCAAGAACAGCAAAGCCAACGCCCTTGCGGCAGTGGTAACACCGGTTCCCTTCAGATCACCGAAGTTAAGCGCTGTCGGGCAGGGCTAGCACTTGGATGGGTGACCATCCGATCTGCCGAGCCCTGTTGGCAAGCGGAGTGCACTCAGCCGTTGTGAGGCAAACTGAGAAGCTACTTGATTGAGAAGTAGCGGCTCCGGTCTCGTAAACTGACATAGGGCGGGAGAGCGGTGTGCTGACCACATGCCCCTCCATATCCGCATCCAGTGACGCCTTGGGTTGCGGATGACACGGCGGTCGGTCGGTCGGCCTTCATGGCCTGTTCGGACGCAATTAAGAGCAGCAAAGGATGTTTATGCTTTTTCAGCCCTCCTACTTCACGCCCTCTGTAACGTGATCATGGCGAGAACGGGGGGGGGGGGGAGGAGGGGGGGCGACATTAATACGAGGGTGAGTCAAACGAAAACCTTAAATTTGTAATAACAAATCGAAAATTCGCGCCGTTATCCTGTAAGTTGGTAAGCGTGCTACAAACAGTGTGCAGAATGACCTGTAGGTGGCAGCATGGTGCAGATGCACATATACCGTCGCAGTATCAGTATAAAGATGGCTGTCTCAATTGCGACTTGTACCAGGGAAGAGCAGCATTCTGTCATTCGGTTTTTTCATAGTGAAGGTGTGAAACCTATTGAAATTCATCGACGAATGAAGATTCAGTACAGTGATGTATGTTTGTCACAGCAGCAAATCTACGAATGGAGTAGAAAGTTCGCAAATGGTGTGACTTCAGTGAAAGATGCTCCTCGTCCAGGTCAGGCACAACCCATTGTGACTCCACAAAACATTGCAGCAGTTGAAGCCATAGTGAAGGAAAACCGCCGAGTGACACTGAATGACATTGCTACATGTTTACAGATTAGTCATGGGTCAGCACACCACATTGTGCATGATGTGCTCCAGTTTCACAAAGTGTCTGCAAGACACCTGAAGACTCCTGAAATGAGAGAACGACGTGTTGATGCTTGTGAAGAACTTCTTCGGCGCTTTGAACGAGAAGGTGATGGCTTCATTGCAAGAATCGTTACTGGGGACGAAACCTGGGTTCACTTCCACCAACCGGAAACGAAGAGAGCGAGCAAGGAATGGCGCTATTCCTCATTACCCAAACCAAAGAAGTTTCGAACAGAACAATCAGCAGGGAAGGTTATGCTGACTCTCTTTTGGGACGATAAAGGCGTCATTTTGGGGCATTACATGCCTAGAGGGACCACCGTCACCAGTGCATCATACACAGATCTCCTAAAAATTCATCTGCGGCCTGCAATCAAATCATAGCGACGTGGACTGCTGTCAGCAAGTGTCCTTTTGCAACATGAAAATGCAAGGCCCCACATTGTCCCTACAACAGTTGCAACAATCACAGACGTGCATTTTGAGTGTTTCCTCATCCACTATACTCACCAGACCTGGCCCCAAGTGATTTCCATATGTTTGGACCACTCAAAGACGCAATGGGAGGAAAGAAGTTCCGTTCTGATGAGGAGGTACGCCACGCGGTGCATGAGTGGTTGCGCAGACTACCAAAAGAATTTTTTTCTAAGTAATTAATGCACTTTGTAACCGCTGGAGGACTTGCATTGAGCGTGGGGGAGATTATGTTGAAATGTGTTACAGCTTTGTACCACTTCTGCACAATAAATAATACTTTAAAAATATTTAAGGTCTTCATTTGACTCACCCACGTACATTTGTGAATAAAAAGGTAAAAGGTCCCTCTAAGATTCCCTCCTCCCCCCCCCCCCCGCCCCTCACTTAGGCAACACCCTCGGCGCCACCTGTGTTGGGCACTTTAAAAACGTCCCTGTACGGAGAGAGCCATTCACTGATTCCTAGGCCTCGTGTGACAGGCAACCATTTCGACATTCAGCGGAGTGGCACTAAGTCACTGAACCAGTGGCTCCTGGCTGCACGCACAATCTGAACTAAAAAGAGGGATCCTTTGTCATATTATTCACGTATATGTCAATGTTACAACCCGCACGATCATGCCACAGGAGAGTGCGAAACAGGAGAGCTGAAAAAGCGTAAACGCTGTAAGTGACGTGCACTTACGTGTGTTTCTGAAATGAGTGGAGCCCTGAGCTATATTCAAATGGCTAAAAGAGCCACACGCAGTGGAAATGCTATTTGACATTAAAATCAAAGTAAAAGATTGGGTCGCAACCAACTCTAGCCAAACGAAAAACAAGAGGTTCGACTGAGTCGGAAAATTAATTAATTTAGTCATAAGAAAAAACTCATAAAAGAACATTCATTGTAATGTCACTCATAAAGAATGGGATGTAATTATTAATATGATCCAGAGATTATTCACATGAATCAAATATTAAAATAAAATAAAAAGGGCGTGAACACTGTGCATAACAGCAGCTTGCAGCAACAATCCTGAAAAAAACATCTATTCTAAAGAATTTGTTTTAAATAAAAAGGGGACACTAATTATTGGACCTTTGCGCATGGAAACGCTATGGATGGGCTAACAAGGAAACTACACGGTAAATGGCGTAGGTAAAGGAGACGTAACATCGATACACCGGATAAGACTTGAAACAAAATTAATCTTTTTCTTAAGACATTGTTATAAGTCATCAACCTATATAACTGCTGTTGCCTGGTAACTACGTACGATTGTTTGTCAAACGCTATGCGATTCACAACGGAATCTCTCTTGATTTGGAATCGAGGTCGTAATTTGAGGGGGACGGGAAAGGTTTAATACTCGCATTCACACCCACATTCACTCAAAAAACAGCAAGGACGGCCCCAACACCAGCATGCAACGAAGCTGGGGGGTTTGTTCCGCTGTGTTGAGAAGTGATTAAATAAAAGAGTAAATCTGAACATGACGGTTACATTTAAAGTTGATCTTCGGTTTCGAGATGCAGCCTCGACGAGGGCCACACATACACGCTTACGCGCTTAAAATGAAATCACAAACCCCAAATGTAATTGTATAATCCGGACAGAATATACATAATACTCCGAAATCAGAGCAATAGGTAAACTCAAAAACAGAGGCAGGGGGCCACAGGAAAGTTAGTCTCACACTTAACTCGTGTGTCGGCGTGGTTCGCGGAGACACAATTTCTACGTATAGTGGCCAAATTTCAGCAATATTAAAACACGCAGCCGCGAAAAATTAACATTTTACAGAGGACGCGTTTGAATAGACAAAGGATAATAGCAGAGGGCCAACAAACTCTAATATTAACCCACGTGGATGGTTTCCAACGGACATATAGTAATGAAACAAAGAAAATTCACAAAAAGGCAAAAATTATCAAGATTCGGAAAAGAATAGAATGTCTACACACGCAGTCGCAAGCACACAAACATTCACACTGAACCAAGTGCGCACTTACTACGTGAGATCGCTTCAAGATATGCAACACCTTTGTGCTACGTTCTTCTCATGGACCAAAGTCTGCGTTAGGAATCAAACCGCAAGCCTCCAAAAGCCTTACATTCCTTGCTGCGACCCAGAAAAACAATCTTTATAAGACAAAAAGCGAGGCGAAAAGCTAAAAGCTCCCCTATCGCTATGAGATAACGCGCCACGCGGTTAAATCAACTTCCCCGTCTTCGAAGAGACCTCGGCTGCAGACCCTCGGAGAGCTGGAAGCAGACTGCCCATCTCACACTAAAACTTCTAACACACGATCCCGTGGCCAAGAAAACCCAGAGATGAGGCTACCACCACCAACCTAGCGCCGGTAACTTTCACACAAAGGGAACAAACCTCTTTGCCTACCTGAAAACTAGAAGGGATGGCCATTCTGTTAGACTACCGCTGATTCTCTGCAGCAGACTAAACCACCGTACAGCAAAATGAAACACACCCACACTCATTCACTCACGCATGCCAGAGATTT
Source organism: Schistocerca piceifrons (assembly GCF_021461385.2). Lineage (NCBI taxonomy): Eukaryota > Metazoa > Arthropoda > Insecta > Orthoptera > Acrididae > Schistocerca > Schistocerca piceifrons. Next base: position 848,888,147 of record NC_060149.1, on the reverse strand, counting down.
CGGAGTAGGAGAGCAACGGATAAACATTTTATGGAATAATAGTCGTGAGTTGAGTTACACATAAAAACATTGAAGACGTATAATGGCGTTATAGACGCATTTGCAAGTCTGAAAAGAACCAACATAACAACCAAATGATGCTTGCAAATTGCAGAAAGAAATAGGCTACAGCTAGATTGAATCATAGCTCAGTATTCTCTGGTAGGAAGTTTAGCAACGAAAACACCCGAATTTTTCTGGAGGATGCAAAGTGCACTGGAAAGCAAATAAAATGATAATGAAAGGGGGCTATAGGACCCTTTCAACGCCTTTTGCTGCTTCGAATTAGGTTCAAATTTCCTTGAGTGTTTTTGAATGGTCCTAGTACACCAGAGCAAAAACTACGGCCGCACTACACTCCAAAAGGATGCGATCGCGTCCAATGCAGGTCCTTAAAGAAAGGCCGAATCTTGCGGAGTGGTGTCAGCAGTGTTAAAGGGTGTCCTGTTGATCATCACAATGCGAAATATCGTTTTCGACTGCGTAATGTGTGGGTGGTTTCACTGACTCCCTTTATGCCACCCACTGGGATCTTCTCATGTCAATTCTGGGCGGCGGTGTGTCTGAATTGTTTTCTTCGGTCACTCATAACAAAACGGCGGGATTTCAACGCTTGGCATCGCAGTTCAAACATCAGTCGTAGCGGTGTCAAGAGAAGGGGTGAAACGTGGGTAAGAGGTGATGTGACGATCTTCCCGTCATGTGACACGTCTGCGGTGGCCTTGGGCTTATTTGTGGTGAAATTTGGTCCCAATGTGACATCATTACACCATGTTAACCTCACATGAACTGCCGGCCGCTGTGGCCGAGCTGTTCTAGGCACTTCAGTCCGGAACTGCGCTGGTGCTACGGTCGCCGGTTCGAATCCTACCTCGGGCATGGATGTGTGTGATGTCCTTAGGTTAGTTGGGTTTAAGTAGTTCTAAGTCTAGGGGACTGATGACCTCAGATATTAAGTCCCATAGTGCTTAGAGCCATTTTTCTCACATGAACTACTGAACGCTGGCCTTTACGAGTATGTCGCATTTGTCGATAATTGCTATTCGAAGGATCACCGAGCCCGAGCGCGAAGTTGCAGGGCGTCACGCTTTTACATCACTACACAGAAAGGTTGTTGATACCTTTATGCCACATTTCTAATTTGTGCGTCACAGTGGGAGACAATTAGGTGTTTCAAGAATGTGATCGTTTAATGCAGTGAAGATGGCTCGTTTTGAGCCGGCCGCTGTGATCGAGCGGTTCTAGGCGCTTCAGTCCGGAACCGCGCTGCTACTACGGTCGCAGGTTTGAATCCTGCTTCGGGCATGGATGTGTGTGATGTCCTTAGTGTTGGGTTGGCAGAAGATCCAACACCGTGTTACTAGAGGAGGCCGAAATGCATGCGTTTTAGCTCACGCAGGTTGGTGTGAGGAGGGAAGGTCTGGAACATGACAAGGAATTAGAATTCAGAAAGCGGACGTAATTAGTTTCATACTTAACTTTAATCCATTATGATGAACGTCGCTCTTGACGGTACATGATTCACAATATTATCTGTTCAGAAGACACAGTAACTGAATATGGCGCCTTGCTAGGTCGTAGCAAATGACGTAGCTGAAGGCTATGCTAAACTGTCGTCTCTGCAAATAAGAGCGTATGTAGACTGTGGTGTCACCGCCAGACACCACATTTGCTAGGTGGTAGCTGTTAAATCGGCCGCGGTCCATTAGTATACGCCGGACCCGCGTGCCGCCACTGTCAGTGATAGTAGACTGAGCGCCACCACACGGCAGGTCTAGAAAGACGTCCTGGCACTCGCCCCAGTTGTACAGCTGACGTTCATAGCAATGGTTCACTGACAACTACGCTCTCATTTGCCGAGACGATAGTTAGCATAGCCTTCAGCTACATTTGCTACGACCTAGCAAGGCGCCGTATTCCATTGATATTGAGATTCTATTAATGTATCATCAAGAGCGATGTTCTACAAATGTGGATTAAAGTTAAGTATTCCAGAAGCTACGTACTTTTCTTTATAGCATTCATTACGTATCCTGTTTCAGACCTCACGCCAGCCTGCGTGAGTTTAAGCGCGTGCCTTTCGGCTTCCTCTCATTGTGTCTAGGCTGTCTTGTCTAGACACAACATAGACAGTGAACCATCGCTAGCAAAGTCGGCTGTCCAACTGGAGCGAGTGCTAGGGAGTCTCTCTAGACTAGACCTGCCGTGTGGCGGTGCTCGGTCTGCAATCACTGATAGTGGTGACACGCGGATCCGACGTATACTAACGTACCGCGGCCGATTTAAAGGTTACCACCTAGTTAGGTTTAAGTAGTTCTAAGTCTAGGGGACTGATGACCTCTGATGTTAAGTCCCATAGTGCTTAGAGCCATTTGAAACTTTCTTTCTTTTTTTTTTTTTTTGGCTCGTTTTGAGATGAAACAGCCATTGCCGTTGTCAGTGCAGCATAAGGAACACTTCTTCTCCCGTTATGACGCAACTAGTCGCACCGGTTATTTCTGATTGATGACTCAGTTAGTAGAAAGTAGACAGAGTGAGGTGGCGCAGTGCTCAGCGCACTGGACTCGCATTTGGGAGGACGAAGGTTCAAATCCCCGTCCGGCCGTCTAGATTAAGGTTTTTCCTAAGTCGCTTAAAGGAAATGCCGGATGGTTCCACTGAAAAGGGTACGACCGATTCCTTCTCCTAAAATGAGCTTGCGCTCTGGTTCTAATCACTTTGTTATCGACGGGATATTAAACTCTAAATCTTCCAGCCTTCCTTTAGTAGAAAGTATGCACTGAGTCTGCAACCAGGTTTCGTCTAGTGACAGTAACACTTAGTCTGCTAAGGACGAGAGGTTGCTTGAGCTTATCACCTAAAAGCACTGCCAGCAAATAGCGAAGGGCGACGGCTGCGGTGTAATGAGTTCGCCGCCTGCGCGGCACTTACGACCTCCCACACAGGCTAGAACATACCAAAGTTTCTTACAACAACGATTTACTCTCTAGGCGTAGTCTCCCCGTAGCCTAATACTTGATGCATTTCACTTTTAACTGGTCCGTTGTTTTGGCCTTATAGTATGAGGCAATTAAATTACTGTGAATATTACGAGGATATTGCAGCACGGGCAGTACTGTGCATGCCTTTAGGAGTGTTAGTTACTTATCAAACAGTAGTTAATCAACGCCAAACCCTAGCAAACTACGCTGCGGTGGGCCACGACGTATAGATTATGTTTGCTTGACTGTACATCATCATAAAACCGATAAGATCTCTCTTGGAATTATTTCATACCGCTACCCATGTTTATGTTTGGTAGTCACACACAGTGAAAAATGCTCGTTGATGTGCTACCAGCTTCAGAAGTCGTTAAATGTTAGAATCTCTGAACTATGCCGCATCGAGGTTACGTTTGATTCTGGTGTAGAGTCCTCCGTGAGAGACAAAAGCACGAATGACTTGTTTGGGACTTACGTACGTATTTAGTGTCTAATCTACCTGGCAAGAGTCGCTACACTTCTTTACCTGTCGGATAGTCGTGGAGTGTGGCAATGCCTTAGAATATGCAGAAAGATCATACAGGGTGGACATAAAGTCTGGGAACAATTTCAATTATTTATTACACAAGAACCAAACATTGTACAGATATCATACATATGTCATTTGTAAGAGAAACCCTGAAAGTTTTTTTTCCGTGTATATCACCACAGAGTAGTTTGGTAATTGGCGATAGTCAGCGCTAGTCGCAAACATGACGAGTTCAGGTGCGGAATGAGCTTTCTGTGTGTTGGAGTTCGACAAAAACAAGCTGTTCACTGGATTTTTAGAACCAAGTACGGTAAGAAGCCACCAACAAGGAAGGCCATTTACCACTGTCCTTTAATTGTTTATCTTTCTTTATTGATAATAACTAAACAATGACCACGTTAATTTCTTTAAGGATTGCGATCCGTCTGCTGTTCATTAATTCAAGCTATAGAAGTCTGTTCCAAAGTTCGACATTCATTTTCATTTTTACTTATGGAACTCGATCGTAATTTCAATTCAGACTCGTAGGATTGGTATGCAGTATGTGCGCTGCTGGATATCTCATTCTCATTGCTTGCAGTTTGTTTTATAGCGAAACAGCGTTTTATAAGAACGATCGTTGTATCGTGATCATAAGCCGCCACATGTAACAGAAAAATTACGATATGAAACAAAAGTGTAGTAAACCTTTTTTGCCTGGTTCCCCTATCCTAGTTTTCACTTTCTTTCGAAACAATTTTTTTTGAAATATATATGTTCTTAATTTATTTCATAATAGAAAATTTATGCGATTTACGTTTAAAAGATGTGAAGAAAGTAATAACTATTTCACTTTATGAGAATATGGCGATAACTCATAGCGTAGATGAGGATGGAGCAGCACCATTAATTTTCCGAATACAGACCTAACTCTTGTTTTGAGCAATATTGGACACTAGTTTATAAAAGTAGGGCGAAGGAGGTGGGAAGTTCGATTTCATGTATTTTTCATAGGTAAAATGAAATACCTTTGCTTCCCTATACGACAAAAAACAGCCAGTTACTTCTCTATGTACCGTAAGTCTCATACACACACAGTAAACTTTCATTCTAGAAACGACAACGACAGCTTCGAAATACGAGTTGCTGCACTAAGTGATATTTGTAAACGGTGTACGAATTCTGCTATTTCGTACCTGTGATTGTCAATAGCAGCCGCTGTGGCTTTACCAAAGTAACAATAAAGGATGGAAAGAAAAAGAGAGATGGACAGAAACGGGGAGCCGAGACGGATATTCATCTTGCAATCACAAAATTACAGAATCTTGCACAGTGAAGCAATGTGGCGTTTTACCACTTGCCTGTGAGTAGTTTAATATATTCTTTATTAATTTTCATATTTAAAGTGATTAGGCAGGGGCAAATAATATTCAGCTCTTCATTTGTTTAAATGAGTAGGGAAAATTTCTAGTATCATAATGGGCTTGGTGTATGACATATAGCATGTTCGACGTGTAGTTTCGAACCTAATCTGGCGAACTTTGTAAAGGTTAGGTTACCACGCTACCGAACACATGAAATGCTTTGATGTGTAGGATGAAACATTTTTGACCCTGATATCCTTCCAGGCTAAGCTGACTCCACAGCAACCATGGTATCAAGAATCCGAGTTGCACCATGTGAGCAGGTGTATATTTGAGCGTGTATGTGGATTCTCTCTACGATATCCTGTGTTGTTTTCTGGAGGTAGCTAAGCACAATCCTGACTACGTTACTATAATTGCCTCTTTGTTTCTTATTGTCGTCTACAGTAATACCAAACCCTGGTCACTCAAGGTATAAAAGGTCATGATCAAGAAAGAAAGGATGAAAGACGGCAAAGATTAAACATAACAGCATAGTGACTGATGCAGACATTGTACTTGACTTCGTAATCCGTTTGGTAGTATTCGGTACACCGCGCGCTCAGTTACTTGACAGTACAAGACACACTAAACATAGAACAAGTTTCTGGCGCTGCGCCCAAAAGGAAAATAACAGATAATGGTGCACGGTCGTTAATCACGACGGCGCATCTTACTGTCAAGTGGGAATGGCGGAAGAAAGCGCGAGGGTTGTGTTGAAACTCTCGGCTCGTAAACGGGAGCCGTCTTCCGTTGTCGAAATCACCGTATAGCTTTAGGGTATTAGCGCGGAGTGATACACTGAAATGACTGGAGGGCAAAGAACTAGCATCGCTGCAGTTCTTTGTTTGAGTCTTGCTGATGTCTAGCTATTCAAATCCCATTACAATGTCTAATATTTGAAAACATAACCTGTTGTTTTTTCTCCGTAAGGATCCGCTGCTAAATGATGAGCCGTGATTGTTTTCCCAAATCGTAGTTGATCTTCTATATTACTTTAGATACGTTACAGCTGGTAAACGTTATTTGCAATAGCTCTTCTACTAATAAAAAGCCATCTACATAATGTGCTATATACCTGTTGCTTTCGATATAGAAGACGGGAATAAATTTGATTGTAATTAACAGGCTAAGGATACTGATGAAAAGCACTTAACAAACTCTTGATGTGAGGAGAAAGTTGTCTATTCCAAGAGAAAACGTGCGTTAATAGAAGAATTCTCAAGCATCACTGGTAGTAAAAAGTACCTGGTACGGAAACTATCTGATGTCAACGTCTGTTTTTGTTCTTTTCTGTAGTAGTGGTAGATAACATGGGATATCTTGAGGTAGTGTAATAAGCGGCAGTCAAGTGAAAACGAGACAGATGGGAAAAAAAAGAAAGTACATTGTCTAATGTTTCAAAAGTAATCGTCATATTGGTTAATACTTTTATTACAATGTGAAACACGATGGTGCATGCCTTCAACGGAAAATGTTTGCGATTTTGTACAGAACCATGATTGCACCCAGGCGTGCATTTCTTCGTCCGAAGCAAATCGACTGCCATGAATGTCTTTCCCCATGGACTCTAAAGGGTTGTGTAACGGCTTCCCAGCGAAACGTCTGCAGCGTAGTCGAAACGACCTTGACAATATGTGGGCCAGCCCAAAATAAGCTTCAGCAAGACAGAAGCTATGGCGATGGATTCATGTCGCATCAATCAGATCCTTAGTAAACATCTTGGTGCAGGTTGATAACTTTGAGTAAACATAGAAAGTGTGAATAAAGACAGAAAAACGATCTTGATCCTAAAATCAATCACATTGTTGATGTTTCTTCTTCAGCTTTTTGGAAAGTAATACCCAAACTATTTTGATCTTACGATGTTAAACTGAGGAAGAATATTTCAGTGATATTAGCGCTTCCTAGTATTATGTATTCTTCTGAGACGTAGACTTCATACCATAGGCATGTACGAACACAAGAGTGAGTTCACCTAATATACCTACACAAGATCATTGTCACCAGGAGGCGAAATGGAATGAGGAGTTGGAGGTGCTTCGAAGAGCTAAAGTAGCCGGCATCGAAACATACGTAATGTATCGACTGTTGCGTTGGGTTGGACCTTCTCGAGGATCAGTGGCGCAGCGCTTATACTCTAAACTGAAGGATAGTATGCGGGAACAAGGAGCCTAGTGTCTCTGTTACAAAGATGTTCCGAAAAGACATACGATATGATGCATCACAAATGGTCAAGCGTCAGCAAAGATCCATCTAAAATCTCCTTGCTGAATATGAGAGCAGATAAATTCGTGGAACAAGGGGAAACTGATTTCGATGAGAAACGCGATAATTCGAAGGCTAGATCACATCAACCGCCATATACAGGGTGATTCAAAAAGAATACCACAACTTTAGGAATTTAAAACTCTGCAACGACAAAAGGCAGAGCTAAGCACTATCTGTCGGCGAATTAAGGGAGCTATAAAGTTTCATTTAGTTGTACATTTGTTCGCTTGAGGCGCTGTTGACTAGGCGTCAGCGTTAGTTGATGCTAAGATGGCGACCGCTCAACAGAAAGCTTTTTGTGTTATTGAGTACGGCAGAAGTGAATCGACGACAGTTGTTCAACGTGCATTTCGAACGAAGTATGGTGTTAAACCTCCTGATAGGTGGTGTATTAAACGTTGGTATAAACAGTTTACAGAGAATGGGTGTTTATGCAAAGGGAAAAGTTCTGGACGGCCGAGAACGAGTGATGAAAATGTAGCACGCACCCAGCAAGCATTTGTTCGCAGCCCAGAAAAATCGACTCGCAGAGCTAGCAGAGAGCTGCAAATTCCACAACCAAACTGTATGGAGAGTCCTACGAAAAAGGTTAGTTATGAAACCTTATCGTCTGAAATTGGTTCAAGCACTGTCTGCAGCTGATAAGATTAACAGAATCGATTTCTGTGATTTTATCCTTGCTCAAATGGAAACAGATGAATCTTTCGTTTCAAAGATTGTGTTTAGTGATGAAGCAACTTTCCACACTAACGGGAAGGTCAACCATCACAATGTCTGTATATGGGGCACTGAGAATCCGCGGGAAACAACTCAGTATGAACGTGACTCGCCTAAGGTGAACGTTTTCTGTGCCATTTCAGCCAATAAAGTTTTTGGTCCCTTTTTCTTCGAAGGTGCTATTGTAACTGGACTACAGTATCTGGAGATGTTAGAGAATTGGCTGTTCCCTCAGCTCGAACAAGAAGCACAACAATTCATATTTCATCAGGATGGAGCGCCACCACATTGGCACTTATCTGTCCGTAACTACCTGAACGTCAGCTACCCGAGGCGATGGATCGGCCGCCAAGCAACCCGTGACAGAGCACTTCATCACTGGCCTCCAAGAAGCCCTGATCTTACCCCCTGCGACTTTTTCTTATGGGGGTATGTTAAGGATATGGTGTTTCGGCCACCTCTCCCAGCCACCATTGATGATTTGAAACGAGAAATAACAACAGCTATCCAAACTGTTACGCCTGATATGCTACAGAGAGTGTGGAACGAGTTGGAGTATCGGGTTGATATTGCTCGTGTGTCTGGAGGGGGCCATATTGAACATCTGTGAACTTGTTTTTGAGTGAAAAAAAACCTTTTTAAATTTTCTTTGTAACGATGTATAACAGAAGGTTATATTATGTTTCTTTCATTAAATACACATTTTTAAAGTTGTGGTATTCTTTTTGAATCACCCTGTATAGCAATGTAAATGGAGTTCTGGCGGGATATACCTGCACTCGTTGATTCAAGTCCAAAATTGTATACTGCAGCTACATGAGAACATACGAGCAGGCTCTCCAGCAAAGTCCCATCAACTGAATGTGACTGCAGTCGTTGTAGCCGAAATCGACTGGGGCAGGGTGGGGATGATTACATGTGAGGTGGACGTGGCTAAAAAAACGGTTGAACAGTCTCTTAGTCACGTAGCAAAGAGCAACTCAAAAATTATTTTCGACTGCTGTGATAGCTATCTTCGTTTATTTCAGCGTTGAGTGTTGTAATTTGTGTGCGAATAACTTTTTGGGGGATTGCCGAGCATAATGCCTCAGTAATTGAGGGATAGAGGTCGCATTTAGGAGAAGAGGAGTTCACATCCCCGTCCAACAATATAGGTAAAGGCAAGCATGGGTCCTCTGACAACAACACGGCTCAGATCTTTCCATCTATTCGTCCCGTCCAGAATTACGATTCGACTCTAATGACCTCGTTATCGATGTCACGTGAAACCATAGTCCTCCCACCCTTCTCTCGCTAGAGACACTTCTTACGTGATGCACCTGACCCATAGAAACATGGCGAAGCTCTCAAATTGGACAACCCCTCGCTTCAAGAATTTCTCTACATTGTTAAACCTCCAGAAAACACAGAGGCTGCTGAAAATACGATAACACCGAATATGGAGTTTATAACACCAACTGTCGCTGATATGCAGTTCTATAGATGAAAGTATCGCCGCTGGACGACGGTAAGGAAATAGAGAAAGACTTGGCCAACACTTTTTCACTCTGTGTAATGAATGGTAGCTCTTTTTAAACGTAGATAAATGCGAGATAAAACTAATAACGAGGATAAACGAGCAGCTAGTATCCGATTACAAGATTAGTGTCGAAAAGGTTGAGCACGTCACGTTGTGTAGGTATTTTTGGATAACACTTACTACTTGAGTGGGAATCTTTCTTCGGAGAATGGCGACGTATGTCCTGAGAAATCATTTTGGGTAAATTTAGAGGACCTGCATTCGAAGAAGATTGTGCGACCATTATGCTGCCACCACCGTATATCTCGCGTAGATGCCATTAGAGTAGTGTAAGAGAGATTAGAGCGCGTACAGAGACGTATATGCCGATGACCTCCCCAACTAGCACGCTAAACGCTAAGAGGCACATAGCTGTTTTTCCCACATGCTACACGTGAATGCAATGAGACAGAAAATCGAGAATGTTGGTACAACGTACCTTCTGCCATACATTGTAGTGGTTTGTATGTATGCAGATGTAGACGTCTATCGAGGTCGATGACGAGTACGTTCGGATTCATCTCCTTGGCTGCGCTTTGCCTCTCTACAAGCGCTTCAGGGGATACAAAGGTGGCACCCAGTGCCAGGTCCTGCTTGCACGTCGCAGTAGTGGACTGCCGCACAGTCCACATCACAGAGGCTGTTGGATATAGGCCACGCGATGCAGCCTTTGAGAATACACACAAAGGATTATGACCCTGACTTGTCTTTGGGGTCAACAGGACACCTTTTAACAAAACGCCAGAGCAATAGCAATTTTCATTTCAAGAGCGACATACCGGTAGTTGTCTTTGTAAAGTCCATATTTATACAAGATGGTTGCGGAACCTCAGCTGCTCAATATAAGGCGTAAAATCGAAACACTTACAGCCGACTAAATTTCCATTTTTATTTTATTTGTACAGTCAGCTTCAACGTTGCATTACGACATCTTCAGGCCCCCTGACCGACGTGTAAGAAGAATCCCAACTCTTGTACAGTCGAGATAGGGGCCACCGTGCAGTCACTGGTCTCTGTAGAGTGATCCATTCGATCATCGCTTGCTGACTGTTTAAATAAATCGGTCGACTTAAGGTGTTTGGAGTCTCACGTGTCGATTCGGTGCGTGCCATAAGCTCATCGTACAAAATATAAGTCACCGCTTCAACAGAGGATACCGGTGTAGAAGTGGTGCCAGGCGGTGAGATGACCTCCACCGCTGACTCAAGTGGTGTGTATGTGCCGCTCGCTTGTACAGAATCAACGCAGTACGGTCACGTGACAGAATTGCAGAGAGGTGATATCGTGTTTGGACGTTCCCATGACCAAAAGGCGAATGACGTGATTTATTTGTTGGTACAGTATATCAATATGGACGTCTCTACAAGGAGTGTTGTACCATGTAACAAGATGTAAAAAACATTGGTCGAGTAAGTATCGTACCTAACAGGGACTGTAGATAAGAATCACACATTCTCAATGACAATCTGTTTGAAACCTGACGTGAATTTCTGGTGACAGTGAGTCTCAACCAGATTCCCAGTTAACGTTGCTGTGGTAACTGTATGCATTGCAGATTTTGGGTCGGGTACCTCGTAAAAGACCATTGCACATTAAGCCACACTTCTTAAATGGCCCACACGACACAGAAAGTAACCAAGTGAGGAGTTTTATTATAAATCTTCACGGCGAGCGTACTACGGACACTCTTGCCTTCAAAGATGGCAACACTAGTATTCACAGGGTAACTCGCTCATGTTGCGGGTTCGACGAACACTAGGGTACCCCAAATCACCTTGACTGTCGCTCTAAAACACTCGATTTTAATCCCATAAAAAATGACGGAACTATTTGAAACAGCCACTGAAACTTAGCAATCAGCATTCCCATACTTCGGTGGCTCTACTGGAACTAATCATCAGTTAGTGGCTTTAGCTGGATATAGCATACCTGAAGAAACTTGTGGACTCTCATCCCTCCTCGCCGAATTTAAGGGGTTTGTGGAGAGCTGGTACAAGTAGAACTTGTATGTCACATTCATCCCAATTTTTGACCGGCCGCCGTCGCTATTGCTTTCAAATCAGACAGCCCATTAAGAACGTTCGAACGTGTGTGAATTCCTAAGGGACCATACTCCTGAGGTCATCGGTCCCTAGACTTACACACTAGTTAAACTAACTTATGTTAAGAACAACACACACACCCATGCCCGAGGGAGACTCGAACCTCCGGTGGGAGGTGCTGCGCAATCCGTGACATGGCGCCTCAAACCACGCGGCCACTCCGTGCGGCGCCCATTAATAATCCATGTCAGTTTGATGGCACTTGTGAATACACTCTCCGTCATAATGAAACAGCTCCTGTAACGCCTAGACGAACATTTTTACCACGTGACAGGTTGTCATTGTTTCTCAAAACTGAGTAGCGATAAGTACATTCTTAGTTGCTTCATTAGGAACAATCAAGGAGGTCGATGGTTATTGACACACTGCTTGGCTTGCAACAGAAAAGTAAGATGCGGTTACCTGATGACTCTACAGATGTACTCTTAACTGAGATATTTTCTAAACAAACCCTTCAAGGTAGAAGAAATGATCTGATGACTGCTGAGGTGTAAAAGCACGGCCCCAGACGTAGACAAGTAACATTGCCTCACGTTGTCACATATGCAAACGGGATGGCTGTAAATACTATGCAGGCATCACAATAAAATTTGGGATATAGGAACTGGTAAGTGGATGAGGCGATGACGCGTCTCATTCCCATATTAATTCACTTCCAAACAGAGTTCTCCGTTATAGAGCAGTAACTTTGCTAAATATCATACAATAAGTCCTAGAAAAAGTAACAACACATTGATTGGAGCAGTGGTAAGGTTACCATACATGTTTCATAGAACGGCTTTCCGTTGTGGAAAGAATATAGAACAAGCGATATCTTTATAAAGTTGATGGCCGACATCCCGCTGCGAGTCATTACAAACTGATACTCTGTAACAATTTTACTTACATCATTATCTCTATTAGTCTAAAAATTGTAGGTGCCTCAAGCTCCAGTCTGCTTCGAAGACTAGCTACTACAGGATCTCACGGACAGTTCGCTGAGCACAAAAAGAAGAATCGAACAGCCACAAAGAGAACACGCAATCCTTCCTTGGAGCTCAATTTTGTCCCCACTCCTGTTTGATATATTGTCTATAGATAAGCATCATAACTTAAAATCATATACGAAGCTTTCGCATTAAGACTTACGTATTTGCCGCAAGAGAGGAATGATAGCAGAGATCTCACGTAATGTCTCCCCATAGATGGCTAATTCCCACGCTTGGAGGAAAATGGACTAAGTATTTCAAGTAGCATAATTTGATATTCGTATTTACCAGACATAGCATACCAGAGAATTTCACTATGAAACTCGGATTGTATGGGAAGCTTAGATCAAATCTCCGTCTGGGCATCTAGATTTAGGTTATCTGTATTTCCTCTAAACTGCTTAAAGAAAATGTCGTGACGTTTGCTTTGAAAATAACTCGGCTGTTTTCGTTCCTCATCCAACGTAATCTTGGCACGTGTTGCGTCCCTAATAACCTTGTCAAAGAAGAGAGGTTAATCTCTAACTTATGTAAGGACTTCAGAAAGTAAGTTTCGAATGTCATCCGACACTAAGAGTACTGCGTTACAGGTTTATCTTATTGCCAAAAGAGAGAGCGTATATTCCGAATTTCCTGCAGACACAGTTCTGCTGCAGTACTGATAACAGGCACAACACAGCGTGAGACTGAAACGTCACAACAACTAGAAACTTACTCCAAGTGTATGTGGGACGGTACGATTCCTTTGGACCAAACGTCTAAACTGCACCAAAGATTCACAGTGAAATTCTCAGTTTATAAGGACCAACGCAACGTATGACGTGACGGATAATAAATGGAGATGCTAAACGTGTGGCTATCTTGTTGATTCTGTAAATTAATTGTTCAGTAATCTTCCAGCTCATGAGACGCCACATGCATTTACACGAATAACAAACTGTAAATTACAGAGTCACTGTTTAAAGGACCTCCAAATGCGTGTTTGGATTTTTAAGTGTTGGCTACACTACAGACTAGGGGTCAAGCAATACATTTGTTGCACTGACAGTAAATAAAGAAATGCAGGCCGGTATTTGCGACGAAAAATAACATTCACTACTCACAGTGTCTAATATTTCAACAATTGGGTTAATTAAATTAATGTAACGTTTACCACAAGTAAAAGATGGTTTAATATTGAATTAATTAATGTCTGCAAGAGATTTAAATAAAGTTGAACAGTATCTCATGTTTGCGATAACTTCCGAAAAATAATAAAAATTCCTGTAGCGTAAATTTAAAGCTCCAATATAGCAAACTAACTCAATTATGCGTACATATCACTCAGAAAAAAAACACAATAAAGATTTAGAATTCAGAATAGTTCACCTGGTGTCAAAGTTGAAGATATTTTAGAGTATTTCCTAGGGACACACAGGAATATCATAAGGACACAACTCAACACTCGGAATAATTTCGACACACTCGAGAGGCGACCTACTGCCGTTAATACGTGCTCCCTGTTCCAGATCTCAAACCCTGCTGTTTGGAATATGAACCAAAAGTAAAGAGCAGTGTCACGCCAAGAGGGCTGCCCCTGTTTAAGCTCTTGACTTGACGTGGGACAAATGTACATACTTATGACCTCCGCAACATACATAAAAACTATACATTTAACGAAACTTCCTGGCAAATTAAAACTGTGTGCCGTGCTGAGACTCGAATTCGGATCCTTTGCCTTTCACGGACAAGTGCTCTACCACCTTCTTTCGTGCTCAGTCTTGCCCTGCAACAATTTTTGTTGATTTTTTATTAGTTAAACAAAGAAAAAACAAGACAAAAAGAGCCAAGAAATGAAATAAACTCTCTAACAATTCACCTGAAAAGAGACCATGACGAAAATACCAAGAGACCCATTTGACTTGACACCTTCTTTTTCGTTTTGTTGTCAAGTTTACCAAAAGTAATGTAATAAGAATGAAACATTCGAACAGAAAAGGGATTCTGCACCTGTGACTCCGAAGTCTTTCCCGGCGTAATAACTGATAATATTCCTTTCGGGTGTGCAGCCGGATCATAACGTCATCTCGACACAATATTTCAGCGGTTCACCTGGCCGCCATGCTCAGGTGAGGGTGCTGGTACACGATCTCGCCGTACCAGCACCCTCACCTGAGCATGGCGGCCAGGTGAATCGCTGAAATATTGTGTCGAGATGACGTTATGATCCGGCTGCACACCCGAGAAGAATATTATCGATTCAGCACTTCATCCAACCCCTTGACGATAAAATTCCAGGTACAGCATATTCGAAAAAGGCTCACCACAGGATGGCATCTTTTGCCATGCGCTGTGGGCCGTAACCATATAATGGTAAAAGCCACAATGGTCCGGATCATTCCCACTTCCCACCACGTAATGAACATGATTATCGACAAGCCACACAAAAGTATTGTTCTTCATTCTGGGAAAGAAGGCTGAATCAAATGCAGGAGAATCTCACCGGAGATTGCCCCTTCAGTAGTCCTGGCAAGGAAGGTCAATTTTCGACGGAGCAAACTCCAATGTCCGCGTCCACAGGCGACCAACCGATGGCATAACGTATCAGTTTCATGGCAACGACTGCTCCAGCCTGTCTCACTAAAACCAACGCGGAAAATCGAATGTTGGTGGGAAGAAGGTTGTGGACCACTTTGTACGAGGGCTATTCGGAAAGTAAGGTCCATTAGGGCGCGAAATGGAAACAACAGTGATTATCTGATTAAGCTTTGCACAGATATGTTGGGCAGCGTCTCTGGTATGACTGTCGATGGCATCACGTCTCTCTTTTCAGTTCTGAGACGTCTAGAACAACAGTCTCCCGCCAAGTACGAGGACCTCTGGGAGATTTCGCCAGATTTCATGCAGCCCACATAGCACAACTGTAATGCGTTTCCTTATTCATAACAATTCACAGCTGCACTATGCAGGGGCAATGAAGATGCTCCTGGCGTTTTCGAGAGAAGTGTTTGATCATCTACAATACAGCCCGTAATTGTCTCCCTCTGAGTTCCATCTCTGCTCACATGAACCGCTAGCTATGAAGAAAACATTTCGGAATAGACAATGTGCTGTAGACCGGCTTAGAGGAGTGGTGGACAGCACAGGCGGCTGCCTTGTATGACGAGGGTATTGGAGAGTTTGTATAACGCTACGACAAATGTCTATGTCAGAGCGGCGACTATGTAGAGAAGTAGATGGAAGGTGTAGCTAATTGGTGCAAATATTTGATTTTCACAATTGTTCTCATTTCGCGACCGATCGGACCCTACTTTCCGAATAGCCCTCGTACAATGACGTCGCCACGTCTATCGGGAAAATAGGTAGCCTGACACTGGATCAAACAACCTTCCAATCTGTCTCTAGCGATAGGGACTCCGCAGAGGAAACGCGTTTTGGAAACGCCCAGCGAAATAACAGCATTTCGAGATAGAAATTCGACTGGGAAAGAATATCAACCATCAAATAACTGAAATCGAGAAAAAACTCACGAATTCGTCTTAATTTATTATTTACCCTACAGACATCCATTGGAGGGGTTAAATTTGTTGGTTAGAGATAGGCCAAAAGTCGAGCTGTAAGTGACTGGGGGACGCGAAGATACGTTAAAACAGTGGGTCGAATAAATAAAGTAGAAGCCTTGGCCGGAACATTAAGGAGGCCCAAACCTCACATCAGCTGGGATCTTGTCATAACCTCATAGCGCACCCCAATAATGAAGTGTCGCCAAATAAACTTGTCCGATAATCGTTGTGGTTTCGGAACATCATCGCAGGAAGGGGAAAATTTGGGCAACAAAATAGGCTTTGCTCAACACGTAGGTTTCCAACTTCCGAACCTTATGAAGTGACGAGAGGGAAAGATGCTCGTGTTGAAGGACCTCTTCTTGAATCCTGTCAGTGACGCACTCTCAGTTTAACGCAGCCGTCTACATAGGACAACGATCCAACGATCGCTGGCGGGCGACCACCACAGTCTCTGGAATCTCAGCCGCGTCAAATCCCTGCAAATTATGCAACCGAAACTTCCGGTCGGCAATCTGTCCTCCCGTAAGACGACAAAATGCATCCAAAACGTCCTTGAACACCGGTGTGTCGTCATGAGTACGAAGAACTATCATAACATCATCGGCATATGCGCGAACGAAGAAACTTTCTCCCAATAACGATCAGCCTCCCAATCAATCAGCTATGGACCGCAGTAAGGTTTCCAGAAACAGCACGAATAACGACACAGAAAGGGTCACCTCTGCAGGGGGAGGGGGGGGGGGGAGTGTAAGACGACCATTCACGTCAATAAATGCCTGAATACTAGTCATTGGAGAGGTGAATATCCGTCGTGCGGCATCAATGAAACCAACAACCGTCAACACTCGCAACAGAAAATCATAAATAACGCACTCAAACGCATGATTAAAATCAATAAAGAGAAAAGCTACCGCCACAGGAACAGTGGAAGCAATCGAAATAAGATCACATCATTCAGCAACGGGAGTCAGGAGAGTATGACCCGGGAGACAACTTTGGTAACGCACCAAAATGTCAGCAAGCAACCGAAAAGCGGCTATTTATCTCCTGCGCTAAATTTTATAATCAAAACTGAGTATAGTTATCAGTCGGTCCTGATCCACGGACAGACGTCCTGTCTTTTTTGGAATTAAAACAATTTCTCCGACCTTAATGGAGGGCGAGATGGGTGTCCCTTATACCACATATGTCACCATAGACGTTATCGTTTCTTTTAGCAGAGATCTAAACCGCACATAAAATTCTTTGGAAAACCCATCCATATCCGGTGATTTGGAGGAAGGAGAGCGAACTACAGTGTCAGCACCTGTTCACGAAGAAAAGCTGCCGAAAGGTCCTCATCGAGAGTTGGAGGGAAGTAAAGTCTGCAGACGGTGTACCGTTTAATGCCACTCCAGTGTAGAGACCGGAAAAAAACTAGAAAAGTTCAGACATTATATCAGGGTAAGGTGACCACTCACGTCTATCTATAGAACGAATGGTAGTGAGACACGTCTTTGAGATCGCATTCAAAGCCGAATTAGATGACACAGAGACGCCAACTCATCATGGAGACTCGGGCGTGGCTGGATCGCAAAAGAAGACCATCTAAATATAGTCTTTTGAGTTGCAGGAGTTTCGCCTTCAAGTGATGAACTTCCATAATTCTTAAAGAGGCGTCTCGAGCACTGTCATAAGGATTACGAAGGACAGCATAACAAAATTCCTGAGTCCTCTTCATTTCAGCCGCTTTATCGGTGCTAAAATGCATAAGTACAGTGCGAAGCCGAGGTTTGGCAATGGCAATCCACCACCTCATAACTGAGGGATAACGCACTTTGGAGCGGAACGCTCCCTCCTCCACCCCCTCCCACCCCCACGGCAGCATGATATCATCCAGAGAGGGCTAAGCTCTCTCTCGCTTTTATCATCAATATATGTCTGAGTGAAGCTATTCATGTTCCACCACAATAAAATAAAAATAGCGAATAGCAGAGGAAGTATGAATGAGAAAAATGGCGTATTTAAGTTTACAAGATAATGACAAGTTTTATTAAACCTTTAGTAACTACAACTATGAGGTATCTTACACGAATATAACAAACACACACTAGATAAGGAATGGTGTTTGATAGGCAAAGCACACATTGGGATGGGAGCTGTATAAATTCTCCCATGAATTAATCCCTTTTACAACACGATGTAACTTTTTTTACATGAATAAACTATGAGCCCCAAATCTGTTCTGATGGAATCAACTACGATTAACTGTACAACAAACTATGATTCACCGGAGAACAGGAAGCTGTGAATATCATTTAACAACCCTAGGCCTGTGCAGCGGTACTTTATCCTTTAACCTCGATTCAGGCAGCAGAAGAAAACAGTGCGCTTTGAGCGAGGAGCGGTGGCTGCGGCAGCTGTAATGTTCTGACGCGTCCACGAAAATATGCAAACTACCGAGTGTGGCGATCCAATTATCAGAATGTGGAGAACTTACCTATCAGAGCCCTGAAATTCGGGCAGATTTCAGTGTGAGGTGCACCTGTTCGCTGCTCTGGCCATACCAATTTGACTCACAGGCAAATTGGTGTGAGTTGGAATTGTCAAACGTCAGACGGCCGAGATGATATACAGTTCCACTGTCGGTACCGCTGGAAACTGCCACAGGCTCTTAGTCTACGACGAGGTACAGACCACAAGCCTCACCCACTAGAGAAATACCTGATGTTCTCCACCAGGGGAAGACCTGAAGACTAAGACCTCGAAGAATCACCACCACTTTTCACCAAGCCTCAGTACGGGAGCCGAATTAGCAAAACGAAACTGCCCCCACATTCCACAAACCACTGGAACTATCCTCTACGTATTGAATCTGCCATCTTGACTGTTCTGTTGGCCTGATAGCCAATCCAGGCACAGCACTGGGGTTCCCACGCTACTGCAGCAACCCTCTATTTTGCATATCCTGAAAGGAGCCAATAATCGGCTCCAGATCTCTCTTGTCTGAAAAAAGAAGATTTTAGACTAGGGAGGCGTCTTTCTCACGGTAACCGTGACCATGTTTTATCAAAGAATATCTACCTAGATGAGACCACAATCCTTCATTTATGGAGTGATATAATCTTTCTGGTCCGACCATTTCCAATTTCTGAAAGAAGGTTGTTAAGCTTTCCAGACAGTCCTGGCCTTGAAATACATATTGTTGTGACTTGGCAAGACAGCCAAGCCACTAGGAGGTAGCCGAAAGGCACGCGTTTAAGCTCACGCAGGCTGGCGTGAGGTCTGGAACAGGTAAAGTAATTATACTAGCAAGAAAGGTACGTAGCTTCTGGAATACTTAACTTTAATCCATAATTGGTGAACATCGGTCTGACGGTACATGCATCACAAGATAAATAGCAAATGATAATGGCGCCTTGCTAGGTCGTAGCAAATGACGTAGCTGAAGGCTATGCTAACTATCGTCTCGGCAAATGAGAGCGTAATTTGTCAGTGAACCATCGCTAGCAAATTCGGCTGTACAACTAGGGCGAGTGCTAGGAAGTCTCTCTAGACCTGCCGTGTGGCGGCGCTCGGTCTGCAATCACTGATAGTGACGACACGCGGGTCCGACGTATACTAGCGGACCGCGGCCGATTTAAAGGCTACCACCTAGCAAGTGTGGTGTCTGGCGGTGACACCACACATATTTTTCCCGCTCACTGAAGGACACCCGATTACAAAGAGATGACCTTCTCGTGAGCTTCGACGTTACTTCGATCATCACGAAAGCTCCTCCGCAAGGCTTCTTGGCTCTGCTGAATCAACATTTCGAGCCTCAAAGAATGAAACTCTTTGAACCTGCACTAACGACCACCAACTTTAAGTGCATTGGAGAGTTTTATGAACAGACAGATGGAGTGGCCAAGCCCTCTTACTCAAGGGATCGCAATCCTATATGTGGAACAGGTTGAGGAGGTGGCCCTCCGAACTGCTCGCCAAAATCCCAGGCACTTCTACTGCTGTGTTGACGATACTTTTGTGGTTCGGGAGCATGGCAGGCAGGCACTGGATGAGTTTCTGCACCACCTTAACAGCATTCATGGAAACATCGTCTTCACTATGAAATAGATGAGAATGTCTGCCTTCTATTTCTGAATACTCTAATAAGGAAGAAGGCAGATGGCACACTAGGCCAATCAGTATATAGGAAGAAGATTCACACAGAGCTGTTCCTGCAGCAACAAGCTGCCACCATCGAGCTCAGCGGCAAACAGTACTGTCCACCTTGGTACACAGGGCGCACGTCATATGTGACGAAGTAAGCCTCTCAGACGAACTGCAGCACCTGAAGGAGGTATTTCGCAAAAATGGGTACAGAGAAGCGCAGAACAGGAAGGTGTTCAAGGCGAGACAGGTCACGGAAAATCGGAAAGAGGGAGAAGAAGACGACAAACTTTTTTTTCCATATTTGGGGTCACTGTCAGCCAAAATTGGCCGGCTTCTGGAAAAGTCGAACATAGAAACGGTGTTCCGACCACCGCCAAAGACGAAAGAGTGGCTTGGTTTTGCGAAAGATCCACTTAAACTAAATGCACACGGAATTTACAGCACTGGCTGCGAATGCGGGTAGCATTACATTGGACAAATGCTGCGAGGAACGTATCAGGCATGTGCGGCTGGAAGAGACGGAGAAATCGGCGGTAGCAAAACACAGCATCAAGGAAGACCACACATTTGACTTCAAGAAGACCAAGATGCCGTGCCGAGCCGCCAGCGTCATCATGAAAGAGACCGTCGAAATTCGGATTCACGTGAATTTTGTAAATCGCCATCACCGCGACTCCATCCCCACCACACCTGTCGACATCTCTGTACCCAGCCTCCTGCAGCCAGATAGAGGGGGGCCCATTGGAGATATAAGTAGGACGGCATCCGAAAAATCTCTACACTTCGCCAGAAGTTGAGTATGTCACTCGTCGAAACGTCGCGGTTTTATAATACTGCCACCCGGCTGGAAACCCGAGAGCTTTCCATCAGCTGTATATGCCGGGAAAGCCGACATTCATATCTAGGAACAAAATTTTTGAACCACTGTATATCTTGAACTTTCAGGGCACTCATCACTGAACTGTAAGCTTCACGACTACGCTGTTTACTGAGAAAGGTACGCAACCACCAACTACGTTCCTTTCTCCAATTATTCTCCCTTTTTACGATTATATTAACAGCGCAAGCGCATAGCAATAGAAGTTCCGTGTCGGACGTCATATTCCGTGAAACTGACTGGCTACATGTCACCAGTGAAAACCCTCACATTGGCTGCTTGTAGCGGGCACCTATCTCTGAACTAAGTCGCGATATACATGTGCCCAGATACTTTTCTCCGCGGCTTGTGGCGGGCACAAATCTCCGCGACAAATCCCTCAGTGAGAACGTAGCTTTAAGTTGGGGAAGACACTAATTATGCTAATGTCAACGGACGATGTTTTTCATACGACGACTTTAAAATCGTAACACGGTGCGGACAGTTGGACGTGAGATGGGGACTGTCATTACAATGGAAGCGTTTCCCTTCTTGCTCTGCATACGTAACATGAATCAGGTATCCACAAACATTCAGATGCGAAGGAATGTTGCTTTCAACACACATTTCTACGGTTCGGATCCCACTATAACTTTACAACCTATGTTGATCAGACCAGCGTTCCCGCCGGATATGCCGAACGCCGCCTTAAGACATGCATCTTTCACTTCGGGTGGAAGTTTGTAAACTCTAGTCGTTATATTCTCGATCACTGCATTTGCAAGAAGGACTGGACTAACGGAACCATCACAATGTGTAAACATCACGTGAGAAACAGTCTACCTGCAAGAGATTTTGAAACTCCACAAAAAATGTATACAAATCAGAATCAAAATAAGCAGTATCTATCTGATCAGAAGTAACTCGAATCGTGTCAACCAACCAATCGTGAATTTCTAGAGAGCCCGATTGCACATGATGCGTACTCTTGTCAAAACTGAAACGAACGGTATCCCGACGAGGAATGTTCTTGGGAGACTCGACAGACATCATGGCGCGGGCAGAGAACGCTACCACCAGAGAACAAAACGACAACGAATTCCACTAGGCAAGAACGATGTGACACCCGCCGATACACACGCAAGACTGAGCACACAAAAGTTCGACACACGCGGTACTGCTATACAAAGCGGAATTTACCAACTGAACTACCCAAGCACGGCTAACGACCTGTCCTCACCGCCTTAGTTCCTCGTCTCCAACCTTGAAAACTTCAGGGAAGGCAAAGGCCCTGAGTTCTAGTCTCGGTCCAGCACACAGGTTTAATCTGACAGAAATTTCGTATCAGTGCACATCCCGCTGCAGAGTGAAAATTCATACAGTCAGGCATTACCAGCCATCCGGAGAGAATGTGTAGTACTTCCACGTGCGGAGCGTGTGAGCTCGTGTTTGTTTACATTGCGTCTTAGCCTGTGCGCAGGTTTCGCGCACTGTGGTCACGGCAAATAAATTCACAAAATCGAAATTATGTTTCAACTCTTGTCCGGAATATGCACGACCGAAAGCCTTACACGTGGAACGTTTCCCCCGCGAGGAGGCGAAGATCCCGTTATTGTAACTTCTGGTATCCACCTCTCGATTCTCAGTAACACCACTTACGTTAAGATGCTCAATGACGTTATGTGCGAGCTGGTTTTAAACGCAAGCAAATAGAGACTCCGGTAACGTCGGCGTGCTCAAAGTCGAAAATGCAGGATTTAGCATTAGAACTATTCTCGTGATAGAACTGCCATTCGAGTTACTTGAAGAGGACATAGTAATGGCTTTCCGTCCATACGACACTGTGCAGTATTATAAGGGAGAACGCTGGGCCCACTTTCGCACATGCCCTGTTCTTAACAGGGTGCGTCAAATCACAGTTGATCTGTGCAGCCGTGTTCTATCTTATCTGACCCTCAATGTGTAACACCACAGCTCTAATGCTGTACTGATTTATTTTGCCTTTGTTTCATTTAATGTTTCATCATTGAGCTTCTGTAAATGTGTTTGCTTGAATCGATTACATAAAATTGTATACTCCTTTCTTTGTACGAACTTTGATATCATGATTTGATTGTATGCTGTGTAGCATATCTCTCGTTTAAATGCTTTGACCCATTTGGAGGGAACAAAACTTACTGTATATAATTGTAATTTTGTGTGAATAATTTTTTGTAGAAATGTCTATATGTGTAAATGTTCTGTTTTGTTTAAAATGGTTGTTTACTGTTATGTAAATTGCTGATCCTCACTTAGGGCTCTTAGTATTCTGTGTATAAAAGTTGTTGTGGTTCCCCTCGGGAACGGAACTGTGTAGCGCGCGCAAATTGTGGTTGGCCTAGGTGGAAAAGGTAGAACTGATAGCCAGTCGGGGACGAGCAGTCAGTCGGAGATGAGCTACGAGTCCGTGCACTGCCATGTAAAAGACGCATATGGTGCTGGTTCCGAGAGAGGTTTTTCCTGCTACTTTCCAAGGCGTCGGATGGATGGATAAATAGCTGGGACTATTCTGGAATTTGTATCTGTCGTCGCCACCAAGAAATGACAGAGTCCAGCAATTCAGTCTGCGAATCCACCTACCAACATGCAGTTGCCACCACGTTGCGCAATCACTGTAACGTAATACTATAATGATGTACAGTGAAGGATCAGCTTAACGGATGTGCTAATGTGCTGAAATATAAGGTAATTTATATCTGAATTTATGTACCAACCTTGATTTTTCTCCTCATCATAACACCTCTCAGGTTCCTTTCCGTTTGAACTAAAGTAATCACCGAGTGTCCCTACTGAAAGAACTTTTATGACCAATGTTATGCTAATTAATGCCTCTTGAACTTAGTAAAAAGAAAGTTAAAAAAAGTTAATGTGGCAAGAGAGTGAGCTAAAGTAAATGTTGTTTGCTGAAAATAATTTTCCTATTAAAACCGCTTATTAAAGTGCTGTTGCCAAATGCAAAATTAAAAGTTCTTAAGGCTGAGGCTTCTAAAGTTTTGCTTAGCTAACGATCACCTTGATATCTGTAGTAAATTCTAAAAGGTGAGTCAGTTTCTTGCAATTTTGTTAACATTGTGTTTCGATGTAGTAAAAGTGAGAAAGCTGCTGTTGTGAAACGTTATACACTCTTGTTTGCTAAGTGTTTGTCTCTCTTGTGTATTAGAAGCGCATATTAATAGTAATGTTATAAAGACCATTCACTTTGTGTAAGCCCTGAAAGTAATAGTGTGTTTCGGTAGCTGTTATAATTTTGCAAATTGTTTCTGCTGCTCTGTTAGTTCCAATCTTACCGTGAACATATGAGTGTGTCAGAGTTCATTGCACTCGCGTGTGGGCCAAGTATAGGTTGTGTTTATCCATTAAAGTTACTAATAACTATTTTCTTGAACGAGAATATTAATCATTCTCTTGCCTAGTTAGGCTGGCGACCGTTTTTGTTATCCGTTAAACAGTGCAGATAGGCAATATTTTGTTTGTCACTGTGTAATTATTTACGTCATTCTGACTTTCATTTCCTATAAGCCACCTCCGTTAGGAATAACACGGTCAACATAACAAAATTCCTCTCAGAGGGTAACACTGCCCTGTTGCCTTATACCATAATTGTTATAACAAAATAGTTTTATTTCAAAACCTGTTTCCAGCTTTAAGGTTATGGTACAGTAGTAGCAGACAGGAAGTGTTATAAATGGATGTCGGGCTGTATTCACGTACGACGGACAGCCGCGCCATTGTTCTTGGAAAGGAGGACCACATCAGGTCTGAATGTCTGCAGCGACGAATAATGCAGTACCATATTTTTCATCACATTTGCGATGGCGATTAAGTCGCCACCGGCCCCCCGGCGGCTTTCGGAATCACATGAGCAGCTGATGTTCCGATGTTCCGATTTTTCATGAGCCCGTTGTGGACAAGGTTACTGACAATGTCACTTCAGCTGTATCTTCAGTTCCGGTGGTTGCTCAGGATGAACTACTAGTTACTGGGGTGACGGCCCAAAAGTGGAGGCGGTTCTATATCAGCAGTGTTGATGATGTCACACATTCAAGGTCATTGATGACGTCATACTTGCTCGTATCAAGGTCATGGATGACATAATGCATTCGAGGTTTTTGGCCACACATCACCAGGGTTCAGGGTATCTGATAACGTCATGGGTATCCTTCACGATCACATGATAACCTTGAAGGTAAAATGATGGCCAAATCGGACCAAAGCGTAGATGGCCATATTTCATTTCACTCGCAGAGGAGAGCTGATCCAAAGTATATTTCCTGTGAAGCTTCGTTTCTGATTGAAGATTACATTCGCTATCACAATCATTTTTTGACAAGGTAACAAGATTCCGTGTAGGGTTATTCAAGTCATGGAGTTGTGAATATTGAGTGTCATCGTCTTCGAATGAGGTACTGAAGCCGCTTAGGAATTAGTTATCTCCATTTTTATACAACGACTGATTTAGAGTTAAAATTCTGTGGTTTTTACAGTTAGAGATCACCAATTCAAAAAACTGGACAGGTGCGAACAGGACTCGCGGTCTGAGGATTCCGTACAAACTTAATTATGTATAGAGATAGTTCAACCACCCCAGGAATCGAGAAGCTCAACGGTTTTTGTCTGTTATCGACGTTGATCCTGGCAAGATATCGGTCCCAGGTATTCCTAAACTTTCGAGAGTGTTTTAATTTTAACTTTGAAGACGAATAACAAATGGCAAAAAATATTTTTTCCATGTGATATAATCACAAGCTAATAATTTTGGTATTCTTTCCTTTACTATTACTGTAGAACATTGGTTGTTGCCAAATTTCATGATTCTATCTCAATGGAAAATATCTCACAGGTTTTCATGAGGGAGTTTGCGAGTCTGAAAACACGTGAAATAAATGGCCATATCTTTTTGTTGGGCTGAGTTAGAAGCTTAACTTTTCGGCACGAGCACGGTATCATAGGCCTTAGTATGTGACATACATTTTAGCTTGATACGTCCACTCATTCATGAGAATAAGTAGTCTTAACAGACAGATAACGGATGACAGAAAATACTTTTAGGGCCATATAATTACATATTAACAATTTTAGATTTTTCTGCTTTACTTTTAGTGTGAAATCTTACTGCTTGCTAAATTGCATGATTCTAGGTCAACGGGAAGTACACTACAGGTTTTGATGAGGGAGCAATACTATATACGCTACTGGCCATTAAAATTGCTACACCACGAAAACGACGTGCTACAGACGCGAAATTTAACCGACAGGAAGAAGATGCTGTGATATGCAAATGATTAGCTTTTCAGAGCATTCACACAAGGTTGGCGCCCGTGGCGACACCTACAACGTGCTGACATGAGGAAAGTTTCCAACCGATTTCTCATACACAAACAGCAGTTGACCGGCATTACCTGGTGAAACGTTGTTGTGATGCCTCGTGTAAGAAATAGAAATGCGTACCATCACATTTCCGACTTTGATAAAGGTCGGATTGTAGCCAATAGCGATTGCGGTTTATAGTATCGCGACATTGCTGCCCGCGTTGGTCGAGATCCAATGACTGTTAGCAGAATATGGAATCGGTGGGTTCAGGAGGGTAATACGGAACGCCGTACTGGATCCAGACGGCCTCGTATCAGTAGCAGTCGAAATGACAGGCATCTTATCCGCATGGCTGTAACGGATCGTGCAACCACGTCTCGATCCCTGAGTCAACAGATGGGGACGTTTGCAAGACAACAACCATCTGCACGAACAGTTCGACAACATTTGCAGCAGCA
This sequence comes from Schistocerca piceifrons, assembly GCF_021461385.2. Taxonomy (NCBI): domain Eukaryota; kingdom Metazoa; phylum Arthropoda; class Insecta; order Orthoptera; family Acrididae; genus Schistocerca; species Schistocerca piceifrons. Next base: position 848,861,261 of record NC_060149.1, on the reverse strand, counting down.
TGGACTATCACCTCGGAGACCATGGCTGCGGTTACCCTTTACGCTGCATCACAGACAGGAGCGCCTGCGATGGTGTACTCGACGACGAACCTGGGTGCACGAATGGCAAAACGTCATTTTTTCGGATGAATCGAGGTTCTGTTTACAGCTTCATAATGGTCGCATCCGTGTTTGGCGACATCGCAGTGAACGCACATTGAAAGCGTGTATTCGTCATCGCCATACTGGCGTATCACTCGGCGTGATGGTATGGGGTGCCATTGGTTACACGTCTCGGTCACCTCTTGTTCGCATTGACGCCACTTTGAACAGTGGACGTTACTTTTCAGATGTGTTACGACCCGTGGCTCTACCCTTCATTCGATCCCTGTGAAACCCTACATTTCAGCAGGATAATGCACGACCGCATGTTGCAGATCCTGTACGGGCCTTTCTGGATACAGCAAATGTTCGACAGCTGGCCTGGCCAGCACATTCTCCCGATCTCTCACCAATTGGAAACGTCTGGTCAATGGTGACCGAGCAACTGGCTCGTCACAATAAGCCAGTCAGTACTCTTGATGAACTGTGGTATCGTGTTGAAGCTGCATGGGCAGCTGTACCTGTACACGCCATCCAAGCTCTGTTTGACTCAATGCCCAGGCGTATCAAAGCCTTTATTACGGCTAGAGGTGGTTGTTCTGGGTACTTATTTCTCAGGATCTATGCAACCAAATTGCATGAAAATGCAATCACATGTCAGTTCTAGTATAATATATTTGTCCAATGATAACCCGTTTATCATCTGCATTTCTTCTTGGTGTAGCAATTTTAATGGCCAGTAGTGTACTTTCAGTTACAGAGACAGTCCACTATTGTACGTTTTTCAGGAGGCTGGCGAACAATTTCAGCGTGTTGTCTGACCTACACAGGCTTACTATGTGCATTTGATAATTAATATTCATTGACGTGCACCAAAATTGTCAATCTATTAATGTTTCGTACAAAAAGAGTGGCTGTCCTCTTGTTTTTGACAGCATTTCTGAAACAAATTTCAAATGTAATTCAGGTATGTTATACAGTCACGAATTTCAGTACAGTAATATATCAGGCAACACTTCATATGTTGGGTATACTTTCTTCAATCTGCATCCACGTTATACAGGGCTATTACAAATGATTGAAGCGATTTCATAAATTCACTGTAGCTCCTTTCATTGACATATGTTCACAGCACACTACAGATTCGTAGAAAAACTCATAAAGTTTTGTTCGGCTGAAGTCGCACTTCGGGTTTCTGCCGCCAGAGCGCTCGAGAGCGCAGTGAGACAAAATGGGCACAGGAGCCGAAAAAGCGTATGTCGTGCTTGAAATGCACTCACATCAGTCAGTCATAACAGTGCAACGACACTTCAGGACGAAGTTCAACAAAGATCCACCAACAGCTAATTCCATTCGGCGATGGTATGCGCAGTTTAAAGCTTCTGGATGCCTCTGTAAGGGGAAATCAACGGGTCGGCCTGCAGTGAGCGAAGAAACGGTTGAACGCGTGCGGGCAAGTTTCACACGTAGCCCGCGGGAGTCGACGAATAAAGCAAGCAGGGAGCTAAACGTACCACAGCCGACGGTTTGGAAAATCTTACGGAAAAGGCTAAAGCAGAAGCCTTACCGTTTACAGTTGATACAAGCCCTGACACCCGATGACAAAGTCAAACGCTTTGAATTTTCGGCGCGGTGGAGATCATGATCAGCAATTCATGTCATGGCCTCCACGCTCTCCCGACTTAACCCCATGCGATTTCTTTCTGTGGGCTTATGTGAAAGATTCAGTGTTTAAACCTCCTCTACCAAGAAACGTGCCAGAACTGCGAGCTCGCATCAACGATGCTTTCGAACTCATTGATGGGGACATGCTGCGCCGAGAGGAACTTGATTATCGGCTTGATGTCTGCCGAATCACTAAAGGGGCACATATCGAACATTTGTGAATGCCTAAAAAAACTTCTTGAGTTTTTGTATGTGTGTGCAAAGCATTGTGAAAATATCTCAAATAATAAAATTGTAGAGCTGTGAAATCGCTTCAATCATTTGTAATAACCCTGTACTTACACCCTTAACATTACATAAGCGGCTCGAGACGTCGGAAAAAATGTTTCCACAATTGATGTTCCGAAAGTGTCAAATACCTCTTAGATACTTGTTTACTTCCTCCTTACTGAGATACTGAAGTACCGATGCATGTTATCTCAGTAGAACGGCATACTTTTAAACGGTATTCGTGAACTGTTAAATACTAGAGTACAGTTTCATAACTTCAGTCAATATATCTAGTAAAACCACGTAGCAAAAATTACAGGGAAATGGGCTTCATTGAAGGGCCGAAGCTTTCGTTTCTGTTGCGGTATAAAAACGTGTCTCATCTTTTTGACGAAGAGTTTCACTGCACAGAGTAGCGAGCGGTATGTGGTTTCCGTAAGTATCAGACTGCCAACCTAAATGTCTGGGATTCTATTCATGGTTTTTCTATCTCACTTCTAGCAATGGATTATTACTGTGAAAAATGCCAAGTTCTGGTTCTGAGTGCACGTTAAACTTCCCCGTAACTGGCTGCCTAAGGTCAGAGGAAGGCATCTGCAATTATACAATACCTAGTAAAGCATTGCCAACCTCGGTGTTGAGGACGGCTTCACTCTTATATCACTGTGCCCCTCATTTCAGGACTTACCATATGTTGAAAATAAGTACAGCATTCTATTTTAAATACCCATACAAACGTCAGTGTTTTGGTACGCGAAACAAGTTGCTAGCATTGAATATACAGCATTCTTATATACTATCACTTGGGGAAACGCCATTTCTCTATCTAAAATGTTTTATTTCACCGACACAATCACACAATTACCTTTACAGATTACCGCTTTAGACCGTCTTAAATGGCCATCTTCAGATCGAAGGTAAAAATGAAAATTAAAACATCTGCATGTCACATGTAAAATAATATAGTATTATAAAATAATCATAATAAATTTCTCACACTCAGTTGCGCACAGATGAACCATGCATTGTCATTATTCATTTTGTAAGTGCTGAGCGTCTCGGAATAACTGTATGGACACGCATTTTACGGAGTATGACATTATTTTGATGTATCATCTGGAGACGACTGTGATAGCTAAAATTTTGAACAATTTTTATGTTTTGTTATGCCACGCGATCACAATTTCTCTGTCTCGAATCATTTATGAAACGTTGTAGGTGTTTTCTTTATAGGTAGTGGGAAAATTTTTTAAGTTTCTTGCGAAGGTCCTCTTTGAAAAATTTTCTCAAAATTTGTGACTAGCGGAAAGATCCAGGATGAGGTCTGTCAGACGCTGGGCTGACTACAATTCCACTCGAACTGATTCCGCTTCCTTGAACTCCAGTCGGTCTTCCGTTGAGGAATTCCTGAGTACTTCTTAATGAGGAACGGAACGAATTTTTTCTAAACTCTCTAGAACTCGAGTGGCATTACCAGTTTCTCCGGGTCTTGACACTGAAGGGATGATACACAGGAAAATGCATGCTGCAGCACCGGAGACTGGTGTAGGCCGATACGCAATTGTTGGCCGCTGATTGCGATGTTGTCGACGACAATGGCGCTCGTTAAAACGCTGTCGGCGCCAATAATTGGGTGCGGGATCGCGGCTCGTGGCAGAGCAGAGAAGAGGCTACGGCGGCTAAGCTGGCGAGAGTGCGCCGGGGGATCGCTTATTGTGGCCGCGCAACATTCTAACTGCAGAAATCTGATCGCGCCGGCCCTTGCATTGTGAGCCGAGTGCCGCCTTTGTCTGCCTTCTGACATGCAAACTGACTGTGGTTAAACGATCCTAAGCGGAGGATTTCGTCGGCGTCTGTTCTCTTCCAGAGTGTATGAACCCTAAAGCCTTAAGAGCACCATTTTTCTCCGCAATCTCTTGACGCAAAGCCTATAATGACGATAATGCCTTCCTTTAGCATCAGCGACCAGCGTGCAGCATTGGTACCGCCGGTCCACGACGTAAGCAACAGCTACAGAATTGTGCATCGATCTGTGTTATACTTCTGAGTATTTGGCAACAGTTTGCATAAGGCACGAGTTATGATTTGCTAAACTTACGGAAGAATGATTTCTTAAAACTGTTCCTTGTACACGTTTGCTCATTTTTAATTTGTCTTTAACCAGGTGGAAACATACCATCCACCGAAGCGCTGCAGTAACTGAACGACTATTCGAGAGGCGTGGTCTTCAAATCACCGTTCATCGACATGATTTAAATATCTTTAGGCTTTTATAAATCACTTCAGATCACTTATGGGATGATTCCTAGAGCAACACAAGACCTGATCCCCTTCTACGTGATCATCCAGCCGGAGATCATGCTGTGTCTCTAGTCACCCCAAAGCTGATGAGTCAAACGTCTCATCTTTTCATGCTAATTGAACGTCGTGTCAAAATTTTTAGTATTTACGGCTAAATTCGTATTACACAGTAATTTACCCTGACTGTAGATGCTTTCTGGAATCTGCTTGTAAATAAATGTTATAACAGCCAGATCATCCATTTCTTTGCACAGATTCGTTGAAGCTTGAAGAGTACTGTAAAAATTTTTAGCTTTTCTTTTGTGGATCATTAATTCTGCTTCAGCAACCTTCTTTGCCTTCTCGTTAAGGAATGGGGACTTCAGTTTTTGTTCCAGGACTTTGCATGTACGGCAGGTATCTACCTGAAGCCTACCAAAACTGAGGTAAAATAGTCTCTGAAGTATGTAGTATAATACTGATGCGCAATGTCAATGCCATGACGTTTTTCTTAAACATCTGAAACCTGATTTTCACATTTAACTTTGTATCAAGGTAATTTTTCACCTTGGAGTCTGTTTTCTTAGAAAAGACTTAATATGTTGCAATTTCGGCAGTCTTTGAATTTGTTGTGGCTTTTTCCTCTTAAATCAACTGGAGACTTACCGATTATCAGCAGTGCTCTTAGACGACGGAGTCTACTGTCACCCTTAAGACCATGGAAAACTATAAATGCCATCTGGCAGACGTCCTTCCTTTCATCATTGAGGCTGATGAAGTACTAAAAACTGTGATTACGCTTAATGAATAACCCATTTCTAGACAGACGAGGTCTTTGTACATTGTTACAGGTGATAAGACCTTGTAAGTACGAGGGCCGTTTTTTTTTTTCAACCTCCGATAGGCTATAAATAAAAGATAAGTTCATAGAAAACAATTACTTTATTTCCAAAAGTTTTGTACCCTTATGGTTACTATTCAACATAATCACAGAAAAGACTGAGACATTTATCATACCTGTGGACAAGCTTTGCAATACCCTCTTCAAAAACTGTTGCCGCCAATGATTGCAAATGAGCATTGACGTTGTTTTGAAGATCTTCGTTGGTTTGAAAGTACTGCCCTGCTAGCCACGTCTTCAGTTCAGGGAAAAGGTATAAGTCGTTGGGTGCCAGGTCAGGGCTGTACGGCGGATGATAGAAAATGTCCCATTGAAATTGTTCAAGGAGCCGTTGGGTTGTGCCAGCAGTGTATGGACGAGCGTTGTCATGCATCAACACAATTCCTGAAGTCAAATGCAAATTTGGCCATTCAAAACAAACGAAGAGGAATGCTGACTGAAGACCTGGCTAGGAGGGCAGCTCTTTCAAACCAATGAAGATCTTCAAAACAATGTCAATGCTCATTTGCAATCATTGGCGGCAACATGTTTTGAAGAGGGTATTGCAAAGCTTGTCCACAGGTACAATAAATGTCTTAATCTTTTCGGTGATTATGCTGAAAGGTAACCATAAGTGTACAAAACTTTTGGTAATAAAATAATTGTTTTCTATGTACTTGTCTTTTATTTGTAACATATCGCAGGTTGAAAAAAAAACGGCCCTCGTATATATCCTGTTCGTCTTTGCTCTTGAAAGTCTTAAATCAATCTAATAAGGATGTCTGCCGAAATATATCAACATTAGCAAAACATGCTTTTTTGCACTGCATTTTTCACCTGTTTTCCTTTCCGAAATTTTTTCCTGCATAGTTTATGCATTAACTTTCTTGAACACGTGATCTTTTAATTATCTCACTCTTGTATCCAGCTTCATTCCTCACACCCGTCTTTCCTTTGGGGAGTTTTCCATTATCAAAGAACTGTAAAATAAAACTATTATCAACCTGAGCCTTTTAACCACTTAAGGTAATTAAAATGAAGACTATTCTGTTCTGTCTAAAAGACCCTTCAGCAATGGCACATCTCATTACTAGAATAGTCCGCAGCTCGTGGTCGTGCGGTAGCGTTCTTGCTTCCCACGCCCGGGTTCCCGGGTTCGATTCCCGGCGGGGTCAGGGATTTTCTCTGCCTCACGATGACTGGGTGTTGAGTGATGTCCTTAGGTTAGTTAGGTTTAAGTAGTTCTAAGTTCTAGGGGACTGAAGACCATAGGTATTAAGTCCCATAGTGCTCAGAGCCATTTGAAGCATTACTAGAATAAACAGATCATACAGCACTGTCAACAGAATCAGCAGGTCAGACGTGGACGTTGACAGTATCACAGTTACTATGAAAGGACTCTCAGACTGACTTTTTATTTTTTTATATGTAAAACAAGTGTTTCATTGAATATTTATTTTCATGACTTCTTGTCGTTCGTTACACTTCTTAGAAGCAAAGTTTCCGCCACTCTTAATGTTTTTAAACAATGCAGGATTTTAAACATTTAGAGAAATAAAACACCGCTAAACTTGCGGTTTATTTTTACTTTACGTGTTACAGAAAAGGAGCAGACGGCTTTGTACTCACTCACAGATTATCATCAGAGACATAATATTACAGATTCGCAAAATAACTAGTTGGGAAAACACACTTCATTTATGGGAAATTGGATGCAAAAGTCAGTTTTGAGTTTACTGTTCATCGTTTCAAAACTGCACCCCATAATTAAAAAAAAAGGTTCAAATGGCTCTGAGCACTATGGGACGTAACCTCTATGGTCATCAGTCCCCTAGAACTTAGAACTACTTAAACCTAACTAACCTAAGGACATCACACAACACACAGTCATCACGAGGCAGAGAAAATCCCTGACCCCGCCGGGAATCGAACCCGGCAACCCGGGCGCGGGAAGCGAGAACGCTACCGCACGACCACGAGCTGCGGACATAATTCAATAAAGGGAAAAATGTTGCACGATTTACTTTTAAAAGAAAAGCACAAACTAATTATGCAGACTTATGAAGTTCTGAATCATATTTCAATCACTTTCAACTGGCATGCATTTCACACAGACTTTCCTAGAACACTCCAAACAAATCAGGACACTACACTGTTGACAGGGATATCTTGTTTTCCTCTTCAGATGCGGAGGACACAAGGTACGGTACATATCCTCTCTTTTTCGAACTGTTCTTTCGGGGCCGGCCGGGGTGGCCGAGCGGTTCTAGGCGCTACAGTCGGGAACCGCGCGACCGCTACGGTCGCAGGTTCGAATCCTGCCTCGGGCATGAATGTGTGTGTTGGCCTTATGTTAGTTAGGTTTAAGTAGTTCTAAGTTCTAGGGCACTGATGACCTTAGAAGTTAAGTCCCATAGTGCTCAGAGCCATTTGTTCTTTCGGTGTCTACGGCTCATCTTGTATGTGAAGTATTCTTCTGATAGTGTCACTCAACTCTCGTGGCAAGTGCCCTATAGAATGTCTATACTTCATATGAGACTCAGCAAAATCTCTTGCTAGAGTCTTCATGAATATCAATCTCGTCTTTGCTTCTGCCTTTGGATAAGCTTGACCCACCACGTAAGAACTTACATTACAAAAAACATACGCTAATGTTTCTGGTCCAGCAGCTTCTTGAATAAGCTGCACATCTTTGGTCGAGACAGTCCGCACCACCTTTTGTCGTGTTATAAAACACGATGATCACAGGTTTTCTTGATACAGGATCATTGTTTGCTGCATTGTCCATAGAAGAGGTCAGTGTTCCAGATTTTGACTTCTTAGGCACAGAGGAAACCAGTGCCATTGTCTTCCGTAAAACCGTAAACAGTTGTCTTCACATCTCGTTTCTTATTAGGAAGAAATTGCTGTGGTATCTCCGTTTTATTTCTTTTCAGTGTGCCGATATATGAAAGGTCTTCTTTCGAAAATTCGTTGACTAGGTCTACTGATGAGCACCAGTTGTCACATGTAATATTCTGGGGGTATGAATTAAAAAACGCCTTCACTCACAACTTTTCGTGTTTAATTAAATACACGGTGCATTTCGGACCCTATGGGTCCATCATCAGGCGTACTTTGTCTTAATACATGTTTTATTTCTTTTCTTGAATGAGGTGAAATGCATATTCCTGTCATGAAATGGTTTAACGTTAGGTTATGAATTTCGTAAGTCGAACGAGGAAAAAATGTGCAAAATAGTGGAAAATATGAACAGTGTAAACTTACCAAATATGTGGTAAGTTTACATATTTTCCGCGTTCGACTTACGAAATTCATAGCCTCATATTTTCATGACAGGAATTTGCAATTCACCTCATTCAAGAGAAGAAATAAAACGTATTAAGACAAATTACACCTGTTGATCGAGCGACGGGATCCGAAATGCATCGTGTATTTATAGAACACGAGAAGTTGTGACTGAAGGTGTTTTTTAATTTCGTATTGAATACAGTCACTTTTGAAGCTGCAAAATATGGATGAAATTAAAAACGTGTAATATTTGTCCGTTTATTTTCAATGTGCTCCAAGCTTGGATATTTTCAGATTTGTCCATTGAATGATTTAATCTATAACATCTTGGGTAAAGAGCAGTTTCCATACTTCCAAAACAGTAGCGTTTCCTCGAGACTTTCCGCCGTCTGTCGCAATTCAGGAAGCTGTAAAACGGCGTTGTGTTGCCTTGTTCCTATGTTAGAAGGCGGCTGCTGCTTTCTCCAGCAAAAACATTTGTTCTTACCGAAGAAGTAAGTTTCTACATCGTCATCAGCTGTCATATGTTCATCACTTTCTGTTACCTGCTCGGAATTAGTGTCTTGATCGCTAATGATCTTGAAATCAGGGTCATCATAACTGTCATCAAAGTCTTCGTCTGGGGGTTCACTAAAGGTTCCTGAACATCCACATCTGTCTTACGTAGAACACGTTCCACAGAAAGTGCAGCTTTCCCCGTCATGGAGAAACGATAGCATTCAATGGTACGACGACACGCAAACACTAGGGCATGTCTGTGAGACATCTCAAGGCCCATAAACAGGAAACAAAGAACGGCGACAATGTAAGAGTTCTGGCACGTGTAGCTTGTAAACAAATAGGAAGGTACATAGAAGAGTCCATTTCGCTTCGCAGTGGTGCATGAAATATCACGAGACAATAAATCATAGTGGTCTGAGAGACAGTTGATACTAGTTAAGGGTTAAGATTAGAAACACCAGAACTCCAGGAGTTATGTTGTTTCTAAAAGTAACACAAATTTTCCAGATACGGGTAGATGGAAATTACATCGTTTGTAAACAGAACGCTGCGGTTACCCTTAATGAAGGCCTGGACGTAAATAACTCATTTTGCATAAAATGTGGAGTTATGTTGTATCTAAAATGACCGATTCATTTTGTTTGTTTGCAGGTACATATGTGCAGTGTTCGTACATCTGGAAATGGCGGTGTTACAGTACCGCAGCACGCCAGAACAGGAATCTAAATAAAATGAGGCAGTAGACAGCAAAGTGCAGTAATTCGTTTTCTGCAGCAGTGTCTGGCCAATTTAGATGGCTATAAAGGTCATCTGGTCCCGCTAGCGGCGTGCTGCGTTACTATGCCGTAGGGATTGTAGAGTGTGTCACGGCTGCAGACATGGACATGAAAACAAGGAATATTGTCTTAAGAGGTGATAACTAAAATCTTGCGACTACTCCTCCTAATTTAGATACCTCAGTAATTTTGTTGTTGGTAGTGATTTCACAGTTACTTATCGAAGACTCACCTTTACCCTCAATGTGTCACTGGCAAAGAGGTTGAATGGTTGATTCTGGGGGAGGAGACCAAATAGCGAGGTCATCGGTCCCATCAGGTTATGGAAGAATGGGGAAGGAAATCGGCCGTGCCCTTTCACAGGAACCATTCCAGCATTGGCCTGTAGCTATTTAGGGAAATCACGGAAACCCTAAATCAGGATGGCCGCTGCATTCGTGCACTGTGCGGCTGGTCCCGGCGGAGGTTCGAGTCCTCCCTCGGTCATGGGTGTGTGTGTTCTTCCTTAGGATAATTTAGGGCCGGCCGGGGTGGCCGAGCGGTTATAGGTGCTACAGTCTGGAACCGCGCGACCGCTACGGTCGCAGGTTCGAATCCTGCATCGGGCATGGGTGTGTGTGGTGTCCTTAGGTTAGTTAGGTTTAAGTAGTTCTAAGTTCTAGGGGACTGATGACCTCAGAAGTTAAGTCCCATAATGCTCAGAGCCATTTTTTGATAATTTAGGTTATGTAGTGTGTAAGCTTAGGGACTGATAACCTTAGCAGTTAAGTCCCATACGATTACACACACATTTGAACAGGATGGCCGGACGCAGATTTGAGCCGTCGTCTTCCCGAATGCGAGTCCAGTGTGCTAACCATTGCGCCACCTCGCTCGGTGCCAAAAAGCCTGGTTGGGACTGTAGCATCGGAAGAACATACGTGAAATATTTGTAAGACCACTGGAGACTACGAGGGCTTTTTCAGTCGCCGACGGGAAAGTCTCTTTTCTGTCGCTAACACTGGCATTTTCTAAAACAGTGTGTATTTTAGCGTTATGTCTTAAGTGTATTGTTTAATGTTGCTGTCTGTGATGATGAGTATAGAATGTAGAGTTGTGCTTAGGTTTTTGATGGCGAAGGAGGAGGTTGAAACCCAGTGTTTATAAAAATTTAATAAAAGTCTAGCTTAACATCGTGGACAGATCGGAATTAAACTCGGAATATTGTTGTATAGTATGGTCAACAGATACCGTACGCCATCACATCTCCTCATGTGCTGGTCAAATCTCGGAGGTGTAGAGTCTTCTAGCGTCGAGATTCGAGCCTTTTGCCTCCCGCTCGAGAGGCATTGCAGCACCACGCATTAGCGACCGTCGACCACGCAGGAGGAAATGGAAGAGGCGAGGCGTCCAGGTGTGGAGGGACGCACGTGTTGCCAGGAATCCGGTTTCTCCCCAGCGGGACCAATCAATGTAAACACGTCAGGAAGCATACGAGTGCACCGGGCGGCATTATACGCGGCTCCCGTGCGCCTTCTCCTTTGTTGCGGAATGGTCACAGTTCATTTAACGCGCTTTATGGCAGCGGCTGGGGGACGAGGCCACGTGCAGGTGTAGCCTCCTTCTACTTCCCCGCGACGCGGGAAAATAAAAACGAGTCGCTATCCACTTCTGGCTCGTGCAGCATACGAATTGAAATTCATGAGGACGCCCGTCCGTAAAGAATAACCCGTAATAAGTTTGGTCGCAGCTCGAGATGCGCTCTGGTCAATTTCGAGCGAGCCTCTGGCTGGGCTGCAGTTTTATATTACGAGGTAAAATGATAAGTGGCGTCGATTTTTTTTTCTTCCCCTCCATCTGCGACCCACACCCTCGGTGACGAAGCGTCGCGAATGGGCGGCAGGCGCTGCCAATACGTAATGGTCATTTTCAATTTAGACGACTGTCCACTACTTTACGCGGCGCTTAGTTTAACGCCCTCTGCCGGATACGCGGCTGTCCCAGTCGACTGCAAACAAACGCACGTTGTTTAAATGCACGGTGGGGAGATCCTCGTGTCGCCCTATTATATCTCCTAATGCGCGCCGCGATGCAGTTGTCAGTCAGTCGGTTGGAACAGACGCAAATTCCTGGCATAAATCAGCGGGCCAACTGCGGCGCGCAGCTATAAGCCGTTGGTTCCAGGCGCGCGCCCCTCGCATACCTTCTCCCGCTCGGGGCCCCGACATAAAACACAGACGCTTGTCGTTTCTGGAAACCGCATACACAACCGGCTCTGATCTCTCGACTGGGGCTGTTTGTCATAATTCTGAATTCAATTACAAGGCGTGGGTCCCTGCCGGGAATTTATGCAAGTTCTGATAGTGAGGACGAGAAAGCTTGACAGGACATTCAATAAATACTTAATTTTGAAATTTCTGTTGATTTGGTGAAAAACAAAGTTATAAATACGAAAGTGTGTTTTTTTGTGGTACCTTTTCATGATTAAACCACAGAACAGACTTTGGTGAAATTTGGTATGGAGATAGCCTGAACGCTGAGGAAGGCCATAGGCTACTTTAGAAAGTGTGCAGTACAAGATATTTATCGATTTGAAGCATATAACGCGAATTAGGAAAACATATTTACTCTCTGAGAAAGTTATTTACTCTTTAACATAAATGCGAAAATTGTTTTATTGGTTGCTATGTTCTACGTAAAAAGAATCAACTTAATGAATACAATGCATATACAATGCTCAACGTGTTTAATCTATACTTCCGCACTAATATTATAAAATGCGAACCTAATTCGGACTGCTAAGTTTTCACTACAAAAGCAATGAACCTATTTCCATGACATTTGGTACAGAGCTACCCTGAGCTCTGCGAAGAACAAAGACTGCTTTAGAAAGTAAAATATAAGAAATAAAAAAAGAATGAATCCCGAAGAGCGTGAAGTAAGGAATGGAACTTTTTTCTTTTCGTCAGTAAACATAAACCATGCTACAACGTTTTTAAGTTTGTTGCACAATGGAGACATTTTATAGTGTATAGCTACTTGAATAGCATGATGCATAGAAGCGCGCTCCAGCCACGCCCCTCCACGTCGCCGTGTTGTGCGTATTGAGAGAGAGATTAACAGCACGATCTTGCTTACCTGAACAAGCGGACACCTGAGGGCAGCTGACGTTACTACACATAGAATAGCTTACTTACTCATCACTTATCACAGCACAACAACTGATATGCGAGTGCAGTTGTGGGCAACAGCTAGTATTATTATATAGACAAAACCAACGTTTTTGCCACTTATGTTACTTATTATTTATTTCTTCGACCCTGTTTTCAGACTATTAGGCCCTTGTCTAGCATAACAGAGAAACATTGTGTTGTACGTAATGGTAACAGGGGCGCATTTTCCATAATTGCAATGCATGCATTGCACGCTGTGCTAAATATGAAAATGGTTCTGAGCACTATGGGACTTAACATCTATGGTCATCAGTCCCCTAGAACTTAGAACTACTTAAACCTAACTAACCTAAGGACATCACACAACACCCAGTCATCACGAGGCAGAGAAAATCCCTGGCCCGCCGGGAATCGAACCCGGGAACCCGGGTGCTGAATATGAGTCGTAAAGTCACAGATATTCTTTAAGTCTATTCATAATAATGGAATCATAATATAATAAGTATTTTAGACCCCATATTTTTTTTCCTTTGAACAGACAGCTAGTTTCTGTGCTGCGCAGGAGATGGTGTGCCTGTGAGGCCGCTTTATTGAAATACCGGGTGATCAAAAAGTCTGTATAAATTTGAAAACTTAATAAACCACGGAATAATGTAGATAGAGAGGCAGAAATGACACACATGCTTGGAATGACATGGGTTTTATTAGAACAAAAAAAAAAAAAAACAAAAACACCCCATATTGCTAGATGCGTGAAAGATCTCTTGCGCGCGTCGTTTGGTGATGATCGTGTGCTCAGCCGTCACTTTCGTCAGGCTTGGCCTCCCAGGTCCCCAGACCTCAGTCCGTGCGATTATTGGCTTTGGGGTTACCTGAAGTCGCAAGTGTATCGTGATCGACCGACATCTCTAGGGATGCTGAAAGAGAACATCCGACGCCAACGCCTCACCATAACTCCGGACATGCTTTACAGTGCTGTTCACAACATTATTCCTCGACTACAGCTATTGTTGAGGAATGACGGTGGACATATTGAGCATTTCCTGTAAAGAACATCATCTTTCCTTTGTCTTACTTTGTTATGCTAATTATTGCTATTCTGATCAGATGAGGCGCCATCTGTCAGACATTTTTTGAACGTTTGTATTCTTTTGGTTCTAATAAAACCCCATATCATTCCAAGCATTTGTGTCAATTTGTACCTCTCTATCTACATTATTCCGTGATTTATTCAGTTTTCAAATTTATACTGAATTTTTGATCACCCGGTAGTTGGAGCGTTGTGGTAGTCTCGACTCCCATTTGGCCGTTTGTGATTTCACACCAAGCTCGCGTGAGACATGAGTAGATACATGCAACAGGAACATTGCATTCAGCACGTTTTCTCCTCCGCTAGCCTGAATTCAGCGTGCTGAGGTTAGTTATGGATGAACGCATCGTGTTTAATTAGTCTGAATAATATTTAAGCCAGCAATTTCGCAAAGTGTCTGTAATTGTTATGTTATAGTAAGTGATTTAATAAATCTGTCCACTCCCTGCAATTCAGTGAAAATTTATAATTCATTGAAACTGGTTGGCCTACCCCCGGTCTCAGCAGTTTAGAGGCAGCAAACAACTCAAGAAATTTCATACGAACATTTAATCTTGATATTTACAATATTAAAAAAAAATGGTTCAAATGGCTCTGAGCACTATGGGACTTAACTTCTGAGGTCATCAGTCCCCTAGAACGTAGAACTACTTAAACATAACTAACCTAAGAACATCACACACACATCTATGCCCGAGGCAGGATTCGAACCTGAGACCGTAGCGGTCGCACGGTTCCAGACTGTAGCGTCTAGAACCGCTCGGCCACACCGGCCGGCATTTACAACATCAAAAAATGTGTTATGCACCAGTGAAACGTTGTGTAAACTCTTCTGTTTGTCACATTTGTTGCTCGAAAAGGACAGTTCTCGTTGAAATAGTAGAGGTCGTACTTATTCGGGACTTAATGATCTGCACCCTGCAATCTCAAGACTTGAAAAATCATGGTCTCAGATCCACGAATCGACAGCCCTGGGAAATATAGCAAGAGTAGGATTGATTTGCAATTAGATGAACAGAAACATACAAGAATTTTATAGCACAACGAAACAGTGAAACAGAACTGAGAAACACTTAAGAGGCTGATAGCTTTTAGGACAACAGAAATTATTATTTTGAAGACACTGGGAAATCTGCGACTCCAACAGCCGAGACAATTGTGTTGATTTAATTCATTTGTTGGCTGAGTTTGACGACAAACCTAGAACCCAGTTAACTACAGCCTCTTTGTTCACCGAATGACGTCCTCTCCCTATTCAATTCAAAGCGTACATGATGCTACGCTCTTCGAAATACACCGTCCAGACATATTAATTTGACCACTTGTCAAAAGCCGGAATAACCACCTTTTTGCACCGCGGACCGCTGCGAGATGTGCAGAAAGAGAGTCAACGAAGTTCTGGAAGGCACCAACAGGGATGTGGAATCATGTCGACTCCAGTGCTTTGGCTACTCTGTTGAGGATCCATGGCGCGAACAGCCCGATGAAGATGCTTCCACACATTCTCAACTGGGCTTAGATCCAGGGAGTTTGGTGGCCCGGTAATTATAGTAAATTCATCCTGGTGTTCTTTGAACCACGCACGTACAATGTGAACTGTGTGACACGTTACATTGTACAGATAGTAGCTGCTATCATGCCGAGGAAAAACAAACTGCGTATAGTGTTGGACGCGGCCACAAGGACATGCTTACTTACGTCGATCCACTCTGCTTTCCGAATGATAAGATCATCCAGGAACTGGCACGAAAACATTCTCCAGACCATAGCACTCTGGCGATTGTTACAGGGTGTTTGATTTCAGACGTTTTACGCTGTACACGCAACGGCCACCTGTCTACGGGAGCATAAAAAGTGATTCATCTGAAAAGCCTACCTGTCGCCACTTAGTGGACGTCCTGGTCCGATACTGGCGTGCAAATTCCAGCCTTCGACCCGGATGAACAGCAGTTAGCGTGGGTGCATGAACAAAGCGCCTGCTGCAGAGGCCCACACTCGGTTACGTTTTGCTGAAAGGTCGTTGAGGAGACACTTCTGGTAGCCCCTTGGTTCATCTGGGTGGTCAGTTGCTCAACAGTTACACGTCTCTTCGCGCGTCCACATCTCCACTGCCGTCGTCCACACTTGTCATCTACGGCTCGTGGTGCACTAGTTGCCTCGGACCTGGTTTTGTCCATTTTGCCATGCTCGGTGTAGTGTTGGCAGAAGAGCCAACACCGTGTTACTAGAGGAGGCCGAAATGCACGCGTTTAGCTCATGCAGGCTGGCGTGAGGAGGAAAGGACTGTACTGACGTGAGGTCTGGAACATGACAAGGAATTAGAATTCAGAAAGCGGACGTAAATAGTTTCATACTTAATTCTTATCCATTGATGATGAACGTCGCTCTTGACGGTACATGATTCACAATATTATCTGTTCAGGATACATAGTAACTGAATATGACGCCTTGCTAGGTCGTAGCAAATGACGAAGCTGAAGGCTGCAAATGAGAGCGTATGTAGTCAGTGAACCATCGCTAGCAAAGTCGGCTATACAACTGCGGCGAGGGCTAGGGAGTCTCTCTAGACTAGACCTGCCGTGTGGCGGCGCTCGGTCTGCAATCACTGATAGTGGCGACACGCGGGATCGACGTATACTAACGGACCGCGGCCGATTTAAAGGCTACCACCTAGCAAGTGTGGTGTTTGGCGGTGACACCACACTCGGTATAGTTTAACCACGTCGGCACAGGAACAGTTTACAAACTGAGCCGTTTCGGAATTGCTTCCACCCTTGGTGCGAAATCCAGTGATCATGTCCTCTTGGACGTCGGTTAAATCGCTCTGTTTCCGCATTACAGCAACGACTGCACTGTACTGTCCACATCTTCCGTCGACACCGTTTATATACCGTTCACTAATGATGCTGCCACCTTACGTCTGTGAGTGGTTATCTCACGTTGACCTTAAACATAGACTGAGGTCACATCAACGTGAGTAGACCATGTAAAACCTCAGATGAAAGAAGCGACATTTGCGACTATTTTACTAAATGAAGCATAGGACGTCACAAATCTTTCGCAAATAACTGCGAAAGAGTGTTTGTAGAGTGTGTTTTGGTAATCTTTGTGGCTTTGTAATATTTTTTGTCCATCCTCCGAAAAGAACAAACTTACCAGGTGTAATAAGAAGAAGAGATTTCCAAAACTTGCAGCAACAAAATTAATTTATTCTAGTTGTTTGGTACAAACTGTGGAAGGTCGTTGGGTTGAACCTGAAGATTTGTACAAGTACATTTAGGAAACCCCACAACATTAGGACACAGCTGCTACTAAGGAAGCACGTACATTTGTCGTGCTGTTACGATATTTTGAATTTAACTTCCTTTTATGTCTGCTGCAAGACTGTGCAGTCAAAATCCTTACACATTAAATTTTGCACCAAAAAAGAGGAAGACTTGGAAAAAAATCTGCGCAATAAGAGATACTATGGCTTTGAGAAAATACGGTGCAAGGCTGAAGTCATAGGTGATACTCCAAGCAAGAGAAAAAAAGGAAAACTGCAGGGAAACATCAGTAGTGAATGACAACATGAAGATGTACATTTGGATATTAGATACTATAATCGTGCTGTCAAACGGCAGATTTGCTTTGCTGCATGACTTGAAGTTTACTGATGTATTGGAGCAGATGTAAGATCGAAGCTCAGATTTCGGCGACGTCACTGATGAGTGAGCAATGCACAAATACAGTACATCCGAGATACAACTGATAGGATTCATGCTGCATTTTCAGGATATGGCACTGAATGGTAGACCGACACACAGCAAAGAATTTCCCATCATCAAAGAAATTAACCTCGTACGGTGTTCGGGTCTATTTTGACCCACAAGGACTTTTGATGGTATGTACTTTCGAAATACTTGGTTTTAATAAATTGCTTTATTGAATTTGTTTGCCCCTTAGTCAAGTATATTCTAACAGAAATTTTTTTTTGGAACTTTAGTTTGGTATCCACAGAGCTGTTCATGTCTTTTAAGAACGTGTGTACAGACTGAGTATTCAATTTGCCAGCTATGTAACGTGTATGGGAGCAGTAAGGTGGGTATAAAAAAGTGAATTCATTGTTGTTTTGAACAATGGAATGTCTATTTCTGTGGAAAGAAGGGAAGGGGGAGTGAGCAGTTTTCTCCTGTAACCAAATCTGTTTGTGAAGTGATTCACTTCTGCCCAGGTCACTAGGTTCCTACCTTTACAATTGATATATTTTGTAAGCTTTTTTCGCAAGATAACGGCTACTTTGCAAGATTGTGAAATAGCAAACATAATTACGAACATAGCTAGGAGTGATGAAGTAATTTCGGAGGACGAAGATAATGTTTCGGAGCGCAGCTTTTTATCTGCAGTAGAAGGCGCAGATGATACACCAGAACAGCAAATGGTAAGCAGTGCAGTTATGATGTCAAAGAATAAATCAGATGAATGGAAGACAGAACCCCTATCTTAACTGGGACGGCGTCCAACATGTAATGCAGTTCAACTGACTCCAGGACCAACAAGGGATGCTACTTCTCGCATTACAAACAAATACTCAGCTTTCATATTGTTCCTCCCTCTATTAATTGAAAACATTATACACAAACATTCTAACGCTGAAGGAATGCGTTTCTATGGAGTGGGAAAAATTAGATGTTTTTGACCTAGATGCTTATTTAGGTTTGTTGTTATCATCAGAAGTTTGTAAGTCGTATAATGAGTTTACTGAAAGTTTAAGGGGTGAGGCAAAGGCCACATAGTTTTCAGAAGTGCAACGTCACTAGAAGAGTTCTAAAAGATATGAAGGATTATTCGTTTTGATGACCGCGAAACAAGGTCTACAAAGATACCTTTGCACCTATAAGGGATTTGTGGGAGAAATGGAAGAGATATTATCTAAATTATACAATGCCAATATGTTTGTTTCAGTAGACGGACAACTTGATGCGTTCAGAGGAAACTATTCTTTCCGCCAGTATACGCCTAATAAACCGTCAAAGTATGGCATCAAGTTTAGCGTACTTTGTGATACTGAAACACGTTATGTGTGGAATATTCAGCCATATGCTGGGAAAAGAACAAAGGTCGGAGGGCTGCAACTGACTTGTCTTACGGCTTGAAAGGGAATAACGTTACCTGCGACAACTATTCACCTCCTACGAGCTAGGCCACATGCTGATGAAGAGAAATATCACAGTGACTGGAACTGTGCGAAAAAGCAAGTCTTACATCCCACCGAACTACTGCAGACCAGGGGTGTTTCTAATTACACATCAACATTTGCTTTACAAGGGATCCAACGCTTGTATCAAAAATAAATAAATAAAAAAAAGTGGGTTATTGCTCAAAGCTACTTGCACAACGATGCAAAAGTCAGTGATGACACGAAGAGAAAACCTGAAATTATTTTAGACCACAACACTACGAAAGGAGCTATGGACACACTAGAGTAGATGGTAGTGAATTGTACAGTAAATAGGAAGAAAACAAATGGCCTATTGTTATGTTCTCAAATATCATCGACATATCTGCATATAACACTGATATGCTACACAAGGCGAATTACCTCAATTGAATGCAAACATCCTACAGCGAAGAAGTCTACTCCTAGAACCTCTTGGCGAGCAGGTAATTGATGGAGATATGAGGAAACGAGATCGAGGAACTGCTGCAAGAGAACCTGTAGAAAGAAGACGTGCACCCTCCACATCGGAAGAAAATGATCATAGGAGTAAGAAGAGAGGCAGATGTCATCTATGTAGAAAAACTCTGAAATATGTAATGTGCAAAAAATTCACTTGCAAGAGGCGTCTTAGATACGTGTGTAAAACCTGTTAGTAAAAGTTAAGTATAGTGTAGAGAAATCAATGCACAGATAATTATAATATTCGATTTTGTATTGTTGTACTATTTTGTTATGCAGTTTGAACGATTAATACAGTAAACTAGCTAAATTATAATTTTATTTATGATTTCAATAAACAAATCTGTAAAAGTATACCTCCAGGAAGCGGAAAAAACTGGGTGTTTCTTGATCCGAACGTCTTGAGTGTATGTGCGAAATAAACACCGTAGTAGGGTTAGTTGCTACCCCTAAATTTAGCAAATAACACATTCACAGTCGTAGCAAATAAGTGACTGGCAAGTAAATTTAACATAATTAGATTGGAACTGGATAATGAGACCGGTCTGGCAGATTCAAGACGTGGAGTTTAACTGTTGTTTCATCGTTTGATTTTGGAGATATATGGAAATTATGGGAATTCAGGCCCGCTTACTGCCCAAACAATTGCCTTTTATGAATACCAAAACATAGTTCACCATTTTGTGCCATCATCAGTAGATATTTTCAATCAGTTATTATTTCCTATATCGTTGAGTTATGTAAAGAGGGTCCTGCAGAGCTCAACAATGTAGAAAATAGTAGCACGAAGTTGCTAAAAGATTTTTGTGCCTTTATAAACAGTAGATGTTAGCATAACAGGTGGACCTAAATTTCTCCAACAGAAGTCTGTTGATTCAGTAGCCGTTCAGGATAGTTGTTGTATTGCCTCTCCATCTCCAGTAGATGCAATTACTGTCCATAGTGCTCAGAGTATTCGAGAGTGGAACGGTAGAGAAACGTTCTGAAGGTGGTTCGACGAATCCTATGCCGAACACTTAAGCAGTGTAGTCTTGTAATTGAGACGTAGATTTATACACCTATTAAATAAATATGTGCATTCCTGATAATTCTGCGCAATGGCGGAGTTAGTTTTTTGCAGCTTCCAGTTTCTGTGGTGTTCTTCAGGTCTGGTAGACACTGATATACCTATTTTTACTATATAGTATGGACCACACGCGATGCAACTGATTTCATAAACTCCACGTCTATTAACTGGGAACTGCTTATCTTTGTGATTAAAAAAATTTTTGCCTACTGCCCTTGTGGTATGTACGCCACTGATATTTCTCTTTTTCCAAAATGGTTCAAATGGCTCTGAGCACTATGGGACTTAACAGCTGTGGTCATCAGTCCCCTAGAACTTAGAACTACTTAAACCTAACTAACCTAAGGACATCACACACATCCATGCCCGAGGCAGGATTCGAACCTGCGACCGTAGCAGTCGCGCGGTTCCGGACTGCGCGCCTAGAACCGCGAGACCACCGCGGCCGGCTCTCTTTTTTCAGAATGCTGCCTATTTGGCAGACAGTTTACCAATAAATTGTGAAAAACATATTTTTCTAGCACTCGTTTAATCTACTGTGGGTGGATATACGTGGGGTTTAGCTTTCTTTCTTTAGTGTTTTCTTAAGAAGACCGTCGATAAGAGTGGACTGGTAGCAACTGTTTATACCTGTTACTTTTATTGTGTGTAGATATTGTTACAGATCAGTGACGAACACTGGAAATGACAGGAAACGACGTATCGTACATTTGAAAGCTCGAAATGAAAACTTAAATCGCAAAAATAAATAATAAGTGAGGCAAGTGGCAAAGAAATGTGTCTTTTCCACATATTTCTGAAAATGTGGACGAACTTCATCTCGAATACAACTTACTTTTTAGGGTTTATGGTTCTCCTCTGTTCGTCTTGCGCTATCGATAGCTACGATGCCACAGTGTAGGTACAAGTTCTTAGGTAGGCACTACGACACCGACACCGACGACAGCTCCCTCTAGCCGGCGATGTGCAGCTCTACAAGCGCCGCTCCAGATTCTGCCCATTTGATTCCGAGCAGACGACCAACCAACATTGTTTCGTCTTCATAGTGATCGAGCCACTACAGATTTTGCCTGTGCTAGTTTTGATACATCAGGCTTCGCACCTACGTGCTCATCATAGCCAAAGCTATGTAACCCTGTGTTTATTGTCTTACGTACAGAAAACATCTTTTACTTTAAAAGCGGTACCGAGATTTTTAACTCACGTGGTCCTACTCGCTTCCTTCATTGGGCCTACCCTTCAGTTCACAGGAGCAGACCCACACGCCGCCTTCCAGGCGGGATACAAAACGTCTTATCAAAAACGTTTTTAGTTGTTGTTTAAGTAGGCCATATTAGTGCCTTCACGCCATCTCATGCATTGTAGATATGGATTCTTTACCCAACAACAACAGAACATCAACAGGAACCGACAAGAGTATGTTATCAGAGTCAGTAGTCTACTCATTTTACCGCATCACAAAAGTCATTAAATGTATGCAGATTTAGTAATTAGTAAGCGTTACATTTCAGAGTGACAATAGTTGCGTATTTGGAAATGTCGCACTTTATTCCAGTGTATCGAAATTTTCTGTAATACGTATCCTTCCGCAAAGATTGCTGTTAATACTCGTCCATATATAAAGTGTCTCGGAGGCACTCGGGGAACAATGCAGTCGTTATCGTAAAGCAGGAACGAAACGGTTTATCTGACCTCCAAAAGACCATCATCATCAACTTTCGGGCCAACAGTGGAAGCATTTTAGAAACGGTTAAGTTTCTAAACTGTTCACGTGTCGCAGTGGTTAAAGTAAACTGTGCATGGCAAAATGACGCTATCCAAAACCGGCACCGGCGCAACTGTGGTGAATCACGGGAAGTAAATGATAGGGGGAATGACGTCTGTAGAGATAAGTACGGGCGAACAGACGTGCAGCTGCTGAGCAACTGACCACCCAAATGAACCAAGCAGTGCCTCTCCAACGACTGTTCAGCGAACGTTGCTGCGTATGGGCCTCCGCAGCAGGCGCCGCAACTTGACGGCCACTGTGCGGCGACAGGTGGCCTTTTCAGATGAATCATGCTTTAAGCTCCATTGGACCGATGGCCGTTGGATCTTCTACATCTACATTTATACTCCGCAAACCACCCAACGGTGTGTGGCGGAGGGCACATTACGTGCTATTGTCATTACCTCCCTTTCCTGTTCCAGTCGCGTATGGTTCGCGGGAAGAACGACTGCCGGAAAGCCTCCGTGCGCGCTCGAATCTCTCTAATTTTACATTCGTGATCTCCTCGGTCAGTATAAGTAGGAGGAAGCAATATATTCGATACCTCATCCAGAAACGCACCCTCTCGAATCCTGGACAGCAAGCTACACCGCGATGCAGAGCGCCTCTCTTGCAGAGTCTGCCACTTGAGTTTGCTAAACATCTCCGTAACGTTATCACGCTTACCAAATAACCCTGTGACGAAACGAGCCGATCTTCTTTGGATCTTTTCTATCTCCTCCGTCAACCCGATCTGGTACGGATCCCACACTGATGAGCAATACTCAAGTATAGGTCGAACGAGTGTTTTGTAAGCCACCTCCTTTGTTGATGGACTACATCTTCTAAGGACTCTCCCAATAAATCTCAACCTGGCACCCGCTTTACCAACAATTAATTTTATATGATCATTCCACTTCAAATCGTTCCGCACGCATACTCCCAGATATTTTACAGAAGTAACTGCTACCAGTGTTTGTTCCGCTATCATATAATCATACAATAAAGGATCCTACTTTCTATGTATTCGTAGTACATTACCTTTGTCTAAGTTAAGGGTCAGTTGCCACTCCCTGCACCAAGCGCCTATCCGCTGCAGATCTTCCTGCATTTCGCTGCAATTTTCTAATGCTGCAACTTCTCTGTATACTACAGCACCATCCGCGAAAAGCCGCATGGAACATCCGACACTATCTACTACGTCATTTATATATATTGTGAAAAGCAATGGTCCCATAACACTCCCCTGTGGCACGCCAGAGGTTACTTTAACGTCTGTAGACGTCTCTCCATTGAGAACAACATGCTGTGTTCTGTTTGCTAAAAACTCTTCAATCCAGCCACACAGCTGGTCTGATATTCCGTAGGTTATTACTCTGTTTATCAGGCGACAGTGCGGAACTGTATCGAACGCCTTCCGGAAGTCAAGGAAAATGGAATCTACCTGGGAGCATGCATCTAATATTTTCTGGGTCTCATGAACAAATAAAGCGAGTTGGGTCTCACACGATCGCTGTTTCCGGAATCCATGTTGACTCCTACACAGTAGATTCTGGGTTTCCAGAAATGACATGATACGCGAGCAAAAAACATGTTCTAAAATTGTACAACTGATCGATGTCAGAGATATAGGTCTATAGAAGAGGCTAGGCCTGTGAAAGGAGAGTGTGGTCTACTGGATATTTTTGTTGCATTCCCTGGGTGATCTCGTCATTCTAGAAGGCAAAATGGATCAACAGAGGAATGCATCTGTCCACGGGGACCATGTCCACCACTACAAGCAATTTGTTTTTCCTCGGCATGATGGTATCTGCACTGTGTCACACAGCTCACAGTGCACATTTGTGCTTCTAAGAGCACCAGGATGAGTTTACTGTACTCCCCTGGCCACCAAGCACCACGGCCTGCGGATTAAAAGCCAATCAGGAATCTGTGCAATCGCCTTGAGCGAGCTGTTACCCCCATGCATCATCAACGGAGAAACCTTGAGCAGGTGGCCGTGGCACTACAGTCAACATGGCTCCACATCCCTGTCGGTACCTTCGGTACATTCCAGAAGCTCATTGATTCTCTTCCTGTACGTCTCGCAGCTATCCGCGCTGCAAAAGATGGCTGTTCAGGCTTCTGACAGGGGTCGCATTAATATGACTGGACAATGTACAATTTACACTTCGTTCAACTGGTATAATGGCTGTGAGGATACGTGACGGCCGGCAGCTGTAAACGAGCGGTTCTAGGCGCTTCAGTCCGGAACCGCGCTGCTGCTACGGTCGCAGGTTCGAATCCTGCATCGATGTGTGTGATGTCCGTAGGTTAGTTAGGTTTAAGTAGTTCTAAGTCTAGGGGACTGATGACCTCAGATGTTAAGTCCCATAATGCTTAGAACCATTTGAACCATTTTTGATATGTGACAGACTACAATTCAGAACTGACGCTTGTACGGACATAAAACATTTAGTACATAAAATTTTATGAAATTCGCATCACGTAACTCATCAGTTCATTATAGTTTTGTTTTACAAATCCGAGTATCATCCATTACCACCACAGCGGATTCTGGGATTTTTGTGGCAGTTAACGTGACGTTCTGATTTCACAATGGTTTGCTTATTCGAGGAAAGAAGTATCCCAGTTTCTGATTCCTCATTAAACTGTATTTCTCCTACAACTGACTGTGTGAGTTGACTCTTAAGATCGAGGAAAACTAGGGCATATTAGTTTCAGAACTACCATTGTTTTCAACTTTACTTGGCCAGTTTATGTACAACAAATTATTAGTATATCCAATCCGTCATATGGCATTTTTGAAGTGTTTCAGTGTATTGGAATATAATTTCGGTGTTCTTTTAGGTTTAACATGAAATCATTCCTCCTTTACTAGTCTTCTCAGTTCTCAAATGGAAGTAAGAGAAATTATTCGTATCTTTTGTGGCACCATATGAGTATTTAGTAGAACTGACATGTAGAATTACCCAGCGAGGTGGCGCAGTGGTTAGTGCAGTGGACTCACATTCGGTAGGACGACGGTTCAAACCAGTGTCCGGCCATCCTGATTTACGTTTCCCGTGATTTTCCTAAATCGCTTCAGGCAAATGCCTTGAGAGGGCGCGGCCGACTTCCTTCCCCATCCTTCCCTAATACGATGGGACCGATGACCACAAATCAACCAGCCAACGTGAAGAATTTGCAAATAGATTATTCTGGGACTCTTGATATAGTATCCAGATTAATACAACATTTACTTTGTTTTGGATCGTTCTTTAAAATCATCTCTCGGTTGCCAGTTTTTCTGAACTTTCACACAAGAGCTCATCTTAAATCTGAAAATAGACATCACTTTTCATACTATGATCAGTCAGCGCTATTTTTACGATTTCTCGAACGACAAGATGGCAAAGTCGAAGATCATCGCATAACCATAATCAAATCTGACATTAGGTCGGATATTGCGGATGTCTGTGCCTTTCTGCTGAAACTATCAAATTATACCAGTTTTCGTGGCTGTGGCTATTTTGCTTCACAGAATTCCCTTTTGAGTGATTAAATACAAACAGTTATTCATATTAACTGATATTCTCTTCCAACACATAGTAACTCTTTCAGTTTGTAGCACTATGCGACCGCTGGCCAGGATGGCCGAGCGGTTCTAGGCGCTACAGTCTGGAACCACGCGACCGCTACGGTCGCAGGTTCGAATCCAGCCTCGGTCATGGATGTGTGTGATGTCCTTAGGTTAGTTAGGTTTAAGTAGTTCTAAGTTCTAGGGGACTGATGACCTCAGAAGTTAAGACCCATAGTGCTCAGAGCCATTTGAACCACTATGCGACCAGGAAAAGGAGAGCATTCGGCTGTGTGAGACAACAATCCCATGAAACACGAAACAAACCTGCGTGACCATATGTGATGGTAGCATTCGCTTGTAGCTCCTCTCGTGAAGGACTGGAAACAGGTGTGCCCAATTACTGTTTGTTACGAAAATGAAAATTATCGAACTAATAGGACATTCTCATATGCTGAAGGCTGAATTTGTTTCTATTCCTTTTTATTAGGGACTGGATCTGGCATGCATCCAGCGGTCAGTTTCATACCAAAAATACTCATTGACAATTAGTTTGTAACTAAATAATGGACGTTTAGAAAGACAGCAGACTTTCAATAATTACAGTGCAACAGTGAGTGCTTATGGACAGGAACAATAACAAGTTAAATTAAAGAGCACATTTACAACGGTTGCGATAATGTTTGAGCATGGTATTGTCAAGAATGTTATCGTAAACATCTGCGTTCATTTTTCCAGTGCCTTGACAACTGAATACACTGGCTTGGTCATGGAACAAAATACTCTCGACTGCACTTACAATTGCTTGTCGGAAACTGTTTCGTAATATCGATCGATTAGCGAAATATTACAGCTGTCCATGTCACATAGGACACCCCCTAATGGAAACAAATGACTCTTTGTCATATACCCAGCGACAGTTTGCGTAACCTAAATATAGACGTCGATATTTTGATTCTAAAACGTTTCATATTATCTTTCATTGCCTGACACACTAATGATATTTCGCTTCTGTTACTTCTCAGTCAAAAGTTTTGGCAGAAAAAATCCTACTAGTGTGATGGCTACGATGGAAAATTAAATTGTCAGCATCACGGAAAGCTCTCTTACTCAACTGCTTCCACAATTATTCCAATGACACTGTCTAAACAACAGTCCTTCATTTCATTCGCTAACATCCGTCATTGTCTTGTGCATTCTGGACTCGCTCTTTCACTTCTCGGTTCTATGGGCTCTCTGCCCATCAGATGACGTCAGTAATCACAGTAATTATCTTTTTATGGGATATAATTTACTCGAACAATAAACATACTGATATAGCTAGCATTAAAGGGTATAATAAACACGCTGGTTTCCCATACACACGGTAGGTGTAAACGGCGTGTCGGACTTCATTGGCGCTTTGTCACGCCGAGCGCAAACAGATTACGATCCTCAGTACATTAATTACGTATACGTGACTAGTAGCGCTTATAGACTGCGGAAGAGAAAGCCGTAAAATTGAAAGTCCCGCGCGAATGGCTGCGAGCGCCCGCCATAAACTTCTCCTGTCGTTACGGCGCGTCGGTCCCCCACTGGAGCGGCCTGGGGAGTTTAATTAGTGGAAGCCAGACAATTCCACGCCATGTCAGCGCGTTGCCGGCCCAAACTGTCCGATCTTACGACGGTGTCCGCATCGCAGCTTTATCGCCGCAACTAATGCTACGGCTCATATACGTCACAGCTTATTAGTCTCTTCCTCGCTCTTCTTTTTTTTATTTTTCACTGCTTGTGATTCGCTACGCACAGTTGTGTATCGGCTTCTTTCTGCCAGTCTCGCCTTATCTGCGGCGTCGCATTCTTTTGTCGACGTCACGCGCCCTCCTTCTGCGAGAGTCGATTGGTGGCGCTCGTAAAGCGACCGGATATTGTCACGCGATCGTCGAACGGGACGGTAGCAGCCGTAAAGTTCACACAAAGCGGCCGTGGCGGTGCAGCACGCTGTTTGGACCAGCAGGCTCAATACCGCGCTGTTCGTTCCGCGAAACAGAAAAAGGGGGGGGGGAGGGAGGGAATGGTGCACGTCGTAGAACTCGAGCTCTGGAATTATTATTTTATCATTTTTTGTTTTCTCCTTTTTTATTTAAAAAATAATAAACTTCTTTATACACTATGTGATCAAAAGAATCAGGACACCCCAAAAACATACGTTTTTCATATTAGGTGCTTTGTGCTGCCACCTACTACCAGGTACTCCATATCAGCGACCTCAATAGTCATTAGACATCGTGAGAGAGCAGAATAGGGCGCTCCGCGGAACTCACGGACTTCGAACGTGGTCAGGTGATGGAGTGTCACTTGTGTCATACGTCTGTAAGCGAAATTTACACACTCCTAAAAATCCCTAAGTCCACGGTTTCCGATGTGATAGGGCAGTGCAAACGTGAAGGGACACGTACAGCACAAAAGTGTCTGTTGACTGGCAGAGACCGTCGACAGTTGAAGAGGTCGTAATGTATAATAGGCAGACATCTATCCAGACCATCACACAGGAATTCCAAACTGCATTAGGACCCATTGCAAGTACTACGACAGTTAGGCAGGAGGTGAGAAAACATGGATTTCATGGTGAAGCGGCTGCTCGTAAGCCACACATCACGCTGGTAAATACCAAATGACGCCTGGCTTGGTGTAAGGTGCGTAAAGATTACACGATTGAACAGTGGAAAAACGTTGTGTGGAGTGACGAATCATGGTACACAGTGTGGCGATCCGATGGCAGGGTGTAGGTATAGCGAATGCTCCGTGAACGTGACCTGCCAGCGTGTGTAGTGCCAACAGTAAAATTCGGATGCGGTGGTGTTATGGTGTGGTCGTGTTTTTCATGGAGGGGGCTTGCACCCCTTGTTGTTTGGCTTGGCATTATCACAGCAAAGGGTTACATTGATGTTTTAAGCATTTCTAGCTTCCCACTGTTGAAGAGCAATTCGGGGATGGCTATTGCATCTTTCAACACGATCGAGCACCTGTTCGTAATGGACGGCCAGTGTCGGAGTGGTTAGCCACGCGTAGTGGCCGCGAGGTTAGAGGCGCCATGTCACTGATTGCTCGGCCCCTCCAGCCTTAGCAGTTTGGTCCCATAGGAATGCACACACATTTGAACATTTCGGAGTGGTTACACGACAATAACATGCCTGCAATGGATTGGCCTGCACAGAGTCCTGACCTGAATCCTATACAACACTTTTGGGATGTTTTGGAATGCCGACTTCGTGCCAGGCCTCACCGACCGACATCGATATCTCTCCTCAGTGCAGCACTCCGTGACGAATGTGCTGCCATTCCCCAAGAAACCTTTCAGCACCTGATTGAACGTGTGCCTGCGAGAGTGGAAGCTGTCATCATGGCTGGGGGGGGGGGGGGGGGGGGGAGGGGGGGGATGTGGGCCAACACCATATTGAATTCCAGCATTACCGATGGAGGGCGCCACGAACTTGTAAGTCATTTTCAGCCAGGTGTCATATAATTCCAGAACACGCAATCGTTGTTGACAGTTACATAACGCGGAAACCTTTTAGCTATATGGTGTTCCAAATCGAGAGAAATGAGATCTGCATCTACATCTACGATGAGCAGTCATAAGCTTTTATTTATCACTTACAAAAAGTAAAATTTAACACACAAATAATCTTTTGTTCGTCTGCAGTACTGGCACATACTGACATCCCCTCGCCACAGTGCAGTAGCATGCTGCTAGGCTCCTTACTCCTTACGTTGCATATCAGCTTCAACCAACATAACGTTCTCTACCTCATGGAAAAAACTATACTCTCTCTGCCTGTTTGTTGCATTTACTTTAGACCATGTGCTTTGTACACGTCAGTTCTTTTCGTATCTACATGTCCACAGTAGCTGACAGCATTTCCTTGGAGAAAACTGCTTATCGAATTGTCAGCATCCATACAAGAAATGGAGGTGATTTCTGTTCATTTTTAGAATCTCTGAACTGAAATGCGTTTAGAATATGCTATAGCATGCTAACACACCGTACACTGACGAATAAGTAATTGTTTATTTTATCACAACAATACAGCGATGTATAATATTTTAAATCTACCTTGTTCCAAAAGAACGCATTGGCCACCAATATAAGCTTTTCATTCTTAAAATTTAAGCTCAGAACTGAGGAGGCTAGACGAGCCGTAACCACACTGAGGTCAAAAACAGTCATGAGAGACCTCCTAACCTCCTAATATCATGTCGAACCTCCTTTTAGGTTAGACTTAATGTATACAAATTAGGAAATTTGTGGCAAGTTCCTGTGGGACCAAACTGCTGAGGTCATCGGTCCCTAGGCTTACACACTACTTAATCCAACTTAAACTAACCTACGCTAAGGACAACACACACATACATTCCCGGAGGAGGACTCTCAAACCTCCGACGAGGGGGGAGGGGGGGGGGGGGGAGCCGCGCGAACCGTGACAAGGCGCCTCAAACCGCACATACCCCGCGCGGCGTACGTATACAGAGAATGGCAGCACGAATGGTTATTTCGACCCATGGGAAAATTTCACAGAGATGCTGAAGAAACTGAACTGGTAGACTCTTGAAGATGGACGTAAACTATGGCGAGAAAGCCTACGTACAAAGTTTCAAGAATCGGCTTTAAGTGATGACTGTAGGGATATACTACAACCCCATGTACAGCTCCCATAGGTATCGCGAGGTCAACATTAGATTATCTACAGTAAGCACACAGGCATTTCAACAACCATTCTTCCCGCGCTCCGTACATGAATGGTACGGGAAGAAACAAAAATAATTGGTACAATTTGGTGTACGCTTTGCCATGCACCTCACAGTGGTTTGCAGAGAATAGATGTAGTTGTAGATGTAGAAGATAGCCCACGGAGAGGTATCTAAGCAAGCTGTGATCGGTCCAATCTTGTCTTCACGGTCCGTGTGTGAGATGATCGCAAAGGTCTGTAGTATAGTCTTACATTCCTCACTTAATACACGTTCTTCAAACTGAAGCAGTAGGTTTTCTCGGAATAGTTCACTTCTGTCTTGAAGAATCTGCCATTTCTGACTTTCAGCACCGCCGTGCAGTTCTTATAAGTTAGAATAAGAAGTATCGAAAATGGCTATCAGTATTAGAAAAAAATATGCACCAAAAACCATAGTTGTTATACAAGTGTGTACTTACTCAAATGACTGGGTGTTGTGTGATGTCCTTAGATTAGTTAGGTTTAAGTAGTTCTAAGTTCTAGGGGCTGATGACCATAGATGTTAAGTCCCATAGTGCTCAGCGCCATTTGAACCATTTTTGAACTTACTCAAAGTTAATTCTAACACTGATCATCAGATTCGACATTATTTAATTAAATATATAGTTCGCTTTAATGCACTGCAATGGGGGAGCATGTATGCATGGTAGAGACAGAAGGGCCCAAGCTCTTGTTAGGTTACTAGACCTAAATTAAGGTGTTCTTTTTATTCGTCAAAGATATGCCGTTTATGGCAATCCATTGAAGTACAGTCAGTTACTTTCGGCATCTTACGCTGAGTGTTGTTATGCCCTAGGGTCAAAGACAATTTTGATTCAGTAGGATTGCAGTTAGCCATCATTATTCGAAAAATGCAGAAGAAAATCTTCGACCGTTTCTCATAGGACTGTTTACTCATTAAAACTTGGTTTTGAATACTGATTACCATTTATGATTTGCCCTTCACTTTAACCCTTTCAGACATTCTGGCTTCAATTGCGTACATTAAGTTTGACTGTCTCTTAACTGTAACAAAGTATTTTTTTCTGAATGGAAATCTGAGGTACACATTTGTGAATGTTCAACCTTTTCATCGTGCGTGATTGCTACCAACTGTTGGTCACCATTATGAAGATATCACCAAAATACAAGGAAATGGTTGGTTCGCTATATTCCACTGCGTAACTGAATATTGTTAATGTTATTTTGCATGGTAATTATTGAATAATCATTTTAATATGTATTACAATAGCGAATATTTTGTAATTAGTTATTTTCGTCCACAAAATGAAGCCAAGTGTACGGAGTATGTTTTGAGTACGCGTAAATGTTTTTGTATAAATCATTTAAAAAAACTCGCATAAGAGCGTTACTACATAAAGAAAAATTTCCTTCCTCCAGAAAAGATTCACACCTACATCTACGTCTACATCTACGTGATCACTCTGCTATTCACAATAAAGTGCCTGGCAGAGGGTTCAATGAACCACCTTCAAGCTGTCTCTCTACCGTTCCACTCCCGAACGGCACGAGGGAAAAACGAGCACTTAAATTTCCCTATGCGAGACCTGATTTCTCTTATTTTGTCGTGATGATCATTTCTCCCTATGTAGATGGGTGCCAACACAATGTTTTCGCAATCGGAGGAGAAAAACTGGTAACTGAAATTTCATGAGAAGATCCCGTGGCAACGAAAAACGCCTTTGTTTTAATGATTGACACTCCAATCCACGTATCATGTCTGTGACACTATCTCCCCTATTTCGCAAGAATACAAAACGAGCTGCCCTTCTTTGTACTTTTTCGATGTCATCCGTCAGTCCCACCTGATGCGGATCCCACACCGCACAGCAGTACTCCAGAATAGGGCGGACAAGCGTAGTATAAGCAGTCTCTTTAGTAGACCTGTTGCAGCTTCTAAGTGTTCTGCCAATGAATCGCAGTCTTTGGTTTGCTCTACCCACAATATTATCTATGTGATCGTTCCAATTTAGATTATTTGTAATTGTAATCCCTAAGTATTACAGCCCTTAGATTTGTGTGACTTACCGCGTAATCTAAATTTAGCTGATTTCTTTTAGTACTCACGTGAAAAACTTCACACTTTTCCTTATTCAGGGTCAATTACCACTTTTCGCACCATACAGATATCTTGTCTAAATCATTTTGCAAGTCGTTTTGATCATCTGATGACTTTACAGGACGGTAAATGACAGCATCATCTGCAAACAATCTAAGACGGCTACTCAGATTGTCTCCTATGTCGTTAATATAAATCAGGAACTATAGAGGGCCTATAACACTTCCTTGGGGAACGCCGGATATTAATTCTGTTTTACTCGATGACTTTCCGTCTATTACTACGAACTGTGACCTTTCTGACAGGAAATCACGAATCCAGTCGCATAACTGAGGCGATACTCCGTAGGCACGCAATTTGGTTAGAAGACGCTTGTGAGGAACGGTGTCGAAAGCCTTCTGGAAATCTAAAAATGTGGAATCAATTTGACATCCCCTGTCGATAGCACTTATTACTTCGCGAGTATAAAGAGCTAGTTGTGTTTCACAAGAACGATATTTTCTGAAACCGTGCTGACTATGTGTCAATACATCGTTTTCTTCGAGGTACTTCATAAAGTTCGAGTACAGTACATGTTCCAAAACCCTACTGCAAATCGACGTTAGTGATATAGGCCTGTAATTCCTATTTCCCTTTTTGGATATTTGTGTGACTTCAGCAATTTTCCAGTCTTTAGGTACGGATCTTTCTGTGAGCGAGCGATGTATATACTTGCTAAATATGGAGCTATTGCATCTGCATACTCTGAAAGGAACCTGACTGGTATACAATCTGGATCGGAGGCCTTGCCTTTATTAAGTGATTTAAGCTGCTTCGTTACTCCGAGGACATCTGCTTCTATGTTTCTCATCTTGGCAGTTGTTCTTTATTGGAATTCAAGAATATTTACTTCGTCTTCTTTGGTGAAGGAGTTTCGGAAAACC
This sequence comes from Schistocerca piceifrons, assembly GCF_021461385.2. Lineage (NCBI taxonomy): Eukaryota > Metazoa > Arthropoda > Insecta > Orthoptera > Acrididae > Schistocerca > Schistocerca piceifrons. The sequence goes on along the minus strand of NC_060149.1, from coordinate 848,827,493 downwards.
GTGTTTAGTAACTCTGGTTCAAACGGCTCTGAGCACTATGGGACTTAACATCTATGGTCATCAGTCCCCTAGAACTTAGAACTACTTAAACCTAACTAACCTAAGGACAGCACAGAACACCCAGCCATCACGAGGCAGAGAAAATCCCTGACCCCGCCGGGAATCGAACCCGGGAACCCGGGCGTGGGAAGCGAGAACGCTACCGCACGACCACGAGATGCGGGCTAGTAACTCTGCTTTAGTGGCACTGTCATCAGTGACTTCACCGTTGTTATCGCGCAGTGAAGGTATTGATTGCGTCTTGCACTGGTGTGCTTTACGTATGACCAGAATCTCTTTGGGTTTTCTGCCAGATTTCGAGACAGAATTTCGTTGTAGAAATTATTAATTCAGATCTGAAAGTTTAAGGTGCGTATACACTTGAGAGCCGAGCGGCTCGTGAACATCTTACGAGAACATTGTTCGCAAGAGCTTTGCTCGCAAATCTGTATGTCGTTCGCGAGTGGATCGTGCGCCTCTCGGCGCGAGACACCTGCCGTCTGTTTATTCTGCGAGCACAAAGGGGCGCACAGGCTCAGTGGGGACGGTATCGGTGCGTGCTCATAGGTGTCTGCGCGCTCGCCAGCGATGTGCTTCAAAGAATGCTTAGGCGAGGCACTCTGCGCCAGTTATTTTCCCAGAGTGTCACATGAGCTACACACTAGCTATCTACTATCTACATCTATAATCCGCAAGCTACCTTACGGTGTGTGGAAGAGGGTAATTCTTGTACCATAGCTACTTCCAAACTTTCCGGTTCCAGTCGCGAATGGTTCGAAAGAAGAACGAGTGTTGGTCAGCCTCCGTGTGAGCTCCAATCACTCTAATTTTGCCCTCATGGTCTTTTCGCAACGTTTGCGTAAGAGGAGGCAATATACAGTTTGCCCATCAAAACGCAGGCTCTCTGAATTTTATCGTAAACCACAGTGTTACGAAGATCGCTTTTTTGCAGCGTCTGCTATTGGGGTTGCTGAGCATGTCGCTTACTAAATTAACCTGTAATGAATTGCTCTTCTTTAGATCTTCTCTACTTTTTCTGTCAATACTACCTTGTTCGGATTTTCCATTGACAAGCAATACTCTAATATTGGTCGATCGGTAGTTCCGTAAGCTACTTCCTGTATGGGTGGGCCACAGTCCTTGAGGATTCTTGCAATTAATCTGTCTGGCGTCTGCCTCGCCTGCGATTAGTTGCATGTAGTCGTTCCATTTCAAATAGCTCCGTATTCATACCGCTAGACTTTTTACGGATTTTACTGCTTCCAGTAATTGTTCTGCAATCGTGCAATCACACCATAATGGCCTATTTATACGGAATATGTTATATTTGCCGGCCGGTGTGGCTGAGCGGTTCTAGGCGTTACAGTCTGGAACCGTGCGACCGCTACGGTCGCAGGTTCGAATCCTGCCTCGGGCATGGATGTGTGTGATGTCCTTAGGTTAGTTAGGTTTAAGTAGTTCTAAGTCCTAGGGGACTGATCACCTTAGAAGTTAAGTCCCATAGTGCTCAGTGCCATTTGAACCAATACGTTATATTTGTTTACGCTGAGGATCAACCAATAATCCCTGCACCACTCACAGACGCTCTGAAGCTTTTCCTGCATTTCACTACAATTTTATAGCGTTGTAACTTCTCTGTACAGGGTACAGTTGTGTTAGTCGTATTCCCGTAATATCTGATCCACGTTCATTAAATGCTACAGCAAGTAGTTTAAAATTGAACTAAATAGTCGTGCGAGCAAGCAAAAACAAGTGAGCGGACAGCAGGCTGTAGTGACAGAAAAATAAAAGTAAGTTTGTTTGGCTGTTTTTATTACATTCTCTCGCTCATTTGTAAGCAATTTCAGAGAAGAATGTGATGACAAGGTAATTATTTTGTATCGTGTCTATTTTCGTGGAACTCTGTCATTCATTTAAGCGTAATCAGACAGTAGAAAACGTTGTGGTTATGTCTCTAGTTCTGTTTTGAAAGGGGAGAGGTGTCAGTGCCCATGTCGTACCTGTGGAGAATTCATTAATCGTACTGGTACAACTTACCCGTTGATGTAAATTACGTACGAACTAAATATTATTTGTTTCAGCTGGTCAATATGACGAAGAGAGCTTACAATAAGTGGAAGCAAGAGGATGTGAACGAAGCTTTGCTGAAACATCGAAATGGTGAAATTCTATTTAATGAAGCATGTAGAAGATATATCACACCAAAGTCTACATTGTGTCGTCAATTGAAGGGTTTAAATAAATCATAAAAATTTGGAAGACCTAAAGATAGGGTAGCAGAGAAGGAAGATGAATTAGCCCGTCATGTAATTAATTTATAGTCCAGTTTTTTTGGAGTAACTGTGTAAGGTTATGGTTAGGTGCTACCTTATTCTAAGACTGAACACAACTGTGTAAGCTGTAATGACATTGTTTAATATTGCAATTTTGTCATGGAAATACACGCTTTTACACAGTTTACAATGTTAAGACAGTTGTCAAAAAGACGCATCTCAGCCTCTGAAAGTGAGCTAATCCTAAACACAACAGTATTCAACTGTAACTCTCAGAAAGTTAAATATTCCTAAACACAACAATATTAAATTTTAACTAGAAGTTTATTTACAAAATTATTCTTACTATTACATTATGATGTTGGCCAGTACTACGATAAATCATCCGATTCCGGTTCAAAGTTCGGTACTATTTTTAGGATGACAATCGAGTCTACGGAGAATGGTTAGTTTTGTGACAAGTCGAGCAAAAGATTACGCAAGGTCGCTCGAGTTAACAGTGGACGCAAGCTGGTGAACCAACAAGTTTACGCCTCTGCACGCGGTACTTACCTTAGCTGCGATGAGCTGTCGTCTGCATGGCTGCTCTCGCCCACTGAAATTCCTATAAAATCTAATTAAGCCTTTGCTGAATTTTCCAGCAGAAACTCTCCCTATGTTTCTCGATATGCGAGAAAACATGAACTCATCAATAGTCTCAGACTATGGCGATATACACGCACATGGCTGGAGCAGCGTGCATATTATAATGCCCTTTCAGTTCTCGCAAGAACAATTAACTAACTGGCTGGTTAGTTTCTCCACAGTTGGAGCTCAAAGACGCTACAGCTAATTTCTAGCTCGAGTTCAGCCTCTGTGAACGCAGTGTCCACACAAATTTCTCCTCTGCATCATATAGAGCGTTATGTGCTCCGTTCTGCACTTGACGCCAGTTCAGAGAAGAGTACTCGAAAATTTCGCTCTCGTCTTTCTCGTAGCCGAACTCTCTCCCCACCTGGGTTCTTTCGTTCTCCACGTCACGGCTTTTTTCGACCAATAGGAGCGTTCCTCTTAGTTCAATGGTAGGATCCTTGTGATTGGTAGAGAGAACTTCCACAAAATGTGTCGAAATCTCGGCACTTTACTCCTTCCCGGTGGGTTTCCGCCAATCGGATGTTTTGTGCCTGCTCCAGATGCCTAAAAAGTTACATGTGTCTATCACATGTGTACCACTTGCAGTTCACGTGATCGAATGCATCACTGGTTTTGTTCGCATCCCTTTGGCATTCAGAAATGCAGTTATCTTAAGCTTCTTTCTGTCCTACTTCTGGTGGCCCATTATTCGGCCTGCAGTATGCGTCACGTGTCCAGTCGCTGACCCGCCACGGGACGCGCCCCCTTAAGAGCTTTCTGTAGTGCCTCCCAGGGTGCGGCCTCTGCGTTTGCTAGTGCTGGCTTCCACACAGAACGTTTCCTCTCACTGCTTGTTTCACCTTCTGCTCATTAACATGCATTATATAGGAGTAGTGTGTTAGTACCGTCTATTGAGTGTCATTCCTTTTGCATTACGGACTCAAAGGCAAATCTGCTCATTACTGCCGAAGTAAGTTCATACTCACCTTCCCCTTACGATGTATGAACTCTTATGTAAGGTGCGAAATTGATCTTCATTTATTCTGCCACCTTACAACTGTTACCGAGGTAAGGAAACTTGCCTACCAACTTGCTGGGAATATAATATTCCACATTGCTTTAATAAAGAAAAACAGATAGCTGATAAAAAATTGTGTTACTGGCTTATGAAAGATCATTCCACTTTGTCCTTGTGAGTTCCTGAAGCAATATCGAGGGCACGAAGAAAGGGCATGTTAATGAGTTTTGAAAGTCTCTTCGGGTTTGCTGCCGGATCCTAAAATCAACTCGATTCAATATTTCGGCGATCCATCTGGACGCCATCTTCAGGAGAATGCTGCTTCTGCTGATGAGTCCCAATGAGAACTGAGAACCAGTTGGGTCGCCAGAATATCGAATCGAGTTGATTTTAGGATCCGGCAGCAAACCCAAAGAGACTTTCAAGACTTATTACTCCTGGAAAGCCTACAATGTCACGTGTTAATGAGTTTTTAGGTAAATATGAGCAAATACTAGGTGAACACAAGTTTACCGCTTACCGAATATATAATTTGGATCAAACTGCATTATTCACAGTCCACAAATCGTCTAAAGTAATTGTCTGAAAAGGCAAACACCAAGTGGGCGCAATCACAAGCCGAGAAACTGGTCTTACAACGACATGTGTGTGCAACGAATTCAGCAGGCGAATTCATACCTCCGACGATAATATTTAAGAGCAGCACACTGAATAATGTCTTAGAAAGGAGAGCTTCACCAAACACGGAATCTGGATGCTTGACAAATGGATTGATAACATCAGAACGGTTTTTCCGATGGCTACAACATTTCATAAAATGTAAAAACATAGAAAAAGGGACCAGGACCAACACCAAAACTTCAGAGGCAATTCAGCTGTCTCGTGATTATGGTATAATTTCCTGCACACACAAGTCATCGTCTACAGCCACTGGATGGATCTTTCTTAAAATGCTAAAAAAACAGGTACAATAAAGCGGCGTCTTTTTGGCTATGTTCAAATCCTGGCAGTGACATAAACAGGATGCCAACGCAGAACTCCTGGGTAATGCATACCCCAGATTAGTTTGTGTGAACATAGCACTAAAGAGTTTTAAGGCAACAGGCTTCTGGCAATGTGACAGAGGTGTCAAAGAAGAGAACTTTGTAGCCACTGCTGTGCATATCGTTGACCAATCAGATCAGTAATCGGCTGATGGAACTGAAGCAACAATGTGAAAGTCTGGAAGGCTATCTAACTTTGCAACACCACTCAATTATCAGTCTGGACCTTCTACAACAGGTTCGGACACGACATACCAGCTTTCACGTGTGTAATGTATTCGGGCAGAGGGCGTGCCAAGGCCCAGCTTGTCACTCAGGTTTGCTCGGTCTGTGCAGTCCTAAAGCATCGACTGCAAACCGACCATCGCAGCGCCGCGAAACGGCATCAAGGAGGCGCTGACCCGCGCCCCAATGGAAAGTGCGGGCAGCGCCACGCCTCCGGAAAGACAGAGTTCAGCATTGGTATTGAGTCATAGGAAGACGATACTTAGCCTGCCTTCTGCGAGTAGTAATAGAGTGTAAATGTAATTGCACGTAGGAGGCACAGGAGCACATCAAGCCACCTCATAAACAGAAGTTAAGTTTTGTTTTGTTTTTAGAAATGAAGGGTTCTATTAACTTGAAATTGTTACGTGAAGATCATTTTGGATTCCTGCCTCCGGCCATCTCAACTTCTCTCCATTTTTGTTTGTGTCGATGCTGACTCCCTCAGTATCTTACACAACAATATCCTTCTCTGAAGGATCCAGAACAGCGCGACATTTGATTTAGCGTTGCGGTGCAGCAGTTTTTGGTCGGCGCAACTCTCAGTTAGGCAGAATCGTGGTGTCAGTGCTGTTAACCTTTCGCTATGTGTCCGTGATATGAAGGACGTTCGCAGATCCAGTGGCTACTTGTGCAAAAAGAGGCAGTCTAGCGACCCATCGTCACAATCCATCACAATTAATGGGAATGACAGAAGAGAAGGATGAGTATTCTCAGTTCGCATATGGGCTGTTACAGTCTCATAGAGAGAATTTAAACATTTAGATGATAATGAAAGAACAAATTTAAAAAGATCGACAGACGGGAACATCAAGAATTACGTTGTGCTAAATTTGCAGGCATGGGGCACTTGAAGAAATTGTTTGTACGAATAGTAAAATTCCTAAAGTCTCACTCATTATTCCATTGTCCGTCGCATCAGTTTTCAGTGGAAATAAACGAAGAGGATGGAAACTTCATATATTACTGCAGAGTACGTTGGTTAAGTCAAGGGGCACGCCTGGAACGATTTTTCTATTTAAAACTCGCTATTGTTCAATTCACGAAAGAAAAAGGAGTGCAGGAAGGAAAACGTTCAGATTGGATTGCAGACTTCACATTTTAAATGGACTTGACTGCACACTACCCACAGTAAAAAACTGCAAGATAACTTCTTTTTGATTTGATGGGGATGTGTTTAAACAGAAAATCGCGTTGTATAAGGGACACATTGAGACAAAGACCGTCTGGTTCCATAAGGTCGCTGGCGTTAAAGAAAGCGTGAGGTCTGAAGAATTCATTGTGGCCTTGCAAGAAGTAAAAGGATAGTTTTATAAAGGTTTAGAGGACACTGTAGGTCTTACATCTCTTTTCGAGCTGTTTTCGAGACCGATTGCCGTTTCAGTTGAAAGCGCCCTGTGCATGTGCAGATGTAACTGATTGACCTCAGCCGGCCGCCGTGGCCGAGCGGTTCTAGGCACTACAGTCTGGAACTGCCCGACCGCTACGGTCGCAGGTACGAATCCCGCCTCGGGCATGGATGTGTGTGATGTCCTTAGGTTAGTTAGGTTTAAGTAGTTATACGTTCTAAGGGACTGATGACCTCAGAGCCATTTGAACCATTTATGATTTACCTGCAAGGTAATTCCAGTTTCAGTGACAAATCTTTCTACGTTGAAATTGCCCAGGACATCTACATTGCTTTCTTCAGGTTGATTTTCCAAGTCTCCATAATGAGTTCGAAAAAGTGCTACAGTATTTCGATCGACATATTTGTGTGAAAGGCCTTTCTTCGGTTATGAAACTAAATAAGTCAAGATTACGTGACAACTTGTGTGCGAAACTCTGTGAAATTTGTTTGCATCTATGCTTATGATGATAGGTTGTACCAGATAAAATTTATATTACATCTTCTGTGCGCCAAAAATAGTCAATTAATAGAGAAAACCTGTTTTGTTTGTGTTGAGAAATGTGAAATATAAAATCAAGCCGCGAAGAGTGGCCGCGCGGTTATTCCTCCCTCGCGCATGTGTGTGCGTGTTGTTCTTAGCATCAGTTAGTTTGAGTAATGTGTAAGTCTAGAGACCGATGACCAAGCAGTTTGCTCCCTTAAAAATTCACACAATTTGAATATTTATAAGACCAAGTCGCATGCAGTGCGATTTAAATGCGGCACGTTCGCTATTTTCCCCTCTTCCCCCTCATCGCTCATAGATAGCATGGCGTGGCGGTTGGGGAAATGTGAATCCAGGTTGAGCTCTTTGGCACTCGGCCCCGGCCGTGGCCTGCGAGCCACCCCTCTTCTACAATATCTGAAGAATGTGGACCCGAAAACAACATTGCAACAGTTGCGAAAATTAACAGTCAACAAATGAATTCCTACTTAAACACTTTACCTCCCATCATATGTATAACAACAGTCATCAAGAAAATACGGAAAGGAGCTAAACCAACAATTGAATGAACATCGGGTTGTTAAAGAAAGGTCATGTAAGCCAAATAAAAGGCAAATACAAGGAAGAAATCTGTGTAAAAACCTATCGAAAATAGTAAGGTAGATGAAAACTTCAACAAGAATAGAAAAATAAAAGACAGAGTGAATTGGTTATGTCAGCTGTATAAGGAAGATCCAGAAGAAAACATGATTCAGTGTATGAAAAGTAAAGTTTGGGTACATGACTAATGCTCTGGCGTGGAAAGAAAAATTAAGAAATAGTTCTGTGATACGTTCAAACCAGCTGTTTTTCGATAAGCCAGATGAACCTGTTAGGAATTTATATTTTGATTCCTATGCGTAATTTCATTATGTGTAACTATGGAATTAATGTTACATTTATAGATAATAATTTGAACTGCGCCGTTTTGTTAGGTTGTTCCAGGGACTTTTTATGTCGCCGCTGACTTCTTATCATAAGCACGATATACACCATACTTGGTACGGATTAAGAAACCATGGGCCTGGTTGAAAACGCATTTTGTGACAGACATTTGATAGCTTAAAAAGTAAAGATTCAGAGAACACAAAACTGATTGTGCCACTGAAATTACCCTACCAAATACAGTAATTCTCCCTTACGGGGTACGACTTGAACAACCTTACCCTACAACAGCATTATCCGCGAAAAGCCTTATGGAACTAGGACATTTATATATATCGCGGTCACCCCCTTATGGTACTCCCGTAGTTAGTTTTACGGCTGGATATTTCTCTTTGTTGAGAGTGCATGCTGTGTTCTGTTTATTAGAAACTCTTTAATCCATTCACAGAGCTCGTCTGATATTCTGAACGCTCCTACTTCGTTCATTAGGTGGCAGTGCAGAATTATATCGAATAACTTCCGGAAATCCAGTAAACAACATCAGCCTGGGCACCAGTATCTTCTGGGGTTCGTTTCAGACGATCGTTGTTTGAGGAAACCGTGATGATTCCTGCAGAGGAGATTTTCATTCTCCAGAAATTTCATAATACGCGACGATAAAAACGTGTCCGAAAATTGTACAACAGACAGATGTCAGAGATATAGGGCTATTGTTTTGTGTATCTGGTCGATAACGTTTCTTGGAAACGGGTAACCTGCAGCTTTTTTCAATCAATAAGAGTGCTTTTCTCTTCCACAGACCTATCAAACACTACTGCTAGGAGAGAAGCAAGTTCTATCGCATACTCTATGCAGAACTGTACTATTATCTCAGCAGGTCCGGCAGCCTTTCTTTTGTTGGACAATTTCAGATTTTTTTTCCCTGTCTCGTGGTCAGTTGTTTCGATTTCTGTCATTCTGACTTTCATGTGGCGATTCAAATGAGGAACCACGTTACTTGCAAGTTTTTACGTGCCTTTTTGTCAAGATGGCGCTAAATGGCTCTTCGATCATGAAACGTTCTGCATCTGAAGAGAAATCGGCGGAACTGAAACTGGACCTGTGTTTATGGTTGGTAGCCGCTCTCTTGCTACCAAATAGCAGTAGTGCCCTCGTAAGTTTATTTTTTCATAGAATATCCCAAAAAATTCGATAGTAGGAAAATACGAGGGTAGTGATAAAGTTTTAATTATCACCTCGAAGAAAATAAATTTATGTAATTAATTTGTTTTTATTTCACTTAAATGTCTGCAGTCTTGTAACACATTGAAATACCCGTGCTACGCCTCTAGGGGAGCCAAAACAAAATGCTGTAACCCAGTGATAAAATGGAGTAGGGTGCGGTAATTCGTTTTTGTCAACAGCGGAAGTGTTGCAGGTGTGTCCGGCCAATCCAGACGGCTGAAGAAGTCGCCGGGCTATCTTGCTACCGGCTTAAAAGATAAGTGTAAAAGAATACACAAATAAAAAAAATACAACAGTATGAAAGTAGAACTACCTTGGCATAAAGGTTGCACATGACAGTTTTAGTTACTCTTTCAGTTGTATGTTCTGTCATTTCAGAGATGGCGGTCTGTTGGATTCCCCATAATATATCCTACAACGACTTCTCCTGGAAAGGGAAGTGCATCAAAATTTTTTTTCTAGAAGTACATATCCAATCATTTGTCACGAGTTTCACATGTGCAAACTATCATGTTCTACGAAGTAATTATGCCGTTATCTGTAAAAACACGCATTTACACGTAGTGCGTTATGAGAAAGAATCGAACCCGTTTGGGTCGTCAACAAAAGCAGTCACCTTGCGCAAGAAATAAATTGCACCATCAAAGTTTTTTAATGGGACATAATTCCTTTAAGGGCATAATTCTCACAGTGCAGTAAAACTTATGAAGCCTGTTTGATGCATACCGCGTGGCGTCCGCTTAATGAAATTTTTTATTTCTCTTCAACTCTAAGGCGTAAAAAATTGCAAAATACTTAGCTTTCCCGTTCTCTGCGGCTAGGTATGTTCATATTTTTTCCTCATACCTTTAAATATTTCGCTACACTACTGAGCGAGTGTGGGAATTAGCGTAGTTATTAAAAGATATAAACCAATGCCAGGTCGGATACAGGTGTATTAACAATGGCAACGTCCTTACCTGTGTTAGGACTACACTAGGTTACGTGTTTCGTGCCATATTATTAAACGGAATTTTTTAATATGTCATTAGCAACTTTACTACAGACGCACTGTGTATAGAAAAAATACTGACAAGGCATAGTACGTTGGGAGGGATGGCAAACCGATCATTTTTCAGTGGGGAACTCTTGCCTGGTAATAAATACATTATTTAGAGCTTGTGGGACATTGAAGTTTGAGAACGATAGTGTCAAAATTTCTTTCGACTGTGTTTGATATTGTACTTTGTTAACGAGTCTACCAAACATCATTGTAAGAGGGATACACAGTACGTAATTGCGGATCGCTTAGCATGTTGCGCAGGGTGATAAAATGATCAATTTTTGAGACGAAATCCATGCCTGGAAATTTATGATTTCGGATGTTGTAGAAGGATGCGTATATGCCTTCCACATCCCGTTAAGAATGCCTACAAGGGCATCTCACCGTATAGTAAATTTCAAAAGGGGTTCAACATATTTTCCCTAAACTGTTTACTCACTATTTAAATCAGAGCGTGGAGACGTGCGATGTTACAGGAGTAGCGTAGACCATAATTTTCATAATTCCCCTAAAAGAATAGTCAAAAGGTGCAAAATCTGGTGACGGTAATGACCATAGAACAGGTCTCCGCTGTCAGTGCATGGATTTGTGTATGTGACGTCCAGGAGGTGTCGCATATTTTCCTCAAAGCCAGCTGGAGCTCAATCGTTTTACAGTTACATTACGCGCGAAGCGTACTGGCACCTTATTAATAGGGTAGGAGAAATGTCTCTGAAAAAACTTACTTAAATCTATGCTTTGGTCTTGTGCACAAGGGATGTAATCTCACAGTCTAATCAAAAATTCTCCCAGTCCGCGTAAGTAGTAGGGAGATGGTGTTACTGGTGCAAATATACAAATTTATTAAATTCATCAATTAATTACCTCCCACACACGCACACGACCACACTCACCCCCCCCCCCCAGACGACGTCATGTGTTATCGTCAGCCTGCACAAAGCGAAAAAAGTGGTCCAACTAAAACATTCATATTTCTTTACGTACTACACGAATATGTAATAAAAATGGGGGTTCCTATTTTAAAAAAACGCAGTTGATATCCGTTTGATCTATGGCAGCGCCATCTAGCTGGCCAACCACAGCGCCATCTGGTTTCGCTCTTCAAGCTAGACGAGTTTCGTTCTTTGTAGTTTTTTTCGTTTGATGCTTATTTCGTGAGATGTTTGTCCCGGTCGCTATCAATGGACCACCCTGTATATAGCTATGCAAAGAGATGAGTACATCAGTTTACCCATCACCATGGATAAATTCGCACGCATTCGGGAGCTCAGTTTGATAGGATGGGTGAGCATAGACAAAATATTCACTTGTACATAGACGCCAAAATTCAAACTCTCGAACTAAAGTAGAAGGTGAACGCAAGGAAATAGAGATGTATTGTAATACCCTTCTAAGTGTGAACAATGCACTGAACGATCGGGTTAATGCAGTCGAGTAGAAAGTGAACGACTTGACTGAAGGTGATATATATGTTACTGCGAAGGGAACATTGTACGAACGAGTTAACCCAATTTGAAAAGGAAATAGACGACTTAACTGAAGGGGAAATAGCTGTTACCGAGAAGAGGGGGTAGCATAAGAAGAAGAAGAGCGGGTATATAAAGCCTCACGCTGGACAGAAGTCCTATTCGTATACAACGAGATGTCGACGAAGCATGCAGTCACCGAGGTACTGAAGTTACGGTTGATAAGGTTAGGGCATTTGAAGAGGGAGCAGTCACTCCGAAAAACCTTTAAACCAGTTACTGAATCGCTCGATGAACTCTCAGCGAAATTCCGCAACGACGACGATGACGCTGTTTCCAGTTTCATTAACCGTCACAGCGAAGCTAGAATAGACAAAACATTCGGTGTCAGTTGTGAAAAAGCGTATCTGTTGGGCATGTAGCCTATAACTTTAAATGAAAAAACAGTACAGATCGGCGATAAACAGTTTCAAAGAACACCAAGTCTACTGAGGCGCTGTCCCAATCAGGGTTTTAGGAAGCGCGTGGTGGAAATTATACTGACTTCCTTTCTTAATTGAAAAAGCTTCGAGAATCTTCTCAAAGGTTCTACGAGGGTTTCCCAGAAAGTAATGCACCACATTTTTTTTTTCTCAGCCGAAAACAATGCTACGAATGCGAAACGTTATGTCTGTATTGCTTGAAGTCCCTTGAGTGAGCTCGGCAAGTTCCCGTCACTTCCGACAGGTAGCGTAGCTGCAGGGCAGTTTCAAAATGGCGTCTGTAGGTGATGTATGTTACGAGCAATGTGCCGTCATCGAATTTCTCACTGCAGAGAAAGAAACTGTGTGGAATATTCACGGACGCTTGCACAAAGTCTATGGAGCTTCTGCTGTCGTCAGAAGTATGCTTAGTCGCTGGGCATGGAGGTTGAGGTCATCAGAAGGCAATTCGGCGGATCTCCACGATTTGCAGCGGTCGGTCCACAGTTGTCACACCTGACACACTTGACCTAGCCCCCTCGGACTTCAATTTGTTTGGGCCATTAAAGGACGCCATTCGTGGAGGGCATTTTGAAGATGATGAGGATGTGATTCACACAGTGAAGCACTGCTTCCGCCACCAGCCCAAGAGTTGGTACCGATAGGGCATACATGCCCTTGTTTCGCACTGGAGGAAGGACATAGAACGGGATGATGTGGAAAAATAAGGTGTGTAGATAAAACATAACATCATTATTTCATGTGTGTAATTCTCGTTATGCTCAATAAAGAATAGTTGAAGAAAAAAATGAGGTGCATTACTTTCTGGGCGACCATCGTACTAACTGAGTTGTGTGGTTCAGCTGCCGGCCGCTGGTGGCCGAGCGGTTCTGGCGCTACAGTCTGGAACCGCGCGACCGCTACGGTCGCAGGTTCGAATCCTGCCTCGGGCATGGATGTGTGTGTTGTCCTTAGGTTAGTTAGGTTTAAGTATTTCTAAGTTCTAGGGGACTGATGACCTCAGCAGTTGAGTCCCATAGTGCTCAGAGCCATTTGAACCATTTTGAGGTTCAGCTTCCTTCATGTTCCTGGGTCTATTTGTCCTTCGTGTTTTTGCTCCTGAGATGTTCTTGTTCTGGTAGAGGCACTCACCTCATTGTTGCAGCTCAATTTCTGCGACGGTTGCCGCGAGAGTGGGCGATCGGCAATACGGCGGACGGACCGATCGATGCAAGGTAGTCAGGTGGATCAGCTCTGGCAACACGGAGATGGCAAGAGGAGTTAGGACGCAACGGCCAGTACAGACAGGACATAGCCCCATCGTTATTCTTAGCGAGATGGCCACAGGTGTTGGTATGCGGTGCATGGAGACCATCGCCTGCCCTAGTCGTGTTTCCATTATTTAGTGACCTTCTTTAATTTCCTTTATTCGGTGGAGTGGCCGTAGTACTCTGATCCCGTACAAGAATTTTGATGCTAGTTACAAATTTGATTTATAGCTTAGCTGTTTGCTTATGTGTATTCCAGGAAGGATACACCTGGATTGTGCCACTTGCTGGCAGTTGTTATACTTATCCAATTCATCTGGAGGCCCACCTGGTATTCTATTGCGGATACTTCCCGATATCTTTGGGATAATGGGAGTGTATCATCAACTTCACCCGCGAACTGTCTAAGTTGCTGCCTCCTCCGATTTGACCTGAGTTGGGTGATTATTCGGTTTAATCTTTGCATCCGTCGGCCCCCTCTTCAGTTGTTCTAGGTTTCAGTAACATCTCAGTGATGTTTTTTGATTCGATTCGGCCACATCGTGTTGCGGGTGTTGGTTTGTGCCTATTGCCTTTGAGCCTCTGGTGGCCCAGAATTTCCATATTGACTTTGGTTTTACAGAGGCACTTTGATGTTTCGCCCCGGACTTGCATTTCTCTCCTTCGTGTATTTATTAAAACTACTTCCTAACCAGTGGTATTGAACCGAGTTCTAGTTTTGCCAGCGTGAGGGCCACGCCTTATAGAAGACGACGCCGGTCTGACGGGGCAGAAGGACGCCCGCATCTGCGACAGCCGAGGGACGGTGTCTCGGCAGACAGCTCTCCGAATCAAGACTTACATAAAGCATTATAAATATTTAAAGGCTTGCCTTGGTTTACCTTGGCTGGGGCTCTCAATTTGTTTCCTGCTTTTTTCAAATCATTACGATTTTAAAGTTTTCTTGTTTTTTAACTGAAAGAAGTTGTAATATTTCATTAAGTATTGTGGCAGTCGTACATAATTGAAGCTTGCCTTGAATGTATATGTAGCCGGTTCCTAAAATGGTTGTTTTCTCTTGAATGATTGGAACTTTCTTTTTTTAAAAAAAGTTGTTGCTCTTAAACTGCAGAAGTTTCAAATTTGATGATTAATATTTCTCTTGAGAATAGGATTATTGTGAACCTTCCCCAAGGTCTTGAGTTAAGGTGTGGGTTAGGGTACTTGTTTTAATTTAACTTATATTTCTTAAAACCTTGGTAAATTTTTAATTGAAAAAATTGGCTTGTTTACATAAAGTGTGTTACTAGAAGCTGAAATATATTATCCCTGAATTTTGCCAGGCCGTTCCACGTTCTCTTGGCCTTGTTTTTTTAAAACTGGTATTATGTTTTGTTTGGTCATGTCACTAGGAAATCTGGGAATCGAATGAAACGACTTTATTCTGAAACAGGCGTGAAGTTTCAGCTCTGCTGTTGAGATTCATACCTGCCGGCCAGGTTTAAAGAGGGCCTGCGAATTTTCCGTTTGTTCTACAGAAAGAAAAGAAGGAACTGTCTCTAAGTTGCAGCTAGCTTATCATATTCCCAGGTCATGTAGGATGCTACCCCATGTCTAGCTACATGAGAAGTTATGAGACTGCTGATCACAATGGATCTCACAAAAACATTAAAATGGAAAAACTCACAGGTCCTATAGGACTCCTGCTCCAGACATCGTCAAGTAAATTGAGGGACGGAACAAAATGAAACTGATGTAATATTGACAGCATCAGAAGACAGAAACACAGTCCTATGAAATAGGTACGAAGGCATAATGTATAGCTTCAGTTCATAGTTCTGATCGTATTGATATGCTTTCTTACCTGAAAGTTAGTGATGAATCATTATGTATATGTGATATTTACAACAATGATGCAGTTAGAAATCTAGAACTATGTGGATGTCCTTTACTCCAAATCCTTAGACTGAAGGAGAAGAAGAAGAATTGCCCCAATGTAGCCGTAGGGAGAGTAGGTTTTGCGCATGAAAAAGGTGAGAGGTAGGTGCTGGCTACATAGTCTTGCCTCTGTTTCATTTCAGCCGGTTCTTAGCATCAGTACCATCAGCACCGTCCTGAAGAATTCAAGCAGCAGTGGCAGCAGCAGTGGTAGCAAACAGTCATGTCTCGAGGATGACGATAGTATACCCCCCCCCCCCCTCAGGGGCTTAGCATTCGTTTACTGGATATGGGTTTGGCGAATAAGGAGTTCCTGAGCGGGGGACTGGTAAGAGCCGCCAGTTCTTTGTCACCATAAGCTCTGGGCTTGCTTAATCGACCACTGTACCACTGTACAGTGGTGGAACGTCGTGTGTCTCAGTGACACGGGATGTTGGCTCGACCACCCAGATGACGAGGCTAGTATAAAGTTCTATTAAAACCCCAGAACCTCAAGGTGTGCTGTGCACCGGTGAGATGCATGGTTGTTAGGGTGGAACAATCGTTAGCGGACAACCTGTGTGGAAACTACTGAACCTCAGCTGTATAAGACTTATCTAGGTATGTGGGACTCGATCTAGACAACTTTTATTTCCCTAGCTGTACGTGAGACCAATATGGAACCATTGAAATTCACTCCTCCTTCCAGTGGAAAGGGTGGTTCGCTGGTGGGTACCAACACCCAATCGAAGAAGTGACCTCATGTAGCCAGTCCTCAAGATTTGGGGATTATATGGAGTCCTTCAGTCTTTAGTAACAAAACACACGCTGGTGGCCAGAATGTGTTTCTTTTAGTTTAATGGAAAAAGAGAACCTCTGACAATGTTTCATCATCTTATACACAAAAAGGTTCGGAGGGCATCGCTGGAACTTTAATCTGTCAAGCATTTGTGAAACGGTACCCTGCTGGAAAAAACGTGTAATTCCCAAAAAGGGCAGAACATCCAGAAAGCTCAATGCCTTGGGGAGCATGCAATAGAAAATGAGCTGCACAACACCTTGAACTACAGCAAAGATGTCGTAACTTGCAGGGATCTGGTTTACATTCCCTGTGAACAATTGAAAGTGGTCCCAGGAAGGCACTGTTGGTGTGCACAACATAATGAAAAGGGTGGATGGCGAAATAGTGAAATCAAACTCGCTTACACTGACTTTCGGCAGCACGAAACATCCAACGAACATTAAGGCTGGTTCCCTTAGCCTCAGCATGTGGCCTTATTTTCCCAATCCAATGCGCTGTTCTATATGTCAGCGCTTTGGTTCAAATGGCTCTGAGCACTGTGGGACTTACACTACTGGCCATTAAAATTGCTACACGAAGAAGAAATGCAGATGATAAACGGGTTATCATTGGACAAATATATTGTACTCGAACTGACATGTGATTACATTTTCACACGATTCGGGTGCATAGATCCTGAGAAATGAGTACCCAGAACAAACACCTCTGGCCGTAATAACGGCCTTGATACGCCTGGGCATTGAGTCAAACAGAGCTTGGACGGCGTGAACAGGTACAGCTGCCCATGCAGCTTCAACACGATACCACAGTTCATTAAGAGTAGTGACTGGCGTATTGTGACGAGCCAGTTGCTCGGCCACCATTGACCAGACGTTTTCAATAGGTGAGAGATCTGGAGAATGTGCTGGCCAGGACAGTAGCCGAACATTTTTTGTATCCAGAAAGGCTCAGACAGGACCTGCAACATGCGGTCGTGCATTATCCAGCTCAAATGTAGAGTTTCACAGGGATCAAATGAAGGGTAGAGTCACGGGTCATAACACATCTGAAATGTAACGTCTACTGTTCAAAGTGCCGTCAATGCGAACAAGAGGTGACCGAGACGTGTAACCAATGGCACCCCATAGCATCACGCCGGGTGATACGCCATTATGGCGATGACGAATACACGCTTCCAATGTGCGTTCACCGCGATGTCGCCAAACACGGATGCGACCATCATGATGCTGTAAACAGAACCTGGATTCATCCGAAAAAATGACGTTTTGCCATTCGTGCACCCAGTTTCGACGTTGAGTCCAACATCGCAGGCGCTCCTGTCTGTGATCCAGCGTCAAGGGTAACCGCAGCCATGGTCTCCGAGCTAATAGTCCATGCTGCTGCAAACGTCGTCGAACTGTTCGTGCAGAATATTGCTGTCTTGCAAACGCCCCCATCTGTTGACTCAGGGATCGAGACGTGGCTGCACGATCCCTTGCAGCCATGCGGATAAGATGCCTGTCATCTTGACTGCTAGTGATACGAGGCCGTTGGGATCCAGCACGGCGTTTCGTATTACCCTCCTGAACCCACCGATTCCATATTCTGCTAACAGTCATTGAATCTCGACCAACGCGAGCAGCAACGTCACGATACGATAAACCGCAATCGCGATAGGCTACAATCCGACCTTTATCAACGTCAGAAACGTGATGGTACGCATTTCTCCTCCTTACACGAGGCATCAAAACAACGTTTCACCAGGGAACGCCGGTCAACTGCTGTTTGTGTATGAGAATTCGGTTGGAAAGTTTCCTCATGTCAGCACGTTGTAGGTGTCGCTTCCGGCGCCAACCTTGTGTGAATGCTCTGAAAAACTAATCATTTGCATATCGTAGTATCTTCTTCCTGTCGGTTAAATTTCGCGTCTGTAGCACATCATGTTCGTGGTGCAGCAATTTTAATGGGCAGTAGTGTAACTTCTGAGGTCATCAGTCCCCTAGAACTTAGAACTACTTAAACCTAATCAACCTAAAGACATCACAGACATCCATGCCCGAGGCAGGATTCGATCCTGCGACCGTAGTGGTCGCGCGGTTCCAGACTGTAGCTCCTAGAAGCGCTCGGCCCAGCGCTTTGGGCACACCACCTTAGGATTTAAAGAAGAAGCCACTTGTGGCTGATGTGGTAAAGCTTCTAAGGAAGGTGTTGGTTGTTCATCTCCTCCGAAGTGTGAAACAGCGCTGGAGATCACCCTACCTGGAGTAGGGACTGCTGTGTCTTCCCTGAAGAAGGGAAGATACGGGAAATAAAAAACAAATAAGCGGATCACATACGGTGAAGCCAAAAAAAGATCTGTAAGGCCATGCAGCCCCTGAAGTTCGCTACCTCCTTTGTGTCTATTCTTAAACAGCCCGTTCATAAGATAGACGCTGCAACACAAACGGAGGTTGCTAGTGTTAGCAGTAATACCAGCGTTCGTCAATGGACATGTGCTGTTGCAGTTATTTCGAAGCATCTACCTCCTCCAGAACATCAGACAATGCTGTGGTTGCCAGCATTGCAGAGCTTCCTGTTCCTCCCTGGGTTATGATTCGTCCGCTGTCCAGCGCCTCCACCACCACCTCCACGGCTGTGGCTCCAAAACCTCCCCAGGCATAAAAATCGAAGTCTAAGTCAAATAATCAGCTGCCAGTGGAGATGGGAGGAGAGGATGATGCATTTCTCACTATGCAGGTCGACGTCAACAGTACATTTTCGCATTCGGTGGAGAAAGTTGGCGACTGAAACCTGTTGAGAAATTCTCGCTGACGATGTTGACATCTCTCATGGCTCGTCTACAGAGCCGCTGGATCTACATCTACATTAACTTGGCTATTCTGAAAATCACACTGATGTGCCTGGTAGAGGGTTCATCGGACCATCTTAACAATAATTCTCTTTTATTCCGGTCTTGGACAGTGCGCGGAAGAAACGAACACTTACATCTTTCGGTGCGAGCTCTGATTTACCTTCTTTTATTATGATGATACATTTCTCCCTATGTAGGTCGACGTCAACAGCACATTTTAACATTCGGAGGAGAAAGTTGGTGATTGAAACTTCTTCAGAAGTTCTCGCTGAACTATAAACGCCTTTGTTTAAATGATGTCTACCCCAAACCCTGTATCATGTCTGTGATAGTCTCTCCCCTATTTCTCGATAATAAAAAACGTGCTACTCTTCTTTGAGCTTTCTCGATGTACTATCTGGTAAGGATCCCACACAGCGCAGCAGTACTCCAAAAGAGGACAGATTAGCGTAGTGTAGGCAGTCTCTTTAGTCGAACTGTTGCATCTTCTAACTGCTCTGCCAATAAATCGCAGACTTTGGTTCGCCTTCCCAACAACATTTTCTACGTTTTCTTTCCAATCTAAGTTGTTCGTAATTGTAATTCCTAGGTATTTAGTTCAATTTACGGCCGTTAGATTTGATTGATTTATCGTGTAATTGATGTTTAAGTGATTCCTTTTAGCACTCATGTGGATGGCCTCACACTTTTTATTATACAGGACTAATTGCCAATTTTCGCACCGTACAGATCTCTTTTCTAAGCCGTTTCGTAATATTTTTTGATTTTCTGGTGTCTGCAGTCAACATAATACAGCTGCTTGTATTATGTAGATAAGGAACAGCAGAGGGCCTGTAACACTACCTTACGGAACGATAGCAATCTCTTCTGTTTCATTTGATGACTTTCCGTCAATTACTACCAACTGTGGCCTCTCTGATACGAAATCACGAATCCAGTCGCATAACTGAGACGCTATTACATAAGTACACAATCTGATTACAAGCCGCTTGTGAGGTACAATGTCAAAAGCTTTCTGGAAATCAAGAAATACGGCATCAGTCTGAAATCACCTGTCAATAGCACTCAGTACTTCGTGTAAGTAAAGATCTAGTTATATTTCACAACAACTATGTTTTCCAAACCCGTCTTGACTGTGTGTCACCAGAACGTTCTCTTCGAGGTAATTCATAACGTTCAAACACAATATATGTTCCAAAATCCTGGTTATGTTGGCCTGATGGACTCATCTGCCCCAACACCGAGGCTCCACCCGTTACGGACTCACCTCCATGG
This sequence comes from Schistocerca piceifrons, assembly GCF_021461385.2. NCBI lineage: Eukaryota > Metazoa > Arthropoda > Insecta > Orthoptera > Acrididae > Schistocerca > Schistocerca piceifrons. Next base: position 848,807,182 of record NC_060149.1, on the reverse strand, counting down.
CTGAAGGATAGGGTGAAAGTACAACCTCCGTGATAGATGGCACCCATATTACAGTGGAATATTAATGGGTTCAGAACACATTTGGACGAACTAAAACTGTTAGAACAGGAATGGCCCTTGGCTTGCATTTGCAGGAAACAATTTTTAAAGCGTCTGATGCGTCTGTACTACGGGGCTAGACACTTTACCGAAAGGATAACCTGACTGCGGAAAGGACCAAGGGAGGAGTTTGTCGAGAACGCGCACCACTCCTTTTCTCCCCCCTTAGATACTGATCTGCAAGCAGCTGCAGTTGAACATTTTGTGTGTCAGGGGATCACTGTCTGTTCGCTATGCCGGGTTTTCCAGAAATAAGTACAGAATTTTTGAAGGATTGAAGAAGGGAGATTACTCGATAGTTATTTAAATCCGTTCTGTAACCGTTCTTGTACAGAGGTAGAATGAGGGCATATTTCCAGTCTTCAAATATTTCTATCTACCAGATCTCTGTCACGATCTGTTTGTGGGCTTTCAGTGACTTTGGTCCAAGATTCTTCAGCGGTTCTACGGTGTAACATCTTCTCCCAAAGCTCTGTTGTTTTTGTTAGGTTAGTGGTGCTAAGTGGGTGTAAGTAAAGTTTACCTTAGGAAATCTTGAAAGGGTTTTGGGGCAGTTGAGGAGATCCAAAAATATTCTGCCAGTTCCCGACAGTTTTCCTGATTGGTCAAGGCAAGCCTGATTTTTTGAAACACAAATTTTGAGAGGTATACCCTCGGCTTATCCCTGTAAAAGGTATATAGAAATCTCGCTTGCAGTAGTTGCTACAGTTTTATTCGACGAAGTCCAGTTGTTCCTTCATGTATTTCCTCTCGTTTTGTCTGATGGTTTTTGTCACTATTCTGATCACATGTAAAGTACACCAGCGGCAAGACACAATCAGTACCTTCACTGCGCGGTAACAATGTTGATGTCACTGATGACAGTACAACTAAAGCAGAGTTACTAAACATGGTTTTCAACTACTCCTTCACCCAGGAAGACGAAGTAAATATTCCAGAATTCAAATCTAGAATAACTACCAACATGAGTAACTTAGATATCCTCGGTGTAGCGAAGCAGCTTAAATTACTCAATAAAAATGGTTCAAATGGCTCTGAGCTCTATGGGACTTAACATCTGAGGTCATTAGTCCCATAGAACTTAGAACTACTTAAATCTAACTAATCTAAGGACAGCACACACATCCATGCCCGAGGCAGGAATCGAACCTGCGACCGTAGCAGTCGCGCGGTTCCGCACTCAATAAAGGCAAGGCCTCCGGTCGAGATTGTATACCTGCCAGGTTCCTTTCAGAGTATGCTGATGCAGTAGCTCCATACTTGGCAATTATATATAACCGCTTACTCTTCGAAGAATCCGTAGCTAAAGATTGGAAAGTTGCACAAGTCACACCAATATCCAAGAACGGAAATAGGAGTAATTCGCAGCATTACAGACCCAAATCATTAACGTCGATTGACAGTAGGATTTTGGAACATGCAGTTCGTTTGAACACTATGAATTACCTGGAAGAAAACTGTTTATTAACAAATAGTCTGCACGGATTCAGAAAATATCGTTCTTGTGCAACACTAATAGCTCTTTATTCTCGCGAAGTAATAAGTGCTATTGACACGGATGTCAAATTGATTCCATGCTTTTAGATTTCCAGAAGGATTTAGACACATTCTTCACAAGCGTCTTTCAATCAGATTGCGTGCCTGTGGAGTATCTCTTCAGTTGTGTGGTTGGATTCGTGATTTCCTCTCGGAAAGGTCACAGTTCGTAGTAACTGACGGAAAGTTAATCGAATTAAACAGAATTAATATCTGGCGTTCCACAAGGAAGTGTTATAGCCCTCTGTTGTTCTTGATCTGCAAAAGCGACATAGGAGACAATCTGAGCAGCCCTCTTAGATTGTTTGCAGATGATACAGTCATTTACCGTCTTGTAAAATCATCAGACGAGCGAAAAACCAATTGCAAAACCATCTAGACAAGACATCCGTATGGTGCGAAAAGTGACAGTTGACTCTAAACAATGGAAAGATTGAAGTCATTCACATGCGTACTAAAAGAAATCCGCTAAATTTCGGGTACACGATAAATCACACAAATCTAAAGGCTGTAAATTCAAATAATACTTAGGAATTACAATTACGAATAACTTCATTGGAACAATACATAGTGTTGTGCGTAAAGCAAACAAAAGACTGTGATTTATTGGTGGAACACTTAGAAAATGTAACAGGTCTACTAAACATATTGCTTACACTACGCTTGTTTGCTCTCTCCTACAGTGTTGCTGTGCTGTGTGGGATCTTCATCAGATGATACTGACGGAGAACATCGAAAACGTTCGAAGAAGCGTAGCTCGTTTTGTACTACAGCGAAATAGGGGAGAGAGTGCGACGGACATGATACATGAATTGGGATGACATTCATTGAAACAAAGGAGTTTTTCGTTGCGGCGGGATCTACTCTGGAAACTGGAATGACCAACATTCTCATACGACTTCGAAAATCTTCTGTTGGCGCCCACCTATACAGGGAGAAATGATAATCATAATAAAACACGAGAAATCTGAACTCGTACAGAAACATTAAGTGCTCATTTTTCCCATGTTCTGTTAGAGAGTGGAACGGTAGAGAAATAGCTTGAAAGTGGTTCGATGAGCCCTCTGCCAGGCACTTAATTGTGAATTGCAGAGTACTGATTTCGTAGAAGTGTTGTTAAACTTTTTATGTTTTCTTACCGTTACAGGTAAGGAAAGCTTCTTTGCGTTCTTCCGGCGTTTTTTTTTTTTTTCTTCATTTGAATTTCACCAGTGATGTTTGAAATTCTTTTTCAGTTGGACTAACTTTTTGTCCTTTTGTGTGAGGTTGGTGTGCTATTTCAGAGATTTTTGCATGATATTTTTTCCATTCTTCTTTGAGGTCGGTTTAACTGATTCTGTTTGTATCGAATTTTCTGGCGTGTTTTCTTCAGTGTATTACTTTTATTATTATATTAGTAGTAGTAGTAGTAGCAACAGTTATAGTATCGCTAGAATTAACATTACTGATTCTTAGACAGTACTGTTACATTGTCATTAGATATATTAAAAGCAATTTTACTTGTGTTAATATGATTTTATTATTATTTATCATATTAAAATTATTGTTATTTCTTAAGAAACTGTGGTGTAAGAATTACTATATATGTGAAACGCTGGTCCTATGAAAGTGAAAGCCTGAAGACCCTAATGTGATAATGTTAAATAAATGAAGAAATAAAAACAAAATAAATTTTCTCTTAATTTTGTTTCCATTACTGTGCAGTTTCGGATATGTATGCTTAAGTGCAACACACCACAGTGAGAAAACTTCGCTCATAGTCCAGATATTCGTCAATGCACACGTGTAATAGTACAACCGTAGGAGGTCGGCCAGGTAATCAGGCTTCCTAGTCAAAGATTTAACACCAGTTGTATCTTATGCAATAGTGGTGGCTATAGCCCTGATGAGTTTTCAGTCAGGTGACTGTGGATCATATTGCACCCAAAATACCGGCCAAATTACCGTATTTCTAGTCTGACAAGTAGACAGCCACCAAAGCATACAATAGTCTGCATACGCTTTTCTACCTACAAAGTGGTGACTTTGTCGATACATTCGTTACTTACGAAACTCTATTACTCTCCTTACTTTCTCGTATTTGTTTTACGCAACTGTTCTTAAGTACAGCGAGTTCGACTTATTAGCAGTAGAACTGTCTTATTTAACTCTACGATGGCCGAGGATTATTCTGTATCACTGAGTCATTCGGTTACGACAGTATCAAACGTACGTCTGTTAAATTTCCATTGTAGATGTTCATCGTTAAACGGCTTCAGGAGCTTTAGTTTACGTATGTCATTACTGTTTCGCAAAGAGGAAGTAACATAGCGGTATGACGGAAAGTCTAAACGAATCCTAGAAGCGAATCGCAGTAAAAATGAATTTGTTATCGAGTTACAAAGCGTGCAGTAATTGCAATAGTTTGTGATGAAAGCAACAGCCGCCTGGGGAGCTGTGATGTAGCTAGCCTTTGTCTAGCCGCCGTGTCAATAGCGCCGCATTTGCAGAGCAGATCGAACACGCGCCTACACTGACATGGCTTCCAGCAGCGAGTACGCTCCCTGCTCTCTCTCTCTCTACACACAACTCCTTTTCTGGCGCATTTACCACGAGAAATATATCATGATCATCAGAAGCATAAGCACAGTCTGTAGGAGCGAAGTAACTGGACGCTAGAAAATTCTATAAGGAAAGCGAAAATACTGCTCCCTAGAAACCGTCATAGGTCAAAACGTTTCGAGGCTTATTAAAACCGATACTCTTAGTAATCATTCATTACACAGCGTGTATCATAATTAAGAGCGAAAACTGATACAGGTGGAAGTATACCGTAATAGAAGCAAAAACATTCCGGTAAACATTGGTCCTCAAGTGAGCCATTTGTGGGTAAGGTCCTCAAGTGAGCCATTTGTGGGTAATAACTACTCTCTCCTACTGAGTTCAATATGAGAAGTCCGCCCCTGGTAGCTGAGTGGTCAGCGCGACAGAATGTCATAACTAACGGTCCGGGTTCGATTCCCGGCTGGGTCGGAGATTTTCTCCTCTCAGGGACTGTGGGTAGTGCTGTCCTTGTCATCATCATTTCATCCCCATCGAGACGCAACTCGCCGACGTGGCGTCAGCTCGAAAGACTTGCACCAGGCGAACGGTCTACTCGACGGCATTTCCATTTCCAATATGAAATGTTACGCTACTCATTAAAACTGTATTTGTAGTGTAAGCTTTTCCATTAAGTGCCCATCTAACCATCCGAGGTATGACGGATTATGAATTTAAAATAATATAAGGGCACTTAATTTCACTATTATACAATTATTTGTTTTTTGTTCACAAGAAAACGCGGCAATTCTCACATCCCTCGAAGTACAACAGTTCTGAACGATTAAGATTGACAGTTTTCAGATAAATTAGAAAAAATGATTTAATTTATTTACTGTTCGTGATTTTATTTTTATATATTTTTCATCGATGTTTCGTAATGAAGGGTTATTAAACCCGATCGAAAGAGGATAATTTAGCTCGCTGGCTTTACGATCGTATTTCGATGTATCTTCCAACAACAATGAAACAGTCATTCAATGTCCATTTTTACTTTATTTTCACATATTTTATCTGAATATAACCGAGCCTACTATTCGAAAGCGTTTTTATTCAATCCGTGAAGTGCAGACTTCAAACAGGTATTCGACTTGTGGAGAAAAATCGAGCAACCAGACCCTTTAAAAATTATGTGTTGTAAAACTATTAACAGGGTATTATCGGGATGATTCAAAACTAAAAGAGACTTGCTTACATATTAGAAACCCGTGCCGTCATGTAATAAACGTGTTGTCATGTGTACGCTGCAACGTTGGCAAGCCAGTTTGTAACAAAAAATGTACGAATGAAAAGGATGGCATGTGACATTCTGTTTAGGCTGTGGCCTACGTATTACATGAGTGATCATTTGCAAAACTTCTGAGTGTCAGTTATTGCTTCATCTCTTCTCTGTAAAAGAATTTCATTTTGTAAACCGTGAAAACTATTTGTTAAATGTGAATCTGTTATTAATAGTCTTTTGCTCTTTTCAATAGAAACACCTAGAAGTTCCTGTCGGCAGACTTGTGGATTTTGTCTTTCTTTAAAAAAGTTTCGGTATGTAAAGACATATTTCATGACCATTTGTCATACACAAAGGACACCACTGGTGTAAAACTAAACGCTTAAACAATATCAGTTGACATAATAAGATATTGAAATTAGCTCGTTTTAAATGAAATACGTATTTCTGTTTCGCTTCTATAACACAGAGCACTATGACGCTAGGATATTCAAATACAGACTTTGTGGAGTGCATTCAAGACGTATAATTTCATTTTCATGCTTATATAACCAATATTGGCAATTTTCAGTAGCATGATATTCGGTTAAATTCCGGTGCTCTTTAATGTATGTGATCATCTGATTGGTTTCATACGCTTCAATAGTTGTCTTTTGTATGTGTGTGCCCGCCAAAATCATCCATAGTTGGAAAAGTGCCTCTGCATTGTGATCTTTCTTTTCACTTCTCCATACGTAAATACGTTCTACCGTTATGAAAATAGCAGACGTAATTTATCGGACCACATCCCATGTTTATATCGGTCGACAGCCCGGGTATCGAGCAGCTTATTCCGCTGAAGCCTCATATTAGCATTCATCTAGTTTTTAGAGGTCTGGCAATGGCAGCTCTACCGTGAAAGTTCTGTTTATACTGTTTCCACCGCACTGTTCTGGTGTTCCCTGCATTCTCTTGTTGCAAAAGCTTATCAGATACCCTCCTGGCAACGATAGCATTACATTTAATGATTCCCTCGTGTGTAAATCACAAACTTTTGATTTCTTCCACTTTTGTGTTCAACAGGTGAAGTTTTTGAAGTTTTACATTAACATTATGAGTTGTCATAACACCACAGAGAATCAGACACAACTAGTACTTGCACTTGTTGTCACAGTTGCACGTATCAAATGAGTGCCTACAATTTTTCCTCGTTGAAAGTCTGTAATATGCCTCATGATGATGCATCAATCGAACGTCGCAAAGATCAAATATGCTACTCTGCGTAAACAGATCTCTAAACAGGCGGCTACGGCAGCGAACAGAATTAAGTCATGCCCTTGGTGCTATTCACAGCACAAACGCCAAGACTGCCCGTCCAGACAAGCACAATGTTACGCTTGTGGCAAGAAAGGTCGCGTACAGTCCGTATGTTTGCAACAGAACAAAGCGCATGTTATAACTGCAGTGCATTCAAAGCTTGCTTCAGGGATTAGCAAGACCAGCAAGCAAATATACTCCTGGAAATTGATATAAGAACACCGTGAATTCATTGTCCCAGGAAGGGGAAACTTTATTGACACATTCTTGGGGTCAGATACATCACATGATCACACTGACAGAACCACAGGCACATAGACACAGGCAACAGAGCATGCACAATGTCGGCACTAGTACAGTGTATATCCACCTTTCGCAGCAATGCAGGCTGCTATTCTCCCATGGAGACGATCGTAGAGATGCTGGATGTAGTCCTGTGGAACGGCTTGCCATGCCATTTCCACCTGGCGCCTCAGTTGGACCAGCGTTCGTGCTGGACGTGCAGACCGCGTGAGACGACGCTTCATCCAGTCCCAAACATGCTCAATGGGGGACACATCCGGAGATCTTGCTGGCCAGGGTAGTTGACTTACACCTTCTAGAGCACGTTGGGTGGCACGGGATACATGCGGACGTTCATTGTCCTGTTGGAACAGCAAGTTCCCTGGCCGGTCTAGGAATGGTAGAACGATGGGTTCGATGACGGTTTGGATGTACCGTGCACTATTCAGTGTCCCCTCGACGATCACCAGTGGTGTACGGCCAGTGTAGGAGATCGCTCCCCACACCATGATGCCGGGTGTTGGCCCTGTGTGCCTCGGTCGTATGCAGTCCTGATTGTGGCGCTCACCTGCACGGCGCCAAACACGCATACGACCATCATTGGCACCAAGGCAGAAGCGACTCTCATCGCTGAAGACGACACGTCTCCATTCGTCCCTCCATTCACGCCTGTCGCGACACCACTGGAGGCGGGCTGCACGATGTTGGGGCGTGAGCGGAAGACGACCTAACGGTGTGCGGGACCGTAGCCCAGCTTCATGGAGACGGTTGCGAATGGTCCTCGCCGATACCCCAGGAGCAACAGTGTCCCTAATTTGCTGGGAAGTGGCGGTGCGGTCCCCTACGGCACTGCGTAGGATCCTACGGTCTTGGCGTGCATCCGTGCGTCGCTGCGGTCCGGTCCCAGGTCGACGGGCACGTGCACCTTCCGCCGACCACTGGCGACAACATCGATGTACTGTGGAGACCTCACGCCCCACGTGTTGAGCAATTCGGCGGTACGTCCACCCGGCCTCCCGCATGCCCACTATACGCCCTCGCTCAAAGTCCGTCAACTGCATATAGGTTCACGTCCACGCTGTCGCGGCATGCTACCAGTGTTAAAGACTGCGATGGAGCTCCGTATGCCACGGCAAACTGGCTGACACTGACGGCGGCGGCGCACAAATGCTGCGCAGCTAGCACCATTCGACGGCCAACACCGCGGTTCCTGGTGTGTCCGCTGTGCCGTGCGTGTGATCATTGCTTGTACAGCCCTCTCGCAGTGTCCGGAGCAAGTATGGTGGGTCTGACACACCGGTGTCAATGTGTTCTTTTTTCCATTTCCAGGAGTGTAGTTTCTCCATTGCTATGCCAGTCTAACAAACTTTTTGTTCATTTGCATCTTAGTGGAAAACGCGTGAAATTCAGTTGGACACAGGTGCCTCTGTTACATTGCTGAGTCGTAACACATATGAACTGTTAGGCTCCCCACAGTTATCTAAAACTGGCACGCACCTGACGGCTTGTAACGGACAAGACATTCCCATTCTCGGAAAATGTACTTTGCCTGCCATGTATCGCTCCCATACACAAACTGTAGCTTTCTGTGCTACAACCACGCGATTGTGTCAACATATTTGGCCTTGATTCGTCAGATTAGTTTGGCTTTAAAATTCAGGACAATGTGTTGCCACCGTCTCCATTCAATGAAGAAGACAGTGTAGCTAGCTTGCTGAAAGAATTCCCTCAACTCTTTTCTGAAGGTTTATGCAAGGTTAACAATTTCGTTGCACATATTACTATGAAAGACAATGCTCACCCGAAATTTTACCGCTCCAGATCTGTTCCCATTGCATTACGGGACAAAGTGGCTACTTAACTTAAAGAATTGCAAAATAGCGGAGCTATTGTGCCCATAAAAGCTAGTCAGTGGGCAAGTCCACTGGTTTTGCTACCCAAACCGGCAGGTCGCATTCGCCACCGTGTTGACTTTACAGTCAACCCACAAATGATGATTGATACTTATCCATTGCCAAGTCCAAAGGATCTCAGGGACAGATTAGGCGCTGGTCGCTACTTTTCAAAAATTGATTTGCGCGACGCATATCTTCAAATACCACTAGATGAAGAATCTCAAACTGTGCGTGTTGTGAAGACTCATTTGGGCTTGTTAAATATTTGCGTTTGGCTTTTGGGAGTGCTTCCGCACCCGCCATTTTCTAACGATATTTTGAATAGCTGACTGCTCAAGTACCAAACTGTTCAAATTATTTGAACGATATTGTCGTAGCAGGTCGTACACCTGAAGAATACATTGCAAATTTGAGTGCTTTGTTTGGTGTGTTATCTGGTAGCACTCCGTCTTCAGACCATCCGACCGCCGTGTCATCCTCGGCGGAGGATGCGGATAGGAGGGGCGTAGGGTCAGCACACCGCTCTCCCGGTCGTAAGATGATATTCTTGACCGAAGCCGCTACTATTCGGTCGAGTAGCTCCTCAATTGTCATCACGAGGCTGACTGCACCCCGAAAAATGGTAACAGCGCATAGCGGCCTGGATGGTCACCCATCCAAGTGCCGACCACGCCCGACAGTGCTTAACTTCGGTGATCTCACGGGAACCGGTGTACCCACTGCGGCAAGGCCGTTGCCTCGTGTGTTATCTGGTGCAGGACTAAAGTGTAGACTGGACAAGTGTGATTTTTCTTAAACCGGAGTTGCAGTATCTTGGTCGTGTCACAAACAGTCAAGGTGTACATCCTCTTCAGTCAGATTTGTTAGCCATACGTGACTTGCCAGTTCCTCGAAATGTCACAGAATTGCAGTTCGTCTTAGGGAAAATGAACTATTATACTCATTCCGAATGCTGCACAAATCTCAGCTCCATTGCATCTCTTGGGTCGCAAGAGCGTCCCCTTTGTTTGGACAGATGAGTGTCAAGAAGCTTTTCAAAAACTTAAAGATGCATTGCTCAGTGATCGATTCTTGGTTCACTTTGATTCTGACAAACCAGTTGTGTTGCAAGTTGACGCTTCTTCTTACGGAATCGGTGCAGTGCTTTCGCACAGAATTGTTGATAAAGCCAGGCTTATTGCTTTCGAATCAAAAGTGTTGTCCAAAGCTCAGTGTAACTATTCACAAATAGAGAATGAAGCATTGGCTGTTGTGTATGGTGTCACTAAATTCCACCACTATTTGTGTGGCAGAAAATTGTACTTCGTAACACATCACAAGCCATTGCAGTCCTTGTTTCATCCGATGAAGCCAGTTCCTCTACGAACTGCCCAAAAATTGCAAAGATGGGCTTTGTTGTTATCTGAATCCCAGTATGAGATTGTGTATCGTCCGACAACTTAACATGGCAATGTGGACGCCCATTCACGTCTTCCGATTGGCCCTGATACAGACTTTGACGCTTCCGCTGTATGTTGTTGTCGCATCGATGCTCACGATTCTGAATTGCTTCAATCCTTTCCTCTGAACTATAGGAAATTTGCACAGGCCGCGGAAGCTGATTCAGATTTGAACATTTTGCTAAAATACATTCGCACATCTTGGCCTCGCTCACTGCATAGCATAAATAACTCCGTAGTGCGCCGATACTTTGCACGTCGGCATAGCTTCGCTATACAGCGAGGTGTGATTCTTGTTAAAAATGATAGTGGACAGTCACTTGTGTTGATCCCCAAATCTTTGCAAAAAGAAGTGTTGCAATTACTTCACTAAGGACAGTGGGAAATTGTTCCTACGAAACAGTTAGTGCGTCGACACTGTGCTTGGCAGGGTATGGACACACAAATCGAACACATGACGTTACGATGTCACGCATGTGCGAAAAATCAGTCCGCTCAACCACAAAAATTCTCTGCTGCGCCTAAGTCGCAGTCACCATGGCAACGTGTGCACATCGACTCTGCGGGACCTTTTTATAACATTCGTTGGTTGATTGTGGTAGAATTTCACAGCAAGTTTCCTTTTGCTGTGCCAATGAACTCGTCAACGTCACGTCGCACAGATCAGGCGTTGTCCTCTATTTTTTGCCTCGAAGGTTTGCCTGACGTCATAGTGTCGGACAACGGCCCTCAGTACACGTCAAATGAATATGAAACATTCTGCGAACGCGATGGTATAGAGTATGTAACTAGTGCTCCGTTCCATTTGCAGTCAAACGGCGAAGCGGAACATTTTGTCAGAAAATTCAAGCAACAAAAAATGGTTCAAATGGCTCTGAGCACTATGGGACTTAATATCTGAGGTCATCAGTCCCCTAGAACTTTGAACTACTTAAACCTAACTAACCTAGGGACAGCACACACATCCATGCCCGAGGCAGGATTCGAACCTGCGGCCGTAGCGGTCGCGCGGATTCAGACTGTAGCACCTAGAACCGCTCGGCCTCGCTGGCGGGCCCTTCAAGCAACAGATGGCCAAACTTCGAACCGCACAGACTACGGATCAAGCACTGCAACTGTTTCTTGCCGCATATCGTTCGCATCCACAAGATGGACAATCTCCGGCGGAAATGCTTCACGGCCGCCGCTATCGGGCACTGCTTAACCTGTTCCACCCTCCTCAGCATCTGGCGCCGAAGCAAGGCAGCAACTATCGCTTCGTGCCTCACGATATTATGTTTTTCAGGGTTTTTAGCGGCAGCAGACGGTGGACGCGAGGCGAGATCCTTCGTCGACTTGGCACATGCGTGTATCTCATTTCAGGCCCAGACTGATTGTAGCGCCGACATCACAACCAAATTCGTCACTCTCATGTGCACGGTGATCCTTCTGTATCTCTTTCCCCAGATTCACGGATTCTGCGGACAGCACGGCCACAGTAGCCGCCAGAGGGTGTCATCACGACACCGCGGGACGACCCCATGGAGACGGAGCCTTCGCCTCCTCCGCCTCCTCTCTTCCTACCGATCGAGCTGGACCCGCCCACGCCGCAGCAGCCGACGCCTTCTCCATCTTTGTACGAGTCTCAGGAGGTGGACGTGTACCCTTCTGGGCGTTTTCCGGGAGACGTTTCCACCAGAACGAAGGCCTGCAGGATTCATGGTGTCAATCGCCTCCAGCCTTACTTCAGACATTAGTGGAGTCCATGCCAAGTCGTGTTGCGGCACTTCTGCGTGCTCGCAGAGGCCCTGCACGATATTAGACAGTTGTATCAGTTTCTTTGTCTCTTTATTGTACATCCTCCATTGTGTGTGATGCGATCTCTCGTCTGTGAGTGGTTACTGCACGCCGACGTCGAACATAGCCGGTGGTCCCATTAGTGTGACTGTACCGTGTGTTTCTTTGAATTTATACCTCATCTGATCTACAGTTGCATCGCTTGGAAGGAGTGGAGACAGTTTCTTAGCAAGGCGTGAAGCGAAATTTATCTGCTGTTTTAAAGAGATATATTCTGCGTTTAACTGTGGTGGATTTGGATGTTATGGTATTCAGTCTCGCTGCTACGACCTTGTGGTGACTAATCCCTCTATCCATCACGATATTCCGTGTTTACTCAGGATTATTTGTTGCTGAGAGCTCGAGTATGTTTCCGAAGTCATTTACACTTCCAGTATGAATGACGTGGAAGTAAGCATACCTGGCGTAGAGAAACTGCTGAAAGATTTGAAAACAAATAAGTCACCAGGTCTAGATGGAATCCCAGTTAGATTTTACAAAGAGTATTCTACCGTACTGGCTCTTTACCTAGTTTACATTTATCGTGAATCTCTCGCCCAGCACAAAGCACCAAGCGACTGGAAAAAAGCACAGGTGACTCCGGTATATAAGAAAGGTAAAAGAACGGACCCGCAAAATTACAGACGAATATCCCTCACTTCTGTTTGCTGCAGAATCCTTTAACATATTCTCAGTTCGAATATAATAAACTTTCATGAGAATAAGAAGCTTATGTCCACGAATGAGCATCGTTTTAGAAAGCTCTTGCGAAACTCATCTTGCCCTTTTCTCACATGATATAATGAGAGCTATGGATGAAAGGCAACAAGCATAGTTCATATTTCTAGATTTACGAAATAATTTGACACGGTGCCACGTTACAGGCTGTTAACGAAAGTACGAGCATATGAAATAAGTTCACAGATATGCAAGTGGCTCGAAGACTTCTTAAATAATGGAACCCAGTATGTTGTCCTCGACGACTAGTGTTCATCAGAGACAAGGGTATCGCCAGCAGTGCCACAGGGAAGTGTGACAGGACCGATGTTGTTCTCTATATACATAAATTATTAGGCGGACTGGGTGAGCAGCAATCTGCGGTTGTTTGCTGATGATGCCATGGAGCACGGTAAGATGTGGAAGCTGAATGACTGTAGGAAGATACAAGACGATTCAGACAAAATTTCCAGTTGGTGTGATGAATGGCACCTAGCCGTAAATGTGGAAAAATGTAAGTTAATGTGGATGAGTAAGAAGAACAGACCTGTAATGTTCGGATACAGTATTACTAGTGTCCTGATTGACACAGTCAAGTCGTTTCTTGCAAGTATCTGAGCGTGACGTTGCAAAGCAATATGAGGTGGAACGAGCATGTGAGAACTGTGGTGGGGACGGCGAATGGTCAACTTCGGTTTATTGAGAGAATTTTAGGAAAGAGTGGTTCACCTGCAAAGGAGACTGCATATAGGACGCTGGTGCGACCAATTCTTGAGTACTGCACGGGGGGAAGTATGAAATGATAATTTAATCGACACCCTAGCTGCAAACATCCGTTGATGTACATCACTGTGGACATGTTGAAAATGTGTGCCCCGACCGGGACTCGAACCCGGGATCTTCTTACATGACAGACGCTTTATCCATCTGAGCAACCGAGGGCACAGAGGATAGTGTGCCTGCAGGGACTTATCCCTTGCACGCTCCCCGTGAGACCTACATTCCCAACATGTCGACACCACTACATTCGTAGTGCGCCTAATAGATGTTTGCCCCTCAGATTAATCTACAACAGGAGATCCCGAGTTCGAGCCCCGGTCGGGGCACACATTTTCAACACGTCCTCAGTTATGTACATCAGCGCCTGTTTGCTGCTAGGGTGTCGATTTAATTATCATTTCATTCCAGAGAAGCTGCGCGGTCATCAATGGTATCTGTTCTTTCGGGAACAGATACTACCTTCATATACTGCTCAAGTTTTTGGGATGCGTACCAGGTCGGGTTGAAGGCAAACACTGAAGCAATTCAGAGGTGGACAAATGAATGGCTCTGAGCACTATGGGACTCAACTGCTGAGGTCATTAGTCCCCTAGAACTTAGAACTAGTTAAACCTAACTAACCTAAGGACATCACAAACACCCATGCCCGAGGCAGGATTCGAATCAGCGACCGTAGCGGTCTTGCGGTTCTAGACTGCAGCGCCTTTAACCGCACGGCCACTTCGGCCGGCTCAGAGGTGGACAGCTAGATTTGTTACCGGTAGGTTCGTACAACACGTAAGTGTTGCGGAGATGCATAGGGAACTCAAATGGGAATCCCTGAAGGGAAGGCGACGTTCTTTTCGAGAAACACTAGTGGGAAAATACAGAGACTCCGCATTTGAAGCTGACTATCAAACGATTCTACTGCCGCCAACATACATCGCTCGTAAGGGCCACGAAGATAAGACATGATAAATTAGGGCTCATACAGGGGCCTACAGATAGTCGTTTTTCCCTCGCTCTATTTGCGAGTGGAACAAGACGGGAAATAACAATTAGTGGTACAGGGTACCCTCCACCACACACCGTACGGTGGCTTGCGGAGTATCGAAGTAGATGTAGATGTACAGGGTGTTTCAAAAATGACCGGTATATTTGAAACGGCAATAAAAACTAAACGAGCAGCGATAGAAATACACCGTTTGTTGCAATGTGCTTGGGACAACAGTACATTTTCAGGCAGACAAACTTTAGAAATTACAGTAGTTACAATTTTCAACAACAGATGGCGCTGCAAGTGATGTGAAAGATATAGAAGACAACGCAGTCTGTGGGTGCGCCATTCTGTACGTCGTCTTTCTGCTGTAAGCGTGTGCTGTTCACAACGTGGAAGTGTGCTGTAGACAACATGGTTTATTCCTTAGAACAGAGGATTTTTCTGGTGTTGGAATTCCACCGCCTAGAACACAGTGTTGTTGCAACAAGACGAAGTTTTCAACGGAGGTTTAATATAACCAAAGGACCGAAAAGCGATACAATAAAGGATCTGTTTGAAAAATTTCAACGGACTGGGAACGTGACGGATGAACATGCTGGAAAGGTAGGGCGACCGCGTACGGCAACCACAGAGGGCAACGCGCAGCTAGTGCAGCAAGTGATCCAACAGCGGCCTCGGGTTTCCATTCGCCGTGTTGCAGCTGCGGTCCAAATGACGCCAACGTCCACGTATCGTCTCATGCGCCAGAGTTTACACCTCTATCCGTACAAAATTCAAATGCGGCAACCCCTCAGCGCCGCTACCATTGCTGCACGAGAGACATTCGCTAACGATATAGTGCACAGGATTGATGACGGCGATATGCATGTGGGCAGCATTTGGTTTACTGACGAAGCTTATTTTTACCTGGACGGCTTCGTCAATAAACAGAACTGGCGCATATGGGGAACCGAAAAGCCCCATGCTGCAGTCCCATCGTCCCTGCATCCTCAAAAAGTACTAGTCTGGGCCGCCATTTCTTCCAAAGGAATCATTGGCCCATTTTTCAGATCCGAAACGATTACTGCATCACGCTATCTGGACATTCCTCGTGAATTTGTGGCGGTACAAACTGCCTTAGACGACACTGCGAACACCTCGTGGTTTATGCAAGATGGTGCCCGGCCACATCGCACGGCCGACGTCTTTAATTTCCTGAATGAATATTTCGATGATCGTGTGATTGCTTTGGGCTATCCGAAACATACAGGAGGCGGCGTGGATTGGCCTCCCTATTCGCCAGACATGAACCCCTGTGACTTCTTTCTGTGGGGACACTTGAAAGACCAGGTGTACCGCCAGAATCCAGAAACAATTGAACAGCTGAAGCAGTACATCTCATCTGCATGTGAAGCCATTCCGCCAGACACGTTGTCAAAGGTTTCGGGTAATTTCATTCAGAGACTACGCCATATTATTGCTACGCATGGTGGATATGTGGAAAATATCGTACTATAGAGTTTCCCAGACCGCAGCGCCATCTGTTGTTGAAAATTGTAGCTACTGTAATTTCGAAAGTTTGTCTGCCTGAAAATGTACTGTTGTCCCAAGCATATTGCAACAAACGGTGTATTTCTATCGCTGCTCGTTTAGTTTTTATTGCCGTTTCAAATATACCGGTCATTTTTGAAACACCCTGTAGGTGTAGAGTGGACTCCTAGACTAATAGTTCGAGACAAATGTCGGAGAAAGCATTCGGTACTATTTGGGACGACATTGTACGCATACCACCGACTTTAAACCTCTATTTTCGCCAACATACCGAGGGCAGATTGAAGTCCCCACGAACTGTTGTTGTATAAATAGAATGTCTATTTGAAATGAGTCTCAACTTTTCTTTTAACTGTTCAGCAACTTTATTACCTGAGTCAGGAGCCAACTGTTAATTTATTCCGGTTGCCAATGACAAACTCCACTCATACTGATTCAAGGAACTATCTACTTTAATTTAACTACGACGTAAACTACTTCCAACAGCAATAAACACTCCACCGCCAACTGTGTTTAATCTATCTGAACACCCTTTGTTCTTTGTACAAATTTCATCTGAACTTATCTCTGGCTGCTACGTCAATTTACAACTAGAATATCGATTATTGCTAGGTCTACCCTCGTCCTGCACCCTTTGAAAATTAAGTCCTTTCTGTGCTTCCACGAGACCCTCTTATCTAAAAAACCACCCAGCGCACTCCACACAGCCCTTGATACCTACGTAGCCACCTCTTCTGTGTAGTTGACCCCTGAGTGGAACCCAAAACCTCCCTTCCCTACAGCACACGTCGAGGAATCTGCAGCCTAAATGGTCGTAGAATCGTCTGAGTCTCTGATTTACAGCCTCCAATTGTCCCTGTAGCAAATGTCTGCAGTCAGTCCTGTGGATGCAGCTACTTCTGTCTTCATCTCACAAGCAATACTGGCAATCTTTATTATTTCAGACAGCCACCCAAAAGCAAGAGACTCTCTTTCACTCCAAAGTGCCATCACCTGCAGTTGGCTGTATTCTCTGCTCTTCATGGCATCTGGAAGGACCCGTTCCACATCTGGGATGACTCCTCCTGGTACACACATAGAGTGCGTACTGGACTTTGTCCCCTACTTGGCATACCCCTAAGGGGCCCCATTACATACCTAACATTGGAGCTCCCAATTACCAGGTCATCCCACCCTCTGCGAGTTTCAAGATCTCGCAGGCTGAGGGATTCCTCTGAAAGAGGAAAGTGACTGCATCTGGTTTAGGATCTTTACCAGTCATAGATAGCACCAGAAGCTTACTTGTCGAACGATCTGGGAAGGTCTTTAGATCAACCAGCCATGAAGTATTTCACTGCCTACCACATCTTGCACCAACTTTCCACTCAATGTAAGTGTGGGCAGTAACTGGGGCAGTCGCGGTAATGGTCAACTTAGAGAACATATGAACGTCTCTTGGATCACCATAACTGGTCCCCCAAAGTGGTGCCCACTGGCAACAGCCTCAAGCTTTGTGAGCAAAGCCACCCCTACCTGGAGATGTCTGCAAATGGTCACCAACTCAGCTCGTATCCCAAAGCAGCAATTACAATCCCTATCCATTCCAAAATTGTGATTATGTCTACAAGTATTAGGCTCTGAACAGACCTTTTCGTTGAGTTATACAACACCACAAACCGCTGAATGTGGCATTTAGAGGCTTATCAGGTTGAAGAGAACCAAAACGGTGGTCTTCCCGAGAGCGTATTGAAGGAAGGAATAGCTAGTGAGATAAAAGGCGTTACGATTTTCGTCTACAAGTGGACGCCGAACTTGACTAGTACTACAGTTTCGTAAGTGGGGTTCGGTGGCCACCAGTGTGTCGTGCAGTGACCACAGGAGCTGTGTGGCAGTGACGGATGTTGTGGTGTCATATTGCTGGCCTGCAGAGTGACGCTGTACACGTGTTTATTGCACTAGGCCCGTGTCCGGCTGACCACTGCATCGTGGGAAGGTCAACACTGCCCCCTCTTGTTTGTACGTCTTCGCCCCTCGCCGCTCCCACTCGGGGTGACAAACGTTGGCCGGCACGTGTCTCGTCTTGCTGCCAATTATCTCCAGCGCGCCGCATCACCACGCATGAGCGCTGGCGGTGCTGCACAAATGCACGCCATTCGACGCACGTTATGAGGCCAACCGTTCTGACACACGGGATAATCGGAAATTCCAATTATCGACTACTGAGCCTTATTGTGGCTACTAAGCACGTGAAGTTTTGTACAAGTTGTAAAGCTTCGCACTCTGCTATTTCTTGACGCACCGTGTTCGACAAGATCAGGATCGATCACCACGAGTTAGATTTTTCGTAGCTTAGTTAAGTCATCTGTGTCTACACCTACACTCCGCAAGTCACCTTACTACTTTTTTCCGCTATTCCCATTAATGAATTTACGAATTTTGCGCGGAAAGAAAGACTGACGGCAACACTATGTATCAGCTTTATATTCTCTGATATTCTCGTCGAGATCACTTGGCAAGACTTATGTGAGAGAAAATAATATGTGCCCGTTTCTTTTTGGAACGTACACTCTCGGAATTTCAACAATAAACCATTTTCTGTGACGCAGGACGCCTCTCTTGTAGCGTCTGCCACCGGAGTTTATTGAACACTCTTGTGGCGACTGAACTAAAAAAATGGTTCAAATGACTCTGAGCACTATGGGACTTAACTTCTGAGGACATCAGTCCCCTAGAACTTAGAACTACTTAAACCTTACTAACCTAAGGACATCACACACATCCATTTCCGAGGCAGAATTCAAACCTGCGACCGTAGCGGTCGCGCGGTTCCAAACTGTAGCGCCTAGAACCGCTCGGCCACCCCGACCGGGCCGGCCGGTGTGGCCGAGCGGTTCTAGGCGCTTCAGTCTGGATCCACGCGACCGCTACGGTCGCAGGTTCGAATCCTGCCTCGGGCATGGATGTGTGAGATGTCCTTAGGTTAGTTAGGTTGAAGTAGTTCTAAGTTTTAGGGGACTGATGACCTCAGCTGTTGAGTTCCATAGTGCTCAGAGCCATTTGAACCATTTGAACCACCCCGGCCGGCCGATTGAACGAGCCCATGACCAAACGCGTCCCTCTTCATTGGATCTTCTCTCTATCTTCTGTTAATCCAACTTTATAAGGTTTCATACTGATGGGCAATACTTACGAATCGGTCGAACATGAATTCTGTGAACCACTTCTTTTGTGGTCGAATTATATTTCCGCAAGATTATCGTAATTAGTCTCAGCCTGTCATGTACTTTTCGTACAGTTTGTTTTATGTTGTCATTTTACTTTAGGTGACTCCAGTCTGTTACCCTTCATATTTAATAGTGTTCTGGGGTAACGACAAGCGGCTACACGAAGATGAAGAACGCAAGAGCAGAGAAGGCTGTGAGACGACGTCAACAGTACGCTGACTAGGACCGCACCACGACAAGAGCGGCCTCTACAGGAATTGAATATAAGCGCCGGTCCTGCCAGCCTCGGCCGGACACTAGAAGACGGCTACTAGTAGACCCGGACCAGAAGAGAGCGCTAGAAGAGCTCTTACTTGTAATCCATATCCATTACTTGCATGGACATCCTATATAGCAAAAGACATTGATTATTTGAATATCGCCAATAACTTTGCGACACGACATTGTAACCCAAAGTTAAATATTGTCAATCTACTTTATTGTAATAAATAACCATTGATGTGATTTGCTTGTACGTTGTATAGCTAACAGAGAAAGCAGCATCCTTTAGGCACCCTATAAGAGACGAGTGGGTAGGACCCCACAAATAGTAGTTGCAGTTTCCAGTGAATTCGAACAGTAGTGCATCTCTTCGCCTATTTCTGTGCAGTACGACGCATTTACTTGTGTCACGGTCAACAACCAGTCGCTGCACCATCTATCGATCCTCTTCCTACGCTTTGCTATAGTCTCTTGACATTGCAGCCTTCCTATAGACTACAGAGCCGTCCGCAAAAAGCCTCGCGGAGCATTCATCGTTTGCCACAAGAAAAAACTGAAAACCAAAACTCCGCGACCAGGCCCAGATGACGTTATTCGGATGCGGTATGGAGGAGTATGAGGGCACCACATAGCTCCCTCTGCCGTTGTCGGCGTGCCAGACCTTGGAGCCGCTACTTCCCGTTTAAGTAGCTCCTCAGTTGGCATCGCGAGCTCGAGTGCAGCAGTCCCACCAAGGAAAAATCCTTGGCAGTACCGGGAGTTGTACCCGTAGTCTGACTTTCTTTTTCAACGTCTGCAGCGTCCTACACCTCTTTCTCTGTAAAATTCAACAGTATTTCAATCCAGTCTTGTCTTGCGGAAACAAGGAACAGTTACATGGTTCGTTATTAGGGCAGTATGGTCGAGGCAGTAGGTGGGGGTTGGGGATGGAGGGTGGGGGAATAATTAGGGTTGGGAGTACCTTAACTTCAGAGCGTACTGCAATAAAATAATTAGCTCAAGTCTTTTGACGGATGCATTAGAACATTTCCGTGCTGAAAGATATAACCCCCCCATGAACCATGGACCTTGCCGTTGGTGGGGAGGCTTGCGTGCCTCAGTGATACAGATATCCGTACCGTAGGTGCAACCACAACAGAGGGGTATCTGTTGAGAGGCCAGACAAACGTGTGGTTCCTGAAGAGGGGCAGCAGCCTTTTCAGTAGTTGCAAGGGCAACAGTCTGGATGATTGACTGATCTGGCCTTGAAACAATAACTGTGCTGGTACTGCGAACGGCTGAAAGCAAGGGGAAACTACAGCCGTAATTTTTCCCGAGGGCATGCAGCTTTACTGTATGATAACATGATGATGGCGTCCTCTTGGGTAAAATATTCCGGAGGTAAAATAGTCCCCCATTCGGATCTCCGGGCGGGGACTACTCAAGAGGATGTCGTTATCAGGAGAAAGAAAACTGGCGTTCTACGGATCGGAGCGTGGAATGTCAGATCCCTTTATCGGGCAGGTAGGTTAGAAAATTTAAAAAGGGAAATGGATAGGTTGAAGTTAGATATAGTGGGAATTAGTGAAGTTCGGTGGCAGGAGGAACAAGACTTCTGGTCAGGTGACTACAGGGTTATAAACACAAAATCAAATAGGGGTAATGCAGGAGTAGGTTTAATAATGAATAGGAAAATAGGAATGCGGGTTAGCTACTACAAACAGCATAGTGAACGCATTATTGTGGCCAAGATAGATACGAAGCCCACGCCTAGTACAGTAGTACAAGTTTATATGCCAACTAGCTCTGCAGATGACGAAGAAATTGAAGAAATGTATGATGAAATAAAAGAAATTATTCAGACTGTGAAGGGAGACGAAAATTTAATAGTCATGGGTGACTGGAATTCGAGTGTAGGAAAAGGGAGAGAAGGAAACATAGTAGGTGAATATGGATTGGGGGACAGAAATGAAAGAGGAAGCCGCCTGGTCGAATTTTGCACAGAGCACAACATAATCATAACTAACACTTGGTTTAAGAATCATGAAAGAAGGTTGTATACATGGAAGAACCCTGGAGATACTAAAAGGTATCAGATAGATTATATAATGGTAAGACAGAGATTTAGGAACCAGGTTTTAAATTGTAAGACATTTCCAGGGGCAGATGTGGACTCTGACCACAATCTATTGGTTATGACCTGTAGATTAAAACTGAAGAAACTGCAAAAAGGTGGGATTTTAAGGAGATGGGACCTGGATAAACTAAAAGAACCAGAGGTTGTACAGAGATTCAGGGAGAGCATAAGGGAGCAATTGACAGGAATGGGGGAAATAAATACAGTAGAAGAAGAATGGGTAGCTTTGAGGGATGAAGTAGTGAAGGCAGCAGAGGATCAAGTAGGTAAAAAGACGAGGGCCCGTAGAAATCCTTGGGTAACAGAAGAAATATTGAATTTAATTGATGAAAGGAGAAAATATAAAAATGCAGTAAGTGAAACAGGCAAAAAGGAATACAAACGTCTCAAAAATGAGATCGACAGGAAGTGCAAAATGGCTAAGCAGGGATGGCTAGAGGACAAATGTAAGCATGTAGAGGCCTATCTCACTAGGGCTAAGATAGATACCGCCTACAGGAAAATTAAAGAGACCTTTGGAGATAAGAGAACGACTTGTATGAATATCAAGAGTTCAGATGGAAACCCAGTTCTAAGCAAAGAAGGGAAAGCAGAAAGGTGGAAGGAGTATATAGAGGGTCTATACAAGGGCGATGTACTTGAGGACAATATTATGGAAATGGAAGAGGATGTAGATGAAGATGAAATGGGAGATATGATACTGCGTCAAGAGTTTGACAGAGCACTGAAAGATCTGAGTCGAAACAAGGCCCCCGGAGTAGACAATATTCCATTGGAACTACTGACGGCCGTGGGAGAGCCAGTCCTGACAAAACTCTACCATCTGGTGAGCAAGATGTATGAAACAGGCGAAATACCCTCAGACTTCAAGAAGAATATAATAATTCCAATCCCAAAGAAAGCAGGTGTTGACAGATGTGAAAATTATCGAACCATCAGCTTAATAAGTCACAGCTGCAAAATACTAACACGAATTCTTTACAAACGAATGGAAAAACTAGTAGAAGCCAACCTCGGGGAAGATCAGTTTGGATTCCGTAGAAACACTGGAACACGTGAGGCAATACTGACCTTACGACTTATCTTAGAAGAAAGATTAAGGAAAGGCAAACCTACGTTTCTAGCATTTGTAGACTTAGAGAAAGCTTTTGACAATGTTGACTGGAATACTCTCTTTCAAATTCTAATGGTGGCAGGGGTAAAATACAGGGAGCGAAAGGCTGTTTACAACTTGTACAGAAACCAGATGGCAGTTATAAGAGTCGAGGGACATGAAAGGGAAGCAGTGGTTGGGAAGGGAGTAAGACAGGGTTGTAGCCTCTCCCCGATGTTGTTCAATCTGTATATTGAGCAAGCAGTAAAGGAAACAAAAGAAAAATTCGGAGTAGATATTAAAATTCATGGAGAAGAAATAAAAACTTTGAGGTTCGCCGATGACATTGTAATTCTGTCAGAGACAGCAAAGGACTTGGAAGAGCAGTTGAAGGGAATGGACAATGACTTGAAAGGAGGATATAAGATGAACATCAACAAAAGCAAAACAAGGAGAATGGAATGTAGTCTAATTAAGTCGGGTGATGCTGATGGAATTAGATTAGGAAATGAGGCACTTAAAGTAGTAAAGGAGTTTTGCTATTTGGGGAGCAAAATAACTGATGATGGTCGAAGTAGAGAGGATATAAAATGTAGGCTGGCAATGGCAAGGAAAGCGTTTCTGAAGAAGAGAAATTTGTTAACATCCAGTATTGATTTAAGTGTCAGGAAGTCATTTCTGAAAGTATTCGTATGGAGTGTAGCCATGTATGGAAGTGAAACATGGACGATAAATAGTTTGGACAAGAAGAGAATAGAAGCTTTCGAAATGTGGTGCTACAGAAGAATGCTGAAGATTAGATGGGTAGATCACATAACTAATGAGGAAGTATTGAATAGGATTGGGGAGAAGAGAAGTTTGTGGCACAACTTGACCAGAGGAAGGGATCGGTTGGTAGGACATGTTCTGAGGCATCAAGGGATCACCAATTTAGTATTGGAGGGCAGCGTGGAGGGTAAAAATCGTAGAGGGAGACCAAGAGATGAATACACTAAGCAGATTCCGAAGGATGTAGGTTGCAGTAGGTACTGGGAGATGAAAAAGCTTGCACAGGATAGAGTAGCATGGCGAGCTGCATCAAACCAGTCTCAGGACTGAAGACCACAACAACAACAACAAGATATAACCACTGACGGACCAGTCACTTTCAGAATCCAAGTGTTCTCAGACAGGTATCATTCTGTATGCCAGTTTTCATAGGTTGCTGCTTGATATGGTGATACCACGAGTTTTAACGATTGCCTTATGGGACAGGAAATACTGACCTTCCATATCTTGACAAACGTGGTTTTTCGGACAGGGACAGGTACACACTTATCTGTAAATACAAACTTTTGTTTTGTAACGCGACTGGAAGACAGTAATCCATACATATTATAAAAAGGGATGTATAGATATAAGTATGTTTCACACCTGACTGATTTTGACTAAACTTGGTGCACATATAGTGGAAATGATCGCTATGGAGTTAAGAACCACCTACCTATC
Organism: Schistocerca piceifrons; assembly: GCF_021461385.2. Taxonomy (NCBI): domain Eukaryota; kingdom Metazoa; phylum Arthropoda; class Insecta; order Orthoptera; family Acrididae; genus Schistocerca; species Schistocerca piceifrons. The sequence goes on along the minus strand of NC_060149.1, from coordinate 848,782,851 downwards.
AAAGGAGAGCCTGGAGGAGGTGAAAAACGCATATTTAATCATTCAGTATTTGAGAGTAAGAGCAGTTAGAGATTTTCAACAAACTTTACACGTAATTAAAAACCTTTGCGATTTTTTTTCCTCGCTGACAATCCCTGCAAAATGATGAAAAAAGTAGAAAAGCATTTTTCTTTCCATCAGCTGTATATATTATATTTATTCTTGACCGGGTTCAGTTGTTTCATTTGTCATCAACGGAAAGACTAACAAAACAGAAAAAAACCATATGTAGTAAATACTGGCGAAAAAGTCGAAATATAAGAGTTGTAACTCTAAGCATCAACATCGTATACAGTACTTACAAAATTATAACATATGTGGATTTAAACATGCGTATTTCTCATAGAAGACACTTCCGTCTACCAAACGTAACAATGACACAACGTGGAATATAACATAACCAGAGTTTGACAATATCTTCAAAATATACTCCTGACAGCTAACAGGCGACTAGTATCTCAGGCCTATGTTGCCTCAGATGGAGTCTAATATCCCAGAGCAAGAACGTAAGAAGATCTGAAATACAATCGTTAGTGACGTTAGAGAGAATACTAGTTAACAAGACTCATTTCAGTGTTGGCACCATGTGGTTACTACCAACACACAAGATCCTACAAACATCAAAAAAAGTTTTGCATCACCTCGGTTCCGAGAGTTCCGCAACCTGTACAGAAAATTGGAATAGAGATTAACATAAACATCATTTCCGCCATTTTTATTGCTCCTGAAAACCACACATTCCATGTTGTACCACCATAGAGCGAGACCTTCAGAGGTGCTGGTCCAAATTGCTGTACACATCAGTACCTCTAATACCCAGTAGCACGTCCTCTTGCATTGATGCATGCCTGTATTCGTCGTGGCATACTATCCACAAGTTCATCAAGGCACTGTTGGTCCAGATTGTCCCACTCCTCAACGGCGATTCGGCGTAGATCCCTCAAAGTGGTTGTTGGGTCACGTCGTCCACAAACAGCCCCTTCAAATCTATGCCAGGTATGTTCGATAGGGTTCATGTCTCGAGAACACGCTGGCCACTGTAGTCGAGCGATGTCGTTATCCTGAAGGAAGTCAGTCACAAGATGTGCACGATGGGGGCGCGAATTGTCGTCCTGAAGACGAATGCCTCGCCAATTAGCTGCCGATATGGTTGCACTATCGGTCAGAGGATGGCATTCATGTAACGTACAGCCATTACGGCGCCTTCTTTGACCACCAGTGGCGTTCGTCGGCCCCCATATTTCCTCCCCAAAACAGCAGGGAACCTCCACCTTGCTGCACTCGCTGGATAGTGTGTCTAAGGAGTTCAGCCTGATCGGGTTGCCTTCAAACACATCTCCGACGATCGTCTGTTTGGAGGCATATGCGACACTTATCGGTGAAGAGAACGTGATGCCAATCCTGACCGGTCCATTCGGCATGTTGTTGGACCCATCTGTACCTCGCTGCATGGTGTCGTGGTTGCAAAGATGGGCCTCGCTATGGACGTTGGTAGTGAAGTTGTGCATCATGCAGCGTATTGCGCACAGTTTGAGTCGTAACACGACGTCCTGTGGCTGCACGAAAAGCATTATTCAACACGGTGGCGATGCTATCAGTGTTCCTCCGAGCCATAATCCATAGGTAGAGGTCATCCACTGTAGTCGTAGCCCTTGGGCGGCCTGAGCGAGGCATGTCATCGACAGTTTCTGTCTCTCTGTATCTCTTCCATGTCCGAACAACATCGCTTTGCTTCACTCCGAGACGCCTGGACACTTCCCTTTTTGAGAGCCCTTCCGGGCACAAAGTAGCAATGCGGACGCGATCGAACCGAGGTATTGACCGTCTAGGCATGGCTGAACTACAGACAACACGAGCCGTGTACCTCCTTCCTGGTGGAATGACTGGAACTGATCGACTGTCAGACCCCCTCCGTCTAATAGGCGCTGCTCATGCATGGTTGTTTACATCTTTGGGCGGGTTTAGTGACATCTCTGAACAGTCGAAGGGTCTTTGTCTGTGATACAATACCCACAGTCAACGTCTATCTTCAGCAGATCGTGGAACCGAGGTGATGCAAAACTTTTTTTGATGTGTGTATTAGTGTAGCATAAGTAAGACCCATATTATGGTATAATATGTTTAAACGAAGTTAATAAATAGTAAATATCGATAACTGAGTTTATCATACAAAGAAGAAATGTCAGCATTACGAATATGTGTCATCTTTATCACAAATAAAATGGCAGGTCAACAACGATAATAGACAATGACAGTTGAAATAACCGAAATCAGTCAAGAATAAATATAACATATGCAACTGATGGCAAATAAAAATGCTTTTCTATAAATATATCACAGCTGTAGCCAGTTACCTACACAAGATTTTAATTGAGAGATAAAAATTTATCGCTTACGTCATTTTCGCTGTTCATGCAGTGAAAGTGCAGCATTAAGCATGACGTTTTAGTTTATTATTTCTCTACTACGACCTTTATTCGTGACACATTCTTCAAACAATATTCATATATTCCACTGAACGTACCAGAAAAATTGTACGTCACATAGTTCAGGAGATATGCCGTTAAATACGGAGATGCAGGAAAAACTGCAGCATCATGTATGATGTTTTAATTTATTACTTATTTACTAATAACTCTATTCGCAAAACATTTCTCAGGCAGTATCAATATATGCCGCTGATTGTACCTGGAGTAATACATCATTGTACGACACAGTTCAGGAGATATGAATACTGAGATGCGTGAAAAAGTATCGCATCAAGCGTGACATTTTAATTTAGTTTTTCTTTACTTCTAACTCTATTTATAATGTATTTCGGAGACAGTAGTCGTATATACCACTGGATGTACCTGCGTAATTTTATCATTAGTTCAGGATACACGACGTCATAAACTTTGTGCTGATTTAACATTAAATTACAGGGTGAAATTCGCTAGAGATACAGATGAAATATGTGTACAAATACGGCGTACTTGAAATATATGTGAAAGATATTTGATACGTGGGTACTCTTGCAAAGCCATGGATAAGAAGCTCATCCTAAACCTTCGGAACGATTTCAACCAAATTTGGTAGACATATTAATTACAGTCTGGAAAGAAATACTGTCGGGATAAGTACTAAGAACTACCAGCCTCATTTTGGGGACAGTGTGATAATGTGGAGAGAGGTGTGTGCAGGTGGAGATGGAGAAACAGCGAAGGGGAACACGGGATGGGCATAGATAGGAGGGAGGGGGAAATGGACAGAGAGAGGGGAGAGGAGGAGTTGGACACAGAAAGGAAAGAGGAAGAGATGGACAGAGAAAGGAAAGAGGAAGAGATAGGCAGAGACAGGGACAGGAAGAGATAGGCAGAGATATAGAGGCGGAGATGAACAGACAGAAGGTGAGGAGGAAATGGACAGAGAAAGGGAAGAGAAGGAGGAGCACAGAGAGAAAGGAGAGGAGAAGATGGACAGAAAAAGGAGGGGTTGAACGAAAAGAGAAGGGAGAGGAGGATGGACAGAGAGAATGGGGAGAAAGAGACAGATAAAGAGAGGGGGGAGGAGGAGTTCAATAAGAGGGGAGTAGATGGAGATAGGAGGAAGGAGCAGATGGACAAAGAGTGTAGGAGCAGATTAACAGAAGGTGAGGGATGAGATGGCCAGAGATAGGGGCAGGAAGAGATGGATAGAGAGTGAGGAGTAGAGTGGTGGACTAATCAAAGATTGGAATAATTATATACCCGCCCAATGCCGGGTACTCAACAAGTAAAATAATAATTATGATGATGCTAAGTCTAGTTACCTATAACAACGCTGTTCGCATAGCGGCGGCTACTGTAGTCGAATTCTCTTTCTCACAAGGCACAAAGAGGCAAATGATTCTCTGTCAAGGCGCGTGGTATCTACAGGGTGGCGCACGAAATGTGTTACCAATTGTTTCTTTCACAATTTACGACGCACATTAGATATCCCTCTGGGATCTCTACAGCAGTACCAGCAGAGCTTGGAAAAACAAATGAGTTACGAAATGACGTGTAATTCACGATACTGCCGCTAGGAGACTAGTAAGCAGCAATGGCTGACAATGGAAGATTGACGATACAGCAAAGATGGGCAGTTGTGTTACTTTTTCATGAAACGAAAAGCGTTGTTACTCAGAGGCGTTTACGACAACAGTTTAACACACCATGGGTCCCTTGCAAGAAGACCATCCACAGGTTGTACGATAAATTTGTACAGGAAGGAACAGTATTGGAAGCGGAGCGACCTCGGCCTAAGCCTGTTCGTTCGCCGGAGAATATTGAAGCGGTACGAGTTGCTGTACAGAGAAGTCCCGGGAAATCGTGTAGAAAGGCACCAGTGCAACTGGGAATATCAGACGCTCCGTTCAACGCATTCTTAAAAGTGACCCATCTTGTATGGGTATACAAGATGACCTGTGCACAGAAGCTCACTGAAGAACACAAGCAGCAGAGACTACTGTTTGCTCAGTGGACGGAGGATAGGGAAGAAACTCTCAACAACGTTTGGTTTTCAGACGAGGCGCATTTTCATTTAGACGGTGTGATTAACAAACAAAATGTAAGCTTTTGGGCCACTGAAAACCCACAAGTGCTTCATGAACGACAACATTATGCTCCGAGGATTACAGCGTGGGCAGCAGTTTCCAGTCACGGACTTATTGGACCCTTTTTCTTTGAATAAACTGTGAACAGTGAGCGTTATTTGAGCATGCTTCGCAATAGCTTCATTCCACAGCTTCTTGCTACTGCCTTGCCCTACAACACGCAGTGGTTCATGCAAGATGGAGGAACGCCACATACTGCAACACTGTGTGGGAGTTTTTACACGAGCATTTCGACATGCGGATCATTTCACTCAGGTTTCCGGGTCGCTTCAATGACGGACAAAATTGGCCCCCCAATAGTCCAGACCTCAATCCATGTGACTTTTTTCTTTGGGGGTAACCAAAGGAAAAAATTTTCCCGAAACGTCCACGTGATTTAATGGAGCTCAGAAGACTTATTCTTCAAGCTTGCAGTGAAATTACGGAAGACATGTGCCGTAGGGTAATCACTAACTTCAGTGTTCTTTTGAAGGAAGTTAGGAAACAAAATGGTGGACATATTGAGCATGTGCTGAGTTAGAACAAATCTCCACGAACGGCTCTTCATTGTAGTATATTTTCCTTTCAGATTGGACCGCAGCTCGTGGTCGCGCGGTAGCGTTCTCGCTTCCCGCGCTCGGGTTCCCGGGTTCGATTCCTGGCGGGGTCAGGGATTTTCTCTGCTTCGTGATGACTGGGTATTGCGTGATGTCCTTAGGTTCGTTAGGTTTAAGTAGTTCTAAGTTCTAGGGGACTAATGACCATAGATGTTAAGTCCCATAGTGCTCAGAGCCTTTCAGATTGTATTGACAATAAAGCTTATATTCAAAAACAAAATGGTAACACATTTCGTACGCCACCCTGTACGAAGGACCACACATCCTGACCTTCATGTAGTACTGCATAATAGCGTTATTACTAGTGTTAATGGTGGTGTGCTAACACTGTTCTTCGTCATCAGCAGAAACATTCTCTTCAGTACGGTAACTAAAGAAGGAGGAAATGGGACACTGCAAAAGGCTCAAGCAACGTTTTCAAAACATTCGAATATCGCATAGAGACATAGGCAGACTTCTGCAAGCACTGGGGACGTATTTTCAAAGCAACTAACCGCTGTACGTCTACCAGAAAACATATTCGGCAAAATGGCTCACTACTCAGGTTCCTTACATTGTGATACACCATAACTATAATTGTTCGACAGTTACAATGAAAGTGAGTGTGAGCAGTCCACCCCGAGCATAACACCACAAAGCCTTCCTGGTATACTCTTTGTTATTGTTGTAACACGGATAATAAAAAAAGTAAGATTTTTCTACATATGTGATAGAGATGTTGGAATGCCTATAAAGTCTCCATGGCTTCTCAATTTTAAATTAATCGAACACATGTTTACTGTAGGAAACGAAGGTGTAGACGGTTTAACCATTTCAAGCTGGCTCAACTTCTTGTGATGAAGGAAGACTCCCGTAACTATAAAAAGGTGTGTCAAAAGCAGCTTATGCATTGAAATAATTCTGGAACAGCACATTTTAGCAGTAACATGAATTCTGTAAAAAGTATGAAATAATAAATCAAAAATCTTTACATTACATTTCTATGGACACTTGCAGTGAATTGAGGTATATATTAGCTTACACAAGTAAATTGAAACCTTGGTCTAACAGCGACTCTTGTCAATGATTTACACAATCTCTGTGTTTTATACAGCATCTGTATATTACATTAAAATGTCCTTCAGTCACGCATGCACATCTTAAGAACACTCTAATATAATATACAGAAACTGTATAAAATGCAGACATTGTGTAAATCATTAGTACATGTGCCTTATCGGGCTAAAATGCCGCTAATAAAAATTTCTCTCTCCCACAGCAGGATTCACAAAGTGCGAGCATAGGGGTTACGGACAACACGATACGTAAAAGTTTGGGTTGATCCGGGAAGCGTGCTCGACCGTCGAACGGGAAGGTTGATAGTTTACTGTCTCAACGCCGTGTTGCGCGCACCTGGACAGTTTTTCCTTTTTTTGTGTTAATGTCGTTTGGTCCGTAGCGTTAGTTGTTGTGCGCTCATAATGTCAGCCATGAGTTCCAAGTTCCGAGAAAAAGAACAGTCAGCTTTAGTTTAGAGAAATCGACGGGCTCCCTGCAGCGCGGATCTTTGGAGATTCATGACTGGTTGGTTCATACTATTTTTGTAACATCTGCTCAGGTTAATACTGCCTATTTTGAGTCTTATAACTATCTTTTTCGTAAAGCTTCTGTATCTACTACAAGTAGATAGGTTGCTTTTGCGTCTGTTTCTCAAGTTCCCTTTAACCATCGTGATGGTTCCATAAATATGGAGCTTCTTGCTAACGCAGACCTGGGTTATATACATGTCCCAGTGTTCTGTCTCCCGCCGGAATTGACGACGGTTTACTTAAGGAGGCTTTGATCCCTTATGCTGATGTAAGGGGAATACGACGTGAACGCTTGTCGACTTACCAGCTGCACTGTTACAGTGGAACCGTTCAGTCATTCACATGTCTGTGGTTACTGCACTCATGTAACGTATAGTGGGCAAGTGGGAACTGCTTTCTCTTAGATCTAATAGCCCATGACGTGTATTTGTATTCAAGTCCTCATTTGAACACTGTCGAAAATTGACATTAACTGGTCTTCATTTCTACTGCTCACGAGGTTGATGTCGTCTTCACTGGATGCAATGGAACAACAGAGGGACGCGCAGCTTACTGTTCCCGAATTTCCTCCTTTACCCTCGCAGCAGGATCATGAAACTGAAATTGTTGTTGCCATGTTGAGGAGACAGATACAGTATGTGATAAAAAGTATCCGGATATCCCCAAAAACATACGTTTTTCATATTAAGTGCATTGTGCTGCCACCTACTACCAAGGTACTCCATGTCAGCGACCTCAGTAGTCATTCGACATCGTGAAATAGGAGAATGGGGCACTCAGTGGAAATCACGGACTTCAAACGTGGTCCGGTGATTGGGTGTCACTTGTGTCACACGTCTGTATGCATTATTTCCATACTCCTAAACATCCCTAGGTCCACTGTATCCGATGTGATAGTGAAGTGGAGACGTGAAGGGACACGTACAGCAGAAAAGCGTACAGGCCGACCTCATCTGTTGACTGACAGAGACCGTCGACAGTTGAAGAGGTTCGTAATGTGTGATAGGCAGGCATCTATCCAGACCATCACACAGAAATTCCAAACTGCATCAGGATCCACTGCAAGTACTATGACAGTTAGGCGGGAGGTGAGAAAACTTGGATTTCTTGGTGAAGCAGCTGCTCATAAGCCACACATCACGCCGGTAAATGCCAAACGACGCCGTAAACATTGCACGATTGAACAGTGGAAAAACGTTGTGTGGAGTGACGAATCACGGTACATAATGTGGTGATCCCATAAAGCGTGTGGGTATGGCGATTACCCGGTGAACGTCGTCTGCCAGCTTTTGTAATGCCAACGGTAAAATTCGGAGGCGGTGGTGTTAACGTGTGGTCGTGTTTTTCATGGAGGGGCTTGCACCCCTTGTTGTTTTGCGTGGCAATATCACAGCACAGGCCTGTATTGATTTTTTAAGCACCTTCTTGCTTCCCATTGTTGAAGAGCATTTCGGAGATGGCGATGACATCTTTCAACATTGTCGAGCACCTGTTCATAATGCACGGCCCTTGGCGGAGTGGTTTCACAACAATAAAATCCATGTAATGAACTGGCCTGCACAGAGTCCTGGCCTGAATCCTATAGAACACCTTCAGGGCATTTTGGAAGGCAGACTTCGTGCCAGGCCTCACTGACCGTCATCGATACCTCTCCTGAGTGCTGCACACCGTGAAGAATGGGCTGCCATTCCAACACCTTATTGTACGTATGCCTGCGAGAGTGGAAGCTGTCATCAACGCTTAGGGTGGGCCAACACCATATTGAATTCCAGGCAGCATTACCAACTGAGGGCGCCACGAACTTGTAAGTCATTTTCAGCCATGTGCCCCGACACTTTTGATCACATAGTGTACGTCTACTTCTCACCCACCACTCCCTCAGGTAACTTTGTCATTTGATGTATCTTGTATTGCTGATTCCTGGTGTTAATGGTGCGTAAACAGCTGCTGAGGTCTGTATAATTTCTCGTAGTATCCTCCCGCATTTGAGGTAACTCCTCCGGAACCACCCAAGGGTGGGGAAGTCGCTCAGCCTTCTGGTGATCCAGTGATACAACAGCAGCAAATTCAAGCGCCCCTGAACGTCGGAACGTACGTCTCTTGTTAATTTCGTGGAGGGTATAGGTGGCCAGGAAGTCCCACATGTTGGCCCAGACGTTGTTGTGCCTGACCCCGCTCTTGTGCGTCGACCTGAATTGAAAGGATCCAATCCTGCGGAGTGTGCCTCTGAGGTTCCTCGATTGTCACCTTCTTTGGTTAATGTTTAAGAATCGCCTACGTCCCCGAATACAAATGCCTCGCAGTTGCTGTAAACAACGCGTCCAATCTGAGCGCGCATTGGCTCATAAAAAGTAGAAACATTAAGATTCCAGAGTGGGGCGGGAGGGAGGCTGCAAGCCCACCACCCTCTGACTCGTCAGTGGACAGCAGCAGTGGACCTTGCACACAGTTATGACGTAATTAATTTGATCAGCGTCTCTAATTTTGTTTATTGTTGTTAAAATATGCAGGCTGATAGGTTTCTTTCTTAGAATTGAAATAGGTTAAAATCTGATTTGCAGCTCCCTTCGTTGCGTAAGTTTCCTATGATTGCTGTGCGGATGTCGAATTTTTACAATAAGTTCAATTTACTCGTTTTTCTCTCCTCAATTTTATGTTGCTCCAGTACGTTGTATTAGGACTGCCTTCGTTTTTTAGGGAGGGCACTCCCATTGAAAGGACTGAAATTCTTCACAATGTTGAGAAATGGATTGTACTTTTCTTCACCTGACCTTGATTCCCCATTACGCACAGTGCGATACCAGACGCACTTCTTACCGTTCCCGATTTTATAAGGAGGTGGTGGTTTATTTATTATGGAAAAGTTCGCAGTGTGTTGCGTGCTGTAGCTCTGTCTCCCAGCTTTAAGTTTTGTCCCAGCTTTAGCTCGTTCCTTGAAACTGCAGGATGTTTAGGTCTGTAAATTTCCGACTCTTGTCAGCTGCTGCCTATAGCACTAGGCTTGACGGATTTTATTTATCTGATTGGATGTGTGATAGCATGTTGACTGTCGATATCTTCCTCGCCATCCTCACAGACCAATGTGCGGTAACTGTCACTTTAAATCAGACGTGACAATGGGTTAATTGTTTCGGTCGCCTTGGACGCTGAATGTGGCGCACTTAAATTACGTGATCCGGGAAATGTGGGACAGTAGTCTTCGTTCAACCTGCACGTTAAACACGCTAAACTAAGCCTCTGACAAACACAGATACGACTTTGCTCCGATTTAGCGCGGGATTTTCGGAAGACGCAAAAATTTTACTATCTTGTCCTACGTGATCTTTATGAAAGTGCTCATCATGCTCCCCTACGGATTGCAGACTCAGACGTGTAAGGACGCAATTGTTAGACTAAAGTAGTGATAAGAATGCGATCAAAACCGAGTTCCTTGATAGCGGATGAAATGCCTTCTCTATATCATCTGATTTGACATCAGGCTCGTCGTCGTCGTGCGTCTATCACGTCTCTCAAGACCGAGGACAGTAATGTTGTGGCGGCACTGAAGGACATACTGAGTGCTCTAGATCAAATCTCTGTTGGGCTGCGTGAGGTACCCGTTCCTGTCAGTATGTCACCCGATTTGTTTGTTCGGGCTCTAGATCGGAGATTTACATTTGCTCGTAATGCTGCGTTTTTAAATGTTCTTCAATGAGACGATATCTATGACCTTACTGTCAGATCGCCTTCTCGTAAGTCGCCGAGTTTGGATAGTCTGCCAAAAGAGTTTTATGTGTGTTTTTGGCCTTTGTTGGGTACTACTTTTACATTGGTTTTGAATGAAATCTTGAGAGAGGAAATTGTACCCGACTCGTTTAAATTCCTAAAAATTCTGGACAGGTAGAAACTGATAAATTTCTCCTATTTACCTTATTAAATTTTGATTGTGAGACGGTGGCGAGAGTAGTGAATAGCCAGCTGTGTACATAGCTGGAGTCGGTTGCTGCTGACCTTCAAAGTTGGCCGAACTATTCTGAACCCGCTAACTGAATGTCGTGATGTCATTTCGGTGTCCGCTGTTGCTTCTTTTCCTGGCGCTCTGACTGTTTTGGGTTTTGACAAGGCTTTCGACCAGGTCAGCCACGGCGTCCTGGTTCAAATGGCTCTGAGCACAATGGGACTTAACATCTTAGGTCATCAGTCCCCTAGAACTTAGAACTACTTAAACCTAAGTAACCTAAGGACATCACACACATCCATGCCCGAGGCAGGATTCGAACCTGCGACCGTAGCAGTCCCGCGGTTCCGGACTGAAGCGCCTAGAACCGCACGGCCACCGCGGCCGGCACGGCGTCCTGTTCCAGGTAATGGAAGTCGTTCGGTTCATAATTACCGTGCGTGAGGTCTTGAGTAATTTGTTTACGGACATCCAAGCTTCGGCAGGTGCGCAGCTCGTGGTCTAATGGCTAGCGTTGTTGCCTTTGGATCATGGGGTCTCGGGGTCCATTCCTGGCTGGGTTGGGGATTTTCTCTGCCCAGGGACTGGGTGTCCGTATTGTCCTCATCATTTCATCATACTCACCATCATTCGTGACAGTGGCTCGATTGGACTGTGTAACAAATTGGACTGTGTAAAACACTGGACACTGACGACCGCGCAGTTGAGCACCCCACAAACCAAACATCATCATCAAGCTTCGGCAGCTGTTAATAGCCAACTGATTCCCCGGACCAAAAACCATAGGTTATTTCCTCAGGGAAGCCCGCTTTCAGTGTCGTCGTTTGTTCTATCACTTGAGTCACTTCTTCGAAGGATCGTCACTCAGTTACAAGGATGGACACTCTTGAACAAGACGATCTTGCCGCGCAAGTACGTGGATGATATCATGATGTTACTCTGTTCTCCTGTTCTCCCAATGAGATTCCATTGTTCAAGGCTACATTGAATGCCTTTTCCCTTGTATCTGGTGCTGGTATCAACGAAGGCAAACGTCAGTTAATGCGATCATGGGGTTTTGATAATGCTGTCATTTCGTGGGCGATGGTGGTCCATAGGCATAAACCTTCGGAAGTCATAATTGATCGTTCACTATTCCAAATGGCTGCACTTAATTGTAAATCAGCTACGGAAAAGACACAAGACGCAATGCTTGAACATGAATGGCGTCACCTTAACCTGCTTTAGAAAGTTCGGATCCTGGATACCCACATCTTGTGCAAAGCGTATTATATCTCTTACATCTTTCCCCTCCCAGTGTTGATGGCTAGGAAACTCAAACAGCTGTCAATTCGTTTCTTTTGGAAGCCTCACATATTTCGATTATGATACGAGGTGGTTTCGCGTGTGCGTCCCCTCGGGGGTCTGCGACTTCCGATGTTCAAAGGAAAGCATCTGTGTTAGTTGTTTGGCCCATCGTGTCTCTCACACGAGCTACACATTCACGTCTCTGTTATTTTACTGCCTGTGGCCAGGCAGTCTTGAGCTGCATGTCGATGTTGGTCGATGGAATTTTCAGTTAACATATGTGCGTGAATTTTACACTGTTCTGAGTTATTTGGGAGCTGATACTCTACAGAGGCTGCATCTCACTACCACACTTTGTTAATGCTCGGGGGAGGCATTGACTGTACGCCACCTGTTCAACGGGCATCACCACAAACCTCTTAGAAGACAGTATGGTTTCATCTTTGCCTTCCTGTTCTACCAATGGCAGTGGCATCCTCCTGGTATCAGGTGGAACAGAACCTGTTATCTACCAATGAAGGCCTATTGCATACTGGGTTCCACTTACTTCCCGAGGGCAGAGTCAAATACATTTACTTGGATGTTGGGCCACTATGTTCATTCCACTGCAGATGGAGGAGGCAATACGGATGCCCTCGCCTTCCACCAATATGTGGCCACTGCATTTTGGAAGTGTTTGCGCCTGCCTCGGTATCGCGACTTATTCTTCTATGTGTTGAACTTGTATTTCGTCGTCAAGGTATCAATTTAGTCAGCCAGTTCTTTTGGTATTCTTGTCATGGCCCCTTTTCAGTTATGTTGTTTCACAGTTTATTTCATTTTTTGGCCCTGTTGGACTTCTTTTTATAATTGAAACATATATGTAAATAAAGAAAAGCCTCTTGCGGGAATACAGTACTCACTGCGAGCAAGTAGGTTAAACGACAGTGCACGCTACTAGCGTGTGACAAGTTCAGAATTTTTGTCGGACGGGAAGCGCGTCCAGATAGCCGAGACGGTTAAGGCAACCGCTCGCGTTGAACGGGAGATCAGACTTCGATTCCCGGCCCAGACAGATTTTCAGCTTACACCATCAAATTATTTCGATGTCTGGTTGTGGCTGGCATCAGTATGTCATTCGAAAATTGATATATGCAAATGTTAGTCAATCCCGCAGGTTGTGCTGTTGTACTTGACCACGAACTACACCAGTGGTATGTTCTCAATGCATTGAAGTGTCAGTTGTGACCAGAACAGTTTTCTGTGTAATTGTCACAGCGTTATGTTAGAGCTTAGTGCATTCGAACTTGAGCAAATTGTTGGTACTGATATGTTGGGCGCTTCTGTAACACATTTTCTCGTCACCCATGTCTTTGTAGACCTCCTTCTCCTCCTCCTCATCATCAAATGGTTCAAATGGGTCTGAGCACTATGGGACTTAACAGCTGTGGTCATCAGTCCCCTGGAACTTAGAACTACTTAAACCTAATAACCTAAGGACATCACACACATCCATGCCCGAGGCAGGTTTCGAACCTGCGACCGTAGCAGTCGCGCGGTTCCGGACTGCGCGCCTCCTCCTCATCCTCCTCCTCCTCCTCCCACTATGATTCATGCTCTTTCTTCCCCATTCTCTCTGCCTGTCTCCACACCCCTCCAATCTCTATCTCCTCCCCCCTCTCTTTCTGTCCACCTCATCAGCCCCCTTTTTTCTGTCCAGCTCCTTTTACCCTTCTACCTGTCCATCTCTTCCTCCCTCTCACATCTCTCTCTGTGTATTGCCTCTTCTCCCTGTCCATCTCCTCCTCTCCCACCTTCCTTTTGCACCTGATCACTACCCCTCTCCATCTTCCATCTGCGTCCTACACCTTGCCCTCTTCCCCATCTTTCCTCCACCACATGTCTGTCCATCTCCTTCCCCATCCTCTCTGTCTGTCCATTAACTCCCCACCTCTCTTGCCCTCCCTTCCTCTCTCCCTCCCTCACCCCCTCTCTCCATCTCTCTCTCACACTCTGTCAGTCTCATGCTTTCACTTCTACCTACACACATCATTGTCCACTGTCTCTCTCTCTCTCTGTGTGTGTGTGTGTATGTGTCAATCTCCTACTCTCATCCATGCCTGTCCATCTCCTCCTCCCCCATTTCTGTGTCAATCTCATTCTCCCCTGTCTCTCTTTGCTTACCTGTGCCCATCTGCACATATAACCCCAAGAACACATTTCAGTAGCACCTTCATAACAATCGTTTCATGCAGGACAGAGTAAATTTCAGGGGTTACCACCTCACCACCAGTGCCTGTGTGAGCTGAGTGGTTCTTACCCACGCAGAACGTCTCCCCATTTAATGAGTAGTATGTGTACCAAATTTGGATGAAGCCGATGTATTGGTTTTGGAGGATATGTGGAACACTCACTCACACACACACACACACACACACACACACACACACACACACACACACACACAGACGTTTGTTTCTTTGAATGTATATGATAATACAATAAAGATTACACAACTGTAGAACAACCACCAGAATCAGTTATGGTGTGACCGCAAAGCATCACACTTGATAGGTTGTAGGATTCAAATCGGCCGCTGTCCGTCAGTACACATCGGACCCGCGAGTCGTCACTGTCGACGCTAGCAGACCGAGCGCCGCCACTCGGCTGGTCTTACGTGACAAGCTAGAGCACTGGCCAGTACTACAGCCGACTTCAATATGAATGGTTTCCTTGTTATAGCTTCAGAGATCTCATTTGCAGATACGCTAGTTAGCATAGACTTCAGCTAAGTCAGTAGCTACGACCTAGCCAGGCGCCACATACAGTCAAGATCGACGTTCACCGCTTATGCTGAATTAAGGCTAAGTATTTAACTGTATTCCTGTCTACTAACTCTCTAATCCCCTAAGATGTTCCAGATACCTCCAGTCAAGTATAGTTCATTGATCCTCACGTCAGCCTACGTGATCAACGCTTGCAATTAATGGCCACACCTCGTAATCACACTAAGAGTCAAATTGCGTGACTCAGCCGGGTCACCCCTTTTCCATGAGGCCCATAGTTCCACCTCATCCATAACATCAGTCACATCCATAATATATCTAGGAATATGCATATGGAGCGATATAAAGTGGAACGACCAAATAAAACTAATTGTAGCCGGCCGCTGTGGCCGAGCGGATCTAGCCACTTCAGTCCGGAACCGCGATGCTGCTACGGTCACAGGTTCGAATCCTGCCTCGGGCATGGAAGTGTGTGATGTCCTTAGGTTAGTTAGGTTTATGTAGTTCTAAGTCTAGGGGACTGATGACCTCAGATGCTAAGTCCCATAGTGCTGAGAGCCATTGTTTTGAAAACTAACTGTAAATAAGGCAGATGCCAGACTGATATTCATTCGAAGACAGTCCCCCCACAAAGTAGGTAACTTATAAAACCTTTATTCTATCAGTGCTTCAATAATTGCTTGTCAGTCTAGGATTCTTACGAGATAGAGTTGATAGAGGAAATAGAGAATATCCAAAGGAGATGAGTGCGTTTCGTCAAAGGTTCATTTAATAAGGGCGAAAGTACCGCAGATGTGCTCGTCCAATTTCAGTGGCAGATGGTATCCGAGAGATGTTGTGTGGTTTATTTTTTAAATTCTGGAGTGTATGTTCCTAGAATAGTCAACCAATACATTGCTTCCACCTACATAAATCTCCCCCACCCCTCCCCCTCTACTATGGAAGAAAAATTACAGAGATTCGAGCTCACATAAAGGCGTAGAAACATCGTTCTTCGCTCGAAAGACTCGTGACTAGAACAGGAAAGGGGAACAATAGGCAGTGGTACACGAAGTGCCCTCCACCACACACGATAAGGTGACTCGTGAAGTACGGATATACGAGTAGATGTTTACGAAATCTCTAGAAAATGTAAGAAAATGACGAAGTGTTATACAGTAAAGAATTTTTGCAGGTGTTCAGTATAAATATTCCTGCGATGTTACTTGGCATAAATGTAATTAAAAGTCGCATTAGCACATAAAGTAACGCGGACACGTCTCAGTGGGGTGACGCGATTTTCATGCACATCATTGCAGGCTGGGGCAGGAGGTGTGACCAGTGGTTTGAGCGCCGCTAAGCAAGCGTAGCTGTTCGGCAAACGCGTGACGGAAATGAGACGGGGAGATTTTTTGTGTTTGGCAGGCGGGGCGGATCGCAGCGGCGTGGCGCCCGTCGCTGGTGGCGGCGGCTGGCTGCGCCTAAGCCGCTTATCGCGGGCCCGCGGCTTACACGGCGCATTGTGCCGCCTAATGGGAAAAGAATTACGTCTTAAATACTCAAAGAGAATCGGGAGCGCTGCGCGCCGATCTGAAAGCCGCCCGCGCCGCTGCTGCTGCCGCAGATATGAAAATTTGAGGAAAGAATTTTGCACTCGCATACGGGCTTACCGATTTCATTTTACATTTCTATATGAGGAGCGTAATTCCGTTATCGATACGATAAGATACACAGGCGGTCCTCCCAGTTAAGGGACGGATCGAGGATTTGTCAGGGAAGAGCTCTCCGTCATATTGAGATTGTTGTGAATGCTTATGTATTTCCTGTCGTGGATAGGTTTCGACGCGCTTTCAGAATAATACTGTCTACTTTAAGATAACTAAAACAAAGAGAAATGGAGTGTCGAGAAGGTTCCTGTACAAAGACACGTCATTTACATTGTGTACACTTTGACTTTCACAGAAACTAGACTGTAGTTGTACGGGTCGAAAGACATCTAAGGGAGACAGTAGTTAAGAAGGAGTTTTAGCTTTTCCTCCAAGTAATTGACTCTGCATGTAGAACAAGTAGTGAATGAAAATATGGTTCAATTGGGAAAAAAGATTTAATGTTCAGAGAGATGAAATTAAAAATGAGTTTAGCCAATAGCATTGTAATTCTGTCAGAAAGAGTGCGGCACTTGAAAAATGAGTAGACCGACAAAACGTCTAATTTTAAAATTTCTGCATATTTGGCCTATTTAGACAGATTGGAATGAACTGCACGTTAAATGATAGATTCCGGCTGCGGAAAATTTGTCTTTTGAGGTGATCTAAGCGTTTAGATTTTTCTGTATTGTATTATGTGTGCAGAATATTTGTAGTCCTTGTTTCCTCACAATTTTTTCGATCCTAATGCCTGTATGTTAGTATGTGCCATGCTATGTTCTTTCTAAGGTGGTTTTGGTTCCCTATGTTTGTCCTGTGTTGGTATTCTTGGCTCTTTGTTCTGACTGATAATCTATTCAAGGCTTGTTACTTTTAATTTACTTTTTTATCTTGTTGTTCGGTTTGTTTATTGTTTGCATGTTATGCCCATTCTCTCTGACAATCTGGTGTTTTGTGTTCGGTTCCAGTGTGTAGTTCAGTTTGTCCAGTGGAGCTGAGAAAGGAAATACCCTGATAGCTATGAGCGAAACAGAATTCACCAACAAACAGGAGAATTAATTGAGGAGAACATCATTAAATTAGTCAGTGATCCCATCAGGACGTACCAATAAAACTTCTAAAAACCCTCAAGATTACCATCGTAGAAGTTCAAGCAAAGTATATAACACAAAACAATCTGAAGACAGCCAAACTAAATGGTCCTGCAAAATCACATTCGAATGAAGAAGAAGAACGAAAAAAAAGACTCACCAAGAAGAAATTACCCGAATGGGCCGGAAATCGGTAGATGTGATGTAACTGTACAGACAGACAGTTTATTACAATTTTAGAAAATAGTTGGATGATTTATTCAGGAAGAAGAACTTCACAAACTGAGCACTCAATAATACATTGGTCCAGCTCTGGCCCTTATGCAAGCCGTTATTCGGTAATTTTTTGTGGTAAGTTCCTATGGGATCAAACTGCTAAGGTCATCGGTCCCTAGGCTTACACACTACTTAATCTGAATTAAACTAACTTAAGCTAAGGACAACACACACACTCATGCCCGAGGGAGGACCCTAACCTCCGCGTGGGTAGCCGCGTGAGCCTTAGACCGCACGGCTACCCCGTAGAAGCCGTTATTCGGCTTCGCATTGATTGACAGATTTGTTGGATGTCCTCCTGAGGAACATCGTGATGAATTCTGGCAATTAGCGGGTTAGATGGTCAAAATCATGCTCTAAAAGTTCTCAATCGGGGAGGGATCCGAAGACCTTGCTGGCGAAGGTGGGGTTTGGCAAGCAAGAAGACAAGCAGTAGAAACACCTACCCAAAAGTTCTCAATCGGGGAGGGATCCGAAGACCTTGCTGGCGAAGGTGGGGTTTGGCAAGCAAGAAGACAAGCAGTAGAAACACCTACCTTGTCCGGGTGGGCATTATATTGCTGAAATGTAAGTCCAGGATGGTTTGCCGTGAAGGGCAACAAAACGGGGCGCAGAATATCGTCGACGTACCGACGTGCTGTAAGGGTGCCGTGGATGAGAATTAAAGGGTCCTGCTATGAAAAGAAACGACACTCCAGAAAATCACTCCTGGCTGTCGGGCCATGTGGCTAGCAACACTCGGGTTGTTATCCCACTGCTGTCCGGGGCACATCCAGACACGTCATCGGCGAGGACTCTCACTGGCTGGAACACAATTGTTTTCACTAATGAGTCCCGCTTCGAACTGGGCCCCTGTGGCCAGCGAATATGTGTCTGGAGACGCCCTGGACAGCGGCTGGATACCAACCTGACTGTAACCCCCCACATGGGTCAACAATCAGGAATGATGGTCTCGGATGCCATTTATTTTTATAGATGGATCCATTTGGTTGTCATCCACGACATCCTTACAACACAGCGTTACGTCGACGATATTCTACGCCACGTTTTGTTTCCCTTCATGGCAAGCCATATTGAGCGTACCATTTCGCCCGCACATGGAAAAAGTTTCTACTGTTTGTTTTCGTGCTTGATAGACCCTCCACTGGCCAGCAAGGCTGTCAGGTCTCTACTCAGTTAAGAAAGATTGCAATATTATGCGCAGGGCCTTTCGACTTAACGTACCAATTAAACGTAATTTGACAGCATATTTCTGAGGAGGACATCCAACAACTCAATCAATGCCAAGCCGAATAATGCTTGCATAAGGGCCAGAGGTGTATCAACATGTTATCTACTTGCTCAATTTGTGAAGCACAATGTTTCCGAGACTGTCATCATCTGTTGTATATTGTTTTTGTCTTAGAGTGTACACAAACGCAATTGTCTGATTAGGGTGTTAATGAACTTCAAAGTGTGCCATCTTACCTTCTAGTGAGACGCATATGTACATTACTACAGAAATCGTACACTTCCACAAACAATAGGAACCTACAAAATAACAAGGAACGTATAGAAAAGATAAAAAGACATAAATATACTACCAAAAGCAAACTTTATATCGCTTGACATCAGATACATGTACACATATGTGTCAGTAGGAAAAACATCAGTTTTATTAAATAACAACAGCAGAAACAAGGGAGCACAACAAATGCACACCTAAATGAAACTGAAACCGTCCTAATGATTATAACAGCAACGAAATACCTCATTTTCAGCATGGGGTTCTGTTTGCAATAGAAGGCCAACCAATAAGCTTAGCTATGAGAGGTCTACTTGTAAACGTATTTATGCTCCATATTGAAAACAATGTATTGAATGTAACACACATGCAAAACAGTACAAAATTACGTACTGTTACCATTATATAGACGTCGTCATTTGTTTGATACATGACACAGAGACCCGCATTGAACAACTAAACAGGGTTCACAACAAAATAAAACTCACCGTGCAGACAGGAGCAGACTTAAAATTAAAACTTAATTCCCTGGACATCATCACCTTACACAGAATCAACAAAAAACGTAATTTCGGAACATGCAGGAAACCCACAGCCACAAGTACAACCATTCAAAACCATTCAAATCACTCAGAGGCCCACAATTCTGAAGTTTCCGATAAATGCTACATGGGCTTAATAGAACTCCACTGGCCAAACTGAACTACACATAGGAACTAAACACAATAAAACAGATAGTCAGAAAGAAGGGGTACGATACACGAATAATAAACAAACTGAAGAACAAGACAAAAAAGTAAATTAAGAATAATAAACCACGCATATATTACTATCCACAATAAAGAGCCAGAAACACCGACACAGGACAAACATAGGAAACACAAACAACCTTAGAAAGAACGCAGCATATCACATACTAACATGCAGTAACAAAAACGTCATCAGGCCTTAGGGCCGAAAAATTCTGAAGAAACGAGGACTAAAAATATCATTCTGCACAAAGAATACAGTACAGAAAAAGCAAACCACTAAGAACACCTCAAAAGACAAACTTTCCAAAGCTGGAATCTATCATTTAACCTGTAGCTCATGCAACCTGTCTAGATGGGTCAAATATGCAGAAATTGACGTTTTGAACACCTCAAAGCTTTAAAATGTCACAGAACACACTCCAGTCTTGTAGGTCATGTCATACAAGAAACCAGCCACAAACAACCTTCAGACTTATCTCAAGATCCTCTGAGGAAGCAATAGTCCCCACCAAAAAGTCAGAATAGCGGAGAACTACTATATAGAAAAAGCATTGATACACGGAAAGAAAGTCTTGAATGAAAACACAACACTTTACAACAGAACACTGTTTGCAACACTCAATGAATTATGCAACGACACTTCCTGATGCAAAACACAGTAATCGAGCACCCTCAAATATCTCTAAGTATCTGCTTCTCAACCCCTCCCCACCTTTTTTTCTAACTCTCTCTCTCTCTCTCTCAGACACACACACACACACACACACACACACACACACAAATGAACACACACACACACACACACACACACACACACACACACACACACAAAGACACACCAATCACATCACACAAATTCTTTCTCCGCAGACACACCACAATAGTTCTCACCAAAACATTCAAA
The DNA here is from genome assembly GCF_021461385.2 of Schistocerca piceifrons. NCBI lineage: Eukaryota > Metazoa > Arthropoda > Insecta > Orthoptera > Acrididae > Schistocerca > Schistocerca piceifrons. The sequence goes on along the minus strand of NC_060149.1, from coordinate 848,761,892 downwards.
TTAGCGCCAGACTGAACAGAAGCAAGACGATGAACAAGAGAACGGCGGCAATAGTATGGCGTCTCCCTATTGGTATGAAGTGTTTGGTCAAATTCCGTTCCGCCAGAAATAAGTGTAAAAGCAAGATGAGAGTGAAATACTCTTCTATGAAAAGGTATGCAATACCATTTACAAAATACAAATAGAATCAGAAATCTACCCTTGATGTACAACTGGACGGGAAATGTAAATTCAGTGAGATACATAAACACTGCTCAAGAAAAGTATTTAAAAAAATAGGCAGTATTCTCAGTGAATAATTGGCAAATGACTTGCTGTCGAAAAGGTAAAAAAGTACATTAGTTAGACTCAGATAAAGAGATCTGCCACAATAGACCAGAATGGAGAGATGCAGAAGTACAGTCATTGAACTGAAGATCACATTTTCGTCTGTATGTGAAGTGCCTTTGTTGAATATGCTCGCGTTGGGACCATCCCTATCTAATAACTGTCTTTTCAATTTATATTCTTCTGGACTCGATGCGTGATACATGTCTCTTAAGGATATAGTATAGTTATATTTCCAATCACGCTACTAAGTTTGATTGCTTGTGTTTCTCTATAGACCTGTTTCGGCTGAACTGCTTATCATCAAGTTATCTGTAAGTAATGGTACATAATTTTGGTACATTATTTGTAGTTTTATAGGTAATTATTAAATAAATTTCATTACTGTACATTTGTGCGTATTCCTGATGGTTTTGACAGACATGCTATATCGGTGGTTGTGTCACTGTACATGTGCTTGTTAATTACGTTCCTTTGGTGTTATTAGAGTAACAATGGTTGGTTATCACCTCATCTGCTTTATTACTTTATGTAATTGTCAAATTATATTCTTGATATCAGTATTTTCGTGACAGTTTACTTAACATATAATCCAGCGGCACTGTAGGTTACAGGCAGTTCTGTTCATTATTGATGTTATGTAGGTATTGATCTTTGCTACCTTTTTTTTTTTTCTACAATCGCATTAACCAACTAGGATCACGTTAACAAATTCACTTCCTCTTCTTCTTCTTGTTGTCTCCTATTTTTCCAGTATTCCCTCAATTTCTCCCCATGAAGTCTCTTCCTTACTTCTGTCCATGTTGTTCCCGATTTTTTATTTCTTCTGCATTGAAAGCCTTCCAAATTTAGTATTTTGTATTTAAAACGGTTTCTTTCTGCTACTTCTGATTCTTTGATGTTGTTTCTTTCAAGATCTTTTCTTACTTCTGTAATCCATGCTACTGTCGATTTATTCTTCCAGAAATATAGGTGATGTCCAAAAAAGGTTAGTCTTCGTTTGGCCATTACTTCAGATATTTTCTCTATATTTTTGTAGATCTCCTCATTACTTCTTATTTTCCAACCATCTGCAGTTTTCATTGCACCTATTATTTTTCTAATGATCCTTCTTTCCAATACCACTAGTTTGTCCATCTTATAGTTCATCGTTAGGCATGCAGATCCATATAAACATTCTGGTCGTACCACTGTGGTGTAGTGTTTTAGTTTTGTTTTTCTAGATATACATTTCTTGTTGTAAATATTTTTGGTCAAACCATATGCTCTTTCCATTTTGTTAATTATTACATCTATTGCAGATTTTTCTAGTCCATCCTGTTGTATAGTTTCTCCAAGATATTTAAATTTATTTACTCGCTCTATTTTACCTATTTGTGTTTCTATGTATTTTTGTGCATTTTTTATATTTTTCATGAACTTTGTTTTTTCAGCTGAAATTTTGAGACCATTTCTGTTTGCTAATTTTTCCAGAATGTTTATTTGAGTAACTGCTTCTGTCAGGTTTTCTGAAAGTATTGCGAAATCATCCGCAAAAGCCAAGCAGTTTACTTTAATCCCATTTGTTTTCCTTCCCAGAGTTGCTATGCTACTTTTATACTTTTTCTTTTTCTGTGTGTTATGTCTATATCGTTATATATTTTCTATTTTATAATTGAACGTATTTTTTAAACTTTCATTGTTATTTAGAAATTTATTACTTATTTTACTTGATTTTTGTATGTTCATATGACAACACTGGATACTGTCATTGTAATATAATTTCGTAGACGAATTTCGGTACAGGTTGTGTATAGTCCTGTGTATTATTTAGTATTCAATTATAAATGAAATTAAACATTTCTTTCTTGTTGTTTTTGTGCTATAAGTTCTTTTTAATTTTCGTAGGAGCGTCTTTCTATCTGTTTGTGGGCAGGTTTTCCAGCGATGTCATATGGTTACAGTGTTCTTTGTTCGAATCTATACTTTGTTGTGTATTAGCTATAGAGGAATCTCTATTTATTTCGTATTTTTTTGTATATATCCGTTGTTTTGATGGATAATTTTAAGAAAGATTCCTTTGTATTGTTTGTGTTTAAGCCCAATTTGTTCATTTAGTATTTTCTGAGGGTAACTGTGTGTATGTACATGAGCTACATTTACCCACATATATGATACAGTAAGTTTAATGAGGATAGGTTAGGTCATGGCACATTAAATGTGTGTCTACCTTAACTGTTCCAGACGTTTTACGCATTATTTCAGACGAAATTGTATTGATTTGATACCCCCATGTAAAGCACCTATCAGCTGGAAGACCCACGCATTTAAAATTCTTTACTTATCTTGTAAATGAGTCTTCGAGCTTATAAGAGTTATTATTTAACTGTAGAGGTCGGTCGGTATGCATCTGAATATGTATTGTTTTCGTGGAGGTATGTTCCGTGTATCCAACTAACTGAAGACATTTTGTTTATTAGCATACGCATTTCGCTTCTGTTATTTGGGAGCACCTTCTTTGGCGATTTCCAGCGCTGTTAACTCATGCGTGTGGTCATGAAGATGTATTCGTTAGTTTTCATGCTTCATTTGGTCGATATCTAGCGTTCTTTCACCCAAATTTGTCACATCGCATACATTACTTACACTTTACATTATGTGAAAGTGTTAGTGATATAAGCGATCTGACAAATTTGGGCGAAAGAACGACAGAAATCAACCATCGGGCGCATGAAAACTAACGAATGCATCTCCAGGATCACACGCATGAGTTAACAGCGCAGGAAGTTGCCACTGAAGATGCTTCCCAAATAAAAGAAGCGAAACGCGTATGGCAATAAACAAACTGCCTTCAATTAGTTGCATAGACGGGATATACCTCCACGAATTTAAATCAATTAAAGAAAGACGGAAAACAGAAAATAATAACCGTATATTGTTTTCTTTTCATTTCTAAATACTCTAAAATATCTATTAGGCTCTTTCATATTTAGAGAAACTCATTATTACAGTTCTGTTGAATCTGTAGTTGCTATGAGAGCAGCGTCCTGTGCATGCGTTATTACTTTGTGACCTACTGCAGGTGGCATGCCATTTAAATACAGTCAGCCGTTGTGGCCGGGCGGTCCTAGGCGCTTCAGTCGGGAACCGCGCTGCTGCTACGGCCGCAGGTTCGAATCCTGCCTCGGGCATGGATGTGTATGATGTCTTTAGGTTAGTTAGGTTTAAGTAGTTCTAAGTCTAGGAGACTAATGACCTCAGATGTTATGTCCATAGTGCTCAGAGTCATTTGAACCATTTAAATACAGACGAGGAGAAGCAGTACTAGCTCGGAGCGTTGAAGGAGACTTTGAAAATAATAGCTAAACTACTGTATCGAATTAACTCACTCGTTGCGAATATGTGTCGGGTGTGATTGCCAGTGAGACACCTCGCTCGGTAATCCCGAATTCGTGGTCTCGGCGACTGCGTAGTCGCTTTATTACATGTGCAGTGTAACAATTATTGAACTATATGGAATGAAATCGTCATACCTCCTGAACGGTTTGCGTTAGGACGTTGGCCGCGGGACATGATGGAAATTAGTATGTGCATATGATTTGGTTTAGCGACAAAGTTCACTTTCATTTAGATTAATTCGTCAATAAGCAAAATTGACGCATTTAGGAAACTGAGAATCCGCATTTTGCGATCGAGAAGTCTCTTCACCCTCAACGGGTAGCCGTGCGGTGTGCACTGTCCAGTCATGGAATAGTCGGTGCTATATTCCTTGATGGCACAGTGACTACCGAACGCTACGTGAAGATTTTGGAAGATCATTTCATGCCCATTAGCCAAAGTGACGCTGATTTCAACAAGGTGTGGTTGATACAAGATGGAGCTCGACCCATTCGATGCGGGAGAGTGTTTGATGTCCTGGAGGAGCACTTTGGGGATGGCATTCTGGCTCTGGGGTTCCCAAACGCCACCGGCATTGGCTGAATGGATCAAATGGCTCTCAGCACTATGGGACTTAACTTCGAAGGTCATCAGTTCCCTAGAACTTAGAACTACTTAAACCTAACTAACCTAAGGACATCACACACATCCATGCCCGAGGCAGGATTCGAACCTGCGACCGTAGCAGCCGCGCGGTACCAGACTGTAGCGCCTAGAACCGCTCGGCCACTCCGGCGGGCACCGGCATGGGCCTCCATTGAGCAATATTCTACGTATCAGAACATATGAGACTCTTTTTTTGTGGGGCTATATTAAAGACAAGGTGTACAGCAATAACCCCAAAAGCCGGCCGAAGTGGCCGTGCGGTTAAAGGCGCTGCAGTCTGGAACCGCAAGACCGCTACGGTCGCAGGTTCGAATCCTGCCTCGGGCATGGATGTTTGTGATGTCCTTAGGTTAGTTAGGTTTATCTAGTTCTAAGTTCTAGGGGACTAATGACCTCAGCAGTTGAGTCCCATAGTGCTCAGAGCCATTTGAACCATTTTTGAATAACCCCAAAACCATTTCTGAGTTAAAAACAGCCATTCAGCAGGTTATCGATAACACCGATTTTCAGACACTTCAGCGGGTCATACAGAATTTCGCTATTCGTCTGCGCCACACATCATCGCCAATGATGGCAGGCATATCGAACATGTCATACCCTAAATCCGAATATCTGTAGTGACGTTTACATGTTGAATAAAGTGTGTGCACGATGTAGTTTTTAACTAATTTACGTTTCTTTTTCATATAGTTCAATAATTGTCAGCCTGTAATTGACAGCAACTTCTCGTTGTTGTGTTGGCAGCACCATATTCCATACGTTCCACAATAGTCGTATCTACAGTATAACTACGTGTACGTTCGCCACGCTATGACCTTTGATGTATTCCTTGCCGCCGCCGATCACGTCAGTGATTTTCTCCGAAACTTTCCACCGAACGCGTGATAGTATTAAATGCGCAAACAAAGTTGACAGTCGGCCCGGTGTCTGATGGGAGCGACTGTTATGTAGCAAATGCCTTTACGGTCGCTCACGGCAGTCACCGGTTCGAGTGTCAACTTCGTTTGCGGATACAGTATCTGCTTTGGCAATGTACTACATTTTATTATGATTCTATGGGTTTTAAAGCACTGCTAAATTTTCCATTCATATTTTTTCCATAATTACGCTCTGACTAATGTGTTTTCCGTTAGATAATCTAATAATGATATCTGCGCTGTCATTCTGTGTTCATACTTCGTTACTGTTTTCCATGTTTCACTGACATTTGACTAAACTTGTTTTGCGATTAATTTATACATTAATTCTTTCTCATTCTATTTATAACGTGTTTATGTCTCACCGACATAGCGAAATCATTCTGCTGATTTGTTAACGCGAGACGATAATGTGTTGTGTACAAAATGCAGTTGTTTGATCGTATCAGTCGTTTCTACAGTGACTTAGGTTGGACGTGGCTTGATAAGTGGTATGATTTTCACACACGCTGTTTATTTCAGGAGTTTCTTAGGAACTAGTGTCCTCAATACAGTTCCTTACACACTGAGATGTCATAAGTCATGGATTAATTCTAGCCTGCCTTGTGGCCGAGCGGTTCTAGGAGCTACAGTCCGGAACCGTGCTGCTGCTACGGTCGCAGGTTCGACTCCTGCCTCGGGCATGGATGTGAGTGCTGTCCTTAGGTTAGTTAGGTTTAAATAGTTCTAAGTCTAGGGGACTGATGACCTCATATATTAAGTCCTTTAGTGCTTAGAGCCATTTGAACCATTTTTTATTAGTTCTATGCAAATATACAAATGGCAGTAGTATCGCGTATATAGGTATCAAAGGGCAGTTCGTTTACTTCGGGAGTTTCTTAGTAATTAGTGTCCTCAATACATTTCTTTATATGCTGCAGTGAAAAGAGTCTTGGGTAGGGATATGTATATATACAGACGGAGACAGTATCGTGTACAAACGTATATAAAAAAGGACAGTGGATTGGCGGAGTTGTCATTTGTACTCAGGTGATTCGTGTGAAAGGGTTTGCGATATTATTATGGTCGCACGTCGGGAAATAACAGACTTTCAACGTGGAATGGTGGTTGGAGCTAGACGCATGGGACGTTCCATTTCGGAAATCATTAGGGAATTCGGTATTTAGAGATCCACAGCGTCAAGATTGTGCCGAGAATACCAAATTTCAGGCATTACTTCTCACCACGGAGAACACAGTGGCCGACGGCCTTCGCTTAACAATCGAGAGCAACGGCGTTTGCTTGCTAATAGACAAGCAACACTGCCTGAAATAACCCCAGAAATCAGTGTGGGACGTACGACGAACGTATCCGTTTATTTATTTAATCGTATGGTGATTTTATACAATATACAGTTGATACAAGCCAAGTGATTTTATACAATATACATATGATATAAGACAAGATTAAACCTTAGAGTCCGTGTTTTTCATCCAATTAATTAAGCTGGGTGTGAGAGTGACCAAAGCGTCGGGAATTCCAGGGTATGAATGAAGTGGACAGCGTTGGACTAAATGTTCAATTGTCTGCTCTTCTCGATTATATTCACACATTGGTGAACTGATCCAGCCCCATTTGTACCTGAAGTAGCTACAGCAACCATGTCGTCCTTAACCTGTTGAGGCGGCACCAGAGGTTCCTCGGTAGGTCAAAACCTTTTGGCTTCTTTGTGGGATCAAGGTGATGGGCTCTTGTTCCCAATGTTTTTGTTGTCCATTCATGCTTCCAGATTTCATTTAGATCAAAACCATCCGCGATGAGTTGACCTGCAGTAACACTTGCTAGTCTTCTTGATCGCAACCGTTGCTGTGGCGGATGACAGAATTCCTGGTGCAGTGGTAGAGAGGGTGATGCATAGATTTTCTTGGCCTCCCTCAGTAGAGCTTGTTTCCGCCTTAAGTGAGGTGGAGGGATGTGACTGAGTACAGGTAACCAGTAGCATGGGGTTGATTTGATGGAACCAGTAACTGTGTCGTTAAGTTTTGTGTCTACCTTCTTCACATGTACACTTTACAACCAGACAGGTGCACAGTTCTCAGCAGCAGAGTACACAAGACTGATGCCAGTTAAACGCAGACAGTCAGCAGAGGTTCCCCAGGTTGTACCACTGAGCTTATGTAGTATGTTGTTCTTGCAGCAACTTTATGAGAAAGATTGGTGAGGTGCTCTTTGTAGCTCAGGGTTCCATCTAGGGTGATTCCGAGATATTTTTGGAAAGGATTGTACCTCAACGTTTGTCCATTGAGCAGAACTCTTGGTTTGTAGTTCGCAGCACGATTCGCTAAATGGAAACAAGAGACTTCAGTTTTTGATGTGCTTGGGATCAATTTCCAGGCCTTAAAGGAAGTTGACATCTTCTCCAGATCCTCCGTAAGAATACGTTCACCATCTTCGAAATTACTGCTCTGTGCTACCAGTGCGATGCCATCAGCACAGATGAATAGTGATGGGGCTAAAACAGATCCCTGTGGTAGACTATTATTTAGTTTCCGTTTGTGGCTTTTAGAGCTGCCTAGAAAGACTTCAAAATGCCTTTTACTAAGCATGCTGGATATTAGATCCACAATTTCTCGACTTGGTACAACTTGAAGTAGAACGGGGTGACGAATTATAGTGTTAATGGGGTACGCCAGCAGACGACCGGCGCGAATGCCTTTGTTAACATTACAGCATCGACTGCAGCGCCTCATCTGAGCTCGTCACCATATCGGTTGGGCCCTAAACAACTGGAAAACCGTGGTATGGTCAGTTGAGTCCTGATTTCAGCTGGTAAGAGCTGATGGCAGGGTTCCAGTGTTGAGCATATCCCATGAAACCATGGACCCAAGTTGTCAACAGGGCACTGTGCAAGGTCGTGGTGGGTTCAAAATGGCTCTGAGCACTATGGGACTTAACTGCTGATGTCATAAATCCCGTAGAACTTAGAACTACTTAAACCTAACTAACCTAAGGACATCACACACATCCATGCCCGAGGCAGGATTCGAACCTGCGACTGTAGCGATCGCGCTGTTCCAGACTGTAGCGCCTAGAACCGCTCGGCCAAACCGGCCGGCAGGTCGTGGTGGGTCCATAATGGTGTGGGATGTATTAATATGGTGTGGACTGGGTCCTCTGGTCCAACAGAACCTACTATTGAATGGAAATATTTATGTTCAGCTACTTGGATTTCACGTTTTTATAGATGACAATGCGCCATGTCAGCGGGCCACAATTGTTCGCGATCTACATCTACATCTACATCTACATTGATACTCCGCAAGCCACCCAACGGTGTGTGGCGGAGGGCACTTTACGTGCCACTGTCATTACCTCCCTTTCCTGTTCCAGTCGCGTATGGTTCGCGGGAAGAACGACTGTCTGAAAGCCTCCGTGCGCGCTCTAATCTCTCTAATTTTACATTCGTGATCTCCTCGGGAGGTATAAGTAGGGGGAAGCAATATATTCGATACCTCATCCGGAAACGCACCCTCTCGAAACCTGGCGAGCAAGTTACACCGCGATGCAGAGCGCCTCTCTTGCAGAGTCTGCCACTTGAGTTTATTAAACATCTCCGTAACGCTATCACGGTTACCAAATAACCCGGTAACGAAACGCGCCGCTCTTCTTTGGATCTTCTCTATCTCTTCCGTCAACCCGACCTGGTACGGATCCCACACTGATGAGCAATACTCAAGTATAGGTCGAACGAGTGTTTTGTAAGCCACCTCCTTTGTTGATGGACTACATTTTCTAAGCACTCTCCCAATGAATCTCAACCTAGTACCCGCCTTACCAACAATTAATTTTATATGATCATTCCACTTCAAATCGTTCCGCACGCATACTCCCAGATATTTTACAGACGTAACTGCTACCAGTGTTTGTTCCGCTATCATATAATCATACAATAAAGGATCCTTCTTTCTATGTATTCGCAATACATTACATTTGTCTATGTTAAGGGTCAGTTGCCACTCCCTGCACCAAGTGCCTATCCGCTGCAGATCTTCCTGCATTTCGCTACAATTTTCTAATGCTGCAACTTCTCTGTATACTACAGCATCATCCGCGAAAAGCCGCATGGAACTTCCGACACTATCTACTAAGTCATTTATATATATTGTGAAAAGCAATGGTCCCATAACACTCCCCTGTGGCACACCAGAGGTTACTTTAACGTCTGTAGACGTCTCTCCATTGATAACAACATGCTGTGTTCTGTTTGCTAAAAACTCTTCAATCCAGCCACACAGCTGGTCTGATATTCCGTAGGCTCTTACTTTGTTTATCAGGCGACAGTGCGGAACTGTATCGAACGCCTTCCGGAAGTCAAGAAAAATAGCATCTACCTGGGAGCCTGTATCTAATATTTTCTGGGTCTCATGAACAAATAAGGCGAGTTGGGTCTCACACGATCGCTGTTTCCGGAATCCATGTTGATTCCTACATAGTAGATTCTGGGTTTCCAGAAATGACATGATACGCGAGCAAAAAACATGTTCTAAAATTCTACAAGAGATCGGCGTAAGAGATATAGGTCTATAGTTTTGCGTATCTGCTCGACGACCCTTCTTGAAGACTGGGACTATCTGTGCTCTTTTCCAATCATTTGGAACCCTCCGTTCCTCTAGAGACTTGCGGTACACGGCTGTTAGAAGGGGGGCAAGTTCTTTCGCGTACTCTGTGTAGAATCGAATTGGTACCCCGTCAGGTCCAGTGGACTTTCCTCTATTGAGTGATTCCAGTTGCTTTTCTATTCCTTGGACACTTATTTCGATGTCAGCCATTTTTTCGTTTGTGCGAGGATTTAGAGAAGGAACTGCAGTGCGGTCTTCCTCTGTGAAACAGCTTTGGAAAAAGGTGTTTAGTATTTCAGCTTTACGCGTGTCATCCTCTGTTTCAATGCCATCATCATCCCGTAGTGTCTGCATATGCTGTTTCGAGCCACTTACTGATTTAACGTAAGACCAGAACTTCCTAGGATTTTCTGTCAAGTCGGTATATAGAATTTTACTTTCGAATTCAATGAACGCTTCACGCATAGCCCTCCTTACGCTAACTTTGACATCGTTTAGCTTCTGTTTGTCTGAGAGGTTTTGGCTGCGTTTAAACCTGGAGTGGAGCTCTCTTTGCTTTCGCAGTAGTTTCCTAACTTTATTGTTGTACCACGGTGGGTTTTTCCCGTCCCTCACAGTTTTACTCGGAACGTACCTGTCTAAAACGCATTTTACGATTGCCTTGAACTTTTTCCATAAACACTCAACATTGTCAGTGTCGGAACAGAAATTTTCGTTTTGATCTGTTAGGTAGTCTGAAATCTGCCTTCTATTACTCTTGCTAAACAGATAAACCTTCCTCCCTTTTTTTATATTCCTATTAATTTCCATATTCAGGGATGCTGCAACGGCCTTATGATCACTGATTCCCTGTTCTGTAGATACAGAGTCGAAAAGTTCGGGTCTGTTTGTTATCAGTAGGTCCAAGATGTTATCTCCACGAGTCGGTTCTCTGTTTAATTGCTCGAGGTAATTTTCGGATAGTGCACTCAGTATAATGTCACTCGATGCTCTGTCCCTACCACCCGTGCTAAACATCTGAGTGTCCCAGTCTATATCTGGTAAATTTAAATCTCCACCTAAGACTATAACATGCTGAGAAAATTTATGTGAAATGTATTCCAAATTTTCTCTCAGTTGTTCTGCCACTAATGCTGCTGAGTCGGGAGGTCGGTAAAAGGAGCCAATTATTAACCTAGTTCGGTTGTTTAGTGTAACCTCCACTCATAATAATTCACAGGAACTATCCACTTCTACTTCACTACAGGATAAACTACTACTAACAGCGACGAACACTCCACCACCGGTTGCATGCAATCTATCCTTTCTAAACACCGTCTGTACCTTTGTAAAAATTTCGGCAGAATTTATCTCTGGCTTAAGCCAACTGTTTGAAGAACATTCTGGACAGTTGGAGCGAATGATTTGTCCACCCAGGTTGCCGGAAGTATAATAAATTCCATCAAACATTTACGTTTGTCAACGTATGATTTCAGCTTGTACGCTTTTCTGTTGTACGTGTCGCATCACGTTTCCACTTCACTATCACATCGCACTAACTTCCCACGCTTCCTTAGAGAATATTTGATCTGCTCTGCTAGAACATCTGCCGTTACGAATGCGACAGGATATGTACTTCATGTACGATGGTGTTCCTCCTCATTTCAGTGTTAATGGTCGTAGGTTTCTAAGCAACAGATTGCACGACAGATGGGCAGGTAGAGGCAGACCAATTACTTGGCATCCACGCTCTCCGGACCTCAACCCACTGGACCTCTATTTGTGGAGGCATTTGAAAGCTCTTGCATACGGAAGCGGGGTACAAGATGTACAGAGCCTTCCTGCCAGCGCTGTGAGAGGCAGTGAAACAATATGCAGTTCTCCAGGGCTGCATCAGCGCATCAGGAATTCATCGCAGCGACGGGCTGAAGCATACATTCATACTCACGGAAGGCATTTGAAACATTTCATATAGGAAAGTATTTCGTCCTGCAACTAAGACAGTATGTTGATATGAGGAATGTTTTCTGAAAGTTAGGCCATATCTTTCTGTTATACATAACTTAAGCTCCCGGACATTTCGTAAACGTTTCTAGGAGTCTACACGAAGTTTCAAACAGATTATTGCACGCATATAATGTAAAACAACTGTGACTTTTTAGTGAAACGATGTACCTTTTCTAAAGGCATTCGAAACCCATCTGCAAAAAGGAGTTCGGTGACAGAACGTTTCTTAAGGTTTGCAATGTGATTTTTTTTGTATTCGTAGCACTTGTACCTTTTTACCTAGCGATATATTAAAAAATCTGTGTTTCTGTAATGGGACGATGTACGTCTCTAAAGGCATTCTAAATCCTTTAAAAATCGAGTTTAGTCATACGACTTTTGTTAAGATTTGGACAGAAATTTTCGCAGGAATATAGTTACTTTGTAAGTTTCTAATTACACATGCCAGGGCAGGTAGCAAGAAGCTGTCACTCTCTCTCTTTCGTTAATGGCGTAAACTGTATTCGAACAGAGCTCGGTTTGGTGCCAGGAAAAGTCATTATTGTTGTGTGTAAGTTCTGGTGTCTTTGCGTTTGAGACAATGAAGTCTGAGATGCAGTAATGGACAGGAACACTATATTCCTTTGGTTAGTTTCTGCTCGAACGATGATGGGTACCTACAATAATAAATTTGACATCCGAAACAGGGTGTAGTTTCCTAACGTGAGGTAACCTTACCTTTATTAGCCTCGTCGTCTCGAAATATTTTGATTCTTCCATGGTCGCGTGATTCTCTACCACGGCACATCTGAAATATTTGCACCTCAAATGCTGTTTATATGATTTTGTTGAGAGACATTGCTGGAGGAGGCAGAGTGCTGGAGCGTGTTCGAAGGAGGAAGGCAATAACTCAATAACTTATTTTTTATTTGCTGAGTTTTCGTGTTGAAAATGGTTGAAATGGCTCTGAGAACTATGGGACTTAACATCTAAGGTCTTCAGTCCCCTAGACTTAGAACTTCTTAAACCTAACTCACCTAAGGATATCATACACATCCATGCCCGAGGCAGGATTCGAACCTGCGACTGTCGCAGCAGCGCGGTTCCGGACTGAAGCGCCTAGAACCGCTCGGCCACAACGGCCGGCTAGTTTTCGTGTTCCGTGGGTGCTTGCTATCCCAAGGTACTGGATGAGGTAAGAAGTCAGAGTATACACTGCGCAACAAAATCAAATGATAAATCAAATTGTGCTAATCTACCACACATTTGCCATTTCTCTGAAGGACATTAGCCATTATTTCTTGATTCTGTACCTATAATCAATGTCAGAATATGTGGTTTCAGCATGGTGGATGTCTTGCACTTCCGGCACGAAAGTAGATACGTGATAAAACGATCCGTCCGATGGATTCGATGTGGCGGCGCTGGTAGATCGCCTGCATGCTCTTCGGACCTCACGTCAATTGATTTTTTATATGGGGAGTTCAGGAAAAATGTGTACCAGATGGCTACACTTAGAGCTTGTAAATGCGAGAGTAATGATTTGCACTACTACGACGTTGAAGCTTCTCATTGTTTGGCATGTAGACGACACACGCTGTTGTGTCCAACACATACAAGAAGAAAAGTTCATGGGAGTAGGGGAACATAGCGAGTCATGGAAAGTCCGGAGAAAAACAACGGAGTGTAGTGATTTCAGTAAAACTAGGAATTACTACAAACTGGCAAAAAAATGGCTCTGAGCACTATGCGACTTAACTTCTGAGGTCATCAGTCGCCTAGAACTTAGAACTAATTAAACCTAACTAACTTAAGGACATCACACACATCCATGCCCGAGGCAGGATTCGAACCTGCGACGTAGCGGTCGCTCGGTTCCAGACTGTAGCGCCTAGAAGCGCAAGGCCGGCCACTCCGGCCGGCACAAACTGGCACTGCGTGCGGTGTAACACATGTTAAGCTGAGGTGTTTGTTCACTTTATCAAGCGCCTTGTTGTATTTAAAGTAATGTAGATATGTTTCTACGATGTCAAATTGTGTGGCGTTATTTCTTTCGTTTCTACAGGTTTATGAATACTGTTGATCCCTGGACATGGTAAAAAAAGCTCACAAAGCACAAGTTCATGCTGTATTCTGCAAAGCCACTCATGTTTTGACAAAAAATCTTGGGCAGTTTCTAGTTACGCCTGTCGTGACACAGAAGAGAGTTTTTCCTTGTTTAATTACATCCCACCTTCGCTGCCAAACGCGTGGAAGCCCCGTTTAGCGGTATTTATGTCTTCTGATAAGAAACAGTCTAGTGGGCGCTTGCCTTGATACCTTTACCTCGAAAATTATCTAGTTATTGTTGCGAAAAATTTATCACAAAATTAACGAACTTTGTATCACTGACCTACCCTTTCCAATAGGTTTCGAATTCTGTTGAAGAAGTTTTAGGGAAACCACGGATAACCTAAATCAGGATGGCTTGGACGCTAGTTTTAATTGTCGTCCTTCCCGGTGCGAGTCCAATGTCCACTGCGCCATCTCGCTCGATGGCGGATCCTGAGAAAATCCGTAAAACATTTTGTTTTTGCGTATCAAAACAGAGCCCCGGGCTCGCAAATGGCTGAAATTTCTACGACATATTCCTAAGATACCAATTTGAAACAATTTTGAAAATTTTCTTGATGTCTTGTCCTTTTTCAAGGTACACACAGACGAAGTTACCCTACCTGTACACATAAAATACGCAATTCATATCTGGTGTGAGGCGAAAACGTAGTTTATAAAGTGATGTACCACGGAGAAATATGCTGTGAAGTGGCTCCGTTATCATCAAAAGGGTTCTGGGAACCCCATGTTGAAGTACTCGAGTACATGTAAAACTTTTGTGCACTGAAATACTGGTCAGAGGTATAAAATTAGTTTTGCGTCACTTTAATTTCATGTAAGTAAACTATCAAAGTTTTACTGACCCATAGAGTTCTGTTGACATGAGTGACATGCCCTGCTTAGCACGGAAAAGAAAGGAAACAGCGGAAAAATGCTCCTACTGGAGCACAAAACAGGCTAATATGCTCCCTTTATAAAAGACTGACTGAAAATTTGGATACAGGCTGTCTCATTCTACTTTCCTGAGTACCTTTAAAAATTTTACCAAAAATTTTGGCATGCGAACGTATTCGTGGTTTTAGGCAGAGAGAGTAGGAGGCAATGGCAGTGGGAAAAAGAAGGAAAAGTAATAAACACTGGAAGACAGTAGACACTAGTTGTGGTATAGAAAGAGCGAAGGAGACAATGGCAGTATGAGAGAAAGAGGACAAAGTAGCAGTGGAACATTGTTGGCCGTGACAGAACAATGCTAGAGAAAGAGTGAAGGGGACTATTCCTGTGTGAGATGAATAAAGAGAAGTTGGGAATGGGAGTCATAATGAAAGACAGGATCTATGACAACGGCAACGAGGAAGACGGAGATTGCAATCATAAGAAGTAACAGCAGCAGTGGGAAGGAATAAATGGGATAACAGCAGTAAGAGAGAGCAAGAAGGAGATGCTGACAGTGAGAGGAGACAGTAGTAGCAGGACAGAATGAAGGAGACTGTGGCTCTGAGTCAAGAGCCAGTGAAGAGATAATGACAATCGGTTGGGATGAATGAGTGAGTGACAATAAGCAAGTGAGACTCGATCGGTAGGAGCGATTTACTGTGGCTATGAGCGAGTTACAGTCAGAGAAACCGAGCTAGGTGGCGTAGTGGATAGCACAATGGACTTGCATTCGGGAGGACGACGGTTCACACCCGCTTCCCGCCATCCTATGATTTCCCTAAATCACCAGGTTGCTTCCTTTGAAAGAGCAAGGCAGATTTCGTTCCCCATCTTTCCCTGACCCGAGCTTGTGCTCCTCTCTAATGGCACCGTTGTCGATGAGACGTTAAACACTACTCTCCTTTGTCCTCCATTCAGATGAGCTTGTGGTACTGGGATGTGAGTTGCATGTTAAAAAGAGCGCGAATATATTCGCATATTAAAAACCTTGGGAAATTTTTTAAAGACGCTGAGGAGGTTAGAATTAGGAAGTTGTTATCCAACCTTTTAGTCAGAGCCTGTTAAAACAGGAGGATATTAGCCTTTTCTGGGCTCCGAAGGAACATTTTCCTCGCTGGTCTAGTACTGTTTGTGAAGTATTCGGCTCGTCTACGTTCCGTGATTCAATTTTGTACACAAACTGCCTTTTACATAACGATTTCAACTCTGGCGGTGTTTGCAGAGAAAGCAGTTTTATGTTGTTAAAAAACTGTTAGGAACTGTAGAAAGACTTGAAGATGATTGGAACTTGAGCAGAGAAGTAGCAGATACCCCCAACATAAATTAATATAACGTAACATGCATAAACAGACGAACAGATCCGCAGTCGGTCGAGCGTTAGTAACGGTAATCCGTCTCAACTGTCAACTACTTAGGTTTAACTGTCCAGAGTGGTTTAAGATGAATCGTCTGCATGAAGGAGGACGAGGTAAAGTAAAATGTCAGACGTACATTTATAGGGAGATCCTTAAGACTTTCAAATTCACCCTCCAAGGAAGTATTCTACAATGTTATCATTCGACCAGTCCTTTGGGTGTCTGCGATTCTTGCCAAGTTGGATTAATGGAAAGGACACAAAATATTAAAAAATGAGCTGTGGTCTTAGTAACAGTTTTTGGCTCTCAAACAACCGACAGCCCCATGCAAACAAAATAAAAGAAACATACAACTTGTCCCGACGTAGACATCACATAATGAATATGACGAAAAAAATTGACAAATTCGGGCTTCCCTGCCTCCCATAAATCCGTTAACGTAAATACCGTCATGGATCCTTTGAAACGGCGTGGCTAATATCCTTCCTCAATTCCAGTTGATGCTCCCTCTCTATGACCTCATCGTCGACGGAATGTTATTATCTTCTCTTTTTTTCTTTATTTCTAATTGTGTTACTATGAAGCAATATGAAATTTAATAGAAAACGAGAAAGCAGTGATAAAATATACGAATGGAAAGCTTAGATATTTTTGTATCATTCTGAAAAAAGTGCCGCGCACCATTGAAGGTAATCACTTACAATGCTCCTAAGCGATCTATTCCATAGTACTGCTACGCTGTGTCGATTCTTTATCAAGTTGTCCTGACAGCGAACTTCGAAGAGAGTCTATATCGCTTCTACAAAATAAAACATAAATGCTAAACGACACTATTTGGGGGTATTTAGATGAAAGAGGACCTCGATCTCGTGCAACCGTATGAGAGTCGAAGACCGCCTCCATCGTGTATATCTCGTATTGATCATGAGACTATTATTTGTATTCTTTTTTTGTGTATCTTAAACGGCATTAGTCTGTAGATGCTCTCATTTCTTTCTACTCCATACCGTACACCCCGTCCCCACCTATTTCCCTCACCTCCCATAAAAAACTATTTACAAAATATTTCTCATTGGAAATATTGAGTTTCTTGTTCTCTTTCACATGTAGCGATGCCATTAACTGGAACAATTTGATACGCACCGCTGAGAGAAAATTTTTAATGAAATATTAGTATACTTGTTTTTAATCGAATACGTATTATGTTACCAAAGCAATAGCCATAGATAAATACAATTTATTTCGTTTCCATTAATGTAGCAGACGAAATTATATTTCTAGTCTTTAGTCTTACTGACAGGAACAGTTTTCGCACAACGTGCATTCGTGTATACATACGTCTTTTTCTCTGTGTACCTCCGATTTACGTTTCTTATTTCAAATACTGTATAAACTCTATGTTACTCTCGTGCGGAATGTCCTACTGTGCTGCTGATTTGTGGAATCGAGTAGCACATTTTAGAGAAATGTGTGGTTATGGACTGAAACACGTTCACCGTTATGACTGCGAAATGTATCGTGAAGATTCAGTGCGCTAAGTTAGTACTGCCATCTTTCGTTTCAGTGCTATTACACCAAACAACGACATGTACGTGATACTAAGTGAATTTGTCCTTCACAGCTTTTCTTCGTCACAAATTTCATTAAAACTAACGTTCGCTATCTGTTTCGACACAGTGAAATGGCTATTAGGACGGGTTTTACTGTAGGCTTTATAAAAACATATTTCCACAGTATCTGCAAATTAATGCCTTTTTTTATCCTCCAGAACAGCCCTCTGAAGGCCCAATGACACCGAGCGACCACTGCTTTATCTTCGGGCGATAGGCGTCGCTGGATGCGGATATGGAGGGGCATGTGGTCAGCACACTATTCTCCCGGTTGTTGTCAGCTTTCGTGACCGGAACCGCAACTTCTCAATAAGGTAGCTCCTCAATTGGACTCACAAGGGCTGAGTGCACCCCGCTTGCCAACAGTGCTCGACAGACCCGGGGGTCACCCATCCAAATGCTAACTGAGTCCAACAGCGCTTACCTTCTGTCAGCTGAGGGAAACTGGTGTGAGGACTGCGGTAAAGCCGCTGGCGTGCAGATGAATGGTTACCCACACGAAACAAGCTACACAATATAGACAATTAACAACAAAAATAAAAGTCGTTAGTTTCGTTAACTATGCTAACACGTAAAATTGCATTTCACTGTCATGGAGTTCAGCATAAATCCATAGTGAGCGAAAAGTACCTACACGAGAAAAGAGAACGACTACCGTTCGGCCATTTTTCCAAATGCGAATGTATTCTCGCCGGTGAAAATAATAGTCACACACCTTACAAGCGCTTTGGAGTGCTGCAGATGGATCCGAACTGGTACCAGGCGGTCACTTGATCCTCCACCATTGACATAAATTGTGGCAGTGAAGTGGCGTGTATGTATCGACCGGTTGTACGGTTTCAAGGGTGATCGACGTAGAGAGGTGGCAAAAAGAAACTATCGTGTTTGGTCTTGCCAATGACCAAACTGTTAATGAAGTTGCCTGATGTGTTGATGTATCAACGTGGACTATCAACCGTGTGTACAAGGGATGATGAACCACTCGCAGCCACGTAACGTGGCATCAGGACAGTCGTCGTAAAAAGATCCTCCCTGTCACCATTTTTCAGTTAAAATGCGTTTTAAACCCGACAGGAATTTGCTCCTGTCAGTGAATGCCAGTTCATCTCGACCAGTTTCCGAGCGAACATTACAAAAGGAATCGCCTGCACTGGGCATTTGGAGCCATTTACCTCGCAAATGGCCATTGCTCACAGTGGAAGGAATTCATTGGGCAGGAATTGGGCAGTAGCTGAGTGGAGGCTTGTACTGCGGTCCGTCGAGGGCAATTTTGCCTCTTTGCAAATGTTGCAAGGCGTCCAGCACATCAACGACCCTACTATGTGTTAATTCCACAGTGTGTGGTGGGTGTTTTTCGGGCTGGAGAAGATGCTTTGTGATGTTTTAGGGGTGTTTTTCGTAACATCAGTTGGGCCCACTCACTCAGGTTACCGTGAACATGAGCCAGGACGTCTCTTTCGACATTCTCGGTGACCAGATGTTGCCCTTTCTTCTACATCTGAAAGATGAGTTTTCTGTGTGCACTACCGCCTTACTAGAAGACATCAGCTGTGTTCAGAGTGCTGGTTTGATGAACACTCAGGCATCGTATCACACCTCGATTGTCCCGCAAAATTACCTCTTCTTAATTCCATAGCAGAGTCATTAGTTTGTTTGAAACAGAGGGTGAAAATCAGCAATCAAGCTCCCTGCATTTTTGCAGCTCTTTGGAGTGTTGTCATCAAATAGTGGTTTTAGGTAGATACAGGATATCTGAAGCAAATTATGGACTCTCTTCCTTAATGAATTGAGGCCCTTATGAAGACTGGAGGCGTTGTTACACGGTATTAGTGTGATATCTCCAGACGCTGACTAAAATTTTTCCTGGTGCGCTCATCTGTTAAGGGTGTAGTGAACATTCAAGACGCTAAGTTTTGTAGTGCTGTCTTTTACCTATACAACAGCAACAAAAGCACCCATACGATAATTTGTATTGAGGGGGGGGGGGGGGGGGGAGGGAGCGGGCTGGACCTTTGGGTGTGGAGTATTTTGGAAGACGAATGAGGATTTATAAGAAGCTATAAAAAGTTCCAGTTCCAACACTACTAAAGACCCGCATATTTACCTAGTTTTAACTCATTTGCTTGAAAGAAAAACATTAATTAGCCTATATCTCTGCGCATTCCCTGACAGCTAGCGGGTTGGGGGGTGGGGAGTGAGTGGGCCTTGCACCGGGGTATGGGCGCCCTTGAACTATACCAAACCAGTGCTACTAGGTGTATTTGTCGTTCATAGCTACAATTTTTGTTCAAAGTTGCACATTAACGTACTCTCTGACGTTTCACGCAGGGGGGTTGCTATTAGTTCGAGCTTTTGGGTATACGTAACTAAAAACGCATATTCCGTCCATCCGAATTGGATTGTTACCCATTGGAAACCAGTTAAGCAATGTAAATAAGTAATTATGTATACAGATACTTCACCCATCTCGGGCATCGAAAGAGACGCGACGAGTTTTGCCTGTTATCTATATCTATTCTGGCAAGATATCGGTCTTGGAAATCAATAGACTTTTTAAATATTTCAATTTTTTGGAGTTCGATTGATTACTGATAAAATTCAGCGAAAGCCTCCAGAGACAAAAACAGTACAGGCGGCCATAGTGCTATTCTTGTTAGGCAAATGTCGAATAGTTCTGTGGAACGCTTCAGTGTCGTAATTATAAACTGTCAGGAAATGTTTGTATGTACAATGAGTGCCATTTACCGCTAGATGGTAAAGACATCATTTTCAGAGCGGCAGGGGACTTCACGTCACTGTAGTTCAGCCAATTAAGAAGAAATATTTGCAAATTAAACACATAAACCTTCCTCGTGAATCACTCTTCCTACTACTGAAAGCAGATCGCTAGAGTAGTTCCAGAGATTTTTGACAGATTAAGAATCCGTTATAAATTTGTAATGCGGAAAAATATTTTTATACGACATAATCGTAATTATAAATTAACAATTTTAGGATTTTTGTACTGTGAAACCTTGCTTCTTGCCAAATTTCATGAATCTAGATCAACGGGAAGTACTGTATAGTTTTGATAAGTGGGTTTGCGATCATCAGAAAACTGACGTTTCTTTTGATTGAACTGACTCAGAAATTGAAATTTTAAACTGTGCCACAAAATGTGACATAAAATTCTACTAGATTTGTCTACCCGCTCCTAAGTAAAAGGGGTCTTAACTGGCGGACAGACACACAGACAGAAAGATGGACACAGAAGTTAGCCGAATGGTCTAAGGCGCTGCAGTCATGGACTGTGCGGCTGGTCCCGGCGGAGGTTCGAGTCCTCCCTCGGGCATGGATGTGTGTGTTTGTCCTTAGGATAATTTAGGTGAAGTAGTGTGTAAGCTTAGGGACTGATGACCTTAGCAGTTAAGTCCCATAAGATTTCACACACATTTGAACATTTGACAGTGAAGTGATCCTATAAGAGTTTCGTCTTTACCGATTGAAATACGCCGGCCGAAGTGGCCGAGCGGTTCTAGGCGCGTCAGTCTGGAGTCGAGCGACCGCTACGGTCGCAGGTTCGAATCCTGCTTCGGGCATGGATGTGTGTGATGTCCTTAGGTTAGTTAGGTTTAAGTAGTTCTAAGTTCTAGGGGACTGATGACCTCGGAAGTTAAGTCCCATAGTGCGCAGAGCCATTTGATTGAAATACGTTACCCTAAAAAAACAAGAATACATAAAATCGTGTTCCACAGTCACTGAGTTCAGTATATATCCAATAGTGCAAAAGCAGTAATGTGAGAGACTGTTTTTGACACATGTATGTATAAGGACATAGGGTACCTGATGTTGGTAATAAATGCCTTCTGCCGTGTGTTTTCCATTGTATGTAGATGTTCGTGTCTTCTCATGTCGCAGTAATGGTACAGTATAGATTGTTCCTTAACAGTTGTTGTCGAGCAGTGTATTAGCAGATTAAGTAAGCGGAACCTTCGTGCAGCTGACGATATCAATCTTCGGACAGTAGAAGTACATTGTCAGCAGTAACCTCAACACACAATACTATCAGAAGCGTGGACGAATTCTTCGGCAATTACTTATAGCGCATCGAGTTACGACGGTCGGGCACAATATTTTAGCAAATGTGAAGCGGGCCGTATTGTGGGAGGCAGCTGGCCGCGGCGGCGGTTGACACGCGAGACGAGCCGGGGCGGCGGCGCGGCGCGTGCGGGGCGCGTGCGGCCGCCGGACTGACAGCTCGCGCTGAAAGGCTGCCGCCGAATTATCCGCACCGCCGCTGTTTGAGCAGAGCGGCCGCGCTTGACCGCTGGCCAGCGCGCGCGGGGGTGGCTGAATTACGGACAGCCGCTGCCACCCCTTTCGTCCCCCGTTGTCGCGCATCCAGAACGAGAGTGTTTCACTTAAATTAGGGCCGGGCTGCGCCGGCCAGCGTGCGTCATGCGGCCTTGCGGTGGCTTCGGTGTTATGATTTTCAATACCGTCCGCGGCGGCCCCCTGAGCGTTTAAAATAATAGCCGTCATTAGGCGGCGGCCATATACGCGGCCAATGCGTGCCGGTGTTTCGCTGAATGCCTCGTTACCCCGGAATTGCCTCGGGGGCTTTCGTCGATGCCCGGCGCTGAGCCGCCTCCTTGCCCGCACTGCTTTTTTTTTTTTTGTCTCTGTTTGCCTACCCTTCCTATCTGGCCGAATTAAACTTCTCATATTAACTTCTAAGAACGGCCGCTGTTGAATTTTTTCCCCCGTATGAGTGTCGCAGTGCTGCCAGTGTTTACATTTACTGCCATCATTATTGTCTGCGGCGTAGCTGCTACTGGTCTTCCATCGACTAGTATATATATGAGCGAGGTTTCTACGGCAGCCGCCGCCTCTCGCATCCCATTCTTCATCGTTCACGGTCATTCCAGTCTCCTTCATTAAGACCTCTCGCCGCCATTGCTCCGTTGACGTCGTCTTTCCAGCATCTCGCAAGTCTACCGCGCTTTCTTCTTTGATGTGGAGTCCATTGACATACCCGTTTTCGCCATCTTGTCTCTGGCATACGCTGTATGTGACCACATCAGAGTAGGCACTTCCTTTCTATGTAGTCTAGGATTGTGCTTTTGACATTCATAACCTCTCTGATCCTATCATTTCTAATATGGTCAAGTCTGGAGTATCCACAACTCAGTCCCCAGAAACCCATCTCGACAGCCAGCAGGCGATCTTTCTGCCTCTGAGTTAGTTCCCACAACTCTGCACCATATGTTGTGATACTTTCAATAATTGTGTGGTAGATGGTACGTTTTGTTCTGCACGTTATGTTTTTGTTCCAGAGAATACCATTTAGTACACACTCCACAAGTCAGACTGCAACGTGTGGTGCAGGGTGTTTTTGGTACCACTGTCTTTTCCTCCCTTCGTTATTCCATCCATCAATGGTATGTGTGAAGAACAACTGACGGTAAACATCCTCGAAAACTCCAGTTTCCCTTATTTTCTCGTCGTGATCAGTTCGCGAGACACAAGTACCAGGAGGTAATATATTATCCTACTCTTCTTCTGTGGTATCGATAGCAACGATGCCACGACATAGCTTCATAAGTTGGCACTATGAGACAACGACGACAGTGTACTCTAGCCGGCGCTGGAGAGGTCTACGACCTTCGCTGCAGATTCTCCCCATTTGATGAAGAGCAGACAGCCGGGACACTTCGCACCACTTGCCAAGTTATGTAAGATGTTTGCATGTGTTTATACGATGGTAAAGCTTCAACTGTATTTGCACTACCGCCATGTATTACCTTTTCCTGCTCCTACTCACGCGCCGCCTTCCAGGCGGGATACAAAATTTTCGAACATCCCCTCTCGGAACTACAACAGCAGTCTTCTCCGTTTTACGCGAAGCCTCTTTTGTTGCGTCTGCCACTCGAGTTTGCTTAGTGCCTCCGTATCGCTGGGAAAGGATGTACCATTCGACTGGGTACCAGGGTACGTGGGCATTCAGAATGAAGCAGCAGATGCAGCAGCTAAGGATGTGATATACGCTGTGCTGTAAGGATGCCGCGTGTGGGAACCAAAGACACAACATGAACGTCTAACAGACGTAAATCACCGCTTTGTTTCGTCCATGACACAAATAAAGCCAATGTAAAATAACAGCAGGCCGGGGAGGCCGAGCGGCTCTAGGAGCTACGGTCTGGAACCGCGCTACCGCTGCGGTCGCAGGTTCGAATCCTGCCTCGGGCATGGATGTGTGTGATGTCCTTAGGTTCGTTAGGTTTAAGTAGTTCTAATTTCTAAGGTACTGATGACATCAGAAGTTAAGTCCCATAGTGCTCAGAGCCATTTGAACTTTTGTAAAATAATAGTGGGTACAGTAATATCGACTGTATACAATAAGGTACAAAAACGCAACAGGAAGGTACACTAGATTGCACATTACGCTACGTATAATAAATCCATTCTGGACCTCCACGACCAATCCATTTCCCTACAAACGTTTCATTTAAATAGTTACGCATAGTCATTCCAAAGTTCTTCATTTAAATAGTTAAGCACATTCATTCCAAAGGTGCACCACCATGTTGAAATCATAGCTGCCGCCGAACACCAAGTGGAACGTTTTCTAGTGGGTCAGGCAAAGTATTGCAAAAGGAACTTACGATATAGGCGAGCATTCATCTTGTCTGGCAATAGGTAAGGGCCCAAACCGCTCTCCCCAAGAATCCAGTCCACAGCTTTATGCCAAAGCGTCCCTGAAAGTCATGTTAACAAATGACAAGTGAATTTTGTTCCAACCAATCACGGCTGTTCTGGAGGTTGAAAATAACTTCACGAGAGAAGGTAGATTCGTCAGCTCGTCTCAAATTATTCTTAAAAGTTCGTTGTTTTTCACTTGGTGCAAAAACTATTCACAAAACTATACTCGTAGCACGCACTCTTCCAGTCGCTGGTGTCGAATTAACGTTTAATGATATGAACTGCAGTTTTTCATTGTGAAACACTTCAACAACCAGTCTTTGAGATATCTGCAGCTGCTTCTCAATACGACGGGTACTTCGCCGAGATTTTTGGTGAATGGTTTCAAGAATTGCGTCCTCTGTTTGTGGAGCTCGTGTAGTCCTTGGATGCCTGCACAGCAGAGCAAAACTGGCTGTCGTACTACGCTCCAAAAAGTTGATATGACGTTCAATAGGTTTGCAGCCCCGTGGCGTGCATTGAGAAGGGTTGAATCGCCCAGCAGGTGTCAACAGTGCCAAAGGTTGTCAAGAACTTCGTGCTTTTGCTCACCTCCCTGCGAACTGTCGTTATCGACCGTGAAATGTGCGAGAGTCATCCCAAGGAATGGGGTTGTTTCACTGACGCTCTTTATGACACTCTATGTGGCCTTTTCGTTTAGATCCTGAGCGGCGGTGTGCCTGAAATGTTTTTATCTGCCACTCATAAGAAAACCGCGTGACTGCAACGCTGAGCGTCGCGGTTCTGACCTCCATCGCAGATTCGACGAAAGAAGGGGATGAAATATGGATGAGAAGATCTGTCACTACCTTCCAATCGTGTAATACGTCCACGGTGGCTTTGGACGGAATTTGGCGCTAATGTGACACCATTAACCCACTTTACACGTCACATGAAATTATGAGCTCTGGCTTGTTTCCCGCGTTGTCGACACCTTTCTGTCTGAAGCGTCGTTGACCCCGCAGGACGCCATGCTACGGCACCATGACAGACGAAGCTTGAGGTACCTTTGAACTTCATTTGAAACTTATGAGTCGAAACGGGAAACAGTTACAGGGTTTCGGAAAAGTGATCCTTTAATTCTGTTTCGCAGTGTATTTCGACATACTTCAGCTGAGTGACTTTAGGTAGCTTAACTAGTGTCTGCTGACCGTATGCGAAATTTAAGGTATGTCAAAACGGAGGCCTGGCACGCTGGCGTCTAGGAGTCGGTGAAAAGCTGTCTCTGTTCAGGAACATTTTAAAAGTGCCCAATAAATGTGGGCTGGTGTCACAGAGCGAGTTGCCGAACAGAAGGTTCTTACAGTGACCCTTTGCCGTTTCATTCACTCATGCGCCAACGTCGCATCTGTTGTGATCACGCCAGAGGAAGGCGTGAAACAGGATCGGTGATAAAGCATAAAAATCCATTGATACTTCGGATTACATTCAAATTTCGTCGAATGGTTCTGAAGGGTCTGTTGTGTTTCCATCTTGCAGCCGAGATCAAAAATTGCGGTCGCGCTACACTCAAAAGTGGTGCGACCACGCACGGTACTGTTGCAGGTCCATAGTGCCTTACTGAAGACTCGTCCTGGGGTTGTCAGCAGTGTAACTGGTGGTCAAGAACGTCATCTCGTTGTTTATCGCACTGGGAACTCTCGGCGTCGACCATGAAATGTGTGGGAATCAGTGCCCCAAGGGAAGGGGTGGATTCATTAACGGTCTTTATACCATCCCCGAAAAGTTTTCATGTCAGTTCTGAGCGGCTGTGTGTCTGAAATGTTTTCCTCAGCCACGAATAAGAAAACTGCGTGATTTCAATGCTGGGCATCACAGTTCTGACATCCATCGTAGAGGCGTCAAGACTAAGGCTGAAATGTAGGTAAGCGAGGGTGTGACGATCCCACCATTGCGTGACACGTGCATGATGGCCTTGGGCACATTTGTAGTGAAATGTAGTGTCAACATGGCATCATTAACCCACCTTACAGCTCACACGAACTTCTGACCTCTGGCCCTGTGTCGACAGCTTGCTGTTTGAAGTGTGGCCGAGCCTGAGGGGACGCCACGCTTTTGGACTAATACATAGGAAGCTTGTAGACACCTTTGAGCCAAATTTCAAACTTCTGCGTCACAATGGCTGGGATACAATTACGGATTTAGAAAAAGTGACCTCCGGCGCGGAATTAGCCTAGCGGTCTAGGGCACTGCAGTCATGGACTGAGCGGCTGGTTCGAGTCCTCCCTCGGGCATGGGTATGTGTTTGCCCTTAGGATAATTTAAGTTAAGTAGTGTGTAAGCTTAGGGACTGATGACTTAAGCAGTTAAGTCCCATAAGATTTCACACACATCTGAACATTTTTTGAAAAAAGTGACCCTGTAATTGTGTTGGTGGCTATATATGTGTATTATCAGATGGATAACGTCTAGAGCGGCGTGAGGCTCTTAACAAATGATGATTTTTATGTAGGGAAGATACAGCACTAGAAAATGGCAACCAAATTGCAAGATGAGCTGCAGAGGCACAACACATGGTGCAGAATCTGGCAGTTGAGCGTCAACTTAAATGTAAAGTACTGCTCTTAAGTAGGCACCAGAGCCAATTTCTGTTCGATTACACCATTGTCAGTGAATCACTGAAAACCATAACAGCCGTAAAATGTCATCCTGAAATGGAAGGACCATATAAAACTAGCTGTAGGCAAAACCAGATTCCAGGCAGAGATTCACTGCAAGAATCCCTGAACCTGTAACGCATTCACGAGAGAAGTGATATACAAAACATTCGGACGAGAGATTCTTGAGAATTTCACGTTAGCCTGGGCCGCTACTACGTAAAATTGAGGAGATCCGAAGAGATGCGGCGTGTTTCGTCACAAGTTCGTTTATTAAACAGGACAGCGTTACGGAGATGCTGGACAAACTCAGGTGGCATGTGCTACAAGATAGGCGTTGTGTATCACATCAAGGATTGTTGTTAAGATTCTGATAGTCTATGCTCCTAGAAGCTTACGGCAACATATTAGTTTTTGTTACGTACACTGGTGTCCAAAATTAAAGCAACAAATCTAAATTTTGCAAGGCTGCGTTTATTTTGCCACAAAACAGTGTAAACAAGTGGAAGTAAACCAGACAATGGAAAGAATACAGAACGTAATCAACTGCAACATCACAAAGGTAGATAAAAATGTTCTTCGTTTTTTCCAACTTAACGGGTTTGCACACACATTCTGACAACTGGTTAACGTGCTCAGTATGGGATGTGAGCACCTCTGGCACCAATGCAGACCTGACAACGACGGGACATGCTGTGAATGATGTCGTCACTCTCATGTTGAGGCAATAACACCCATTCTTCCTCCAGAGCTGCTCACAAGTCTTGAAGAATGGGTGGTGGATGCTGACGTCACCCAACCCGTCTCCCTAGTGCATCCCAGACATACTGTATGAGATTCAAAACGAGAGAGAGAGCAAGCCACGCCATGCGTGCAATATCCTCCGTTTCCAAAAAACATCAACCACCAGTGCTCTATGAGGTTGAGCATTATCGTCCATCAATATGAAGTCTGGGCTCCGTGCGTGAGATCCCAAGATCTCTTCACGTTACCTGACAGCAGTTAAATCTTTCTGATTCACTCTTACTTTCATGAAGAGGTGTGCGAGTGGTTAACACAAACCCTGCCCGCACCATTACGGTTCCTCCACGATATCGCTCTCTTTGCACACTGTATGGGTCCCAAAATCGTGTTCCACGTGCCCTCCAGCTGCGAATCAGTCGAGAATCACTCTCCAGACGAAATCGGGACTCATCAGTGGAATGAGCATTGGCCCAACTTTCGACAGTCCAGGTGGTATGTTGACGGCTCCACGACAGTGAAGGCCACTCTGTTGAAGCCTTCTGTACACCGTCTGCCTCGACACAATATGTCCAGCGGATGCTGAGAGGTCAGACGCTAGTTGCAGCACAGTACTAAGGTGGTACGGTCATGCCCTTACAGCCAAATAACGCTCCAATCTCTCTGATGTCACTGGTGGTCGGCCCCGTCCTGGTCTCCGGGATACAGTTTCGATCTCTATAAACTGTCGCCTCATCCGAGAAACAGCAGAACGATTCACATTAAGCCATCGGGTCACATCAGTTTGCGACTGTCCTGCGTCAATTCTTCCTATGGCCCCCCACAGCAGAGAGTCTGCAGGCGTCCTCTCTATGCCATACTGCACCGTCTGTGACTGTGTACACAGAGATTGTGGACGTGGGACTACTTTGCAACCACTACTCCGCTTGATTGGTGCCCTGACGTCTGTGCTGGCGTGGTTGTCCGTTGATCGGAATGCCGTCTTCCGTGCAGAACACGATCGTAACAACATCTGTTGGCAATTTGTATGATTATATCGTGAATTAGACACAGGACGGGGAAATAGCAGTTTGTTGCCAGTGTACATCTCTTGGAATGAGACACACACACACATCCATGCCCGATGCAGGATTCGAACCTGCGACCATAGCGGTCGCTCGGTTCCGGACTGTAGAGCCTAGAACCACTCGGCCTCACCGGCCGGCACGGATTAGGACAGCTCCGCTAGGAATTTGGTGTCTCGTAGAGTCCGTGTCACGAAAAGTGACCCCTTCCCCCACATGGGCGAATTGGGGCACTACCACACTACCAGTTATGTGTCCTTAATTCAACGGTGGTACACAAACGGTGGAATATTTTATGTATAGTTCATGTTCTTAACTAATTTATCAGTCGAAGTAGGAGAGGGTGTTGTACCTACATGATAGAGAGCCTGGGAACACACGATTTTTTTTGGTCGGCACTTCAATCTAGTGTTTAATTTTAAAATCTGATAAAGAGACCGTCTTCGGCAGATTCCGCCATTTTTACAGTTTTTATTGCTGCTAGACATGAGGTTGTGTTTGTACAGCACTTATAAATAGTCTGAGTTCAAAATATTTAACTTCTCTATGATGTAATAAAGCTACTTGGAATCTATTGTTAATTCTTCATTTACAGAAATTTATGGCAAGACAGTGGAATTTGGAGGTTGTCAGTTGCATGTATTAACTTAAAATTTTGGAAAGCATTCTGTAACTGGAGCAAAGCAGCGATCGATATAAATGCGAAAAATCAAATAAAAACAGTCTCTGTCGCGTTTTCAGATTTTTATTTGTTAGCAAGCGGTTTCGGCCCTTTCCTCAGGACATCTTCAGGTCTTTACCCGCCGTTATGGCTGCTGCTGGCGGCAGACGGAGCGAGATCCGTAGAAGTAAGGATACCATTGACATCAATAATTTCAGTACGCGATACCAATGATAATATTACCGAGGACAGCACCACTAAAGCGGAGACATTAACACAGTTTTCCGAAATTCGTTCACCAAAGCAGACGTAGTCAATATTCCAGAATGCGAATGGAGGACAACTGTCAACATGAGTGACTTCGAAGTAGACATCCTCGGTGTGTTACTTCTACGCTCCATCTGCCGCCACCAGCAGCCGTAATGGCGAGGAAGAGCCTAAGACAGTGTGAGGAAATGGCCGAAACCGGTAGCTGACGCATAAAAATCTGAAAACGCTATCTAGACCGTTTTTATTTAGTTTTTAGCATGTATTAACTGACACGACCATTGAAAAGGGTGCCAAATGGCCCTTATGTCAGGCTGGTCAAAGTGACTGTTTTACCAGTATTTGACAAGGTTTTACTGTCATTTAATGTGAGCATACATGGGCAAGAATCCTGGCCTATGTGTTTATGAACAAACAATTATTTATAGTTATTATAAAACGACTGAGTGTGACCGAAAGTTTATAACATTTTTTACTGAATGTTGTTATAATTTATTAGTTTAGTATGGAAAGTAATCAAGCTGAGTCAAATGACATCTGAAGAACATATGAACTACGTAAATTTTGCGCGGACGGGCTTCAGCCATTGTGTATTATACAGTAGTGGAACACTACTGTAGTCAAATGAAGACAGGCACTTTTTGAGTGATGCGGAGGGTTCAGAACACTTTACTTCGAGATCTGGAAGAAGGCAGAGCTACCTCAAGTAACGTGTTCTATTGGTCGTATATGAGGTGGATTTTGGGCGGTGAAAGGCCGCTAGAATAATTTAACTTTCGAAAGGACATTAACTTTCACGAAATCTGATTGTGCTCCAGCTGTAGTGGTTCCTTATTTACGTGACCATTGCGGCACTCCAACCCCAGTTCTCGATACCAGTAATATCACACTACTTTTCTGCGAAGTGACAGACATATTTTTGTGACAATATTCACAGTTGGTTTTGTTAATGTATAGGTACTACTATGTATCGATATATTACAGTGATATGGTTCTTGTGTGTATTCATTCCTGTGAGACTGTCATAATCTTTGACTTACTTGTGAAACGTCCCCTTAGAAAAATTTATGAAAGACTGTGCTGATAAACCTCTTACATTATTTGTTTTTCAAACAGCTGAGCAAAACTGAACTCTCTTTACTTGTTCTGATCAATACTAAACTGACACACAATATTTTTAGCGCAACGCAATCTGACTTTTAATAATCCCTGCAAAAGAATGGCCCTGACTAACAATAACCTATACCTTTCATGAATCACTTACCTCACAAAAATCTTCGTTACTCGAACTACTGCAATACAGCGAGCGCCAATACTGCCAGCTAAATAAAAGATTCTAACTACTGAAGGCACTAACTACTGATAGACATAGTTAGCAAATGAAAGATTTTGATAGAGAACAAACAATGTATTTACCTTAATAGCGTTCAAAAGTCATTATATATATATATATATATATATATATATATATATATATATATATATATATATATATATATATTAGTTCATGACATCCAGTCTTACAAATTTACTGTCTCTGATGGACACACGTCCAGATCATCCGCTCTCAAAACTCCGCCATCTCTCTCCCCACATCCACCACTGCTGGCGGCTCACCTCCAACTGCGAAACGCTATGCACTGCTAACAGCCAACTGCCCAACACTAGAATGGCGACTATTCCAACAATGCAAACCAGCCACAGACTGCACACAGCGCAGTCAATGAATTTCATATAGAGCGCTACATGGAATTACCAACGTAAAAACCTAAACAGCCTACTTACACTTGTAACCGTTTTGGCGCGAATGCGCACAGAGCAGTCTTTGTTTCACTTTGCGGAAGTTAAGTTGTTATTTCGCTTTGTAAAAGAGCAGTCAAGTCTTGTGTTTGGTTAAAGTGGAAATTAAGTATATGAAGATTGATATAAAAAACTGTTTTCTTGATGATGTGACAATTAAGAAGAAGTATATGTGAATTTACAAGAAGTTTAATAAAAATGTGGATCGTGAACACTAAGTCAAAAATTATTTCTACCATACCATTGTTCTGATCTGGGATTGTTTGATCATTAAGAATTTCCTGAAAAACGCATTTGTTAAGTCTTCAAATATTGCTAAAATACAGATCTGGACCTTCTAGCAGTCAAAGTGGAATCACCCTAGAATCAACAAGTTGAGCCATAACAACTTCGACGAAATCTACGTGGGAATGCATTTAAGATAAGTGCCAAAATTAATAAATTTGTTACAGTGACTTCATTATTTCCATTCTGACGATACCATCCAGATTCAACAACTTTGTTGTTGTCCGATAAAGCGAACATATGCTGCGTGAGCAACATAATTAGTCTGATTTCTTATCTACTTTGCAAGTGGTGGTATTGTTAGACAGTTCAGAACATTAACTCTTTCCGGCTGCATTGTGGTATGAAAACTGGACAGATCACGAGTTTATGCCCTTTATCTCTCAAATGGTGATGTGTAAATCCCCACGCTTGACTCTGAATTATTTTGAGCTGGCGAATATTTGATCTATGGTGGTCACGAAACGGATATAGTTTTTCACTTGTCTTGAATGACTATTTAGTTTGGGGGTTCTGGTATCTCTTGTAACGCACTTAACTGAGATTTATTGCGTTTTAATAAAATTATATTTTTCTGTCTGAATTATAACTGTTAATTGTAGGACCATTTTCCAAATATTTGAGATTACTTATTTGAATAAACATTATAGAACATAACTGTGGTGTCGTCTACATCAGTTTCATACTTAGAATAAAATCCTTTTATTAATTATTAGTTTTTTTTATTTAAGATATCTGATTATTTTATTAATCCGCAATTCTAGCCAAAGCATAGACTATTGAGTGCATGATCACCAGTATATATTATTATTTTCAGCGAGTTTAGCTGCAGGGAGTGAAACCAGACACGTATGGCTCGACCCAACTAATTTATCGAGTCATCCTTTTAAACAGAACCGTTTACAGTCCAGTTACCTTGATATATCAATATGTAAGGAAAGCCTCCCCTTAATCCTGGCATGCAGTCTCCCTGCTTGCTTCCCAAGTGTCAAAACTAAAAGTAAAATGCTAAGCTTTAAATAGGTGAAAATTGCGGCCATCAGTGATAAGTGTGACACTTCTTAAACAAATAGTGACCAAGAAAAAAATCTAAAGACTAAAAAAATATGAAATTACGAAATCACATAAGTAAACAAAGAATAAAGCTGTAATAAACCGTTAAAAGCAAAATTGCAAATTTTTTGTAGACATATTTATATTAAGCCTTTTTATATGGTTTATATAACTATAAAATGCGATATGACCATAAATAATTTAATCAACTAAGTGTCATCATAATATTAGCATTACACATTGAAAATACGAATTCTCCATGGTCATTCGAATCCCTTGGCCGCAGTTTCATCTATCTGAAGCTTGGCATTGCCTTTAATATTTAGTTTTTGACAAACGTGCTTGAGAAGCAAGCAGGACGACTGTGGGCCAACTGCTAGAAGTTACCATTATATTTTAAGATTGAGCTTAATACCATACGCTTGCCATCATGTTGTTGTTGTGGTCTTCAGTCCTGAGACTGGTTTGATGCAGCTCTCCATGCTACTCTATCCTGTGCAAGCTTTTTCATCTCCCAGTACCTACTGCAACCTACATCCTTCTGAATCTGCTTAGTGTATTCATCTCTTGGTCTCCCTCTACGATTTTTACCCTCCACGCTGCCCTCCAATACTAAATTGGTGATCCCTTGATGCCTCAGAACATGTCCTACCAACCGATCCCTTCTTCTGGTCAAGTTGTGCCACAAACTTCTCTTCTCCCCAATCCTATTCAATACTTCCTCATTAGTTATGTGATCTACCCATCTAATCTTCAGCATTCTTCTGTAGCACCACATTTCGAAAGCTTCTATTCTCTTCTTGTCCAAACTATTTATCGTCCATGTTTCACTTCCATACATGGCTACACTCCATACGAATACTTTCAGAAATGACTTCCTGACACTTAAATCAATACTGGATGTTAACAAATTTCTCTTCTTCAGAAACGCTTTCCTTGCCATTGCCAGCCTACATTTTATATCCTCTCTACTTCGACCATCATCAGTTATTTTGCTCCCCAAATAGCAAAACTCCTTTACTACTTTAAGTGCCTCATTTCCTAATCTAATTCCATCAGCATCACCCGACTTAATTAGACTACATTCCATTCTCCTTGTTTTGCTTTTGTTGATGTTCATCTTATATCCTCCTTTCAAGTCATTGTCCATTCCCTTCAACTGCTCTTCCAAGTCCTTTGCTGTCTCTGACAGAATTACAATGTCATCGGCGAACCTCAAAGTTTTTATTTCTTCTCCATGAATTTTAATACCTACTCCGAATTTTTCTTTTGTTGCCTTTACTGCTTGCTCAATATACTGATTGAACAACATCGGGGAGAGGCTACAACCGTGTCTTACTCCCTTCCCAACCACTGCTCCCCTTTCATGTCCCTCGACTCTTATAACTGCCATCTGGTTTCTGTACAAATTGTAAACAGCCTTTCGCTCCCTGTATTTTACCCCTGCCACCATTAGAATTTGAAAGAGAGTATTCCAGTCAACATTGTCAAAAGCTTTCTCTAAGTCTACAAATGCTAGAAACGTAGGTTTGCCTTTCCTTAATCTTTCTTCTAAGATAAGTCGTAAGGTCAGTATTGCCTCACGTGTTCCAGTGTTTCTACGGAATCCAAACTGATCTTCCCCGAGGTTGGCTTCTACTAGTTTTTCCATTCGTCTGTAAAGAATTCGTGTTAGTATTTTGCAGCTGTGACTTATTAAGCTGATGGTTCGATAATTTTCACATCTGTCAACACCTGCTTTCTTTGGGATTGGAATTATTATATTCTTCTTGAAGTCTGAGGGTATTTCGCCTGTTTCATACATCTTGCTCACCAGATGGTAGAGTTTTGTCAGGACTGGCTCTCCCACGGCCGTCAGTAGTTCCAATGGAATATTGTCTACTCCGGGGGCCTTGTTTCGACTCAGGTCTTTCAGTGCTCTGTCAAACTCTTGACGCAGTATCATATCTCCCATTTCATCTTCATCTACATCCTCTTCCATTTCCATAATATTGTCCTCAAGTACATCGCCCTTGTATAGACCCTCTATATACTCCTTCCACCTTTCTGCTTTCCCTTCTTTGCTTAGAACTGGGTTTCCATCTGAACTCTTGATATTCATACAAGTCGTTCTCTTATCTCCAAAGGTCTCTTTAATTTTCCTGTAGGCGGTATCTATCTTAGCCCTAGTGAGATAGGCCTCTACATGCTTACATTTGTCCTCTAGCCATCCCTGCTTAGCCATTTTGCACTTCCTGTCGATCTCATTTTTGAGACGTTTGTATTCCTTTTTGCCTGTTTCACTTACTGCATTTTTATATTTTCTCCTTTCATCAATTAAATTCAATATTTCTTCTGTTACCCAAGGATTTCTACGGGCCCTCGTCTTTTTACCTACTTGATCCTCTGCTGCCTTCACTACTTCATCCCTCAAAGCTACCCATTCTTCTTCTACTGTATTTATTTCCCCCATTCCTGTCAATTGCTCCCTTATGCTCTCCCTGAATCTCTGTACAACCTCTGGTTCTTTTAGTTTATCCAGGTCCCATCTCCTTAAAATCCCACCTTTTTGCAGTTTCTTCAGTTTTAATCTACAGGTCATAACCAATAGATTGTGGTCAGAGTCCACATCTGCCCCTGGAAATGTCTTACAATTTAAAACCTGGTTCCTAAATCTCTGTCTTACCGTTATATAATCTATCTGATACCTTTTAGTATCTCCAGGGTTCTTCCATGTATACAACCTTCTTTCATGATTCTTAAACCAAGTGTTAGTTATGATTATGTTGTGCTCTGTGCAAAATTTGACCAGGCGGCTTCCTCTTTCATTTCTGTCCCCCAATCCATATTCACCTACTATGTTTCCTTCTCTCCCTTTTCCTACACTCGAATTCCAGTCACCCATGACTATTAAATTTTCGTCTCCCTTCACAATCTGAATAATTTCTTTTATTTCATCATACATTTCTTCAATTTCTTCGTCATCTGCAGAGCTAGTTGGCATATAAACTTGTACTACTGTAGTAGGTGTGGGCTTTGTATCTATCTTGGCCACAATAATGCGTTCACTATGCTGTTTGTAGTAGCTTACCCGCATTCCTATTTTCCTATTCATTATTAAACCTACTCCTGCGTTACCCCTATTTGATTTTGTGTTTATAACCCTGTAGTCACCTGACCAGAAGTCTTGTTCCTCCTGCCACTGAACTTCACTAATTCCCACTATATCTAACTTCAACCTATCCATTTCCCTTTTTAAATTTTCTAACCTACCTGCCCGATTAAGGGATCTGACATTCCACGCTCCGATCCGTAGAACGCCAG
The DNA here is from genome assembly GCF_021461385.2 of Schistocerca piceifrons. NCBI lineage: Eukaryota > Metazoa > Arthropoda > Insecta > Orthoptera > Acrididae > Schistocerca > Schistocerca piceifrons. The sequence continues at coordinate 848,725,579 of NC_060149.1, read as the reverse complement.
TTTTCTTTCTCCTGATAACGACATCCTCTTGAGTAGTCCCCGCCCGGAGATCCGAATGGGGGACTATTTTACCTCCGGAATATTTTACCCAAGAGGACGCCATCATCATTTAATCATACAGTAAAGCTGCATGCCCTCGGGAAAAATTACGGCTGTAGTTTCCCCTTGCTTTCAGCCGTTCGCAGTACCAGCACAGCAAGGCCGTTTTGGTTATTGTTACAAGGCCAGATCAGTCAATCATCCAGACTGTTGCCCTTGCAACTACTGAAAAGGCTGCTGCCCCTCTTCAGGAACCACACGTTTGTCTGGCCTCTCAACAGATACCCCTCTGTTGTGGTTGCACCTACGGTACGGCTATCTGTATCGCTGAGGCACGCAAGCCTCCCCACCAACGGCAAGGTCCATGGTTCATGGGGGGGCTTCATAGAGGGAAAATATTGCCTAAATGTTTGTCAAATTATTATTTTAACTATGTGTTGTGATATTTTTTTATCTTAGGATGCCCTGAGGGTGGCAGTGCGTACCGAAACCGGTAGCCAGTAGGTAAAAACAGAAAATATGCGACTATAGACTAAAACGAATAAATCATTATCGTCTGACTGGCATTAACAATATAAGTGGGAATTACGGATGTATCTATCCACAGCCAGTTATTTCTGAATGAGCTCAACGCATATTGGAGCTGCCCTTCTTTGAACTTTTTCAATGTCCTCCATCAATTCTATCTGGCAAGGATCCCATACATCACAGCAATACTGTAACAGAGGAGGAATAAGCGTAGTGTAGGCAGCCTCTTTAGTAGACTGTTGCATCTTCTAAACCGTTCTATCAATAAAACGTAGTCATTGGTTTGCCTTGCCCACAACATGACCTATCTGATCGTTTAATTTTAAGTTGTTCATAGGTATTTAGGCGAATTGAAACGCTTTAAATTTGTTTGATTTATCTTTTAAGCAAAATTTAACGGATTTCTTTTTTGATTATGTGGATGACCTCACCCTTTTCCTCATTGAGAGACCATTGTCACTTTTCGCACCATACCAATATGATTTCTGTCATTTTGCCATTTGTTTTGATCTTCTGATGACTTTACTAGACGGTAAATCATAGCATCATATGAAAACAATCTAAGAGGACTACTCAGATTGTCTTCTAGATCGTTCATGTAGATTAAGAACAGTAGAGCGCCTATAACACTTCCTTGGGGAACGTCAGATATCACTTCTGTTTTACTAGGCGATTTTCCTTCGATTACTACGTACTGTGACCTTTCTGGCAGGAAATTACGAATCCAGTCGGGCAACTGAAGCGATGCTCCGTAGGCACCCAACTTTTAAGAAGTGTCTTACGAGGAGCGGTATCAAAAGCCTTATTAAAATCTGGAAATATGGGATCCATTTTACATCCCCTGTCGATAGCACTCATTACCCTGTGTGAATAAAGGGCTAATTGTTATTTGCCGAATCCGTGCTGATTGTGTGTCGAGAGGCCGTCACCTTCGAAATAACTCATAATGTTTGAACGCAATATATGTTCCAAAATCCTTCTGAAAATCGACGTTTGTGATATGGATCAGTAATTCAGTAGATTACTCCTATTTCCTTTCTTGAATATTGTTGTAACCTGTGCAACTTTCCATTCTCTTCGAATGAATATTCCGTCGAGCGAGCGGTTGTATGGGATTGCTAAGTATATGGCTATTGCATCAGCATACTCTGAAAGGAATCTTATTGGTATGCTATCTGGACCAGATGACTTCCCTTTATTAAGTGCTTTAAGCTGCTTCGCTACACAGCGGATATCTACTTCTAAGTCATTCATATTGACAGTTGTTCTCGATTAGAATTCTGGAATATTTACTTAGTCTGCTTTGGTAAACGAATTTCGGAAAACTATGTTTAACATCTCCGCTTCAGTGGTGCTGTCATTGGCAATATTATCATTCGTATAGTGTTGTGAAATTACTGATTGTGTCTTGACTCTGTGTACTTTACATACAATCAAAATCTATTTCGATTTTCTGTCTGATTTCGAGGCAGACTTTTGCTGTGGAAGTTATTAAAAGCACCTTGCATTGAAGATCAATAAAACATAACCAATCTTGATGATTTTGCGTGGTTTTAAATTTGACGTTCTTTCTTCGTTGCTTCTGCAACAGTGTTCTGATGAGTTTAGATTACCATGGTGGATCGGTACCATCTTTTATTAATTTATTACGTATAAATATCTCAATTGCCTCTGATGCTATTTCTTTGAATTTAAGCTACATCTGGTCTAAATTTACATACTTAGTTGGCAACGAGTGGAGACTCTCTCTTAGGAAGGCGTTATGCGAATTTTTATGTACTTTTTTAAATAGATGTATTTTTGGTTTATTTCTGGTGCCTTTAGATGCTACAGTATTCAGTCTCGCTACAACGACCTTGCGGTCAGTAATCCCTGTATGCGTCATGATGCTCCCTACTTGCTGATAATTATCTGTTGCTAAGGGGTCAAGTATGTTTTCGCAACCATGTACACTTCTAGTAGTCTCCAGAACTAACTGCTCAAAATAATTTTCTGGGAAAGCATGTAGTACAATTTCTGACGATCTTTTATACCTACCACTAGCTTTGAATGTATATTTTCACTAAGATATCGAGGGTAGACTGAAGTCATCACCAATTATAGTTGCAGGAGTGCGGTGCCTATTTTTGATGAGTCCCAAGTTTTCATTGAAATGTTCAGTAATTGAATCACCTGAGTCGGTGAGTTGGTAAAGGGAACCAACTATTAATTCATTCACAACACAGCTACAATAATTAACAATTACAATTCTGATTATTGTTATGTCTACCATGTTTCTGCGTTCGTCCTCGCCCCCTTTGAAACTGAAGCCCTTTTTGCAGTTTCCCTAGACCCTCTAACATAAAAAATTTCCAATTCTATTCCACAGAGCCTACGATACCCGTATAGCCGCCTGCTGCGTGTAGTGGACATCTGACCTATTAAGCGGAAACCGAAAGCCCAGCACTCTCTAGCGTAAGGCGAGGTATCTGCAACGTTCACGGTCGCAGAACCGTCTGAGCCTCTCATTCATCCCTCGACTCGGCTCTGTAGCAAAGATTCGCAATCGGTCGTGTGACAGCGTAGTGTTTGGAGTTTACTCATGATTTGCTCGAAACGTGTTATTATACTTACCTCTAAAACTGGTACTAGTCCAGATTTAGCTGACAAAGCTAACGAGTAAGGACACTAGCGTTGTAGGCTTAATGCGTGAAAACAGAAAGGGGTTAACGAGAAATGAAAAACTGAAGAAAGATGAATACCTCACGGCAAAAGAAAGAAGCAGATGCTGATAAAATATAAAGACAAGAGGAACGTCGTGATGGTTAGCACGTTCCATGGCGATGCATTCCAAGAAGTAAACTAAAAGAATGGCATCCTGCAAAAACGAAATGATCTCACCGATTACAACAAGAATAAGGGAGGTATGGAGAGGAGCAAATACCAGTCTCAAAGCTACCAGGTAGCTGGGAGCACAGTGGAAAAACATTATCAGAAGATTTTTTGTCATATGGTGGTCGTTGCATACGTTGTGTACATTAAAAACAACTGCGGGAAATGCAGACTGAAGGTCTCTGGGAACAGTTGGACGTATCCTCTCCACAACAACAGTCATCAACTGGACTCCCACCTCGAACACCTAAAACGTCTCTTCCGATAGTGAAGCATTTTCCGACATTTATGCAAGCACAACGAAGATGAGAATGCATAAGAAAATGCCTTTGGAAAGAGACATTTTACTGGTGTGCAGAATATGAAGTTCCTTTAAGTGAGTACCACGTTTCAAAATATTTCACACAGAAAATGACCTGCCTTACGTGAAAATGAAATTTCATTCTCCTCTTTAATGCACTGACCTCGATCCTAATCTACTTTAGTTTTGGTACATTACTCAGATCAACAAAGGCATGTTTTCATGAGCGAGCAAGGCACGTGGCTCAACTGCTCAAACCAGCACGTGGGAAATTGCCCACTGCGGCAGAGGAGCGCGCACGAAAAATACCTTCTTAGGAGTTCAGTCAAAACGTGTTTTATCTCTTAGGAAACTCGAAAGACTGCGGTTTAGTGTATTTGTGTTTACGGAAAACTTAGATGTTTCCTTGCTGCGCGTTATTACCTTCGTATAAAAGCGAGGAGCTTCTGAAAGAGGTGGTCAGGTTGCAGACAATATCGGAAATCCTATAGGGGCGCGTCGTTACTCGGCGCTGACCGTGGCTCGTGTGTCCATGATAACGGCCTGCTCTCGTTACACCGTCGTTATAGCCGCAGCTGCCTCTGCCTCTCCTGTCACCGATACTCCCGGCTTTCTCCGCACTTCAGCCCAGACGTCGCCTGACAGACTTTCTTGCAAAAGGGTCGAAGAACTCCAGCAGCGTTAAGATCGAATTCTAAAACATCATCCAGACTTCCCTACGAATTGAAGATGAATTTATCTTTGCATTTTATATAGCATACATCGAATGTGGAAAGTAAAAAGCTACTGAAGCTCTACAATCAAATTTTCAGCACACCATGATAATTCCCCGTGTAAACTATTTTAACAAGTGTTTACTTGTATTAGGTCGCTTTCTTGTCTGTTTATCTGCTCGGTACAAATACTGCAATTCATTTTAAACTAACCACGCGGTGAGTTAGAGACGTGAAGCTTTCAACATAGGTCAGAACCAGATGACTGTACAGTATTATCTCGGTTCCTTGTCTGGTGTGTGGCGGAAAGTACTTGGTTGGCTCTGAGCACTATGGGACTTAACATCTATGGTCATCAGTCCCCTAGAACTTAGAACTACTTAAACCTAACTAACCTACGGACATCACACAACACCCAGCCATCACGAGGCAGAGAAAATCCCTGACCCCGCCGGGAATCGAACCCGGGAACCCGGCGTGGGAAGCGAGAACGCTACCGCACGACCACGAGATGCGGGCAAGTACTTGGTGCACCACTGCTATTTATCACGTTTCCTGTTCCAGTTGCGCTTGTTCAGCGGTAAGAACGGTTGCCGATAAGCCTTCGCGTCATCTCAAACATCAGTAAATTTTACCTTCACAGTCTCGTCGCGAGATATGAGTTGGCGGAAGCAAATTGTTGTTGGGCTCAGGTGAAAAGTAACGGAACCTGAAATTTACCACATGTCTCTGCTGTAATCTCTTCAAAAAGTGTGAAATTTACTAAAACGTTTTACACGCACAAGGCAATGACAAGAAAATAATTATTTAGAAAAAACTTTTTAACGTAACACGCTTTTAAAACGAACTAAGGAGCATAAAATAATTTCTTCTAACCCAGAACAGATTCCTAACCCCATAAAAATAGTCCCGAAAATTTGTGTTTGTGAATTTTTAGTGGCTATGAGAGTAATTGTAAACTTTAAAACGAAAAACGAGCGGCGCATGCAACAGATGATAATGAGTGTAGAGAGCAGATGTCTTTGACAAAAATCACACAACGATTCATATTATTTGTAGTGCAATAAAACTGGTAATGACTTTGGTGAACTATTCGTGTATCAATTATCTATTGCATGCCCCTATGTTTTTCGTTTTCAGTTTTACAAGTATTGTCACAGCTATTAATAATTCATAAGTACAAATCTTCAGGACTATATTTATGGTAATCTGTATGGGGCTGGAAGAAATTATTTTATACTTTTTAGTTCCTTTTAAAAAGTGCTGTATCAAGAAGTCTTTTTATTTAAATAATTTTTTCTTACTTTATCTTACTTTTGGACTGTAATCTAAAGTGGATAAGAAATTTGCTTTAAATTTTTGTTAATTTCCTCATAAATATCATTTATTTTATTAATCTCTATGATTTTCATTGAATGAACGAGCGTGCAAGATCCTTTACAGTTATGCTGCACAAATCTCCTTTCGAATGCAGAAAATTCTATTATAGACTCCGTTTACAGGAAAAACGGATGAATATTTTTATCGAATAAAATACAAGTGATTCCTTTATCGAAAACTAGGTGTAAAACGTACATACACTGACAGAAAATAAAATCCTAACACCAAGAAATAATTAAAGTAGAGAAACGGAACTTCGGGAGTACATTTGTTTAGGTAAATTACTTAAGTGATTCACTTTGCACATTGACAGGTTGACGTAAGTCCGAGAAAAGCGATAGCTAATGTGAAACGCTGGTTCATTAGTAACCGGTGTAGCCACCAGAATGTTGACTGCAAACATGCAAACGTCCAATCATTGTACAGATGCTGGATGTGAGATGGAGTTCCATGTCTGCTGCAGTTGGTTGGTCAATACAGGTACGGTTAAAGCTGGTTGCGGATCACGCTGGAGTTGTCGTCCGATGATGTCCCATACGTGCTGGACTGGAGACAGAACTGGTGATCGAGTAGACCAAGGCAACATGTCGACACTGCGTAGAACATGTTGGGTTAGAACAGTGGTATGTGGGCGAGACCTATCCTGTTGGAAAACACTCCCTGGAATGCTGTTCATGAATGATAGCACAATAAGTCGAATCACCAGATTGACAAAGACATATGAAGTGAGGGTGCTCCTGCTGTCATACGAAATCGCACCCAAGACCATAATTCCAGGTGTAGGTACAGTGTGTGTAAGCACATGTCTAAGAACATGCTGGGTTACAACAATGCTATGTGGGTAAGAGCTATCCTGTTGGAAAACATCCCCTGGAATGCTGTTTAGCATATCGGGTCGGATCACAAGACTGACATACGCACTTGAAGTCGGGGTGCTCCTGCTGTCATACGAAATCGCACCCAAGACCATAATTCCAGGTGTAGGTACAGTGTGTCTAAGCACATGTCGGGTTACAACAGTGCTATGTGGGTGACAGCTATCCTGTTGGAAAATAGCCCCTGGAATGCTGTTCAGCACATCGGGTCGGATCACCAGACTGACATACACACTTGAAGTCAGGGTGCTCGTGCTGTCATACGAACTCACACCCGAGATAATACTTCCAGGTGTTGAGCCTGTCTAAGCCGCAGACAGGTTGGTTGTAAGCGCTCACATGGCCTCCTCCTAACGCACGGCCATCACTGGCACTGACGCAGAACTGGCTTTCATCAGAAAACACTATCTACTCCCCATTCCAATCAGTCCCCGCTTGACACACTGAAGCCGTAAACGGTGGTGGTTTGGGGTCAGTGAAATACACGCTACAGGAAGTCTAGCTCTCAGCTATCCTTGAAGTAACCGATTTGTAACAGTTCGTTGTGTCGCTGCGGTGCCAACTGCTGATCGAATCGCTGCTGCAGGTGTTGCACGATGCTCCAGACCCATATGCAAAACATGGCGATCTTCCCTCTCGGTAGTGCCATGTGGCCACGTGGCCCATCTTCTTGAGACCGCACCTTCCTGTGATCACCGCTGCCAGCAATCATGTATAGTGGCTACATTCCTGCGAAGTCTTTCTGCAGTATCGCGAAAGGAACATCAAAATTATCGTAGCCCTACTACACGACCTCGTTCAAACTTGGTGACCTGTGATAAGGCTGTCTTCGTTGTCTTAAAGGCATTCTTGATCAACATTAACGCACTTCGTCCAGCCTCAATGATCACTAACTCTTACTAACGTTACAGCGCGTATTTAAAGGAAACCTGATTTGCATTCTCTTCGTGGCGCTACTAGCAACGCTCTTATACGACTGGTGCGAAATTTGAGTAGATGTTATCTTTCAGGTGTAGAAACACGCCTATCTCGCACAACTCCTTCTTGGTGTTGTGACTTTTTTCCGTCAGTGAATAATTGGTATGGTTTCTTAGAGCATTACGTTGCCATTCTTTCCTTACCATAGGAAACTTTTTCAACAGTACTTGCTGTTACTACTCTAGATTGACTAAACGAAACTACATCATCAGCATTTTAGAGTTTCAAATAGCATACGACTGTAGAGACAGATCAACCGTACACTTCGCACTCCGTGAGTTCAACATAGATAACATAACTATTAACTCAATCATACAAACCGTCACAAATACCAAATACAAAGAAATTTTATGAACAAACATTTGAAAGAAAACAAATACTGACAAGCAGTCGAGCTACCCCTGTTTTTGTAACTGCGGTTCAGGTGCAGGATAATTTGAACTGAAGGAAGCCACAAAACAATCCGAAACAAGTAACCAAGACGACTTTCGAACCAGAAACAAACGAATTAAAGTTATCCGCCTTACATTTTCAGGATGCCTACCAACTATTGTTAAAGAAATAAATTCAGACATTATTCAAGACGATCTTATGGAAAAAGTTACAAACTGCAGGACAATGCCGTGATGATGTTATAGAGTGACAGGGGTGATAGTAAAGGGTAAATGTATCAATCTGAGGCAAGGGATCCTGGTCCAGTTACGACCGAGTCGAAAGTTACAATCGAAAATGGTTCTGATACCTCTGACCGTGGACAACATATACTGGTAATTTTGTTGGTAAGGTTGTATATTAGGCAACTTTCAGATGTGGTAGTATGGACTAAAATAAGAAAAAAATCTAGTAAAGGTGAGCCCTAAAATGCGTACCAAAAGAGATAGATGCACTTGTACAGCAGAATGGATGTGTTCACAGTATCGAAGACGAATAAGTGCTCATAACTCTTAAAGTATGCATTTTAGAGCCCATGTGTCCTAGTCATTTTTTTCCTGTTTTGGTAATAATACCAGCTCTGAAAGTTGCCTAGCTACAACCTAACAAGCAAAAGTACCGGTAGTAGAGAGTGCCCCATTATCGGATAGTTCCCACGTATCGGATAGTAAGGTTTCTAATCAGGTTACGACCGCGCTCTGTTGGAAGTGGCAGGAAATGTTAAGTATTGGTCCGCTGAGACGCCATTTTGAGTTTTGCGGCAGTGCGCAGCGTGCTTTCTGGTGAAGTGGTTGCCTGAGTGCATTCGGAGTTTGGAAATATTCTGCAGAGTTCACTATACGCACAGACATTGTCTAAATGTAAGTGTATACAGTTTCATGTTATATACAGGGTGGTCCATTGATAGTGACCGGGCCAAGTATCTCACAAAGTAAGCATTAAACGAAAAACTACAAAGAACGAGACTCGTCTAGCTTGAGGGGGGAAACCAGATGGCGCTATGGTTGGCCCGCTAGATGGCGCTGCCATAGGTCAAACGGATATGAACTGCGTTTTTTAAAATAGGAACCCCCATTTTTTATTTCATATTCGTGTAGTACTCAAAGAAATATGAATGTTTTAGTTGGACCACTTTTTTCGCTTTGTGATAAATGGCTCTGTAATAGTCACAAACGTATAAGTAATCACGTAAGATTCCGCCAGTGCGGACGGTATTTGCTTCGTGATACATTACCCATGTTGAAATGGACCGTTTACCAATTGCGGAAAAGATCGATATCGTGTTGATGTATGGCTATTGTGATCAAAATGCCCAACGGGCGTGTGCTATGTATGCTGCTCGGTATCCTGGACGACATCATCCAAGTGTCCAGACTGTTCACCGGATAGTTACGTTATTTAAGGAAACAAGGAGTGTTCAGCCACATGTGAAAATTCAACCATAACCTGCAACAAATGATGATGCCTAAGTAGGTGTGTCAGCTGCTGTTGCGGCTAATCCGCACATCAGTAGCAGACAAATTACGTGAGAATCGGGAATCTCAAAAACGTCAGTTTTGAGAATGCTACATCAACGTCGATTGCACCCGCACCATATTTCTATGCACAATGAATTGCATGGCGACGACTTTGAACGTCGTATACAGTTCTGCCACTGGGCACAAGAGAAATTACGGAACAAATGGTTCAAATGGCTCTGAGCACTATGGGACTTAACATCTGAGGTCATCAGTCCCCTAGACCTTAGAACTACTTAAACCTAACCAACCTAAGGACATCACACACATCCAACCCCGAAGCAGGATTCGAACCTGCGACCTAGCGGTCGCGCGGTTTCAGACTGTAGCGCCTAGAACCGCTCGGCCACTTCGGCCGGCAATTACGGGACGATGACAGATATTTTGCAAGAGTTCTATTTAGCGACGAAACGTCATTCACCAACAGCGATAACGTAAACCGGCATAATATGCACTATTGGGCAACGGAAGATCAACGATGGCTGCAACAAGTGGAACATCAGCGACCTTGGCTGGTTAATGTATGGTGCGGCATTGTGGGAGGAAGGATAATTGGTCCCCATTTTATCGATGGCAATCTAAATGGTGCAATATATGCTGATTTCCTACGTTATGTTCTATCGATGTTACTACAAGATGTTTCACTGCATGACAGAATGGCGATGTACTTCCAACATGATGGATGTCCGACACATAGCACGCGTGCGGTTGAAGCGGTATTGAATAGCATATTTCATGACAGGTGGATTGGTCGTCGAAGCACCATACCATGGCCCGCACGTTCACCGGATCTGACATCCCCGGATTTCTTTCTGCGGAGAAAGTTGAAGGATATTTGCTATCGTGATCCACCGACAACGCCTGACAACATGCGACAGCCCATTGTCAGTGCATATGCGAACATTACGGAAGGCGAATACTCGCTGTTGAGAGGAATGTCGTTACACGTATTGCCAAATGCATTGAGATTGACGGACATCATTTTGAGCATTTATTGCATTAATGTTGTATTTACAGGTAATCACGCTGTAACAGCATGCGATCTCAGAAATGATAAGTTCACAAAGGAACATGTATCTCATTGGAACAACCGAAATAAAATGTTCAAACGTACCTACGTTCTGCATTTTAATTTTAAAAACTTACCCGTTACCAACTGTTCGTCTAAAATTGTGAGCCATATGTTTGTGACTATTACAGCGCCATCTATCACAAAGCGAAAAAAGTGGTCCAACTAAAACATTCACATTTCTTTACGTATTACAGTAATACGTAATAAAAAATGGGGGTTCCTATTTAAAATATCGCAGCTCATATCCGTTTGACCTATGGCAGCGCCATCTAGCGGGCCAATCATAGCGCCATCTGGTTTCCCCCTTCAAGCTAGACAAGTTTCGTTCCTTGTAGTTTTTTCGTTTGACGCTTATTTCATGAGATATTTGGCCCGGTCACGATCAATGGATCACCCTGTATAGTGGGAAAGCGTATAGTTTCATCTTATAAATAATAGTTCGAAATAATGTATTTGTTAAATACTGTCTTTGTTATATGCTGGTCTTTCCTTTCAAGCGTGGGTTCCTTTTATCGGATAGTGGGAGAGTTCTATTTATCGGATATCCGATAGTTGTCTTTGCTTTTTTTTTACGTACGTTATATTTCTTTTGTAAATGTCATTGTCGAAACCAATCAAGAAAAGTAAACAATGGGACCCGCGAGCAATGTGAGAAACAGTAAATGCCGTTAGAGGGACGAAATGTGGGTACTTAAAGCAGCAAACACCTACCCCGTTCCCAAATCAACCATAGAAGATTATGTGTAGAACAAAACTGAAAGTGTTGAAACTTTGTAAAAAAAAAAAAAACACAGGAAAGTCTTGTGTGTTAGGAAATGACTTTGAACAAGAATTGGTACGTTACTGTAAAATAATGGAAAGTAGGTATTTTGGGTTACGCTCATGTGACGCAAGGAAACTTGCTTTCCAATTAGCATTGAAAATTGACATTGAACATCTGTTCGCGCTTTAAAAAGGAGCAGCGGGAAAAAAGTGGCTTAGATATTTTATAAGGCGTCATCCCTGTCTTAGTTTAAGAAGACCATAGTCCATTTCTTTGGCTAGAGCTAAAGGTTTGTAAAAAAAAAAAAAAAACGTTGATTTCTTTTTCGACCTTCTGGAACCTGAGCTAGAAAATATCGGTTTCAATCCTGCCAAAGGGTTTAACGTAGACGAAACGGGAATAACCGTCTTTCAAAATCGACATACAAAAGTTATTAGTTTAAAGGGCAAAAAGCAGTTAGGAAGTTTGTTATCACAAGAAAGAGGATCCCTCATGACATCGGTGACATGAATGAGTGCAGTTGGCATGTTTGTTCCGCCGCTGATTGTCTTTCCTCGTAAAAATATGAAAGCGGAATTGTTGAACGGTTGTCCTCCAGGAACAACTGCGAGCTGTCAGCCCTCAGGATGGATTCAGCTCCATATTTTTACAGTACGGTTCAAGCACTTCCATCAGTTTACAAAACCATCTACCGACAGCCCAGTTATTTCTCCCATATGAGGAACATCGACCTCCCACACCGGGAACATCGACGTGATTGAACCAGCTCGGAAACATGTTGTCATAATTGTGTGTCTAATACCACACACAACACACAAACTTCAGCCAGTAGATGTAGCCTTCATGGGACCATTCGAAGCATATTACAGCCAAGAAATAGATTCCTGGTTGTCTAACCATCCCTTCAGGGCAATTACAGCATATCAAGTCGGGTAATTGATTGGGAAGGCGTATGCTAAGTGCGCAAATCTTGAAATTGCGATGAGTGGTTTCAAAAAATTCGGCACAATCCCCCTTAACAGAATTGTTTTTTTTCAGAACTGGACTTTATCCAATTGGGCGATGGGCACCATTCAAAGCAAATTACGGCCAAGAAATAGATTCCTGGTTGGCGAAGAGTTCTCGGGCTTCCAGCCGGGTGGCGGTGTCTTCAAACTGCGACGTTTCGACGAGTGACATACTCATCATCTTCTGGCCAAGTGCCGAGACTTTGCGGATGCCGGTCCCTTTATACCTGCGGTGTGCCCCCCACCACATGGCCGCGGGAGGCTGGGTCCAGAGGAGCTGGCGGGCGGGGTGGAGGGGGAAGCGGGTGCGCCGTTCGTGTCTCCGTCAGAGCATTCTGATCACGTCTCGTAAGCTGGACGGTTCTTGTTGCGTTCCTGGCGTATTGCGGCTAATGCTGGATTCCAGGCCGCGCTCAGTTGATAGCCTTCGTCCCTGTTCACAAGATTCTCGTGAACCCGTATTTCTATTGATTCTTTAATGACGCTATCCCAATAGCTCCCGGCTCGGCACAGCACCCTGGTGTTTTCGAAATCAAAGGTGTGGTTTTCTTTGGTGCTATGTTAAGCTATAGCAGATTTCTCTATCTGTCCAAGTCGAACATGCCTGATGTGTTCCTCGCACCTTTTAGAAATGCAGCGCTGCGTTTGACCAATGTACTGTACACCACATTCGTAGGCAATGCTGTATATACCAGGTGTGTTTAGTTTGAGTGGGTCTTTAGCTGAGCCCAGCAGCTCTTTCGTCTTCGGCGGTGGTCGGAAGACGGTATTTATGTTTGATTTTCTTAATAGCCTCCCGATTTTGGCTGATGTGGGCCCCAAATATGGAAGAAAGGCGAGTTTCTTGTTAACTTCCTCTTCCTCTTCCTGAAATTTGTCAGCCTGTCTCCTCTTGAAGGCCCTGCCAATCTGTGTTTCACTGTACCCGTTTTTCCGAAATACCTCTCTTGGGTGGTGTAATTCGTCTGAGAGGCTTTCTTTGTCACAAATGACGTGCGCCCTATGTACCAATGTGGTTAGTACTAACTGGCGTTGCGCCGGATGCTGGCAGCTGGTTGCATGGAGGTACACGTCTGTGTGTGTCTTTTTTCTATTTACTGAATGGCCCAGCGTGCCATCCGCTTTCTTCCTGATCAGTATGTCCAGGAATGGAATACAGCCATTCTCTTCTACTTCCATCGTGAAGGTGATATTCTCATGTATGCCGTTTAGGTGGTCCATAAACTCCTCCAGTGCCTGCCTGCCATGCTGCCAAATTACGAAAGTGTCGTCCACATAGCGGAAGAAGTGCCTGGGTTTACGGTGAGCAGTTTGTAGTACCACCTCCTCAAAGTGTTTCATATAAAGATTCGCGATCCCTGGAGCAAGGGGAGATCCCATGGCCACTCCATCCACTTGTTCATAATGCTCTCCATTGCACTTGAAGTAGGTGGCCGTAAGTGAATATTCAAAGAGCTTCACTGTTTCAGGCTCGAAGTGCTGATTAAGGAGCGCCAAGGCGTCTTGTAGCGGTACTTTTGTGAACAAGGAGGTGACGTCGAAGCTCACGAGTAGGTCATCACTCTGTATTCGGATGTCCTTCAGTATTCTAACGAAATCTGCGGAGTTTTTCACGTGATGACTGCAGTGTCCCACCAGTGGTTTCAATAGTGTCGCCAGGTATTTGGCCAGTCCATAACTGTGCGAGTTGATAGTGTCCAGAATCGGCCGTAGAGGCACCCCATCTTTGTGAATCTTGGGCAATCCATACAGGCGCGGTGTCGTTGGCGCTCTGGGATACAGCCGTTTCTGCACTGCCTCTGGTAGATCTGAGTCCTTCAGTAGCGCCACGGTTTTCCTGGTCATCGTCGATGTAGAATCCTTGTTGAGTTTCCTGTAGGCTGGGTCTTGCAGCAGAGAGCAGATTTTCTGTTGGTAGTCGACTGTGCGAATCAGCACCGTCGCATTTCCCTTGTCTGCTGGGAGGACCATGATGTCAGCATCATCCCTCAGTGCGCGGATAGCCTCTAGCTCCGGCGCAGTAATGTTGGCTTTAGGGAGTCGTGACTTGTCGATGATCCTGCAGGTCTCCCTTCGGATCTGCTCAGCTTCCTCCTTGGATAGGCCCCGGATTGCTTCCTCTATGCTGCTGATGATGTCCCGTTTCGGTATGGTCCTTGGTACAGGTGCAAAGTTCAACCCTTTCGTGAGGACAGAAGTTGTGGCTGCATCTAGCACCTTATCTGTCAATTTACAATAGCTCTGGTGCTATTTGTCACCTTCTGGGTCGACTGAGCTCCAGAGAGCCTGCCGAATTTGTCGATCTGTTCTGCGGCAACATGTCGTTTCTGCACCTCATTGTCGGCGTGAGAGCTGCAGTCAACCCACTCCCAAGTGTGTGCCGGTAATGCTTCTGCCATTTTCAGGTGACATGCGATCAGGATGCGTGCATTCTTGTCCAGTTCTTGCCGTGTGTAGTGAATGCGTTCCTTGACAATGGCCATCCCTGCTCGCCGTAAAATACGTTCGGTTTTCTTCGTTTTCACAGGATGTCTCAATTCCTCAAATCGTGGCAAGATGTTCTTGTCTCGGCAACGTTGGAGGAAAGCCAATGAGCTGAGCAATTTGGCTTTCCTGTTGCGTTCTTTCTGCAGCAGCTTGAAGCTACAGAGCATCTCCTCCCCGTAGAGGTGTCGTAAATGTGAATGTATGCTTTCCCGGCGTATACAGCTGGCGAAGAGTTCTCGGGCTTCCAGCCGGGTGGCGGTGTCTTCAAACTGCGACGTTTCGACGAGTGACATACTCATCATCTTCTGGCCAAGTGCCGAGACTTTGACGCTGGAATGACGAGCCTGTCTTTGGCTCGTGGTGGTGCAGTTTAGACAAAATTTGTCATTCCTGCGGTTCCTGTAAGAGAGAGAAATATATATTACCACTCTTGTCGATTGGTCCTGTCTGGTGTAACCTGAAAAAGAGAAAGACACACTCTGTTGAGGGATTAGTGAAACTTAATCCCTCAGCAGGTCAGGCCAACGCGTGGTTGGCCTGTGCCGAGACTTTGCGGATGCCAGTCGCTTTATACCTGCGGTGTGCCCCCCACCACCTGGCCGCGGGAGGCCGGGTCCAGAGGAGCCGTCGGGCGGGGTGGAGGGGAAAGCGGGTGCGCCGTTCGTGTCTCCGTCAGAGCATTCTGATCGCGTCTCGTGAGCTGGACGGTTCTTGTTGCGTTCCTGGCGTATTGCGGCTAATGCTGGATTCCAGGCCGCGCTCAGTTGATAGCCTTCGTCCCTCCATCATGAGGAGTGCCTATATTGCAATCACGCTTACATATTAGACACAAGTGGCGAACAGTGGATCAGTTGCACAAAATGTCTTCATTGGGCGCATGCCGAGAAGCGATGGAAAATATTTGTATGTGATCATTCTAATAAATTAAGCAAGTGATGCTTGGTAAACAAATTAATAACGTCTTTATGATGTGTAAGTAAGGTTTTTGTATGTTATCTATTAAATGTACCTAAAAGATAAAGTATGTTTCTTTTTATATCAAATTGTACTAAATACCGACTGCTATCCGATAATAGAAATCCCAATTGAAAAACACCGAAATGACCATAAATCATATAATGTACAATTTGTGACCAAAATAATATCAATAATGAGAACCTTGGTAAAATATATTTTATTAGGACGCTTGTGACATGTGAAAGTGTATTTTATTTTAGTATAGCGTGAAATAAATTACGACAAAAGTATCTGATAATCGTGCACTCCCCCCTACGTGTATTCCACTGCCAGAGGTATCAAGATGTTTTTCGTTTATACTTGCGAATTGGTCGTTTCTGAACCGGGATGCCTTGCCTGATGTTTCTAACATCACCACGGAGCCACCCCGTGTAACAGTATTCATGCCTTCTGATGAAAAACACATTATATGATCAATATTACATATGTAGTCAAATAATTAAAAACTGGTGTTGAAAAAGCGACAACGGTCAAACACTAAAATATATCGAATACCTCTTTCAAGCCAGTAGATAAAATAAAGATACGAAAGACACTAGTGCCCAGAATGTTGATATGGTATGCCAACTCCAAGAAAGTAGAAAAATCGAACTCAATAAGCAAACAAATATTGTAGTTGCAAAGCCACATGCCCTCTATGGAGCACTGTGCACGACTGCACTAAATCAGGGAAAACGGACAGACTTGAGTCGGAGAAAACGAAAAATTCTTTGAAAATATCGTGGGGTGAAAGCAACAGTAAATGGCAGCAACACACCAAGAAACAACAAAGAACCGTACATAAATATTCCCATACGCTCAGACACGATAGAGAAAGGAGAAGAAAAAAATGATGATACACTTTTGCACAAGCGAAACAAGTAGAACTCGATTAACTGAACACTTTTTCCGGTACTTCGGTAATTCATAGAATAAGCCCCATACATACAATCGAGATATGGCTTTACCGTGATTTTCTTCAATCGATTAAAGTGAACACCATGATGGCTCCTTTGAGAATAACTGGACAGTTTGAAGAATGTCAATGAAACGTAAGTCGCTGCAGGAGTTCGAAGGTCAGTTTAGAATGACAGCCTTCATTAGGTTTCAGCCTACAAAATTCGTTTGTCACTAACTATGAGTTAAGTTGGTAGGGATTAAATTGGACTCAGTCCAGAATTATGATTTCCATAAGATGAATACTCAGGATTATTGAAAAATATACTAGAAAATTACTCAGGCGTCAAAACAGTTATGTGGTATACTAAGGACAAATTCTTAAGGATTTGCTTTTCTTGGCTAATTTAAATACGTTTGAATAACAGCACGATTATTATCAAAGAAATACATGTATATTTATTATTTAAGTTAAGTAGCTACGGTATATAGCAATGAGCATGTGACCATACACACACAAATAATTTATACGATGATGTAGGTCTGGAAATGAACGGTGAGACATGTAGTTACGCAACAGTTTACATTTAAGTAGATGCCACAACCGAAATGAAATTCGGACATTCTATTTATTGCAACATCTCTTAACGTAATTGTTGTAATTCCGAATTTATTTAATTACAGTCTGTTGTTGTTGATATTTACGGATATCTACTTTTCCAGTCGATTAAAAAGTTATTTATTTGTGCGATATGGAACGTTTATGTCAAGACGGAAGAAATATGTGGGCTAAGAGTGACACTGAACTAGCAATTTCGAAAGCCTTGTATACTGTAAACCCAAGTTACAAAATATATGGCTGTTGAGTACCTGCCCTATTACATCCGGGGTGACGTTTTGTCAATGCTGTGCAGATTAACTCCAGCGGTCGGTGGGGGAGATATAGTTGCGCGCCAATCGCATAGCAGGCATTGCGGCAGTAGAATGCGGACATTCCAGCTAACCACGCAGAAGCGATAGGCCAATCTTGCACTATTGTCGTGTAGGATGCAATCAGCCGTTCCAATGCAATTACTTCTCCGCATGCATTAGGCAATCCTCTAGTTCCGCTAAGCCATTTCAACTGATGTGGTTTATACCGGAGTGGAATAAACAGTTCTCCTAATTGTTAAGCGGATGTTCAAGAGTACAACAGGCATCTGCTGTCCAGTTCATAACTCCCGTTACCACACTCATCAGCAATTCCATTAGTGACTACAAGTAATGTTTTTCAGTAACTCATTTTACACACGTACTGCTCTTACACATGCTTGTTCTTTTTTACAGTTATCACTAGCACGTTTATTTAGTCACTGTGATCACAGTGGGTAACATGTTATGCCACAGGTGAACATAAATCTTAAATGAATTGTTCTCATTTAAAGCTAATTAAGCATAACTCTCGAAGATTATGTTTTACATGCTTTCCACAAGTTATTTGAGGCAAATGTATGGATAGTTATCTTAATAATGTCACGGCCGAGTTGTTGCGCTACTCCATTGCAAAAAAACCAGAGCTCCGTCTCCGGTGACCTCAAAGTCGACGTGACAATAAATCTTCTGAAACTTCGTAGACCCTCCAGTGGTATACTTATAAGGTTAAAAAACTGTGCTTGGCTAGAGGACTGGGATCCACACAGAAACTTCGATTTTAGTGCTCCCCGTTGTTCACAAAACGGGTCAGATCGTTGTTGCACATGCAACGAAAAAAGCATTCCAAATTTAAAAGAACGCAAAATCCCCGAGATTGGCAAAGTTTTACAGAAGTTCGAAATATAGCGCGTACTTCAATGCGACATGCTTTTAATAATTTCCACAACGAAGTTCTGTCTCGAAATCTGGCAGAAAACCCAAAGAGATTCCGGTCATACATAAAGCACACCAGTGGCAAGACGCAATCAATACCTTCACTGCGCGATAACAACGGTGAAGTCACTGATGACAGTGCCACTAAAGCAGAGTTATTAAACACGATTTTCCGAAACTCCCTCACCAAAGAAGACGAAGTAAATATTTCTGAATTCCAGTCAAGAACAACTGCCAAGATGAGAAACATAGAAGTAGACAACCTTAGTGTAACGAAGCAGCTTAAACCACTTAATAAAGGCAAGGCCTCCGGTCCAGAGTGTATACCAGTCAGATCCCTCTCAGAGTATGCTGATAAAATAGCTCCATATTTAGCAATTACATACAACCACTCGCTCACAGAAAGATCCGTACCTAAGGACTGGAAAATTGCTCAGGTCACACCAATACCCAAAAAGGGAAGTAGGAGTAATCCGCTGAATTATAGGCCTATATTACTAACGTCGATTTGCAGTAGGGTTTTAGACCATATACTGTATTCGAACATTATGAGGTACCTCGAAGAAAACGATTTATTTGACATTTAGTCAGCACGGATTCAGAAAATATCGTTCTTGTGAAACACAACTAGCTCTTTATACTCATGAAGTAATATGTGCTATGGACAGGGGATGTCAAATTGATCCCATATTTTTAGATTCCCAGAAGGCTTTCGACACCGTTCTTCACATGCGTCTTCTAACCAAACTGCGTGTCTACGGAGTATCGCCTAAGTTGTGCGACTGGATTCGTGATTTCCTGTCAGAAAGCTCACAGTTCGTAGTAATAGACGGAAAGTCATCGAGTAAAACAGACGTAATATCCGGCGTTCCCCAAGGAAGTGTTATAGGCCCTCTATTGTTCCTGATCTGTATTAACGACATAGGAGACAATCTTGGTAGCCCTATTAGACTGTTTGCAGGTGATGCTATCATTTACCATCTTGTGAAGTCATCAGATGACCAAAACGAATTGCAAAATGATTTAGGTAAGATATCTGTATGGTGAGAAAAGTGGCAGTTGACACTGAATAAAGGAAAGTGTGAGGTTTGAGTACTAAAAGAAACCAGCTAAATTTCGATTACGCGATAAGTCACACAAATCTGAGGGCTGTAAAGTCAACTAAATACTTAGGGATTACAATTACAAAGAACCTAAATTGGAACGATCACATAAATAATATTGTGGGTAGAGCAAACCAAAGACTGGGATTCATTGGCAGAACACTTAGAAGGTGCAACAGGTCTACCAAAGAGACTGCTTACACTAGGCTTATCCGCCCTATTCTGGAGTATTTCTGTGCGGTGTGTGATCCGCATCAGGTGGGATTGACGGATGACATCGAAAAAGTACAAAGAAGGGCATCTCGTTTTGCATTATCGCGAAATAGGGGGGACAGTGTCACAGACATGAGACGTGAATTGGAGTGGCAATCATTAAAACAAAGGTGTTTTTCGTTGCGACGGGATCTTCTCATGAAATTTCAATCACCAGTTTTCTCCTCCGATTGCGAAAACATTCTGTTGGCACCCACCTACATAGGGGGAAATGACCATCACGATAAAATAAGAGAAATCAGGGCTCGCACAGAAAAATTTAAGTGCTCGTTTTTTCCGCGTGCCGTCCGAGAGTGGAACGATAGAGAGAGAGCATGAAGGTGGTTCATTGAACCCTCTGCCAGGCACTTTATTGTGAAAGCACAGTAATTACGTAGCGGTAGATAGATGAATATTAGTGCCAGAGTAACGGTGTCTAGTGACAGGTATGTGTAAGATCCGTTTCACTTTCAGAATAGAGTACAGAACAACACAGTATCTTTATAATTTAGTAGCAGACACTATCTCTCTGAAGGACTCTGTGGCCCATAAATTGCATATCGTTGCGTTGAATTGTTGATAGTCCACAATTAGCGTCGTGATTATTACTTCGGTGCGCGATCGATTGTTGTTACTTTGTAAATTCAGAGTGTTGGGATAACCTGATAAAGAGAGATGGAGAAGCTTAGCTCGTTCTTCGGAGGATGTGGCGGAACGTTATGATAAAAGGTTTATTTGAGAGATAAAAAGGCAGTTACTTGGTGATGCGTGTAAGTGCTTAAAGGAAATAAATCGATAGACGTAAAGGTAATTTGAGGAGTAGGTTAAGGTGCTCTATTTTCGACTAGCTAAGGAAATCTAAGGATATGATTGGTTAAAAGTCAGCTGAAAGGTCCCGAAAATCACTGAAGTATGTAAAACATAATGACCTCTTATAGCGAAAGTCAACAGATTGCATTTTATATTTTATGTCAAAGAAATTTCTACATTTTAGAGATTATACTAAAAGGGTGCGCAGTTTCAGATAGTGTAGTTCCTAGTTTCGGATAGGGTATTTCACAAGGAAAATTCAAGATTATATGCCTACAGGAATATTGTTTTAAACAGTACAAAAGTAATGTTGAGCTTTTCCAATTTTATTGCGGTATTGATACACTTATAACTACTTTGAGGCTTTCATTTGCAGTTTTCACATTTTTACGTCTTCCAGCTATGTTTCTCGGCCCCAGCACACAGTTCATGTACCCAACGCAAACATCCTAAACACCCTATCCAACCATCTCCAGATTTATCCTCCCGGTATGGGACAGAACAATAGATGCATTCCTCATCTGTGCAGTCTCCATCATCTGTCGAAACAAAGGAAGCAGAACTTTCGGAATCCTCAGAAGATAATAACTCACATGTCGATTTTCTTTGCCGCTTATTCATCTTAGCCAACTTTGTGTTCTTCTGGATGGCCTTTTGGGTGCTTTTATGTTTTTCCCATTTTTGAAGCTTCTCCCAGTTCTTCCACTACTCCCCTCTTGCATTTTAGCTTGTCTTGAGCACAAGGCTGAGGACTTTTCACAGGAAGCTCTTTCCGATGTGTTGAAGATGTCAACACTGCTGGTTTTCCTTTTTCTCTTCCAGTTGCAGAAGACTGAGTTAAGACTAGCGGTGGACGCATTTGAAAAAATGGAACAGTGTTTGCAGGATAATTTTCTACATCTTCTCAGTAGTCACACTCACCTGTTTTTTTTCCTCGCACTCATTTCCTGTGGCATCATCAATACCATTTTGGCTAAATGATATTATTCCTCATTTCTTGAACCATTCATAGCTGTTTGCGTATCTGCGACTCGCACGTAAGCTTTCCCAAATATTTCCCCAATTTCGGTCATAGCCACAGCTTGAAATAGATGGTTGCGAAGCCAGAGATCAATTTCTTGCGAGTAAAAACTTTTGAATGACTTCATGAAAATTGCATCCACTGGCTGTAACTTATGGGTATTAAGGGGTGGTAGACATATCAGTATTACTCCGTGCTGTATTCTCAATTGAACAACGACCAGATTTCTTGTATGCGAGTAGTGGCCATCTAAAACGAGCACAACTGGATCCTGGCAGGATGATTTCACAGTTCCGATAAAATACTGCAACCAGTGCGTGAAAATGTGAGCCTGTATCCACCCAGATAGGTGGCAGGCCATTACTGTCCCTGGTGATGTGCCTTGAAAACGTTCTGGCTTCATTCTGACCAGTGGAAATGCGATGAGTGGTGGAAAGAATGGCCCTAAAGCATTCATACAGGTTAATAACTGTAAGCAAGGAGACTCTCTCTGCTGAAGGCAGTCTAGCAGCTTGCTTTTTTCCTTTCACACCCTGTACTTAAGACTGAGTTCCCTGAAATACACATATACTGGTTTCGTGCACACTGTATATCCTTTACGGATCAAAGTTCGCTTTTTGTGGTTCAGGTCTCAAAATATCGAAAAATGCAGAAACTTTATTTCTGGTGAAGCTCTTTGCTCGGGTTATTGAGAAAAGCTCAGGTTTTCTAAAATAATGTATTGAATGCCATTCTACAAAGCCTCTCAACCATGTTTTACCAACAAAATGCTTGCCTGGAGCGAAAGGACGTTTAAGATTGGTTCGGACAGGTAACTGATATGCCAAAATTCGAATATCTCTCCTCCATAACTCATAATATTTATCATCCATTACTTGGAAATATTTGGAATGTTCTTTCTCAAGATCACTTCCTAAAGCACATTTTCTACCTATCATAGAGCCCAGTTTATTTTCCAAGTTTCCTGCCTTTTCATAATCTAGAAGTGTAGATTTTGGCACTTGAAACACTTCGTAACCCTTTAAGAATCCCAATTCGTTATTTCTAATGGCTTCCACTGCCTTTCTCTGCCCAATACTTTCTTTTCTTCCCAGGCATCTCCTGCAAAGGAATAAAAATCGATAACTACAAAGAGGCCCATTTGTCGGATGTCACAATTAGGCACCCTAGCACTATCTGAAATTTGGCACATGTGTCATTTGGCAAACATGGCTGAACTACCGAAATATGCAACGAATTATTGCATTCAAAAGCTACTCACAAGCTCCATTTAATATGATATATCGCTAATAAGTAAGAGTAAAATATCAAACTATTTACCATGCAGCTGTGGTGCTTACGCTGTGTCTAAAAACTATTACACTCAAATGTCAGAAACTAAGGAAAAAATCAACAGTGATCATGGAACACGACGGATGCACTTGGCGGTTCGCAGCACACTAAAATGGCAGAAGCAAAAGAAGTTCAGCTAGTTTCCACATCGGCAGCACTGTTCAGGGGACAAACATCCACCTATCCGGAATTAGGCCACCATCTGAAAATAGAGCATCTTACCCTTATCCCATCGAAGTGTGATAGAAGCGTTACTGTTTGCAGTATATACAGGGTATAACGGGTATAAGCGCAAATATTTTTATTTGTCGTAACTTAATATGTACACAAAACAGTGTTTTAGTTGTTGTTTTCTCTGGATTGAAGTCTGCCCACAAACACATCACAAACTTTATGACTTCATGTTCTCTGCACAGTCGTAACTGCACCACTAGATGAGCTACGCCAGTCAGTACAGATTACCCGTTCTGGGTTCTTGCGTGTACACTTCAACACCTGATCTACTGCCCAAGAGGAAAAAACATTAATGGTTTGCTCTTGCCACGTGTACTTGGAGTTAATACCCAACCTAAAAACATACGACTTGTAATAGCTATATTTATTATTCTGCAAATGGCGTAACTACTGATGGAAATGCCGGCCGTTGTGACCGAGCGGTTCTAGGCGCTTCAGTCTGGAACCGCGCGACCGCTACGGTCGCAGGTTCGAATCCTGCCTCGGGCATGGATGAGTGTGATGTCCTTAGGTTAGTTAGGTTTAAGTATTTCTAAGTTCTATGAGACTGATGACCTCAGATGTTAAGTCCCATAGTGCTCAGAGCCATTTGAACCATTTGAACTGATGGAATGTTGTTCAGTACACCATCCTCAGTCATCAGTAGAAATATCTACACTTATACCTGTTACAGTCTGTACAGTTATCCGGTAGATAACGTCAGAACCTGCTTGTGGCTGTTTGCAGATGATGTGATTTGTCTGTAAGAAGACAGCAACGCCAGAAGACTAATCGAACGGGAGAAGAGCCTACAGAGGATTGATTAATGGTTAAGGGACAAGTAATTGACCCTGAACGTAAATAATGTAACATGTTGCGTATAAAGAGGCGAAGAAATCCACTACTGTACACTTGCACTAATAGTACAAAGTCGGTGGGAAGAGTAAGTACCGCAAGATACCTATTAATAACTATCTGGGGCGACCTACAGTGCAACTACCATATAAAACAAATAGTAAAGAAAGCAGAAGCCAGGCTGAGATTCAAACCAAGAAACTAAATAAAAAGTAACATAACCACGGAAGAAGTGGCTTACAGAACATTTGTTCGAACGATTTTTTAGTATTTCTCGTCAGTATCGGACCCTTACCATGTAGGATTGATAGAAGAGGTTGACAAGATCCAACGAAGAACGGCGCGTTTCGTGACGAGATCGTTTAGCCAGAGAGGGAGAGCGTGACAGAGACATTTTAAAAATTGTAGTGACAGAAGCTACAAAAGAGGCGTTTGCGCTCCACAGAGAGGTTTACTGTTGAAATTCCGAGAGAATAATTTTCAAGAAGAGTTGGGCAACAAACTGCTTCCTCCCAGATACGTCTCGCGAAATGACAACGAGAAAATCCAAGAAATTGAAGCTAATATGGGGGTTTACCGGTAATCACTGCCCCCGCGCGCCACTCACGAGTTGAAGAGGGAAGGGGGAATCAGGTAGTGGTGCCAATAGTATCCCCCGCCACACACCACAAAGTGGTTTGCGGAGAACAGATGTAAATGTGCTGCGCAATAGTGCGAGCGATACATCTTAGTGCACAATTTAAGATCGTTCGCCCGTGTTATAACTTAAATTCGTATGAATCTGCGGCCAAGCTCTGATTGAACCATGTGTTTGAAAATCAAATTGTTTCATAAGAATTATATGTAAAAATTTCGTTCTGCGTTTTATGCGCTAATTGTGAATTTCTCATTGCGATATTTGGAAATGAAATATGTTCTGGGGTAACCACAATCGCCGGAACGAAGAGGAAGAACTCAAGACCAGAGAAGGCGGTGAAGTGACGTCGACCAACAGCGCGATGACCAGGACGTCATCACGATAGGAGCGGCACCTAGTCGAAGTGAATATAAGCACCGCTCCTGCCACCACGACCGGACTTAAGTGGACAGCATTCGCAGAGTATTAGCACGGCCTAGCAGACAGTGCTACGATTGCAGCTAGTAGTGATCCATATCAGTAGCTTGTTTGGACTTTGCCTATAGCGACAAACGTAACTGTTTGCATGTCGCCCATCGCTTGCGACGACTCCTTGTAAATGTCCAAGTTAAGTATTGTCAATCTGCTTTATTGAAATAAAATTACTGATGTTATTTGCTTGACTTCTTGTATAGCATTCTGAGAACGCAGTATCCCATATGCATGCTATACGAGACGAGTGGGCAAGACCCCACAAAACACACGATTATCACCACGATATGAGGATCTTGACAATGGTCAGGAGATAGAGTCAGGGGACTTGTGCAGTTTGGCTGTGAAACCGATTCCGACTTACGTAAGAGAACAACATGTGAACAGGACACCCCTGTGAAAGAACAATTTTCAGAAAAGAGTTGATATTACCAAACTGTGTTACTTTCAGTGATGTAGCTCCCTCTGTGTTGAGCTTTAGTAATGTGTTAGATATTTCCGCATTTCCACGAACGACAATGGCACGTAAGAAGGAGCAGTCCTAGCTGAAGCTTCACGTAGGTGGTTCAGACCACGATCGTTAAAAAAGCTTTTCTGTCCCCTGTCTGAGCTGTATGGAGAGGAACTGAAACAGGTAAGAGAACATGGAATAACAGAAGCAGTAGAGACCTTTCCTTTTATTCTTCCAGATAGGCCTCTTACAGGCCGCTGTTTTTGAAAGTAAAATATTCGATGAAATTGGGGCGTGTCATATTCCTCTCCAAACTTCAAAATGCGACGATTCAAACTCTACTGGTATCTTCTTCAGGAATGTTCTGGTGTCCTGAGTGGATGAATAATCAGAGGGGTTGAAACAACAAGTTCCCTGTTCTGCTGTCGTGATTACTTCGGAACAGAGTAACCATTATTGCGAAAATTTTCTGACCGCTACAGAAAATCTAAAAGCTGCAGAATAAAAATTTACGGTTGTTCACTGGAATAAGTTGTGGAAAGAAAAACCAAGAAAAGAAAAGAATTTTAATTTATTGCGTGAATTCTTCTCATATTCTATAGAGATTTTATAGTTAAATACAGGATGACAATTACTGAACTATGTGAAATAAAATCGTCATAACTTCTGAACTGCTTGCGTTAGGACGTTCAAACTGCACGGTTGGCCGCGGGGCATGATGGGAATTAATATGCGCATGTTGGTTTGGTTTAGCGACGAAGCCCACCTTCATTTGGATTGGTTCGTCAATAAACAAAATTGGCGCATTTGGGGAACTGAGAATCCGCATTTCGTGATCGAGAAGTCTCTTTACCCTCAACGGGTGGTGTGGAATGTCCAGTCACGGAATAATTGGTCCGATATTCCTTGATGGTACAGTGACTACTGATACGTACGTGGAGATTTTGGAAGATGATTTCGTCCCCACCGTCCAAAGTGACCCTGGTTTCGGCAGGATGTGGTTCATGCAAGACAGAGCTCGACCGTACCGAAGCAGGAGAGTGATGTCCTGGAGGAGCACTTTGGGGACCGCATTCCGGCTCTGGGGTTCCCAGAGGCCACTGACATGGGCCTCGATTGGCCGCCATATTATTCGGAATTTAGCACATGCGACTCCTTTTTGTGCGGCTATATTAAAGACAAGATGTACAGCAATAACCCCAAAACCATTGCTAAACTGAAAACAGCCATTCAGGAGGTCATCGACGGCATCAGAATTATGACACTTCAGCGGGTCATGCAGAGTTTCGCTATTTGTCATCGCCACATCATCGCCAATGATGGCAGGGATATCGAATGTGTCATAACCTAAATCTGAATGTCTGTAGTGACGTTTACGTGTTGAACAAAGTGTTCGCACGTCGTAGTTTGTAACAAATTTACGTCTCGTTTCATACAGTTCAGTAATTGTCACTGTGTAAGAACTATGTCAATCCAGGATTAGAAAATCTCTCTGTTGCAGTTATTGTGAACAAAGAGTAGTTTAAATAACGTTTTTGTCGTTTGGGCACAATATAAACTGTGTTCATAGCAAATTGAGAGTGGATTATAGCAGTTGGTTCCTAGACAGTGCGCTTTCTAACATATATTTTGGGTTAAATTGTTAGGTAATTTTCGTGAGAAAACATCAATATCTCATTTGATTACAATGACAAGTTTGATTAGTGAAGAGGTTTTACTAAGTGTTTGCCTGCAGCATCGATAATACGCCGTCAGTCAGCAGTTAAATGCTGCTCATAATATCAGATATCACAGATACTTGAAGAACTTAAGGCATAACTGATAAAACTCAGGAAATTCTGAACTAAACAAATAATTTGGCCTTTCCGTGAGTCTTCACTGAGACTAAGGACTTGATTTTAGGATGCGCGGTGTTTTTTTATATCCAAGTGTGGCCATCCGATTTTGACACTACCGTCGCCACATATTTTATTTGTGACATTATAGCAACAACAATAATTCTGCACGGCTCAAAAGCCTGCTGCAGATCTTGCAATTGGATGCCTCTTCGTGCAGTCACGGACTGTGCGGCTGGTCCCGGCGGAGGTTCGAGTCCTCCCTCGGGCATGGGTGTGTGTGTTTGTCCTTAGGATAATTTAAGTTTATTAGTGTGTAAGCTTAGAGACTGATGACCTTAGCAATTAAGTCCCATAAGATTTCATGCACATTTGAACTACGAGTCGTACCTGACGAATCATCACATCATTAAGAGTTGAAGCTTAGGCTACAGGCAGACTGTTATATTCCTTGTATTATTAGGATTAGATCCCTCGACCTTTCGGTATTCAGGTTCGCTTTGCTCCACTGGACCACGTTTGACGTAGCTTATAATAAAAAAATATCTGCTAAATAAACTTTGAGTGCTGATTCACATTGTTATTGTTTGTAGACACATAAATTCTTTCTTCTTTCCCCCTGTCGAGTTTTCAAGTGTTTTTCTTAGATGAAGATTTATAATTTTTAAGACTACAACATAGTCATGGAAGCGTATGTATGTCATTTTCCTTCCGTTATACTCTACGGTATTTTATTGTTAACGACATGTGAAACTCATTTTCTCTTAAAATTTCGTTCTTACTACAATTGAAAGAGGAATGGAAGAAACTACAATACCTTTGTAATCCTGGATATACGGACTTGTTTCAAAGCTATTAAATTCAATTTCACTTGCCAATTTAGTCACAAAATTGAAAGAGACTCACGGCCCCCGTTTTTCTGTGAGTCTTAAAGTTGCTAATGCCGCGTTGAATTCATCCCAGTGGAAATAACATACTGTAATTTTACATTTCTGTGGGATATTACGCATAAAGAAAATTTAAAAAGAACTAGCTAATGAATATTCTATTTTTGGATATGTTTGGAAAGCCTAATTTACTTTCGATTTACTGGATAGTTCATGATCCTTTTGCGAAGCAGTTCATGCAGGTAGGCAAAATCTCTCGCTCTCGCATTGATGTACAGTGTTCTTAACCTAATTATAGCAATAATTTTTCAGTATGGTTCCCTTTTGTTTATTTATTTATTTATTTTTATTTAACGTGACAAAATTACGGCCTTCAGTCCCTCTCTTACGTAGGACAGAGAAATATACATACACAGATGGAAAGACCATCGCAAAACCAAGGGCTTGTTCGAGATAAATAAAACTTGGTAGGCATATTTCTACACCTGAAAGATGACGTCTATTCAGATTTCGCACCAGCTACATAAGTGGGCCGCTAGTAGCGCCACTATGAGGAGGCAAATCAGGCTTGCTTTAAATACGCGCTGTAACAATAGTGAGAATTAGTTTCCATTGAAGTTGGATGTAGAGCGTTAATGTTGGTCAAGAATGCTTTCAAGACGACGAAGATTCCATTACCAACAGCTCAGGAGTCTGAACGAGGTCGTGTGATAGGCTTCGAGCTGCTGGATGTTCCTTCCGTGATACTGCAGAAAGACTTGGCAGGAACTGTTTGCCGTATGGGTCTGACGAATCGTATTGCACCTGCAGCAATGTCTGTTGTGCTTTTTGAAGAAAGACAGTTCTGCCTCAGTACTAGTTATGGCCGTGCGTTAGAAGGAGGCTATGTGAACGCCCGCAAACGACCTGTCTGCGGCTTAGACACACTGAACCTACACCAGGAGTTACGGTCTCGGGTGCGATTTCGTATAACAATAGGAGTACCCTGGTCAGTCTGGTGATTCGATCTGTTGTGCTGCCATTTATGAACAGCCTTTCAAGGGGAGTTTTCCAACAGGATAATGCTCGCCCACATTCCACTGTCGTAACCAGTCGTGTTCCACAGTGTGTCGACATGTTACCTTGGTCTGCTCGATCACCAGATCTGTCTCCAGTCGAGGACATATTGGACATAATCGGACGACAACGCCAGCATCACATACAACCAGCATTAACCATCCTTGTATTGGACGAACAAGTGCATCAGGGATGGAACACCATCCCACAAACTGATATCCGGCACCTGTACGACCCAAAGCATCCATATTTACAAGCTTGCATTCAACACCTGGCAGCTACCACAGTTGTTAATGTACCAGCATTTTACGTTTTCAATGGCCTTTCTCGCGTTTAAATTAACCTGTGAACTTCCAACGTTAATAACTTAAATATGTTACCCAAACAAATGTAATCCCGAAATTTCATTATTCTGCGTTAATTATTTTCGGTCAGTGTACAAATAACTATGAAAACATTCTCAATTTCCGTGCATGTATTTACATCTGAGATATTATAATGAGGTTAATCGTAATTATCAAAACAGATAATAATTGTTATGTTAATACAGTTTGTCCAGGGTATTTACGAGGAGACTACTAGTGCAAATTATACATCTACGGCTGCTGTTATAAGAACCTCATTGGGCTCAAAACATTTTCCAGGTACAGATTCCTCTAAATGTGACAAGAGGTGGAGGCCAGAGTGTACCAAACCTTATGAATGTGGTGGCTATATCAGCAATCCATATTTGAAGTTCTGTAGTTTTCCGACTACGGACTCACAATGTTCGAATGGAAGATGATTTCATTCTGTTTGGAAGACAGACTTCTTCACATGCATATTTTAATTTAGTTAGACCTGTTGACTTCCGAAGCTGTCAGTAACTATGGTTATACTCTTTAAAAGGCAATCAATAAGATGAAAGACGAAACCGACTGACTGTAACGTTGCCAGCAAATGAAATGGACTTCTCCTTAATTTGTCTAAGACTCCGTCGTCACACACTCTTCTGTAGTTTCTGGCGTGAAGTGGTTGATTCACGAATCGTCCCGAATAATAAATCAGCTTCAAAATGAAGTAGATTGTTTGGAAAAAATATCCAAACAGAAATACATTTTCATTAGCCTATAGTCGGCAGTCAATAAATGTGGCATTAATCTCTTGATACCGTTTTCATTTTTAATTGTTCGTGAGAATCGTACTGTAAGCCTCCTGCCGTTATGCTTTTATGTTACAAATTTTTAATGACTGATCTTTGGCTAACATATTATGTATGTTCATCTATGGTTGCAGCTTGAGGTCGTACTTTCGGTTCATTACCTTCTCGGGAAGCACAGCCACGTCTGAAGTCATCTACCGAATTATTAAGTACTGAAACCTTTAAACAACTTTCCTTTGGCGATAATACGTACGATAAAGAATTTCACTCAAGTTTAGCAGTCTGAAAGGCACACACAATGAAACTACTTAAAAAAAAGCCGTATACTCCGAAGAATATTCATGTTCGCTTTATAATACTGTGTAACAAGAACAGTCGAAACACATTTATTCGGTCTTCATTAATCTGGATCTCCGGTTCACCTGCAGATTTTTTTTTTTAAATTACAGTGACTCTACAGTATTCGATACTCCAGAAGTAATAGCGGCAACAACAGACGAATACAGTCATTGAATTTAAATTTAACCAACTACCATCAACAGACCTTGGCTTTGTGCCCGTTAGCGAGTTAACATTTAATTGTACAATTTTATACGGACCCCGTTCGCTGCGAGTGTAGAGTGATGACAAAGAAGGTCGTAGTACCAATGGACAAAAAGTTGTACTCCGTAGTATATATAAAAAAGAGTTGCTGAAAAGCATTGCTGCCGAATTTGGTGCTGGAACTTTGACGGTGTCAGTTTGGAAGAGTAATAATGTGGATGGCCATTTGTGAGTCCACTGGCGCAGTCTGCACGTTGAACGAAGAAACTGATGACAATGTCTACCCGTCGCAATTCGTTGTAGCATTTTCTAACATTACGGGATGTTCAGACATAGGCGTTAATGACTTAAATGACTGGCTGAGAAATGACAATGACGCTGGAAACGATATCTTTCCTGATGACGAAATTATTGCCGTTTGTTCGTCCACAGACAATGACGATAGCACTGATAGATTAGCTCAAGAAACTGGAGCTCAATCCGAAGACATTATGGCACGTACAGGGGCAAACACACAACTGAACGAAATAAGGATGTATTTCGAACGCCAGACGGAAACAACCAATGCTGGTGAAGCAACTTCGGGACTGTGCTCCACGTAGATACGCCCCAATCTAGCTCAAAAGCAATTTGCAGGTTATTTCAGTATATTAAAGACTGGGTTTTGGTTTTTCAATATCTATTCCAAATCTATACCAAAATAACATATGATTTTTTTGTGTTTACCCAAAATCATTATAACGTGTACGTTTATGTCATTTAAACAATGTCACTGAATTTTTATCTGGATTTCCGGTTATCCGGATTGTCGATAACCGGGTTGACCATTGATCTCACCTAGTCTACGTGAAAGATAAAAGCAAAATGGCGCTAATATCAACGACATCTTGATGCAACATCAAGAATGTTTCACTGCTTTTGGTCAAATATTTGAGCAGAGCGAAAAAAAGAGTCTCTAGAAATTAAATAATAATATCACCTAATATGATCCAAAACGTTGCGCATAAATACGGGATTTTCCCGGGATTCATACCTCGGGTTCTGTTGGTGGCAGAATGGTAGTGTCAAGTGTTTTAGATATCAATTGGGATAGTAACAGTGTGTATACACAATGGATGGATCGTCTTAAAGTAACTATCCTACAATATAGGATCAAAATTTCAATATTAAACACTTCCTCCATATTAGGAAGATGGAGCAAATTGGTTGGTTTTTCTTGCATTACGTGGGATCTGTGGTGCTCTTTAATGGGTTGGTGGAGGCACCATTTAGATAATGGGCTGCTCATGAGAAAAACTGAGAAACATCATTTTTGGTTACCAAAACCAAGCAGCGGTTTCCAAGCGGCTATGCACAGCAAATGGCTGAAATTTTTACTGTACATTTCTAGGATCCCGATCTCGAACAGCCATGAAGATTTTCTTGATTTTTTACCCGGTTCTGAGGGCGAAATGTAAATAGTGAATCACCGAGGCAAATTGATCAAATTTTAAAGGTATCTTCTCTAGGTATTTATCTAGAAATGCTACCTTTCCCTTTTCAAAAATCTTTATCCGTTATCGACAAACACCCAAAAACAAGATATTTGGTACCAAAATCGAGCTGCGGATTCCAAACCGGCTATCCGTAGCAAAAGGCTGAAATTTTTACCACATTTTCCTGAGGTCCCAATCTCGAACATCAGTGAAACTTTTCTTAATATTTTTATCCGTTTCCGACACACAGAGGTTCAAAGTTACCCTACTGGTACACGTAAAATACGCACATAATACGCGGTGTGAGACGAAAATGTTGTTTATAAAGTGACATAGCACAGAGAAATATGCTGTAAAGTGTCTCCGTTATCATCAGAAGGGTTCTGGGAACCCGTTGTTGTAGTAGTACTGTAGCACATGCAAAATTATTTTGCACGTAAAATACGGCCTGAGATGTAAAATCAGTTTTGTATTATTTCAATTTCACTTAAATAAACTACCAAAATTTTACTGACCCATAAAGTTCTTTTGATATGAATGAAATGCCTTGCTGTAGCAGAGAAAATAAAAAAAAGAAACAGCCGAAAAATCCTCCTATAGGCACAAAAAAAGCCTGATTGGTCCTGTTTTAAAAGACTCTGACTGAAAAATGGGATATCAAGTGCCTCAGTCTATCTCCATCAGCACCTTCAAACATTTTAACAACAATTATGGGATTGGAACATATTCGTGCTTTTTTATGCTAAGAGAAAAGGGGAAATAGCATTAGGAATGAGACGGAAAAGTAATAAATACTGTCAGGTAGCTGACAGTGGTTGTGGTGATCGAAGGAGCGAAGAAGACTATGGACAATGGCAGTGCATGAGAAAGATATGGACACAGTGGCGGTGAAACATAGTTAACAGCTGCAGAATATTGCTAAGGAAAGATTGAAGGAGTCTGCTAGTGGTACAGGAATAAAGAGAAGGGAAAGTGGAAGTGGGTCAGAAACAGTGATAATGAGGGCAGAGTCTATGACAGTGACAATGAAGAACAGAGAGAGAGAGAGAGAGAGAGAGAGAGAGAGAGAGAGGGAGGGAGAGAGAGAGATAGTGCCTGTGACAAGATACGACAGCAGTGGGAAGGAGTAAATAATATAGTAGCAGTAAGAGGGAGCAAGATGGAGACGGAGATACGGTAGAAGTAGGACAGACCGAACGAAACTGTGTCTGTGAGACAGGAGACAGTGACAGTTAGAGAGACACAAGTGGGCAAGTGGGAGTGGATCGTTATGAGCGACTTACAGTGATGGAGCAGTCGGTGTGAGCGAGTTGCAGTTAGGGGAGCGCCTGCTAAGAGTGAGATGTGAGTTAAAAGTTAAAAAAAAAGAGCGCGAATATGTTCGGATGCCAAAATTTTCATCATCTTCTCTTCAGGTATTAGCCAGGAATTGCCTGTTACGGTACCCATCTCTGTCGGGGTGTCGGGGTCTTCCACTGTCTCTTCTTCCATGGCACTTATAATTTCTTACCTTTGAGGGAAGTCTCTCACTCTCCATTCTTTGTAGATGTTCGTTCCATTTTCTTCTGTAATCTCGAATTTTATCATTGAGGCTAAAGATTTGCAATTCTTCTCTAATATCGTGATTTCTTAGCCTGTCTTCTCTTGTGCAACCTTTAATACCTCTAAGGAATTTCATTTCTTGTTCCTTGCATCCGGCTTTCTTGCTTCTTGGCAATCACCCAGGCCTGACTGCCATAGAGCAGTGTGGGAACTGCAACAGTTTTGTAAATTTTAATTTTAGTGTCTTTCCTGGTTTCGTTTTTTGGGTTCCTGTTAATTGTTCCACATACCTTGTTGTATTTACTATGCTTAATTTCAATATCTCTGCTATAGCATTATGTCATTTCACATCCGAGGTAATTAAAATGATTCACTTGCTCTAAAATCTTCTGATCTATCACTATTTTGGTTCTGATTGGTTCTTTCCCCATGAAGGCCATTAGCTTAGTATTTTCTTTTGTAATTTCCATGTTAAATATTGCGCTTATTTGTTTCAGTAAGTAGATTCCTTCCTGAAGGTCATCTTCCTGATCTGCTAGGATCACTGCATCATCAGTATATAGTAAATTATTTAAAAGAACGTTCTTGTCTAGGTAGATGCCTTCCTGAAATTCTGATTTCCATATATGTATTATTTCATTAATGTAGGTGTTGAACAAAGCAGGAGAGACGCAGCAGCCTTGTCGTAGCCCTTTGTTAGTTGGTATCTCATTAGTTGTTCTACCATCGAGATCTAGAGTGATATTTGTGTCTTGATATAAACTTTTTATTGCATTTACTAGATGTTTTGGACACCCGCGATTCGTTGTCATTTCCCAATGTTTCCATCTATTGACATTGTCAAAAGCTTTTTTAAAGTCAATAAAAGTAATGTGCGTGTCTTTATTACATTCTCTCCGTTTTTCTATTACTTGCTGTAGAATAAAAACTGCATCTGTTGTGGAGCGTCCTTTCCTAAAACCCATTTGTTACTCATGCAGTACTACTTCTGCTATGTTTTTAAGCGTTGTATTTAAATCATAGCATACATCTTGTTTTCTGAGTCCAGTAAACTTATTCTTCTGTAATTACTCCTTAGGATTTTATTTCCATTTTTTAAAACTTGATATCACTCTGTTTTCTAGTCTTTGGGAACACTCTTCTGCTTCCAACATTAGTTGAAGAGATGTAGCAGTCGTTGGTGTAGCATCATTCCTGCATGCTTTAATAATTCAGCATCAATGCCGTCTTTTCCTGTTGCTTTTCAGTTCTTAAGTGATTGTAGTGCAGATGTTAATTTGTCAGACTGTATTTCAAGTAATGCTTTCTCGTCTAGCTATTCAATTTCAGTTTCTTGTGCTGTATGATTATACCACAATTCGCTGTAATAATTTGTCCACTGTTCTTCTTCAATAATATTTATTTGTATCTTCTCTCTTTCTGCTGTGTTTAAGGTTTCTAAACCATTATATGCCATTTGTTGTCTTGTGTGGATATCATGTTCGATATTAGAAATAAACCTATTCCAGTGTACCTGATGTGCTTTCCTTACTACGCATTTAGCGTTATTTCTTTTCTCCTTATAGTATTGCCGGCCAGAGTGGCCGAGCGGTTCTAGGCGCTACAGTCTGGAACTGCGCGACCGCTACGGTCGCAGGTTCGATTCCTGCCTCGGGCATGGATGTGTGTGATGTCCTTAGGTTAGTTAGGTTTAAGTAGTTCTAAGTTCTAGGGGACTGATGACCTCAGAAGTTAAGTCCCATAGTGCTCAGAGCCATTTGAACGATTTGAACCTTATAGTATTGTTTGTTCTCAATAGTGGGGTTGCTTAAGTTTTCCATATATGCAACCTGTTTTTCTTTGACAGCTTTCATTATATCCTCATTCCAAATTTTTAGGCCTTTTCTTGTCCATATTCTTTTCTTTTTACCGAGAGCTTCACCTGCTACTCTGCATATAGTATTCTTCAGAGTCTGCCAGTCTTCTTTTATATTGTCTTCAGTTTGTAAGTTTGCTAGTTCTTCATTTAATCTCCTTTGGTACAGGTGTTTGACACTGTCCTCTTCAAGCAAGCATACCTTATAAACGCTTTGATCTTGTTGGTTTGTTACTTGTTTTGTTATTTTCTTCCATTATGAAAAAAGATCTATTCTGGAGATTAGCAATAAATTATCTAATCCTCTATCTTGCCCTCTATGAACTCTTCTATCCCTTACTTAGACCGCTAGCTTATCATTTACTAAGATGTAGTCGATTATTGATCTACGATCTCTGCTGGCTGAAGTATACTTGTGTAAACCCTTTTTCTTAAAAAGTGAATGTGTGATTTTTAAATTGTTGTAAGTGGCAAAATCTCTTAGTAATTTTCCATTTTCATTACATGTTGGTTCTCCAAACGGACCTATAACGTTTGTTACTGGGATATTTCATATTCTGCCATTGGAATCACCCATCATAAAACTGAAACTGATATGGGGTAAAGCCACCTTTATAAGTGTATATGCACCTGAAGAAGGGGAAAAAATGAGTCTGAAGGCTTCTACGAAGAACTATAGAAGACTCTGAGTAAATACAGTGCAAAAAATTTGGAGAAAATTTTTAAAGGTGCAGAGGAGGGTAGAATGAGTAAGCTTGACCTCACTTTCCAGTCAGTCTTTTAAAACAGGAGTATATTAGCCATTTTTTGTGCTCCGATGGAAGCACTTTTCAGTTGGTGGATATTTATGCGAATTTTCATAGCCAAATGAGTAGTGGAAAATGGATAAATAGGGAATAAAATTGACCAGTGTGAAGTCTAGTTTTCCAAAGAATGATATTAAATCTTGAAACTAATCAGGTCAACTAAAAAACACATAATTAGTCATTTGACGGAAAATTAAAAAATAGACTTTTGTCTGAATTTTTATAGCCAAGCGAAGAGTTGTAAATGCACAAACGGACATTCAAACTAACCATGGTGATATATAGTTTTGGAAAGAAACGTTTAATTGCTTGAAAGTAATCAGGGTAATTAAGAAAAACTTAATTTCGATTTGAAGGAGAATTGAAATATTTCACAAGCAACTGCTGCAAGCTATGTAAATGAAGGGGCAATAAACTTATCTCTTGAAGACCTAGCTTTTTTGCGCATATGAAACGGCGTTAGTGTGATATTTAACTGTCAAAATACCGTAGTTCGAATCATGTACTAAATTTAGAGCAATTAGAGAAGGAGACGTCAAAAATAAAATATTATACTTAATACTCTTCGACAAAATGTTAAATTAAAAATAATTTAAAAATATACGGTCAAATGTTATGACAAATGATTTGTCTATAAGTAAAAACTAAATAATTTAGATTAACACGTGATGCGCCCTTGAACGCTGCTCGACATCGTGCACAGCAGATGAAGTGTCGACTGAGAATTTAGAGTGCGATATTTAACTTAGAAGCTTAGAATTTTAAAGAGTGCTAGAGGATATTTGCTGTGAATGATTTCGAGCGTCATTCAAAGGCGTCGTAAACATTTCATTAAACTATTTTATTTCTTACTTTTAGACGAATCGTTTCACAAAACTTTTGAACTTAGTTTTTCAATTTTTTTACACTATTTAATTAACGTCCAAGATAAAAGAATATTATATGGTTATTTTCGCTTGTTTTCAAATGTTACGGTATAAAATTGAACAGAGATCATTAGGGCAGTTCAGTAGGCAGACAGTAGGAAATCGCGGCACGCAACCTAAGAAACTCTCATCATTTACATCCAATATCTTGTGTAACGCTGTTGCTTTGGAGCGGTGGTGGCGCTAAGAAACCATCACCTGCATAATTTATACGAGCGTGCCGTCCTTACTCGCTCAGTAGCGAAAGAGACCCGTTATCGCACGAGTTGCCGGCCTAGATACCATTTCACCTGGCAGGCTGCAGATAATTCACTGTTATCTAAAGATCGCGTTCCGCGTGGAGCCCCAGAGTGCATGAAATATTTAAAACTGTGTGAAGCGCCATCTGTGCTTCCGTTGGGAATCCAGAGCGTGATTCGAACCTGAGGTGAGGGCGACTAGTTATCGCGAAAGTGACGAGAGGCTTTGATGCAGTCGCACGCGATGGGAACACGTGTCGTGTGTCGTAAGCCACGTATGTGACGGCAGGCGACGTTTGAAGTCGGAATGCCGTCATATGTGTGTGACACACGATTCGACGCTTCGAACGGGACCTGTGATCGATCTCGGACTGGCTGCTTCCTGGTGCCGTGTCCGGCTGTGCTTATCTAATCTGACGCGTGTAATCTCTTTGGCCTGCTGCTGTTCCTGCGCCGTGCGGTTAACGGTTTTGCTACTTCATTAAAAATTGGGCGCACAGATGCGTCATGCCACGCTACGAAATGTGCGTCCTGCCTGTGTATCAGATGCGCACGTCCCCCCCCCCCCCCCTTCCCTCACAACGCCTACTGCCTGCTATCGATGCTGGACACACTTGTCACTTGCGTCGGCGTACGAAAAACGAATTGTTTCTACTGTAAATCCGATTATCAGCCGATTTCGACCTTGTGACTTCGTGCGCTTATTTTTGTTGCATGAGGCACATTTAACCTTGTCTTTAAAAGCATATGCACTCATTTACGCTCTGTGGAACTGTGTACACTCGTATTATGCTTGTTTTTTCACCTATATTGGTTGTAGCTGTTGGAGAGGTAATTTTGAGTTTTGCTGGTTGGCTCTGAGCCACTTACGTATCATCAGACTGTTCTCTTTTCAGTGTCATATTTTTACATGTCCACTTCAACCACGTTGATATGATTTACAGACGTTGCCTGTAATTTTGTTTTATTGTCTTTCTAGAACCGCTCTTTTCTTGTTCCACTGCAATTTCCAGTTGCTGAAATGTAATATTCATTGTAATTGAGTGTCTCTATTTAGTCTGTTGCATTTTATTTCTACTTCATATATGTGCGAGTGTCGTAAACTTGTGCATATTTTTGCACGTTGTGTGCCGCGAGATCCTATTTTGTGCTAATCGACATTCATGCTTTACAAAATTTTAGCAGTAGTATCCCCGTACAAATATTTTTTCAACGCGAATTTCAGTGTATATCAACGTCAGGACACTTTTATATCTGTAGGCTTTTGAGATTTCTCGGAAGTTATGAGTTTACGAATATTTCGTACTAAATCGGCGTTTGTGATTTATTTATTGTAGTGCGTACTATAACTAACATTTCGTGTTACATTCAGTTTTCCCCTTCAACAGGAGTATATATTATCTTCCTTTGTCGTAAATTAACGCTATTTTCGAGTTTATTAGGAACTACAACACCAAAAAAGTTTTACAAAATTTATAACTTTTGTCTCAAGTTTTCTGTTACCTTAATGGAATTCTCGTTTTGCGTAGTAATTGCTTCAGTTCTTAAAGAACAAATCTAGAAATTAAAAGAGAATCTGCTGGCTTCTTTTACACTTGTTTATTATCGTGTAAAGCATTACACTATCCACAATGCAAAAAAAAAAAAAAATGGTTCCAATGGCTCTGAGCACTATGGGACTTAACATCTGAGGTCATCAGTCCCCTAGAACTTAGAAGTACTTAAACCTAACTAAACTTAAACCTAACTAACCCGAGGACATCACACACATCCATGTCTGAGGCAGGATTCGAACCTGCGACCGTAGCGGTTGCGCGGTTCCAGACTGAAGCACCCACAATGCAACCCCACTGAAAATGCTGTTCTCGAACACGAAATGAGTCAGTTGACGTTCATATGCAGCTGCAAATTGCCCTGAGTATTCTCAGACGATTGGAATGTGCTGCGACAGGGTGTGTTGGGAGCACTCCCGAGGATCGTGTACGAAAAATGCCAATGTTACCTCAAATGCCAGCCACTTTTGTGGATCCAGACTCCTCTACAGGAAGTGCGGGATCTGTAATTACTTGTCCACTTGACTGTGAGTGGCGTGCCAGTGGTATGGCTAGGCACCGTTGTACAGGGCAGAGAGGGACCAGAGAGAACACAGCGTGTTACACCTATACCCACCTGACACGTTTGAGCTGCTGCCTTCCACTAAAACGGAAACTAAGCCAATAAGTCTCACTTCACCTGTTGGGAAACCTGCTGTGTCCTCTGTCAAGAGGACGCAAACGCAAAAGGGTGGTCGTCCATTGTTCGTCGGCAACTCAGAGATATAGCGAATAAAGGTACCCCTTACGCAAGTGGCAGCAAAGGGTTGGAAGGAAGACCAGGTGCATTCAGCATGGATGTTTGGGGGCCTCATTCAAAATATTGAAAGAGGCTATTCCGGCAGCCTTTGAGGGGGCTAGGTCTTGCCCTCTCGTCTCGTATAGGGCGCCTAAGGGATGCTGCGTTCTCGGAATGCTATACAACAATTCAGGCAATTAACATTAGCAGTTTTATTTCTTTAAAGCAGATTGGCTGTACTTAACTTTAACGTACAAAGGTGTCGCAAGCGATGGGCGACATGCAACATAAATCCGAGTCCTTGCTATACACAATGTTCAAACAAGTCTGTCACACAGTTTGTGGATCACTACTATCAGTTCCTGTAGCACTCTCAGCTAGGCCATGCTAATATTCCGCGAATACTTTTCACTAATGTCCGGCCGGGGCTGGCAGGAGCGGCACTT
The DNA here is from genome assembly GCF_021461385.2 of Schistocerca piceifrons. Classification (NCBI taxonomy): domain Eukaryota; kingdom Metazoa; phylum Arthropoda; class Insecta; order Orthoptera; family Acrididae; genus Schistocerca; species Schistocerca piceifrons. Next base: position 848,684,651 of record NC_060149.1, on the reverse strand, counting down.
ACATTCACTTCTTGCAGATGTCGCTCCTGTCGTGGCGCGGTTCTTATCAGCCCACCATAGGCCGACGTCGTTTCACCGCCTTCTCTGGTCCTGCTTTCTTCGTCTTCATTCCGGCGCATGTGGTTACGCCAGAACAGAGGGAATAGGATGCAACCAACTGCAGATTGTGGCGCACATTGGATCGAACGATGCCTGTCGTCTGGGCTCCAAGGTCATACTGGGATCATTCAAAGATTTGTTTGACGCGCGGTACGATGTTAAAAAGACTCTGAAGAAACTGAACTGGCAGACACTTGAAGATAGACGCAAACTATCCCGAGAATATTTAATCTTTGTTGATCCATTATGCATCAAGAAAGCCCGAGAATGTATCTGCAAATCCATTCTGTGTACCACCGTAAATTTCTAGGTGGCGTCCGTTTTAATTCGTTGAGGGTTGTAATAAATATAGTCTTCTTGTCATTGCTCCTGCGGGAGTGGTTCTAACATTCTGCGTCGTTTCTGTTGTTCTAAGTCGTGTCTCCCTACCACTTTCGCGCAACGACGCTCTGAGCGTGTTTTTTAGGGAATTGACTAGTTTGAACCTGGGACCTGTTGCTGGTAAGGAGACACCAGACCACACATGACATGTAGAGTTCAGAAGAGTTCAGTGAGACTAGCGATGATATAACCAAATACTTAATGATTTCAGCGTCAGCTTCACTGCACTCCTTGTAAAAGAATCTTAATACTAACTAAATTTAGTGGAAGGGGTTCAAGGCTTTCCTATTTTTAGTTAGCTGGTAAAATAACGTCGAAAAAGCAGTTAAGTTTACCATTCGAAATTTTATTCTACTCACAAAACATTGTTTATAAATTGCACTAATGATAAAAGGAAATGTTTTAATACAGGATGATAAAAACCAACTGCGTTCAACAAAAATGTGAACGAATATTCCCTGAATGGGTTTCCAAGTTACACAATGGATCGAAGGATGACCTATGCCATATCACATCTATAATCGAGGTTTAAATTAAGTTTCACAAAAAAGAAAACTATCAAATGACTCTGAGCACTATGGGACTTAACATCTTAGGTCATCAGTCCCCTAGAACTTAGAACTACTTAAACCTAACTAACCTAAGGACACCACACACATCCATGCCCGAGGCAGGATTCGAACCTGTGACCGTAGCAGTCCCGCAGTTCCGGACTGCAGCGCCAGAACCGCATGGCCACCGCGGCCGGCAGAAAACTATCAAAATGGTCTACAGTGACCCTCAATTACCTTTAATTACTTATCTAACTTGTCGTAAATTACAGTGGCTGATGTGGCTTCTCAATAATTATACAACAGAAAAATCATCACGTTTCAGATTTTAACTTACATAGCAAATGTGAATACCATGAGCTTCAATTGACGATCGACACTAATATTACGTAAAAAGGGGATGTAACAGATGAGACTTCTGCAGTTCTGAGTGAAGCCTTATGCGCTCAAAAATGCGGCATCGCGTGCGTTCATTACCTTGTCGGTGTTCGTCAGGGGGCGGTGGGCAGCACAGCTCCGCTCACCTCGCCGTCTCCGAAGCAACTTCTTTCCTAACTTCTCCTTACTACAATTTACCGAAGTTGGTTTAAAAAAAACTATCTGGCTGTGTTTTCATCTGACCAATCAGGGTCTCAATGTTAACCTTAAGCTCCGCCTACAAGAATTCTGTCTATCCAATGACAAACGTTATACTTTTCGTGGTGGGGCAATGTTTTTAAAGTATGCAACGTAACAGAGACGCGAAAAAGTCTCACGCTAAAACCTGCAGCTGGCGTGGCCCTTTTAGTGTTATCGTAAGATCTATACTATTCTTCTGGAGGGCTCTATCTTTTAACATGGGCTGGGGGGTGGTTCTGGCGATTAATTTTCGTGGTGGGGCAATGTTTTTAACGTTTGCAACGTAACAGAGACGCGAAAAAGTCTCACGCTAAAACTTGCAGCTGGTGTGGCCCTTTTAGTGTTATCGTAAGATCTATACTGTTCTTCTGGAGGGCTCTAGCTTTGTACACTGCTGGCCACCGTAAATGCAACACCCTGAAGGAAGCATCCGAATCAAGTGAAATTTACACCATGGGTTTGCAGCGATGAGATATGCAACTGATTAGAATTTCAGCGCAGATGCACATCACGCGCGCCTGTGGCGCCACCTCATAGCGCCATTTAAGGTTTGGCGATTTCGACGAGTGTACGTTCGGCACGTGTGTTTACCTTGTGGTTGTTTCACAAGACGATCAGTTATGCCTCGTAGACAACAGCGAACATCGTTTGATCAAGTATCCGAGTTCGACAGAGGAAGGATAGTGGCTTACCGAGATTGTGGATTATCATACAGAGAAATCGCTAGTCGTGTTGGACGAAACCAAACAACTGTAATGCGGATATGTGACCGTTGGATGCAGGAGGGTACGACGGACCGACGTGGTCGATCGCATTCACCTCGGTGCACCACTGCACGTGCTGATAGGCAAATTGTGCGCATGGCAGTGACGGATCGCTCAGTGACATCCCGAACCATAGCACAGCACATTGCGTCTGTAACGCATCATCCAGTGTCTGCGCGTACCATTCGACGCCGTTTACAGCAGAGTGGTCTGTCCGCAAGACGTCCATTGCTTCGTCTACCATTGACGCAGAACCACAGACGTCTCCGTCGCCAATGGTGTGATGACAGACGGATGTGGACGGCAGAATGGAATGACGCTGTCTTTACTGACGAGGCACGCTTCTGTCTGCAGCACCACGATGGTCGGATTCGAGTGTGGAGACACCGTGGAGAGAGGATGCTGGACAGCTGCATTATGCACCGCCACACTGGTCTTGCACCGGGTATTATGGTATGGGGCGGTATTGGATAGTACTCTCGCACGCCTCTAGTACGCATTGCCGGTACTTTAAATAGCCGGCGCTACATATCCGAGGTGCTGGAGCCAGTTGTCCTTCCTTACCTTCAGGGCTCGGCCACAGCCATATTTCAACAGGATAATGCGCGACCACACGTGGCACGCATTGTCCAAAGGTTCTTCGTCAATAACCAGATTGAAGTGCTTCCCTGGCCGGCTCGCTCTCCGGATCTTTCGCCGACAGAAAACATGTGGTCCATGGTTGCTCAACGAGTGACCCGGATTACATCCCCAGCTGCCACACCAGATGATCTTTGGCAACGTGTGGAAGCTGCTTGGGCTGCTGTACCCCAGGAACACATCCAACGTCTCTTTAACTCAATGCCGAGACGTGTGGCAGCGGTGATCTCCAACAATGGCGGCTACTCTGGCTACTGATTCTGGCAGGAACCACATGTCACAGACGTCTGTAAACGTAATCATTTGATACTTGGTCAGCATGTTATCTACAAAATAAATTTTGTTGTGCTACCTCTTGTCTTTCTTGGTGTTGCATTTACGGTGGCCAGCAGTGTACATGGGCTGGGGGGTGGTCCTGGCGGGTAGCTGGCGACGTGGCTGTCCGTCCCTTATTGTAGGCCTTCTAGCTTAACACGGTTCTGCTCTCGGCTTCTCTTCTCGTTTCTCCCCTCGGAACTACGTGTGTCTCACGGTGGGAAGGTATGACATGCATTTAGGCATTCTTGTGTTAGTCTGTGGTATTCCATTTGCTCACTCGTTACTCGTATTACTTTGGTTAATTTAATGTCACGATTTATTCGGAGCTATGTGACATACTACTGGATTTCCTTGTCATGTCAGGGTTTTCATGGAAGGTGTTGGATTTGCCTGACACCTTACATGGTACGTACTCGTTGCAAAATATTTTAAGAATCCTCAAAAAGCGGTACTATAAATAGGATTGCTTACAAGTATTCTAAGTCTTTTTTCATATGTCAGTTGTGGACGTTGAACCTGCGAGTGTGGATAAAATATCGGGTACTTTAATATTGCGGCCAATCACTTTATATCGGTTGCTAAAACAATTTTTTTCCATTAACTACCTTTAGAGCCATAGCAGGCTCGTTCTCAGCCTGTGGGATTTTATTGGCATTTTATGTTTTGTACATGGTGCAGCTGGTTGCTGGGATCATGGCGTTAGTGAAAATAATTAGAATGTATACAGATTCTTCAGTTTTATGCACAAAATGAAGTACTGTGTTGTTATTTCATTACTGACAAGTCTTTTGTTTCCTAAAGCTGTTTGTGTGGTACTTTAAAACGGTACGCTACACACCTGCACGGAAAATATATTTAAATGATTTAGACGTTGGAACAGAACAACACAGACGAAAAAATGATGACCAAAACGAGACTCGAACCAACGATTACCAGTCTCCAGTGCTACAGTATTTTAAACTTCACGGAATTTCTAGTAATTCAGGCACCTCTGTTTAAATATTTGCATCATCTGGAAATCTAACCTAAAACCCCTACGTGGTAGCCAAGCATTCTACGACACAGCCACATGGCCTGTCGAGCAAAACTCGGCCTTTCTTTAACATATTGAAGGTGGTCGGAAAACATCAAAGCCGATTTTCTCGTCAATTTTTTAGAATTGCGTCGAACAATTTTGGGGGAGTAATGTTTCAGTTCGGCACTTCACGTACCATAAATACAAAAATATTACAAAAATCCGATTGCCGTGTGATCCTCTTGTTAGATCCACCTGCTTGAACGATTTACGTTCCATTAGTCGACTTAAGCACGAATAATGATAAGTTATGAGATACGACAGTTTGCTATTTTTACAAGGGTTTTCGGGATTTTTATCTTTTTTTTTCTTCTTTTTTTTTAAAAAAAAGTCAGATCGGCCGGGAAATTAAAACCACAGTGAAAATCCTATGAAGCTTTGTGCAGATTTGTTGCGCAGTGACTCTAGTATGCCCGTCGATCGCGTTACGTCGCACTTTTTATTTCTGAGCACACTGGAGCATTAAACATGCCTAGAACAATTGTGTCTTCTGCCAAGCATCAGGGAGAACGACGGTTCAAACCAGAGTCCGGCCATCTTGATTTGGGTTTTCCGTGATTTCCCTAAATTGCTTAAGGCAAAAGCCGGGGTGGTTCATTCGAAAGGGAGGGCAGCATCGTTCTCTATCCTTCACTAATCCGAGCTTGTGCTGTGTCTCTAACGACCTGCTTGTCGACGGGACGTTAAAAACTAATCGCCTCCTCCTCTTCCTCGTCTCCCGCCAAGTGTGAAGTGCGTGTTGCCATTCGATTTCTTCATACTGAAGGATTTCACTAGATTTCATGCAGCCCACATAACGTAAGTGTTTCGCGTGACAGCACACTGCAGCTGGAGCAAAGGCGCTCCTGAAACGCTTTCAATGGGAAGTGTTTGATCACCCACAATGCAGCCCGGACTTACTTGGCTCCTTGTAATTTCTTGTTGCGCGGCTGGATTCGTGATCTCCTATCAGAGTGGTCACAGTTCTTAGTTAACGTCGTGAAGTTGTCGACTGAAACAGAAGTGATATCTGGCGTTTTACAAGGAAGTGTCACAGGCCCTCTGTTATTTGTAACGTAAATAAACGATTTAGAAGACGATCTGAGAAGTCCTCTTAGATTGTTTGAAAGTGATGCTGTCGTTTACAGTTTAGTAAACGTATCAGTAGATCAAAACCAACTTTAGAATATTTTATACGAGACATTTGTATTGTGTGAATAGTGACAATTGACAATAAACAATAAATAGTGTGAACTCCTCCATATTTCTACTTAAAAAGTCATTAAATTTCGGTTAAACAATAAATAACACAAATCCAGAAATTGTAGATTCAACTGAATGCCTATAGATAACAATCACGAACAGCTTAAGCTGGCAGACGTAGATGTAGGCGTAGACGTAGACATTTGCATATTGGAAACCGCTGTCGTAAGACACTTATCAGCACTCTTAGATTCCGGTAGATTTAGGCCATGGGCGTAACTACACATTTATTTCCACAGCTGATACCAAAGGACCAAAGAAAGTGATGTGGCAAATTGTCATATCTCGTATCATATCATTCTTAGCGCTAAAGTCGAATGTTTGTAAGAAACTGTTAAATCAAGTGTATGACAGTGGTACGTTTTCTACGCTGGTGAGTAATGTATCGTTTCATTCTTTAAGTGTCATACTTACAAATTAGGGAGTTATTAACGCGTAAGTAACAAATTAACAACAAAACTTTTAATTTTTGGCACAAAACGGCAGAATTTGTAGACATTCCTGCCATGCGTCCCAGGGACACGATCCCGGCGACAAGGTGTTCTTCGCACAAAATACACTGAAGAGCCAATGGAACTGGTACATCTTCCTAATATCGTGTAGAGCCCCCTCGAACACGCAGAAGCGCCGCAACACGACGTGACGTGGACTCAACTAATGTCTGGAGTAGTGCTGGAGGGAACTGACACCATGAATCCTGCAGGGCTGTCCATAAATCCGTAAGAGTACGACGGGCGGAATTTTCCTCTGAACAGAGTGTTGCAAGGCACTTGAGATCTGCTCAATAATCGTTATATCTGGGGAGTGTTTAAACTCAGAGGAGTGTTCCTGGAGCCACTCTGTAGCAATTCTGGACGTGTGGAGTATCATATGGTCCTGCTGGAATTGCTCAAGTCTATCAGACTGCACAATGGACAAGATGCTTACGTACGTGTCACCTGTCAGAGTCGTATCTAGACGAATCAGCGGTCCCATATGACCCCGACTGCACACGCCCCACACCATTACAGAGCCTCCAAATGGCTCTGAGCACTATGGGACTTAACATCTGAAATCATCAGTCCCCTAGAACTTAGAACTACTTAAACCTAACTAACCTAAGGACATCACACACATCCATGCCCGAGGCAGGATTCGATCCTGCGACTGTAGCGGTCGCGCGGTTCCAGACTGAAGCGCCTAGAACCGTTCGGCCACAATGGCCGGCCACAGAGCCTCCACCAGCTTGATCAGTCCCCTGCTGACATGCAGGGTCCATGGAGTCATGCTGCTGTCTCCACACCCGTACACGTCCATCCGCTCGATACAATTTGAAACGATACTCGTCTGACCATGCAACATGTTTCCGGTCATCAACACTGTCGGTGTTGACGGGCCCAGGCGAGGCGTAAAGCTTTGTGTTGTGTAATCAACAAGGGTTCATGAGTGGGCCTTCGGCCCCGAAAGCCCATATCGATGATGTTTCGTTGAATGGTTCGCACGCTGACACTTGTCGATGGCCCAGCATTAAAATCTGCAGCAATTTGCTGAAGGGTTGCACTTATGTCACGTTGAACGATGCTCTTCAGTCCTTGTTGGGCCCAGTCTTGCAGGATCTTCTTCCGGCCGCAGCGATGTCGGACATTTGATGTTTTACCGGATTCCTGATATTCATGGTACACTCGTGAAATGGTCGAACGGGAAAATCCTCACTTCATCGCTACCTCGGAGATGCTGTGTCCCATCGCTCGTGCGCTGACTATAATACCACATTCAAACTCACTTAAATGTTGATAGCCTGCCATTGTAGCAGCAGTGACTGATCTAACAACTGCGCCAGACCCTTTTGTCATATATAGACATTGCCGACTGCAGCACCGTATTCTGCCTGTGTAGATGTCTCTGTATTTGAGTACGCATGCTTATACCAGTTTCTTTCGCGCTTCAGTGTATAAACTGTCTGCAAATACCCACCGCCTGACGATGAGACTGCTATCACTTCAATGCTAGCTAGTGGGAGAATAAAAGTGTTAAAAAAGCACCTTGTAAAGGGGATGGTCGCAGTATTGATACAATGTATCCGACATTGAAACTCTTGCTTAGAATTTAATTATATCATTAAAAAAACTTTCAAGATTTGTGCCAGTTTTTCTGTAAACACCCATTTCTTGTATCATTGCCACCAAAAAGACAGCCACGTACTCGAGAAATACTGCAGCATATGTCACTCACGCTTTTATAGCGGTTCTCTGTTGCTGGTACACTGTAGTTTCGCAATATTCTGACAGTGGACCGAAGTTTGGCAGATGCAGTTCCTGTCACTGAACTTACGGAAATAACTGAATCTTCCCCTCAGGGTCTTCCAGCCAAGTTGCAGTAACCGTGTTACTAGCACCTCTCGTATTCACTTCGAGTCCGTCCCAGCCGTCGTCAGCGCAGCTCACGTCGACTACTCCGGATGTTATCTGGTGATTACCACAACGTTGCCAGACGACGTGAAAATCCAGCTAGAGAGAGAGTGTTTGCTCGCAACTTCGGATGCGGGTGTGCGGACTGCCCCCGGCTAGCTGTGGCCATTTGCATACGGTCCCCAGCGGCGCGGCGCAGCCGCTTTTATTAAAAGCGGGTGGCAGCGGGGGCGCCTAATTTATTTTCATAGCGCGTGTCGCGCGACACTTGTCAAACATTTCGACATATTTGTCGGTCGGCCGCGGACACGGCATTCCGCGCGCACTGATAGCCGCGCTCGCCAAAATTAATTCCTTCTCGGCGTCGGCGTCGGCATCGGCGTCGGCGTCCCTTTCTTAATTACTGGCCGCATACCGCGTCCGTAATCTGGAGAAATCGCCGGCGCATTATTAATATCGCCTGGCTGCGCGCCAGCTCGACACTTCCGCGCCAGCGGTAATGCGATGAAATGTTAATTTGTTCGCTTCAGTACTCTGCGCCAAGTGCGGCTGCACATGCGTCTCACGACACGTGTGCACACATATACACACGAGCATGGGAGAGAGAGACGCTTGTGTTACGTGGATACTGGGAACAGATAACGAGATAATTTCTGGCTTTGAGTTTCACTAATGTTGACAAACAAATGTAAGTTAGACAGATGAAGACTACAGAAAAGTAGGGGGGAGGGGGAGGGGGTTAGACTAGGTGAATATATTTTGCAAGAGAGCAATTAAAAAATACACCAATCTACCGTTCCCGAAACCCTGCTTCATTTTTATTAGTACATACTTACAGGGGTAAATGTAAATATTTAGTTGTTATAAGCACTTTTTTATAATTAATAAATACTCACAATGGAAATTATGTGACATGAAGACGTTCAGAGGCAAAGAGAAGCGAATCAAATTTTGTGAACAAAAAACGTTGTTCATCTTGGTGATTTAAATGTTTATAAAAGACGTCAAAAAATTACATTCTTGCTTATTGTAAACCACTTAACTTCATAAATAGTAATGCTTCACTCATTAGGTAGTGAAGACAATAAGTTACTCCTGTAGTAGTGAAAAGTAGTGCTCTTGGTCCTAGAGGGAGCAAAAATATTAAAATCTTTCGTTATGTTTTATCTTTTTGGTGCTTAGAAAAAGAAGATCTACTGTAGGTCACCAAGACTCAGTAATAACAACACTGCATCAACAAACACGTTGCTTCCAAAAAACTAACAAATGCAATGAATATGATCACATGGTTTAAGACTAAGACTAAGACTGTGTAACTGCAGGTTTAGCAAATAAAAAATCTCCACTGTTAGTGTTATGCAGTGCGACAATTATGGATATACTTCTTTTCCCGCAACAGACGCTGAACTTGCCTCCTTTCTACCTTTCACTTGAATATGAGAACGGCCAACATACGTGAGTAACCTACTGCTTATGTTAATTATTTGTGCGATAAACAGACCTTAAGCTACGTGAATGGAGCAAAAATATGACTCTGAGAAAAACTGGACTTACCTCCTCTTTCTTTTGTGGTCTTCAAGTGTAGAGTACAACCATTTTGACTTTCATGTGTGGAGTGCCATTACTTTGATCACAGTTTTACGTGCTAAAACAACACATATAAATTACGCAGTATATTTTTTAAGAAGCAATAAAATCTTAGGTGGATGGAAGTTGCAGGAACGTTAATTTCGGAACAGTGAGCCATTATGTTAGTGAGGAAATAGCGTAAAATCTGTCTTCTCTATGGCGAGTCCAGATACGTCCAGGAACTCTGCTTGTGCATTGGACCAAATGAATTACCATCACTCTTCGCCAGTCACAGTTTCTGCCGTCGGAGTGGCCGAGCGGTTCTAGGCGCTTCAGTCTGGAACCGTGAGACCGCTACGGTCGCAGGTTCGAATCCTGCGTCGGGCATGGATGTGTGTGATGTCCTTAGGTTAGTTAGGTTTAAGTAGCTCTAAGTTCTAGGGGACTGATGACCTCAGCTGTTAAGTCCCATAGTGCTCAGAGCCATTTGAACCACAGTTTCTGTTAACCAATGCAATGCACATGATTACACATCTACATAGCATTTCTAAGATTCACCTCTTACCTCATTTATGTCGCCATAATCCACTACTATCGTGTGACCCAATTTTTGAACAACTGCTGCGTAGAGTGATCTGCAGATTCGAAAGGTTGCAGTTTATAATTAATTATAGGCTGAAGAGATGCTTTGTGTTTGTCAAGTATACACAGTAATTATTTCCAACGTCACCAAATAACACAGAAACGTTTGTAAATTTCTTTACTTAAGTGTTTTTCTTTTATTTTTCTGTCTTCCTGTTGGCACCAAAGGGTCCGTAGCCGACGAGTCTTTGTTCAGTTAGGATCTGGGAGTTACTGCCTCGGATCGCTACCCTACGTCATCCTGATACAACGGGAAGAATGTCGCGCACGCCATCTGTCTGCAAAGTGTTTGTTCTCACGGTTTGCGTGTAATGTTTCTGCAGCGGAAACGGGAAGCAACACCGATATTCCCCTAAGCATGTGTGGGTAATCCTCTAAAAAGCTCACCTAAGATGACCAGAATATCACGCCAACGGACTAAACCTACTTAGATTGGTGTCGGGACTGGCTCACCTGGCCCATGATCGCGTAGACAGTGGGGAGTGATAAAAAATTTGTATAGTTAACTTGCTACAGATGCTTAATATTTGAAGAAACGCAGTTTTATAGCCATGGGCTTCATACATTCAACTTCATTCTTTACCAGTTTCAGTTTTTACTACCATCGTCGCTGGAAGAAAATACATCAGATGGATGCATACTTCTCATACAAGAATAATTAGCATACCAAATATAACTATGTCTTACTGTGGTATGCAAAATTCAAATAATTTAGCCAATGTCATAAATCACAAAGATATGTTGCATAAAGGCTACTAGTACGTATGCAACCTGTCTTTGTGATGTATAACGTTGGCTAACTTATGTGTATTTTACATACCACAGCAAGACATCGTTATATTTGGTATGCTAACGAGTCTTGTATGAGAAGTATGAATTTTTTGTTCATCTGATGTACTGCTTTTCTTCCACCGAAGCTGGTAAAGAATAAAGTTGAATGTGTACAGTTGATGGTTATAAAAATACTTGCTTTCAAAGGGAGAGTGAGTTTCATGCTGGTGAAAATGGGTATTGTTGTTGCTCCGTCATGCTGTTACGCCTTGGAGGTGAAAATATATCTGTTCCAGATACGGTAGGAACATTCGAAATGAGAGATGGCGTCAGACACTACAGACGTAGAAAAGACGATTTAATATCAAAGATAATTTTTCATTATTGTTTTCATCCTCCTGAATATAGAAGTACTGCAGGAGGGGAGAGAGTCAGTGGTACAACCAAACCGCTCTTCAGTTAATTGGTTTAAAATAAATGAAGCCTAAATAATATAACTAAAAAGGTGAGACATTTACATACGTTTCTAAAGTTATTAAAAAGTCAAATTTACATTGAAGGTATTAAAATAACTTAACCTGTTACAGTAATATTCTTTGATTTTGTTCGGTTATAAAAAGTAGATATAAAGTATAAATGAAGTATAAATGATATTTACAAGTAAATAAGTTGTAGAGCAATGGGGCTGGGACCCAAAATTTGATATCAAGTTGGTATCAAACCAATTATGCAAATTGATTAATTAATTATCCCCATCCCCTGATGACATAATGGTTTTTCCCTAGCTGGCATGTGGATCCTTACCCCCTTCTCTCCCACACACTCCCCCTCCACCACATCCCATCCCACGAAAATGGTGGGAAACTGTTATTTTAGTGAGAAAATCAAAAATGTTGGAAAATTAATTTTGGTGTGCGTACTGTAAGACCTTCAGTACACACACCATCAGATTATTTAACTTGTCACTCTAATGAAGTAGGCGAGTGTCAGCAATATGTCTCGTGGTCGTATCGTGGCGTGCTTATCTTCTGCCGTTAGGTCAGACGATAGAAATGCCACGTGCACGCGAGAGTAGCAGATTGACAGTGACCAAGTTTAAACAGAACTTGATTAATTTTCACACACATTTATTAAAATAATAACAAGCATAAAAATTACTTAACTTGGTTCTGGATGCTATTTACAATTGACAATCTGAAGTTCCTTTGGTATTGGTACGTTAATCTTATTCTCACATATATCTCTGATACTTGACAAAAGTGTCTATACATTTATCTTCATGGCTATGTACAGGAGTATGGTAATCTTATTAGGTGCAGACTGAAACTTGACTATAGACTGGTACAGACAAAGGTAGAACTCGTACAGACTGGTACAGACTAATGCAGACTGGTACAGACTGGTGCAGACAAATGCAGATTGACTAATCGAAGGTCTGTACACTCGTTATAATACCTTGCGCGTCCATGTATCACTGCGCGAGTGTGATCCACAAGAAGAAAAGGTTCTACGTTAGCAGCAATCTCATTGGCTGCGTTACATATTAATACGCCGATCGGCGGAAGCAGAATTCGGTCCGTCTCTATGGCAGCGCCATCTCGTAGTGTGGAGATAGATGAGCGCTGCGCCTGCGCTGTTGTGCTTAGTAGGGCGTGCTCTAGGGGGAAAGTTGTGTACATACTGACTATGCGGAACTATGTACACAACATTAATAATAACAGGAAATTCAAATTTGTTGGTCGGAATATCAAATTTTGTGCATTCACCTTTAGAATCAGAGACCAACTGACCTAGTTCATAATACCACCACCAGAGGGTGCTGCTGGCCCTCTCCCACTCCACTCCACCTGCCTCCCATCTCCTCCACACCACTCCACCCCACCCTACCCCATCCCACCCCACACCACACCATCCCACACACCACCTTACACCACCCAACCCTACCTCACCCCACCCAATCCCATCTCACCCAACCCCACCCCACACTATCCCACACCACACCACCACACCCTACCCCACCCCACCCCACCCGACTCCATCCCACTGCACTCCTCTCCAGTCATCTCCCCTTCCCTCCCCTCCCCACCCCACCCCCAGGTTGGGTTGTAATAATGGTAATAGTGTCGCAACCTATCACTGAAGTACAGGGGAGTGGCCTCCTGACGATCTGCAAGTGGATAGCTACTGATGGGAGAAATAAAAGGATAGGTAATAAGAACAATATTAGAACAGCGACCCACTATCCCACTGCAACTGTAACATACTTCCCCTACATGCAGGACTCCTGTAGCAACGTTATTTGGGAATGAAACACTTACGTATTTGCGAATTGCCAACAGAAGTATGGGAAATATATTGTACAAGACATTTTACGAATGTAGCGCTCATTAACTTATCTGTACATGTTGTCTGAAGACGAAAAAGAAAACTGACCAGTCACCTACTTTCACCTCTAGTCTAGTCCAGTATCACCTACCGAGTGTATTGTGTACCCGAAGAGCCGGTCAGCCGAGAAACCACGCTCGTCACAGCCTTCTTAAACCTCTACCTCCGGCCGCTCGACCACTCTCGCTGCCAGCACAATGTGGCGCGACTCGGACTAACTGCAACCTCACCCCTGACAGAGACTGCTCAGTTAAAACAATGTGAAACAGGGATGTTGTTTTGTCAATATGCACAGAATTTCTTACGTGAAACTTAGATCCCTCCCGTTTATAGGAGTTACTGTCGAAGATAGAAGAAATCGGACAAATTCACATTTCTAAAATATTGCTACTTGCTCTGAAAACCTTATACAACGCTAAGGAATAGGGTACATTTTCTCTAAGTATTCTCTCATCAGGCAGAAAAATCTGGTCTGTTCTGCCACGTCCTGCATCACAGAACCAGACTATTAAACTTATTTTAGTCCCATGACAGAGTGCTACCTACGTCACATGATGCCTCCTCACTTTCGAACTCTCTTAAAGTAAACAGATGTCACGTCACATGTGAAGTCTCTCAAGGTAACAACACAGAGAAGTTGTAAATATCAGGTTTGTACTACGTATCACTTTATATAAATTCAACAATATAACTGATTTTATTACGATGGTCATCTTTCCCTGTGTACGTAGGACATTGAAATTCCATTAAAAGATCTCGATGCAACGAAGATGCACTTGATTACCACTCCAACTCTTGAATCATGTCAATGGTACTCTCGCCTTCACTTGCACATGCCTGTTGGCATGTCATTGGTATTGAATTGATAGGGTAATTAATTAAATTAATTATGAGAGTCCCTTTGCATGGCGTGCAGTAGACAAAACAGCTGTATTTCGACAGTCATCTTGTCCACTGCACTACAGAGCTGTTTGTGATCGTATTTCCAAGTTACTGCTATGCTAGTGACAGTTTGTGAACAGTGACCAAGAGAGGCACGGAAATGGAAACACCTCAACGCATCACAACGAGACTGCCACGCCAGAAGAACAAAGATGATCACAGCATTTACGAAAAGGCTATGTAACATCAGTATGACCTTATTGTAAAGTTGTTTTTGTAATGCCATTTAGCCTGAAGATGAGGTATAACCCTAGAAACATGTCGCTAAATAAATAAGTAATACAATATTTGACTGGTAGCGGTAATTTAAAAAAAACCTTTGCATATTTTGTTATTAGTCACTGGGTCAGCCTTTCCAGCGTATTTCGTAAACAAATCTCAGAAGGCTTCGGTTTTCAGGAGGAATGAGGGGAAGCATGTTACTCAACACCTTGGTATTTAACTCAGTGACATTTAAACGCCCAGACCTTCTCAGAAGGAATGGACAACTTCTGCGAGTCTGGAATCATTAATAGCTGTCCTGCACAGTGGGTGGTGGGTTGTCGGCTGGGACCGATACATCCTTGACACGTAGGCGGAGAATCGCGACCCAGTGACAGCTGTTCACATGCAGTCCGGTGGCGGACGCGTCGTGCGGGTGCAGATGACAGTGAATCATCCTGCAACCCTCCATACACCGACTGTCTCACCAGGGTTAGTTTGGAGCAGTATATCAGAATTCTAAGTGATTTACTTTCACCAGCATGAGAAGACAACTAAGAGATGTAATTAGCGTTGGCTATATTCAGCTGTTTGACAACAGTTACCATCCATTTTGGTATCAGAGAAAACGACTACCTAGCTTGTGGGAAACCTATAGAGACGTCACGGAAGCGTCTGTAATGCTTATTTGGCGAGTGTAATCCGAGTGCAGGAAGAAAAATTACTCACAATGCAAAGAGACACTCATGATCAATTTAATTAATTACCCTATCTATTCAAATGGTTCAAATGGCTCTGAGCACTATGGGACTTAACATCTATTGTCATCAGTCCCCTAGAACTTAGAACTACTTAAACTTAACTAACCTAAGGACAGCACACAACACCCAGTCATCACGAGGCAGCGAAAATCCCTGACCCCGCCGGGAATCGAACCCGGGAACCCGGGCGCGGGAAGCGAGAACGCTACCGCACGACCACGAGCTGCGGACCTATCTATTCAATACCAGTGACATGCCACTGGGTAGGTGGCACTGAGTGCGAGAGTACCACAAATTGATTCAAGAGTTGGAGTGGCAATTAGTCGTTTTTCGTTGTGGCAACCTCTTTTGATGGAATTTCAATCTCCAATTTACAGAGGGAGATATGATCATCGCTATAAAATCAGCTATTTTACTGAATATATAAAGCGATATGTAGTATAAACGTAATATTTACAATTTATCTGTGCTGTTACCTTGAGAGACTTCATATCTAATGTGACATTTGTTTACTTTAAGAGCGTTCGAAAGTGAGGAGGCATCCTGTGACAAAGGTATAGCATGCTGTTAGCACTCTGTCATGAGCCAAAAATGAGTTTAATATTCTGATTCTGTGACGCAGAACATGGCAGATCAGAACATATTTTCCTACCTGATGACAGAATATTTAGAGGAAATGTAGCCTATGGCATAGTGTTGTACAGGATTTTCACAGCATCCCTGTTTCAGATCTTGTTAACTGAGGAATCTATGTGGGGTTGCTGGAGGGGTGAGGAGGAGAGGGATGTGTGGGGACAAGAGGAATGGAGGGGAGGCCAGGGGAGTGGTGGCAGGGCAGGGCAGAGGTGGGAAGGGCAGGGTAGGGTAGTGTAGGGTAGGGTAGAGTGGGGTAGCATGTGGTGGGGTGGGATGGGGTGGGGTGGAGTAGTGTAGGGTAGGGTAGGGTAGGGAAGCGCAAGGTAGTTCAGGGGAGGGGTGGGGTGGTGTGGGGTGAGGTGGGGAGTGGAGTGGAGTGGAGTGGGGGAGGGCCAACAGCACCCTCTGGTGGTGCTATTGTGAAGTAGGTCAGTTGGTATCCAATCCTGGAGATGAACACACAAAAATTGATATTCCCACCAATAAATTTGGTTTTCCCACTATTTTTTTAATTTCCTGCCAAAAGTACAATTTCTAGCCACTTCCATTGGTGGGGGAAGGGAAGGGAGATGAGGGCAGTGAGGGGAGGGGAGGGGTGAGGAGGGAAAGGTTGGGGTGGGGATGGGAGGGGAGGGACCCATGTGCCAGCTGGGGAAATCCCATGATGGCATCAGGGGTTGGGTCTAATTTATTAATCAATTTTCATAATTAATTTAATATCAAAATTGGGGTTGGAACCCCATTGCTCCACTACTTACATATACTTCACAAATGGGAAAATCTTAAAAATAAGCACTGCACATTCATTAGAAGTTGAAGAACTTGCACTAGGAAATGATAGAAAAAGAAAAATTAAGAAGGTTAAAGATATGGCTATACTCTCTCATGAGGGGTAAAATAGAGCTTCTCACTAGTGCCACAGAGTGAGAAATAAATGCAGCAGTTGTTCTGTAGCAGATGTCTCCTGGCTTGGAACCCCATAGTGATCTCTTCACCCACAATTGGAGATCGTCATGCTGCTCAGCGGGGTTGGTCTTTGGTCGAGGACACTTGTTGGATCTTCTTAGCACCTCTGCTGCCCTGACAAGAAGCTGCCGTGATAGGAATTTGGTGTCTTCTCGAGCAGTCTGCTTCGCTAAGGTTGGTGGGTGTCCTCTCTTGCATACTCCAAGCAACAATGACTGTCCTAAGCTAACCTCTCAGATACAACCTACTTAGATGGATTTATGTTTTTTTTGTTAAGAGAAATTCGACGGCAGCAGTTGCTATATGGTTAAAGCGTGGAGTTCGTTATCGTTGAATTGGAAATATTCGCCCTAGTAGGTCTGACTTCATGACGACACTCTCTTGCATAGCACATTTTCAGAAATAAGTTGCGTCTTAAGCGACACCCTATAGTAAACTAGAGGTACAGTGATTTCGTATAGACAAAAATTGTACAACAACGAGAAAAAGTTTCTTATTCAGTCAGTCTGCCATGCGTATTTAACTACATTACGATTTTGTCATGTTTTCAAATACTGACATTATACGTCTTCTTCTCGCGAGTGAAGTTCACATTATACTCTTTAAGAAGAAATTATGTAGATATAATGGGATTTAACGCTTCATAAGTGAGTACAGGTGTATAGCTCATTCTCACAGGTTTAATGTGCCTGTGAAAGGAGGTAATAGAAGAAATTAACAAAACATTATCGCTTCATGCATGAGAGATCACTTATCGATATTTTACAAACCGTCTTCATTATCGCTTCATGCATGAGAGATCACTTATCGATATTTTACAAACATTTTTTCCTTGGGTCTCCTATTTTTGTTGAGTTGTGTTACTGGAAAGGATTATTTCTTTTACATTTCATGGTATCTTTTGCAGCAAGTCTGTACTGTTCTGCGAGGAGAGAGAATTGTTGGGAACAGCAGAAAACGCCAGTTTTCCGTTTTATATTCCCTGCGTTATAGTTCAATCGGCTCCTATTTCCTGGTCGCGATGACTTCTGGGAAATGGAAGGCGTTGTCATTTCACTCTGACGGAGTAGACCTAAAAATAACTTCGTTTCAAGACGTAACCTGGGGTCGTGTATCAGTTCGTGATTTTGTGAGCATGTACTGGAAAACGGTAGGTGATATGAGATATGTTTATTATGAATATACTTATTTCGTCTTTAATGGGAATAATCAAGTACTTTTGCTGGGCTGCCTCACTTACTGTGATCTTAAATTTCTTCAATGTTTGGACCAACATCAGAAGAATTGCGTCGTAGAATCAACTAGAACGGTAGTGCTTACATTCTTACTAAAGTAACTATCACGTAAGAGAGCAAGTCTTGTTCAAAGAGTTCGACTCTTGAATACATCTGAAATTTATTCGCGACGTATATATATATATATATATATATATATATATATATATATATATCGGAACCCAAGAACTGAATTGATTCCGAATTTAACCTTATTACTGTCGTAACGTTAGTAAACTGGCAAGTGCCGTTTCTGAATGAACAACACGGTTTTATTTAACATACCGAAACGCCGAGATAATCTAGGCGTCATCTTGGAACCAAAAATTGGCTGATGACAACGAGTCTATGAAATGGATTTGTATGCACTGATTAGTCAATGGGCATTATGCGGAAAGACGATAAATGCGGTTGTGAACAGAGACGGGAAATGGCTCGACTGGAAAATAAATTCGAATACCGAGACAAACAGGGCAGGAAGGATACAGCGGCTAAGAAGAAGCAGTGTGGTCCTGATGGCAAGAGAGTGTAGACGGGCACCTGTGGCGCTGACTGCTTAGGGTGCTCTTGTATCTGTCTCTGCAGAAACTCTGCCAGTAATCCGCAACATGTGTTGTGCTCAACTCTTCTACAGAAGATGCCAATACTAGAACTACTAACTCATTTCCAACATCTACGCGTTTCATATGATCTACGAGCAGTACTCGTCTTCATCTGGCCTCAGTGTTAGCTGCACATTATTTTGGCAGACATTGTGCTACAGTCTTGGGCTCCGAAATAATGGAGCCGATTGGTGACATTAAAAATATTTGGAACTTTTAAAAGAAATTATGTTATTGTATTATTAATTGCCTTCTATATGTATATTTATTTAAAATTTACACGTCACACACAGAAATCTATGTTATTGAGATCGGTATGATATAAGCAAGAATTTCAAAGTTTATTCACGAGCACAAATAGGAATCGTAGCTCAGAGACGCAGTCTGTTAGTTCTCCTTTCATGATGTTTGATGTGTTGTAATGATGTCGCTAGTAATGCACTTATGTTCGTGTCTTTCACGGTGACACCCTTCCATAAAAATGAATCCTCTATCATCGATCCTGCAACGTACAACTTTTCTGCAATTATCTCCGGAAAGGCGAAACTGTCGAAAAAGATGGGAATAACTCCTTAAACGTTGACTTAAAATTCACAACTGACGCAGCTGTAAATGAGTTTGTTTATTGCTAGACGTGGAAAGAGTGTAATTACCATCCCTAATCTTTTAAGAAGCATGCTATGTAGCTTAGCTACACAGAGATTTACATTTCTTCTTCGTCCATATGTTACATCCAACTTTTGAGTTTTCTGTTAATGTAATTATAAATACTTTTTGAGATAATTCAATTAAATCTAAAAATGAAGCAAGGAAAAAAACTTGTCGTTTGTATTGTTGGAATTGGGCACATTTGTGTCATACGTGACTGTCTTTGACCCATATTCCACCAACGCACTTGTAATATGTGGCCAAATTTTGGTAACTACTCTGGTAACAGCGAATAAATTCTCCAGTAATTTTAATGTTTCATTTCCTCTTTGTCCCACACAGACAGAGTAAATTTTAACGACATTTAAAGCTACTACGCGTTCACTAACAGACTCGTGCGCCAGGAAGTGCTGACGTACGTATGTATACATGTCTGCTTCGCAAAATGCTTAAAATAATAGTTTATGTAATTGCAGGACACTAGTATGTACTTAAGCATTGGTTATATCTGTTACTTCATCCTCTGTGTGTAGGGGAGAGTGTTCTCCCTTGATACACTTTTTAGCCATGCAATAGTAGTTTAATATATTTTATGATTCTGTTTTGTAATGACAGCATTCACTTTTCGTGTGCCACAAGCTTTTCCTAAAATTACAAAAATTACAGCAGAAAATTAAGATTTTTCAAAATGTGAAAAATTGTTCCAAGGTACAACATGGTCATGTACCTAGAAACCGATAGTCTCTCCAAATTTGAAAATGCTGCAGTCTAGAAAATCTTCTCAATACCTTATTTAATAGTCTATGTGTTACGCTATTACTGTAATATAAACCAATAATCAGTAAGTGAGATCAAATTAAGAAGTACCCATCATTTAAATCCAGTTAAAAACTAAATAATTTTTTTAATAGAAACTACTGGAAAGAAACCCGAATTTCCATTTTCGAGAGAGGGAAAACTGTTAATACTTTAAAGAAACTCATATTTTGCAAATATCACGTGTTCCATGGCAGAAGACCTTCTGTTTCAATGTCCAAGATGGTGTACGACTGACGAAGTATGGCTTACTCGCCCACACTTTATGTAACTAGTTTTAAAAATATGTAGAATTTTACTCGCCATAAAACTTTGTAATTGACCAATTAACAATATCCTCAAAATAGCTTTAATGTATTATACTACACTTAAATATGTAGAATTCGTAATACTTTCAAACGCAGCACACACTACAAACTTATGCCTCAAAAGAACAAAATGAAAGGAAAGTGTCGGAACCTGCTTATGGTAATCTCTACTACGCGTTCCATTACAGAATTTCAAAATCGGTCACTAGAATAAAGCACCAATCAGGAAATATCATGTATTCCTGGGTACACTCTTCTCCAGATGCAACATTCTTCCCCACATGTAGTCAGTGTCTCCGACAAAGCCGTGAATTAGAAGTACCGAAATAGACGGTGTACAAGTTAAGATACTCGACAACTATTCATTAGGACTGCATGCTCCATTCGGCCTTCGAGATTTATGTTTGCTGTGGTTCCACGAAATCTTGTAGACGAATGTCCAGTTGGTCTGTAGAGTATGATACAGTCGACTTCCTCCCCTAACCTTCCACAAAATGGTTCAAATGGCTCTAAGCACTGTGGGACTGAACATCTGAGGTCATCAGTCCCCTAGACTTAGAACTACTTAAACCTAACTAACCTAAGGACGTCACACGTATCCATACCCGAGGCAGGATTCGAACCTGCGACCGTAGCAGCCACGTGGTTCCGGACTGAAGCGCCGAGAACCGCTCGACCACAGCGGCCGGCTAACCTTCCACAAACCGAGCCTTCTTTAATTACCTTAACGTCGACGGGACATTATCTCTGATTTGTCCTCCATCATTTGAATTGAAAATAACAAAATTACTAGCCACTAAGGCGCTTACAAGAAGATAGAGCGAAGAAACTTTTTAACAAATAAGTGACAAGAAAACCTATTTGAAGAACTCTACTTGAAAGCAGTAATTGTGGGCAACAACTGTTTGTACTGCAAGCGAGGAAGAACGAAGAAACTTAGTATAGACTTATATAATTGAGAGGAAGATTAGCAAAACTGCAATGCAAAATTTGAAATATGAGCATTGAATAACGATAGCTAATTTTCTTTTGTTTGCCTACTTCAGTGGACGATTTGAGAAACGTGAATTTGCAGACTTCCCTCTTAACAGAATTACAGCTACAGAAGAAGTAACTGTGTTCTTTGAGGAACAGTACAGAAAATAGTCCTAAATTCTTCGGTAATCTTTCCATTACTCCCGATTCACAAAATGACTCCATTTAAAGTACAACTCCCGACGCGGTATGCGAATGCTTCTAGGTTTATTCATATGTCCCTATGAATATGAAGGCGCAAAGCGTTTTAGATGTAAATTGCTGCGATAAGATAGTCAAATATCGTGAAAAGAGTTTGTTAAAATGCAAATGCAGGCCGCTTCTGCTGAAACACGCACGTGCCGGCCGCGGCTGGGCGCGTTAACGCCCGCAAGATGCTATCAGCGGCGCCGCAATCCCTCATAAGCGCCAGATCTGCGCCCAGCTGCCGACAGAAGGGTCGTCCGCGCCTCCGTAATCTAGCACAACGTTCGCCTCACTTGGGTGGCAACCACGGAAACTGCCTTGTGTTAAAATGCCGACTGTGACATGCGCGTGACTCACTGTTCATCACAGTATTTGCCGCGACAACAAATGGAAAAGGATAACTACCGAATTCGTTCAATCTGTGATCTTCATTTGTTACATAAAAATCTACTCTGCACGAGACACACAGCTATTATTTTAAATGAAATATCACAATTGTTCTAACAACTTGTCCTACATACCTGCATTAGCCATCGATAGAGACCTGCGGGGATAAGAGAAATACTATCCACATCCGATAGTCTTTTATCTGCATCCGCGGATATTAAAATTTTGTAAATTACTTTAATCCATTCAATACCCAAGACCTCTGTGGGTAGGCTTGCTTCTGGCCTACACTTTCGAGTCGGAAATCATAATTTACAATCCGTAGCCTAAGAACCACAAACCAGAGGCACTGCAGAGGTGCAACCACAACGGGGTGGTAACTGTGGAGAGTCCAGACAAACGTGTGGTTCCTGAACAGCGGTAGCAGCCTTTACAGTAGTTGCAGGGCAACAATCTCGATGATTGACTGATCAGGCCTCGTAACATCAGCCAACACTGCCTTGCTGTGCTGGTACTGCGGACACCTGGAAGCGAGGAGATACTATAGCCGTTACCTTTCCCGAAGACATGCAGCTCTTTCGCATGGTTAATTGATGTGGAATCTTGTTGGTTAAATATTCAGGAGGTAAAATAGTCTTCTGTTCTGTTTCCGGGTGGGGACTACTCATGATATCGTATCGGGAAGAAACAAAACTGGCATTCTACGAGACGGAGTGCGGAATGATAGATCTTTTAATTGGATAGGTGGGTTAGAAAATTTAAAAAGGGGAATGGGTACGTTTTAATTAGACATAGTGCGGATAAACGAAATTCGTTTGCAAGAGGAACAGGGCTTCCGGTCACTCAAGTATGGATTACAAGTACAAAATCAAATAGAGGCAATGCAGAACTAGGTCCAGTAATTAGTAAGGATATAGGAATGTGGGTAATCTACTACGATCAGCGTAGTGAATGCATTATGGTAGCCAATACATACCCGAAGTCAGCCACCACAGTAGTTCAAGTTTATATATGCGAATTAGCTCCGCAGATGATAAAAAGATTGAAAATAATGTGTGATGAGATAAAAAAAAATATTCACATAGTTTAGGGGAAGGAGAATTTAATTGTGACGGGTGATTGAAATTCGATAACAGGAAGAGAAAGAGAAGGAAAATCACAGGAGAATATGGACTGGGGGAAAGGGATGAAAGAGGAAGCCAGCTAGTAGAATTTTACGTGGAGCATAATTTAATCATAGCTGGCACTTGGTTTAAGAATCATGAAAGAAGGTTATATACGTGAAAGGCAACTCTGGACGTTGGACGGATTTCAGACTGATTATACGTATAATGGTAAGACAGAAATTTCGCAACCAGATTTTAATCTGTAAGGCAATTCCAGGGGCAGATGTGGACTCCGAGCACAATTTATTGGTTAAGGACTGTGTATTAAAACTGAAGAATTTGCAAAAAAGGAGGAACTTTATGAGATGGGACCTCGATAAGCTAAAACAAGCAAAGGGAGCGTATGGCGACTATTGTCTGAAACAGGGGACGAGATGCAGTAGAAGAGGAAAGGGCAACTTTGAGAGATGAAATAGTGGAGGCAGAAAATTATCGAATAGGTAAATAGGCAAGGATAAATAGAGCTCCTTGGGTTTCACAGGAGACACTGAATTTTACTTATGAAAGGAGAAAATACAAAACATTCAGAAAATGAAGTAGGCGAAAGGGAAAACAAGCGTCTAAAATTGAGAATGACAGAAGGTCCCAAATGGGTAAACTGGCCTGGCTAGACGAAATATCTTAAGCATGCAGAAGCATGTGTAACTAGGGGAAAATAGATACAGCCTACAGGAAATTAAAGACGTCTTTGGAGAAAAGGGAAGCAGTTGTATGAATATCAAAAGCACAGATGGGAAACAAGTACTAAACAAAGGAGGGAAAGCTAAAACGTCTAGGGAACATATAAGCTGACTACACAACGGAAATGAACTTGAAGGCTATATTGTAGAGGCAGAGCAGGTAGATTATGGTGAGATGGAAGATATGACACTGCGAGAATAATTTGACAGAGCACTGAAAGACCTAAACCGAAACAAGGCCCCTGAAATAGGCGACATTACCTCTGAACTGCTGATACTTTTAAAGGAGCCAGCCATGACACAACTATCCCACCTAACGTGGGAGGTATATGAAACATGTCAAATAACCTCAGACTTCAAAAACAATGTAATAATTCTGATTCCAAAGAAAGCAGATACTGTCATGTGTAAAAATTACTTAACTATCAGTTTAATGAGTTGTGGTTGCACAATACTTTCACGAATTACTTACAGACGAATGAATGAAGTTGTAGAAACTGACATCGTGGAAGACTACGTTCGGTTCCGAAGAAATAGTGGAACACGTGAGGCAATACATACCTTACGACTAATCTTTGAAGATGGATTACGGAAAAGCAAATCAACGTTTATAGCTTTTGTAGACCTAGAGAAAGTGATTGACAATGTTGATTCGAATACACTCTTAGAAATTCTGAAGATAATGCTGGTAAAATACAGGGGGCGAAAGGTAGTGTACTACTTGTACAGAAATCAGACTGCAGTTACATAAGTCGAAGGGCATGGAAGGGAAGCAGTGGTTGAGAACCGAATGAGGCGGGGCTATATCCTATCCCCGATGTTACTCAGTTTGTACATACATTGAGCAAGCAGTAAAGAAAGCCAAAGAGAAATGTGGAGAAGGAATTAAAGTTCCGGGAGAAGAAATAAAAACTTGCGATGACACTGCAATACTGTCAGACACAGCACAGGATTTGGAAGAGCAGTTGAACAGGATGGACAGTGTAATGAAAGGATATAAGATGAACATTAACAAACGCTAATGGAATGCAATCGAATTAAATCAAGCGATCCTGAGGAAATTAAATTAGGAAATGATACACCAGAAGTAGTAGTTGAGTTTTTCTATTTGGGCGGTAAAATAACTGATGATGGCCACAATAGAGAGGATATAAATTGAAGACTGGCAAGGGCAGGAAAAGTGTTTCTGAAGGCGAAAAATTTGTTAATACAGAATCTAAATTTAAGTTCTAGGAAGATATTTGTTTGGTGTGTAATCTTGTACGGAAAAGAAACGTGGTCGATGAGCAGTTGAGACAAGATTAGAACTGAAGCTTTGGAATGTGGTGCTCCACAAGAATACTACAAAATCGGTGGGTGGATAACGCATAACTGATGAGGATATACTGAGCAGAACTGAGTACAAAATAATTTGTCGGATAACGTGACTAAAAGAAAGGATCGTTTGATAAGACACAATCAGAGAAATGAAGGATTCGTCAGCTTAGTAGTGTTGTAGTGGTGGTGGTGGTGGTGATACATATAGGGCGCTCCACAGCGAGGTCATCAGCACCCGTATTCAATTAATAGAGCACAAGTGTGGTTACGAGTTGTTAGAAGCATGCAACAGAATGCTGATTAGAAAATTTAAACCGCAGCTGTCCTGAGACTCTCTCACTCGCACTGTCGCACAAAACATTAAAAGACGTACGCGTCAAGGCAATGTATGAGTAAAATAATAGTGCAGCAATGAACTGAGGCAAAACGATCAATTGCAAAATAAAAGATGAAGAACCCAGCCTTGGAACACTTTAAAACGTTCTACCTAAGACGCTATTGACAAGAACAGACGTCACATAGAATCTTAGAACACGAACCACATTCGATTCATCATCATCTAAAATAGAGGGAAGGCTTAATAGTAAGTGGGTTGCAGACCGCACGGCTTAGTAAAAACGCATTCAGTTAAAATGTGGCGCACAGAAACCTGTACACCATAAGCAATGCATAACGGTGTGTTTTCCTGCCGAAGGAGGAATTCTTGCGTCAGAGGACAGTGTCCTAATTGGAAGCACGTTAAAAGCAGTGGTCGGAAATAGGAACGACATGATTGTGTCGTTGGTTTCACGGTCATCACCTTGTTGTTGTTCTCCTACCGTAACCACTTCTCCTCGCACAGACGCATGATGTTGTGTGTCAATAGCTAGGTATCAGCACGGACAGGGGCAGTACATTCAGAAATTGTAACTTCTAAGCAGGCATCCTTAGCTGCTGCATCTGCTGCCTCATTCCAATGAATGCAGAAGTACCTTGGTACCCTGCAGAATAATACATCCTATCCCTTCCTCTATAAGTAGAAAAGGATGTCATGAATCAACTGGAGATACTTTTCGGCTGAATGCATGTGCTCGGCAGCCTGAAACAGTATCGGGGCAGTGGGGAATTTGGTAGCAGGAAGGCACCACGTCTTCTTGAATGCCCTCAAGATCACATATAATTAAGCTTTATATACTGTGAATGAATCTTGATAACACAGTGTGGAAATAACACAACACAACCCATGGAATTATCCTGCTGAGACCCATCAATGTAAACGACCACACGGTCACAGTGCTCGGCTAAAATTACATATAATACCGAATTAAAAACAGAGGCAGGAATAAAAATTTAAGTACAAAGCAGATCTAAAATGTTTCTGGGTCTCCTTATTAACCAGGGTGGCGAACGACTCCAGCCTCGATAAAACGTAGAAATACACGATTTGATCAAAAGTATCCAGACACCCCAAAAACGTACGTTTTTCATACTAGGTGCATTGTGCTGTCACCTGCTGCCAGGTACTCCATATCAGTGACCTCAGTAGCCATTAGACATCGTGAGACAGCAGAATTGGGCGCTCCGCGGAACTCACGATGATGATGATGTTTGGTCTGTGGGGCGCTAAACTGCGCGGTCGTCAGCGCCCGTACAAGGGCCCGATTTTTACACAGCTCAATTTTTTCACAGTAAAATCTAGCCGGTATCATGAAAGACGATGAAATGATGAAACAACACAAACGCCCAGTCCCCAGGCAGAGAAAATCCCCAATGCGGCCGGGAATCGAATCCAGGACCCCGTGATCCAGGGGCAGCAGCTCTATCCACTAGACCACGAGCTGCGGACGCGCAACCCATGACTTCGAATGTGCTCAGGTGACTGGGTGTCACTTGTGTCATACGTCTGCAAGCGAGATTTCCACACTCCTAAACATCCCTAGGTCAACTGTTTCCGATGTGATAGTGAAGTGGAAACGTGAAGGGACACGTACAGCACAAAAGCGTACAGGCCGTACTCGTCTGTTGACTGACAGAGACCGCCGACTGTTGAAGAGGGTCGTAATGTGTAATAGGCAGACATCTATCCAGATCATCACACAGAAATTCCAAACTGCATCAGGATCCACTGCAAGTACTACGATAGTTAGGTGGGAGGAGAGAAAACTTGGATTTCATGATCAAGCGGCTGCTCATAAGCCACACATCACGCCGGTCAACGCCAAACGAAGCATCGCCTGGAGTAAGGAGCGTGAACTTTGGACGACTGAAAACATTGTGTGGAGTGACTAATCACGGTACACAATTTGGCGATCCGATAGCAGGGTGTGGGTTTGGCGAATGCCCGGTGAACGTCATCTGCCAGCGTGTGTAGCGCCAACAGTAAAATTCGGAGGCGGTGGTGTTGGCCTACATTGATGTTTTAAGCACCTTCTTGCTTCCCACTGTTGAAGAGCAATTCGGGGATGGAGATTGCATCTTTCAACACGATCGAGCACCTGTTCATAATGCACGGCATTGTGGCGGAGTGGTTACACGAGAATAACATCCCTGTAATGAACTGGTCTGCACAGAGTCCTGACCTGAATCCTGTAGAACACGTTTGGGATGTTTTGGAACGCCGACTTCGTGCCAGGCCTCACCGACCTAGATTGATACTTCTCCTCAATGCAGCACTCCATGAAGAATGACCTGCCATTCCCCCAAAAACCTTCCAGCATCTGATTGAACGTATGCCTGTGAGAGTGGAGGCTGTCATCAAGGCTAACTGTGGGCCAACACCATACTGAATTCCAGCATTACCGGTGGAGGGTGCCACGAACTTGTAAGTCATTTTCAGCCAGGTGTTTCGATACTTTTGATCACATAGTGTATTGTCTGCCCCGAGAGCCACTAAGTCCTGCTACACTCGAATCCCGGATGGCTTTTTGCTCGTTACCTATTTGTAAACAGTCGTTCCATTGGATGGCGAGCAACAGTGTGGAATGCCAGTCATAGTGGCGTGGAGAGTGGGCTGCACACATGATTCATCATGAGGACTCGCCACCGACTGACAAGGGGTAGTTCACCAGCCTCAACACAGAGGCTAGGATTCGGACTCTTCCTATACGCTCCTGTCGCCGACCGAATCCCCTCATGGTGAACAGCATCACTAATCTTAAGACAAGATGATCGAGCGGAGCCATAAGCTGTGCTACCGTAGTCAAGGCGCGACCGCACAAACGTCTTGCTAAATTGAAGCAGACATGTTCGGTCTGCTCCTCATGACCTGTGGAGGAGGAATTTTAAAATATTCAATGCCTTTAAACCTTTGGCCTTAATAGGCTTCTGTTGTGTTAACCAAGTGAAGCGTTCATCAAAAGTGAGACCGAGAAACTTCAGTGAACTTTTAAAATTAAGGACTGTGTCTAGATTAGATTAGATTAGATTAGATTAGATTAATATTAGTTCCATGGATCACGAATACGATATTTCGTAATGATGTGGAACGAGTCAAATTTTCCAATACATGACATAATTAAGTTAATTTAACAAGATAATTAAGTTAGTATAACAACTTGTTTATTATTTTTTGTTTGGTTTTTTTCTTTTTTTTCTTAATTTATATCTAAAAATTCCTCTATGGATTAGGAGTTGTCATTCAGAAAATCTTTTAATTTCTTCTTAAGTACTTGTTGGTTATCTGTCAGACTTCTGATACTATTTGGTAAGTGACCAAAGACTTTAGTGGCAGTATAATTCACCCCTTTCTGTGCCAAAGTTAGATTTAATCTTGAATAGTGAAGATCATCCTTTCTCCTAGTATTGTAGTTATGCTCACTGCTATTACTTTTGAATTGGGTTTGGTTGTTAATAACAAATTTCATAAGAGAGTATATATACTGAGAAGCTACTGTGAATATCCCTAGATCCTTAAATAAATGTCTGCAGGATGATCTTGCAGACATTTATTTAAGGATCTAGGGATATTCACAGTAGTTTCTCAGTATATACACTCTCTTATGAAATTTTTTATTAACAACCAAACCCAATTCAAAAGTAATAGCAGTGTGCATAACTACAATACTAGGAGAAAGGATGATCTTCACTATTCAAGATTAAATCTAACTTTGGCACAGAAAGGGGTAAGAAGAGGCAAGTTAAAAGGGCGACAAGAACAATTAAAATTAACACAAACACGGATCTCTGAGGAAAATTCAAAAACTGTACTGTCGGCCCCCTCCTCCAATCGCCATATCGTAAGTTGCAACTGACGAATGGACGTCGCAGAGTTAGAGGAGGAGCAGAAGATGGCAAAGTCGTCCAAAAACAATGAACATCGAACAGGAGACTTAACTGTACACGTAATGCCATTGATAACAATAGCGAATAGAGTTATACTTAAAACAAGTCTGTGATAACTACTGCGCGATATGTGGTCCTTCCCTGGTTTCGGAGGGAGCACTAAAATTGCCTCCTTCCACGATTCGGGTAAGTCCCTGGTCAACCAAACCGCATTAAAAAAGGACACAAGTATTTCCTTTACATACTGGTGAAGGTGTTGTATCATGCTATATGGGATTCGATCCTTACCTAAGGTGGTCTACTTGACTGGAGACAGTTAACACTCAAGCTCCTACATGGAAAAGGGGCAGTTGTAGTCCTCTGTGCTGGTACAATTAAAATTCCAACTAACCCTCTTCACCAATGCCAGATGGGGGCAGAAAGCTGGACCATGATTGGCAGTGGCAGTGATCCAATCGAAGTAATCTGCCATGGCTTTCGCTATGCACCAGGTATAAATTATAAACATCCCTGCCTCATCACAGCAGTTATAGGTCGTCTGGCACATTTGCCTCTTGTGGCTTCCCACACCTCCGAAAAGCTAGTGGAACGATTCATCGAGTCCAGAAACACTTGCCAAGACCTCTTTTTGTTCTCCCTCATTGTCTGTCGTGCCTGTGCCTTCGCGATTCGAAAGGCTGCGAGGTTCATTGCTGAAGATTGGCATTTGAACCATCGCAAGGCCGCCTGATGGCGGAGCGACACACATCGTTCCGCCATGGGACATGTCGTCTATGAAGTCGGTCCGAAGATCACTCTCTCAGTGTTCAAAACTAGCTAATGGACTGTACAGTGACCAGTTCGTTCCGATAAGCATCCTTCGTGGCGGTTTCCTTTCAGGGACAGCTCTATCTGAGAGGTGGATCTAGATAACAGGGAAGTGGTCAGTGGAATGCAAGTCATCGTCTTCCCAGTGAGCTGCATCGATAAGGGCAGGAGAACAGAAAGCAAGGTCTATGGCTGAAAATGACCCCATGGCAGTGGTAAAAAGTGTGCTACCACCTGCGTCAAGAAAGCATAACTCCTCCGACACAATAAGGCTTTAGTCAGTCCGACCCCTGAGACACATTGGTGGAGATCCCCACAGCACGTTGTGTGCATTATAGTCTCCTACAAGTAGGAAGGGTGGAGGCAGTTGTGAAATCTGGTCAGAAAGACCTGCTCTATCCAAACTTTCGGTGGGCGGCAGATACACACTAAAGATGGTAACAGCGAGTGGAATACACACCGTGACTGACCACAGAGGGAGGCGAAGCGATGAATAGACTACAGTAAGCCCGTTCAAATAGATATGTGTTGCAGTAATTAAACGAATATGAAGAGGATTGCATGGAACAGAACAAGATGGAGAGCTCCATCAAGTCACAGACTGAAGGCCACAACAACAATACTCTCAGAATGCAGCGTCCGACAGTGATCATATTTAAATATAATATAGGCCCTCACATTATTGATACATTCCGTAAGTTATGCAACCTTCCGCCGTAGTTAGTGAAATGGGTTTTTCCAGATTTCTTTGAAACTTTCTGTAATATTGTGAAGTCAGATAAAGTCATTTTAAAAGTTATTGTCATAAGTTGCTTACTTTTATATGTTGTTCATATAAAACGAAAAGCCAGATAAACTAGTACACCTACCTAATATATTGTAGGGCCCCCGCGAACACGCAGAAGAGCAGCAACACGACGTGTATGGACTCGTCTAATGTCTGAAGTACTGCTGGAGGGAACTGACACCATAAATCCGTAAGAGTACGAGGGGCTGGAGATCTTTTCTGAAGAGCACATTGCAAGGCATCCCAGATATGCTCAATAATGTTCATGTCTGGGGACTCTGGTGGCCAGCGGAAGTGTTTAAACTCAGAAGAGTGTTCCTCGAGCCACTGTGTAGCAATTCTGGACGTGTGGGGTGTCGCATTGTCCTGTTGGAATTGCCCAAGTCCATCAGAATGCACAATGGACATGAATGGATGCAGGTGATCAGACAGGATTCTTACGTACGTGTCACCTATCCGAGTCGTATCTAGACGTATCAGGGGTCGTATCTCGACGTATCAGGATTCTATATCACTCCAACTGCACACGCCACATACCATTAAAGGACCTCCACCAGCTTGAACAGTCCCCAGCTGACATGCGGGGTCCATGGATTCATGAGGTTGTCTCCATACCCGTACACGTCTATCCGCTCGATACAATTTGAAGCGAGACTCGTCCGAACAGGCAAAATGTTTCCATTCATCAACAGTCCAATGTCGGTGTTGACGGGCTCAGGCGAGGCGTAAAGCTTTGTGTCGTGCGGTCATCAAGGATACACGAGTGGGCCTTCGGCTCCGAAAGCTCATATCGACGATTTTCCGTTGAATGGTTCGCACGCTGACACCTGCTGATGGCCCAAAATTGAAATCTGCAGCAATTTGCAGTAGGGTTGCACTTCTATCACGCTGAACGATTCTCTTCAGTCGTCGTTGGTCCTGTTCTTGCAGGATCTTTTTCCGGCAGTAGCGATTCCGGAGATTTGATGTTTTACCGGCTTTCTGATATTGACGGTGCACTCGTGAAATGATCGTACGGGAAAATCCCCACTTCCTCGCTACCTTGGAGACGCTGTGTCCCATCGCTCGTTCGCCGACTGTAACACCACGTTCAGTCTCACTTAAATATTGATAACCTGCCATTGTAGCAGCAGCAACGATCTGACAACTGCACCAACACTTGTTGTCTTATATAGGCGTTGCCGACCGCAGGGCCGTAATATATCTCTGTATTTGAATACGCATATACCAGTTTATTTTGCGCTTCAGTGTATTTCGATTATAAAACGATTTTAACGTGCTAAATTTCTCAATTTAATAAGACTTGTAGTGTTTACCTGTAAAAATATTTCCGAGAAACATAGATAGATTCACTGATTTTATATTAAACATCATTTCTGTACATGTAATGCAAGAGGACAAATGTCGTAAAACTGACACTGTCCTTTAATGTTCAGCTTCAAAGTAATTATTATTGCAGACATCCACGGATATCCGCGAATGCGCATGCTTTTATCGGCAAAGTATTATTACTGCGCAATTCCGTGGATATTTCTCCCAATACGACTCCAGCTATAGAGCACACCAAACCCAGCCTGAATTAGCAAGCTGACTTAACGATTGTTCGTCAGGCACATCGTCCAGCCTGTGCGTTGTTTCCCCACACCCGTATACGGCTTGTTCGCCATATCATTCTCCGAAGAACACACGCACACACACACACACACACACACACGCACACACACACACACACGCAGCTTTACTCACACATATCCGCGCGCGCGAACAGATGAAGCACACAAACACGCCAGAGCGAAATGGAATCCTTCCGATCTAAGACGACGGGCCGGCAGGATTTACATTTGACCACAGGAAATAAGATGAACGAATGTGTGTCATGTTCAAATCCTGTCAATGGGAACAACGTCAGCAAACATAGTGTAGGTTCTGCGAGTTAAGGTCCGAAACTCTTCTGGGGAGGAGTGATTTAAAAATCCCAGTACAATCACATTGATTTAGAGTTTTCCCACTTCCCGCTAAATCACTCTCGGCGACTGCCTTTGAGAAATCCTCACCCGTTTCTGCGTCCCATATTCCTCTCAGCCTGAGCTAAATCCCATTCATTTACAAATGACAAAGACCGGTCGGAAACAACCCTGAAACATGCTGTTAGGAGAGAGAAACGGGCAGATTTTGAAACGGAGGTAGTGTGTAATGCTTGGTCAGCTGTAACTGGAATTTACAGGAAGTATTAACTGGGCTACTGTTTGCGTTAAATACGTGTGTTATCAGTTGGTAGGTGGCTGCAGTATGAATTACTTGCAAATAGCAAGTCCATGGCCTTATGGGAAGTGTGCAGTAGAAAGGACGGAAAACAGACTAGGATTTAACGTCCAGAAGAATATTATTTTCTTTAAGGGGAAGCACGGTATCGAATTGGACAGTGATGGGACAAGAAAGCAACCATCCCGGCGTTCATCACATATGTTTTTGGGCAACTACGGGTAGCCTACGTGAGGATGGCTGGACAGGTATTTGACCCCGACGAGTCCTGTGCTTTCACTAATGCGCCTTCTCCATTTGTAATAAGCATAAGATACATTGACAGTATACAGATAATTTTTTTGGGGCAAATATCATATAAACGCGCACCTGACATTTAGTTCTTCTTGTCTCAAGCAATAAACAAAACGAAAAGGAATCACGTGCTCTGACTGCGTCGACTCAATGAATTATAGCTAGTATTTCGCTTGAGGCACCTCATGCATATCTAACTGGAGACTAGGAAAGAAGATTTTTCTGCATAAAATCTAGCGGCTGATTAAATTTTGGGTGTATTTCGGTTCTTTGTTGTTGGAGATCTGCTTTGTAAAACTTTTATCACTAGAAATATATGAGGAAAAAAGTGATACTTGGATTTTCGTATAAGATTTGAAATGAGGATCCATTCGTCAGAATGCACGCAGAGTCGTTTCCCCTGCTGTGTACAACACGTCTCGTTCGACGAATTACTGGTTTTCACTGCGTTGGCAGGTCTTCACAATAAGAAGACGTATCGCCAGTACATGGTACTGTAAATACTTTCAGCGTGCATATTCAACATCTTGTGTTCACTATAACTGCGAATGAAGAGGCCTGATAATTGGAGAGAGCAGGGTTTTTTTCTGGAAATCGATAACACGCAACGCTACACATGTATTTAAGTACAGCCGATTAAGCCTTCTTAGTTATTGTTATAAATAACATTTGACTTTTTCTGTTTTACAAGTGAGACTCATGCGAAAGACGCGGGCTACTAAAAATTTGTCTTTAGTTATTATACGGCGACCGTACTCGACTAAGCAATAATTCAGGTGGGACACAAACGGACAATGAAAAAAATCTACTATTCTTCAGAAATTCGGCAACTAACCAGAAGCTGGTACCGTTTCTTTTACTCAGTTTTTACCATTACAATTTACTGAACCATGTGACTATTTCTTTTCT
Source organism: Schistocerca piceifrons (assembly GCF_021461385.2). Classification (NCBI taxonomy): domain Eukaryota; kingdom Metazoa; phylum Arthropoda; class Insecta; order Orthoptera; family Acrididae; genus Schistocerca; species Schistocerca piceifrons. The sequence goes on along the minus strand of NC_060149.1, from coordinate 848,649,966 downwards.
ATTAGTGAAAAGGTATCAACCAATGTACTACGCCTGGCACAAAATGCTCGTTATTATGTAAAGAAATATTCAAATAGCTAACAAGAAACAAAGACATTTCGATAAATAAATTGTCTACAAATGTCTTAATTAACAATTAGTGTTTAGCCTTGCAGAAATGTTGTCTTTTCTGATTTCCTTGATAACAAGTAATAAATATTTTGCATTCATTCATATAGAATTATGTAGCTACAAACCAGACAGTAGCTAGAACATTCACTAGGATCATTAAGACAATCTCTGTGGAAATTGTTTTATAATAAATTTAGTTTCTTAACCAATTTTTGTACCGTTTTTACATCCATTAAGAATTCATTAGTTAAAAATATTTCAGTCTTCAGCAGAAATAGCAGAGTGTGTTGTAGACCATCATAAGTAGAGTATCCTCTAAAAATTATAACATGATACTTGCATTATAGAAAAAATTGCCAGGGAAACCACTTTTTTTTAAATGTACGAACTTAGAACATGAGCTTAGACGTTTATAAATGCTCAACCTTAACGTGGGATGACTTCTATGAACTAAAACTGCCCGAGTGAATAATGTACACTTTACTCTTTGTCCTTTCTTGCTTCATTTTGAAGTTTCAGACACTTTCCCGCTTTCCTTGCCTCCTTGGTGGATCATTCTATCCATTTTTGGGAGAAGTTTGTTCTCTGTATGCCTTCATTCTTCAAATATTTTATCATATTTTGCACACAGGTACTTTAAGTCTTTCAATAACTATTAATGTGGCATTCACTCCATCATAAAAAGTAATCGCAGCATCAAATGTCCCTTTTTTACATTATTCTTCTTCCAAAGAAGCCAGTCGTTGGATACATCTCCCAGATTTTGGAATGGAATGACTCATAAGTGTTTTTGAGTGAATCCACCCACACACCTTTTTATTTCTTTAAATATTAAATCTATATTACACATTAGAACTATTTTCTGTAGATTCCATAGGACTGAAATACGTTTTCACTTTTTTTACCAAAGATTTTGTTGTGTGGTTATGATTATTAGCATTCCCCTTCAAATTACTTTGTTTCCATTAAAGCATGTCTTTTAGTTTTATAAGATGTTTTAAGGCTTCCCATTTCTAAATCAAAACGAATCATCTCAGATACCGCACTGAAACACATCACAGTTCAAGCAACGGACAGTTCTAAGGCGAAAAATTGAAGAACTGATGGTTCAAATGGCTCTGAGCACTATGTGACTTATCTTCTGAGGTCATCAGTCGCCTAGAACGTAGAACTAATTAAACCTAACTAACCTAAGGACAAAAATGGTTCAAATGGCTCTGAGCACTATGCGACTTAACTTCTGAGGTCATCAGTCGCCTAGAACTTAGAACTAATTAAACCTAACTAACCTAAGGACATCACACACATCCATGCCCGAGGTAGGATTCGAACCTGTGATCGTAGCGGTCGCCCGGTTCCAGGCTGTAGCGCCTAGAACCGCACGGCCACTTCGGCCGGCTGAAGAACTGAACTATGCCTAACAATTACGAGATATTTGCAGTGCCATTCTGTGACACCGAAGTATGAGAAATACATTCAAAGTAAAACTGACAGTCAGAAACCTAACAATTAGGAACTAATGGATGAAGTGGGCATCGAATGTTCAAATGTCACACGCATACCAACAGATACACTCCTCTATAACTTCGCACCTAAGAAATATTTTGTACTGAAATTTTTACGTCAGTTGTAATTTTTAATGACAGTGGGAAAAAATTTAAATTTACGCCAGGGCAAACAGCTCTGTCGGTCGTGTTGTGAAAAGCATCAGTCATGGCTGTGCTGTTGTGAATGAGTACTTACAAAGAAATACTCTATATCAGTCATGGCTGTGCTGTTGTGAAAGTGTACTTACGAAGAAACACTCTCCCAGATTACAACTTAATCTACTTTTAGTATTTCGACAACGACAAGGCTTTAAAGTAAACGATTCCGAACAAGTCCTATCCAGGAACCCATTATTAATATAAGTACTCTCTCATACGGGAAAATGTTGACAGGGGACGTAAAGATTCTCGTCCACCAGCCTCTCGTCGCATTTTCGTAACCGCAATTCACTTTTGTGAACGGCTGAGATAGATCTAGCAAACGATCTCAATAACTATTCCGTCAACTTGCAGCTGTGCAGTATTTCGAATAGGCTGGAGACTGACGCTCTCCTCCGCATTTGCGTAGGACGTTAATGGAGTACTTCTGCGGCGTGTGTCTTATCGACTGATAATAAATAGCGACAGTAGCCGGCGAGATCCCTCCGGTAGCAGCAGGGCGCCCCAGGGATCGTAACGCGGACCCTCGAATGTACTCAAGTGCTATATGCATCTAAACTGACTCACATATTACGTCCGTATCTGGCGTCGCTCCTGCGTCAAAATGGATGACTCCATATTGTTCGCCTCCTAACAACGATCGACAGAAAGAGTGTAAAATATTGAATGGCCCACATATCGATAGCCACCATCCCCCGCTGCGCGGTACCAGCATACGGAATAAACAATGCCGGACATTGCGAATAATTGTGGCAATTACGGTGCGTAATGAGCCATATTCACATAAGGGAGGCACAATGCGAGCACTTGACCGGCATCAGAGATGGGTCGGCTGCAATTATCGCCTCATTGAGCACGCTCGCCACCGGACGCCCGACCCGGCCGCCGCACTCTCGCCTAACAAGCCATCTTCACGGCGCCCTCCACTCTCCCTCGTATTGACCGCACCCGGATCACACTGGACGTTGTCGTCAAACCGCCACAGCTGCCCCAGACGAACAATGAATTCGTCAGGCTTTAGTAGGCGAACATACGGGGTCAAGCTGAAATATTCTAGGACTGACAGAGGGCAACGGTGTCTCTTAGGTAAAAACAAAATTATCGAAGTTGTCTCCTTTTAAGTAACTGCACTTTTCGGTGAGTGGATGCCATACGTGAACTGCAATCCTCTAACTTTGACAAATATCCATCCACAGCAAAAATAATCCCTTGATTTTCTTTACCATCGGGATCGATGGAAATCAGACACTACATATCTTATGACTATTGTGGAAATCCATATTTCATATCTCTGTTTTTCTACTGGTCAAAGCATTTGGATGGGCGCATTCCTCTGATGATGAAAGATTTTCCAACCCAGGATTCGTCTCATATACATTTTCGTACACTGTACTTATTTTAGATACTTTGCTCATATTACGTCTTACGTCTCGCGTACGTTTGACTTCAGCTGCCCTTATCTTATTTGTTGAAAACAGATGAAGATAGCTTTTTATAAACAACTTTTTCAAGGACCGCTTCCAGCCATACTTCTTTGTTAGTTGTCTTCATGTATATAAAATTGCAACACTTTCGATGTATAACCCCATCATCAGGTGAGAAACCTCAATACGAAACATTTCACGTGAATACACATTCACCTTAGTGTAGTAGTTTTGTCTTTTGCGTTGTGCTTTGCCCTTCTCTGTTCTGTTTCTGGAAATTACTACATTAAGGTTCACATACACTCCTGGAAATGGAAAAAAGAACACATTGACACCGGTGTGTCAGACCCACCATACTTGCTCCGGACACTGCGAGAGGGCTGTACAAGCAATGATCACACGCACGGCACAGCGGACACACCAGGAACCGCGGTGTTGGCCGTCGAATGGCGCTAGCTGCGCAGCATTTGTGCACCACCGCCGTCAGTGTCAGCCAGTTTGCCGTGGCATACGGAGCTCCATCGCAGTCTTTAACACTGGTAGCATGCCGCGACAGCGTGGACGTGAACCGTATGTGCAGTTGACGGACTTTGAGCGAGGGCGTATAGTGGGCATGCGGGAGGCCGGGTGGACGTACCGCCGAATTGCTCAACACGTGGGGCGTGAGGTCTCCACAGTACATCGATGTTGTCGCCAGTGGTCGGCGGAAGGTGCACGTGCCCGTCGACCTGGGACCGGACCGCAGCGACGCACGGATGCACGCCAAGACCGTAGGACCCTACGCAGTGCCGTAGGGGACCGCACCGCCACTTCCCAGCAAATTAGGGACACTGTTGCTCCTGGGGTATCGGCGAGGACCATTCGCAACCGTCTCCATGAAGCTGGGCTACGGTCCCGCACACCGTTAGGCCGTCTTCCGCTCACGCCCCAACATCGTGCAGCCCGCCTCCAGTGGTGTCGCGACAGGCGTTAATGGAGGGACGAATGGAGACGTGTCGTCTTCAGCGATGAGAGTCGCTTCTGCCTTGGTGCCAATGATGGTCGTATGCGTGTTTGGCATCGTGCAGGTGAGCGCCACAATCAGGACTGCATACGACCGAGGCACACAGGGCCAACACCCGGAATCATGGTGTGTGGAGCGATCTCCTACACTGGCCGTACACCACTGGTGATCGTCGAGGGGACACTGAATAGTGCACGGTACATCCAAACCGTCATCAAACCCATCGTTCTACCATTCCTAGACCGGCAAGGGAACTTGCTGTTCCAACAGGACAATGCACGTCCGCATGTATCCCGTGCCACCCAACATACTCTAGAAGGTGTAAGTCAACTACCCTGGCCAGCAAGATCTCCGGATCTGTCCCCCATTGAGCATGTTTGGGACTGGATGAAGCGTCGTCTCACGCGGTCTGCACGTCCAGCACGAACGCTGGTCCAACTGAGGCGCCAGGTGGAAATGGCATGGCAAGCCGTTCCACAGGACTACATCCAGCATCTCTACGATCGTCTCCATGGGAGAATAGCAGCCTGCATTGCTGCGAAAGGTGGATATACACTGTACTAGTGCCGACATTGTGCATGCTCTGTTGCCTGTGTCTATGTGCCTGTCGTTCTGTCAGTGTGATCATGTGATGTATCTGACCCCAGGAATGTGTCAATAAAGTTTCCCCTTCCTGGGACAATGAATTCACGGTGTTCTTATTTCAATTTCCAGGAGTGTATATCCATGTAAAATGATTTGTATTGTCATTGTTACTTGATGTTGAGGTTATACCTCGAAAAATGTAGCAATATTAAATCATTTAAGCAAGTGAAGAAAGAATTTTAACTGCTTGAGTTCTCTAGCCTTTGTAGATACTAAACAAGTTTTGATGTATTTTTGTTATCGATAAAACGAGGAGAACAAAGCATTTTATGACGGTACGCTCCTCCATTTTGTCCAATTGAACAAGACACACTCAGTAGGGCCGTTCTGAAAAGTCGTACAAACAAAAATACTCCTCAGATCAGGCTCATACCCGGCTTACGATACTGAGCTTGGACGACATTTAAAAAATGGTTATTACACCATCGCTGTTTCAGGCCTAGGCCCTTTTCATGTTACTGCTGTAGCTCCTAGACTCGTGTATAGTCGATAACACAAAATCCACATGGACTAGACATACAACTAGACGTATAATGTTCAAAATCGAAAAGATCAGCGAGAGAATTACACGGAATCGGTTGTTATTCCACTACATTTTACAACTTTAATTGTCATTTTTACAATGACCAGTGTCATAACAGCGTGGTATAATTTTTTTTTTGGAACTTGGCAGCTTCAATAGTTAAGCTCTTCAGTCGTTTTTACAAACTTTAACGCACAGGTTCTCAAGCCACAATAATGATCTACAATGTGTTACTGTGAAGAAATTTCTGAAAGAAGAATGAACCCCAAAATAGTTTTTTACTTTGTAGCAGCTTATGTGTGCTGGATATGATCAGAACGATCTGCGATTACTAAAAATCTAGAGAGGCTGCAACGTGGTAAAGATTACCATCACATGTATCTCTACAGGTTCATTAGAAAAGAACGAACTGTCATATGTAACGGATCGACCGGGTGAGGTGACTCTGATAATGGCGTTGGTTTCTCATTCGGAAGGAGCAGGGTTTAAACATCCTGTAGGTTTTCAGTGATTTCCGAAAATAACTAAAGGGAAATGTTGAGATGGTTCCATTTAGAAAGACAAGGCGGGTTTCTTATCCCAGCCTTGTGTTATGCATCAAACCATCTAGCTCTTTAAGCCCTAATCCTCCTTCATTCCTTCATTTTACCTACATCCTTCCAAATATTTTAGGAGTGTCACAGAACTATGTACAAACATTTTATATCATTCATTACGTAAGTCAACAGTCACATGAAGCCGTAAAATTTTAAGTTTGTCAGTTAGCGATTGTCGAAAGTAGATACATCCATAAGGAAGCTACCAACAAAGATAAAGAGATTTTAAACTTAGCTCACCTAAGATAGAAGACGATTACGTCAATAATAAGTTCAATTTAATACAAACATTTTCCAGGCGACACAAAAAAACTATAACAGTTGTGAATGCAGACTTTACCGACGTATGCCACTGATGAGAAGCTCTCGGGTTTCCAGCCACGTGGCAGTGTTCAGATACCGTGACGTTTCAACAAGTGTTACATCTTCTGGCGAAGAAGAGGATCAATATGACGCTCGTCAAAACGTCACGGTATTTCAGTACTTCTATCTAGCTGGAAGACCGAGAGCTTTTCATCACTGTAATAAATAGTTTACATATATCTATGATAGGAACTGAAAAGGAAGTAGAGACACCCACGTATAAAGTCCAAATATGGTAGAATGTGGAAAATATTCAGCCGTACGCTTTAGCAAGAAACCATCTCGGCATTAATCTTTTTCGATTTAGAGAAACCAAGAAATAACCCAAATCAAAAATGCCGGACGGGGTTTGATCTCCACTCTTTCTACATATGGTGCCAGTGTGCTGACCACTGTATTACCTCGCTCGACAACAAGAACGGTTTCTGAGATAAAGAATAACACATTCATGAACACTTCGAGTGGAACATTTGTAAGTATGAAATGAAACGAAAAATAAACCGGTATTGATACTCTGATTACTTAGTAATAAATGAGTATAAAACACTCAAGCAATTGCTGTACTGAGTCACACATACAGCATACCAATAAAGATGTGAGAGTGAAAATAATTCAGCTCATCTAGAGATGTGTTGCGACTCTTAAATTTTTTGGAATAAAAATATTTGTTACTTTTTCATGTCTTCGATCGTAAAAAGTATTATTCGCGTACTGCCTGAAAAGACTTGGAGCGGTGGTGTATGGGGCTAACTGAATCGGCAAAAAACCATGTTACTCTACCAATATTGATCGCCTGGTTGACAACAACATAGCATCGACAGCAGACAACACTTAGATTAGTAAGTCGTTTGCTTTTGTGTACAACAGAAGACGGGTAATGCGGGAATAATGACACACGAACAAAACTCAGAACAGCGAAGACGAAAACAGTGCGGAGTACGCAGGCTACAGGCTGGCTTAAGGATGATTGCTACTCCAAATAATCAGATATCGGGGGAAACTGTTTTTAGACTTTTGTTGTTTCGCTGAGTGTCTTCCTGGAATGTGCTATTAGTAAATCTGTTCGCAGTACAACGAATGTGTTGTGCTGAGAAGAGACATAAAAGTTTCTCACATCTCTCGTACTGTGCGTTTTTAGTGGTGTCTTCTCTTTTGTTTCTGCAATGTTTATTTTACATAAAAACGGAGACTGTGAACAAAACCTGCCCAGCCATATATGGAGAAAGTCTGGTAGAGTCTATATATGCACTACTCTTCGAAGAGAGTGAAACTAACAAGCTAAATTCAAATTCTCTGTTTCCTAGTACCATTCCCAATGCGCTTACACGTAGTCTTATTGTGATAATGTCCTTTGACAGTAACAATGGAATCCTGCGTTATCTCCTACCGAAAAACCATGACAGATTTTCATTAGTCAACGAAGAACGCAAAAACAAATAAGGTCCTTCTTAATACGTTGGGTTACTCTTGGAGGGATAAATGGACTGGAAGAGCTTGTGCGGATATACTGAGCCACGTTAGGGCAATGGAGGATATACTTGAATGATAAGTGGTGGTTCCAAAGCCGGAAAAACGCCATCTGCTGACAGGACGGTGTGCTGACCACAGATCCTTCCATACGGCATCTAAACGACGCCATTACACAGAGGATGACGCGGCAGCCAATCACCACTCTGTGGTCTGCGAGGCCTGGGTGCGCAGCTCTTCTCTATATGGTGCTATGAAACGAACTTCCTCTTTTTTAACAATCATACAAATATCAGAAATCAGTCTGTTTTAGTACCACTTCATAACCTTTTCCTGACGCTAAAGGAGAAGAGTATTATAGAGCTATTGTTATAGATGTTTTCATAATGTTCGGTGAGTGGTGATAAATAAGAACCACCAGTCTAGAACTCCATGAGAGCCGGTCGCTGTGGCTGAGCGGTTCTAGGCGCTTCAGTCCGGAACCGCGCTGCTGCTACTGTCGAAAGTTCGAATCCTGCCTCAGGCATGGATGTGGGTGATGTTCTTAGGTTAGTTAGGTTTAAGTAGTTCTGTGTCTAGGGGACTGATGACCTCAGATGTTAAGTCCCATAGTGCTTAGAGCCATTTGAACCATTTGAACTCCATGATGTTTCAGCATTACAGACAGATGACGTCGATATTTCGGCTGACAGTCGTTGAGCCGTCTTTAGGTGCGATTTACTCTGTCGACTGCAAAACCCACCTGAAGATGGCTAAGTGGTTGTCAGACGAAATATCGTGGCAGGGTGTCGACATCATCTGTATGAAATCCTAAAACTTATTGGAAATTTTCAGTTCCACGGGAAAACTTCAAGAATGCCACCAGTCTAAAGCAGCAAGAAAAACTGATAAAACTGACAGTCTATCTGGTTTCATCATATATCCATAGTTCCCTTCGACTTTGTGATTTGAATGAGAGACCTCTCGTATTGAGGAAAATGACGACAACGGAACCAGCTAAAGTTTTGTGTTGGCTAAGTCTGTAATTGTTTGAAATTGGAAAGGTCCTTTATTAGGATGCCTAATATTCCGTTCATTAACAGCGTGTCCCAGTAGATGGCACACACACACACACACACACACACACACACACACACACACACATAAACTGAGAGTTTAAAAAATCACTTTTGCATAACCCCTATGCGGGAGTCGAACCCGCAGTCATTAAATGGACACTGTAGGCGACTACGCAGGGCGCACCCCTGATTGAGGGAAAGACTATCCGGCATCTGCATTATACTGTACCCGTGGAGTGGACTGGCCGCCGGTGTCCACGTGTCCAGCTCTGAATCACGAGCATCCAATTAAAATATTCGGCGAGTCAGGGAGATGCGGGCGGTGGCCCACATGCGCTCGGGGGCGTTGACCCTTTGCGCAAAGACCGTCCTTGCGTCGCTCATCTGCAGGCTCGGCCGCTTCATCGTGCTAATGACCGAGCCGCTGTTTTTACTGCGCTGCAGGAGTGACCTCTTGTGCTGCTGGTAGAGTATCGGTTGCTACAACAGCGTCATAACACGACACAGTAAATTCCCTAGCGTGAGGCAGTGTCCATGTAGGCCTAAGAACAGACTGCGGAACTGGGTGTCGTGGTGCCTCCTTACACAGGGTGTTACAAAAAGGTACGGCCAAACTTTCAGGAAACATTCCTCACACACAAAGAGAGAAAATATGTTATGTGGACATGTGTCCGGAAACGCTTACTTTCCACGTTAGAGCTCATTTTATTACTTCTCTTCAAATCACATTAACATGGAATGGAAACACACAGCAACAGAACGTACCAGCGTGACTTGAAATACTTTGTTACAGGAAATGTTCAAAATGTCCTCCGTTAGCGAGGATACATGCATCCACCCTCCGTCGCATGGAATCCCCGATGCGCTGCGCAGCCCTGGAGAATGGCGTATTGTATCACAGCCGTCCACAATACGAGCACAAAGAGCCTCTACATTTGGTACCGGGGTTGCGTAGACAAGAGCTTTCAAATGCCCCCAGAAATGAAAGTCAAGAGGGTTGAGGTCAGGAGAGCGTGGAGGCCATGGAATTGGTCCGCCTCTACCAATCCATCGGTCACCGAATCTGTTGTTGAGAAGCGTACGAACACTTCGACTGAAATGTGCAGGAGCTCCATCGTACATGAGCCACATGTTGTGTCGTACTTGTAAAGGCACATGTTCTAGCAGCACAGGTAGAGTATCCCGTATGAAATCATGATAACGTGCTCCATTGAGCGTAGATGGAAGAACATGAGGCCCAATCAAGACATCACCAACAATGCCTGCCCAAACGTTCACAGAAAATCTGTGTTGATGACGTGATTGCACAATTGCGTGCGGATTCTCGTCAGCCCACACATGTTGATTGTGAAAATTTACAATTTTATCACGTTGGAATGAAGCCTCATCCGTAAAGAGAACATTTGCACTGAAATGAGGATTGACACATTGTTTGATGAACCATTCGCAGAAGTGTACCCGTGGAGGCCAATCAGCTGCTGATAGTGCCTTCACACGCTGTACATGGTACGGAAACAACTGGTTCTCCTGTAGCACTCTCCATACAGTGACGTGGTCAACCTTACCTTGTACAGCAGCAACTTCTCTGACGCTGACATTAGGGTTATCGTCAACTGCACGAAGAATTGTCTCGTCCATTGCAGGTGTCCTCGTCGTTCTAGGTCTTCCCCAGCCACGAGTCATAGGCTGGAATGTTCCGTGCTCCCTAAGACGCCGATCAATTGCTTCGAACGTCTTCCTGTCGGGACACCTTCGTTCTGGAAATCTGTCTCGATACAAACGTACCGCGCCACGGCTATTGCCCCGTGCTAATCCATACATCAAATAGGCATCTGCCAACTCCGCATTTGTAAACATTGCACTGACTGCAAAACCACGTTCGTGATGAACACTAACCTGTTGATGCTACGTACTGATGTGCTTGATGCTAATACTGTAGAGCAATAAGTCGCATGTCAACACAAGCACCGAAGTCAACATTACCTTCTTTCAATTGGGCCACCTGGCGGTGAATCGAGGAAGTACAGTACATACTGACGAAATTAAATGAGCTCTAACATGGAAATTAAGCGTTTCCGGACACATGTCCACATAACATCTTTTCTTTATTTGTGTGTGAGGAATGTTTCCTGAAAGTTTGGCCGTACCTTTTTGTAACACCCTGTATAGCAATGCTTTGTCCTCTTCGATGAACTAAGAAGAGGTGCATTTGCGATGAGGGTCGATAACACCTGGGAATAAATCACTATATGCATCTACACCTACATTTACATACATACTCCACAAGCTACCACAAGGTGCATGACGGCGGGCACCTTGTATCACTTCTCGCCATTCACTTTCTTGTTCCACTCCTAAATGGAGCGATGGGAAAATCACTGTCTATATGTTTCCGTACGAGCCTTGATTTCCCTCATCTTGTGTTCGCGGTTCGTACGCGAGATGTACCTTTGCGGCGGTAGAATCTTTCTACAGTCTGGCGCAAATGCCGCTTCTCTAAACATCTTCTTTCCTCCAGGAATTCCCATTCGAGTTCAAGGATATTTTCTGTAAAACTCGTGTGTTGACGCAACATACTAGCAAAAAATCTAGCAGCATGGCTCTAAATTTGCTTTGATATCGTTCTTCAATAATTGGCAGTGAAAGTGTTCTGTATGCAGTCTCCTTTATAGAGGAGCTACGACTTCCTAGAATTCTCCCAGTAAGCCAAAGTCGGCCGTTCACTAAACAAATACCTTCACTAGAGGACTCCTCAAGAATTTTATCGCCGGCGGAGGAGTAAAAATTAAATGAATGTATGGAAAATAATGAGGGGAGTCAACCGTGGCTTTATTAAAAAAACAAAGTGAGATTCGCCTGAAGTGATTCGCGGAAACCGTTGAAATCATAAGTGCGACACCCGAGCTCGTATTCAGCTGGTGGATAGTTTTAAATCGCGTCCGTCCATCCTGGGATAGGTTTCCCAAGGTTCCGAATAATCACCTGAAGTGAATACTTGGCGGCTCCTTCAGTACAGCCACGGCTTTCTCATCCTTATCCAAGTTAGCTACTTACCCCCCCCCCCCCCCCCTCTAATCCCGGTTGTAAATTATGTTGGTCGACTGAAATCGCAACGTGACTTCTGTGAATATGATGTAAGTGTTTTATCAGTGGGACCTACCGTGTGGGTGGAAGACTTTGGAAAACAAAAGATGTGAATTTTGATGCTCTAAGCACAGGTTAAAAGAACCATTGAAAGGGAAGACTGCATTCTTACTGCTCGTGTCAGAACGAGACGCGAGGATTCAAACAAATAAAGAAATTCTTGCAGCGAGAGGGAAATATAATCGCTATGTAAACACTTTTGACCATCTCATAAATTATTTTACTGTGTGTGAGTTCATATAAAAAAGAAAATACAGTATATCTCGATTCAATACCGCTACGTTCTATGCCCCTCTACTCCTCTCCTGTTTTTCATCTCATAACAATATGCACGCCAATTCACGTGCATAAATTTACTGAAGTTCCATGTCTAATCACTTTACAGTTGACTTACTGAATTTCGAAACAAGGCAAAACCTAAATTTTGGATATATTTTCTCACGTTATTGTAGCAGTTTTTCTTTGGATTACTGACACATACAACAGAACAGACCCTAGTGTATAAAATTTTATCATATCGCCAAGGAGACTTACGCTTCCCGTGAGATGGAGTGTTAGTAATAAAAAGCATAAATCTAACGAGATGAAAAATTAATTTGTCTGCGAACTTATATGGACAAGAGTTACCAGTGTAGATGGACTTAGACTAACAAATTTATGTTTTTACTGGCTGGCGGGTCCATTATTCGTAGAGTCACTCACTTTAATCTGGTAGCGCATAAATATCTCCATCATGCTGTGGTATTAAAATCTAAATTGTATTCGATGAAAACTACGTATACACCAACGGCAGTGCAAACATCGTCTTGCTCAATAATAGCGATCGCACTGACGGACAATGGTTTCGAGTCGCTGCTCCGACATAAAAAATGCTAGAAAAATATTTTAGTCATCATAACTATTAACACAGAAGAGAACAGAGGCTCCTGAAATGTGGTGCTGCTGAAAAATATCGAAAATTAGATGGGTTGATCGAATAACTAATGAGGAAGTACTAAATGGAACTGGGGAAAAAGAAATTTGTGGTACATAATGACTAAAAGTGCGGATAGGTTGATAGGACTCATTATGAAGCATCAAGGAATCATCAGTTTGGTAATGGAAGGAAATGGTGGGAGGGAAGGGGCAGGTAAAAATTGTAGAGGAAAAGCAAGGCTTAAATACATCAGCAGGTTCAAATGAACGTAGGTTGCAATAGTTATAGAGAAATTAAAAGGCTTGCACAGAATAAAGTAGCGTGGAATACTGCATGAAACCAGCAGTAGAACTGAAGACTACAACAACAACCTACATGAAACCAGCCGGAGAACTGAAGACTACAACAACAACTACTACTAACAACAACAACTAACAGCAGATTCGAGCGCAGTGACAGTGTCATCAAAGAGTGAGAGATTAGTGACCATGATGTTATAGTGGGGGTGGTTGCGTGAGGTAGAGAAATTATCAAAAAGACTCAAAGAGCATATGTGCTTGATGATGACAGTCATTATCAGGCAGCATAAAAGACGAACAGAGAAGGTTTAACTTATATCTGACTACCGTAGATTTGTGGTGAGAGTACAGAAACGTCATAAAATACGCACTAGGTATGTCCGTATGAAGTAAGGAAACAAAATTATCTACGTAAGTTTAATGACAAAGTAGGATAATATTGAGGAAACAAAGATTGCTCTACTTGCTCCAGTTGGAAACGGAGCTTCATATGACGTCACTGACTTACTATAAATTACAATTAATTAAAAAGCTTTCTCTTTCAGAAACCATCCACCAATATAATTAGCAAAACGTGGTTGCGATTCGTTGTATTATAACATTGTTTAACTTCGATAGCGTCATTTTGTATAGGTTAAAGATGCCTGCTACCCTGAATGTGCAGGAGAAATACATAGTACAGTAACTTGGTCGACATAATTCTACTTTAGACGTTAAATATTTGTTGCTTAAGTTAATTTTTGGCAGGTAAGCACACGTAGGACTTGTCTTTGTGCGCTATGTGTGTTTGCGTGTCTCATAGATATTGCTGTTAAATGTGGGAGTTGGAGCAATTTTAAATGTTCTGAACCTATGCAAAATGGCGCAACTGATGTTAAAAATTGTTATGACATTGTGAAGCATCAATGTAAAAGCACCAATGTAACCCAATAAAAAGCATTAGAATATGTCAAGAAGCTATAGAAACGAGTCGTGCTAATTCAGTTAGTAAATAGGTTGTGCGGCTGTTCCCTCGGAGGTTCTAGTCCTCCCTCGGGCATGGGTGTGTGTGTTTGTCCTTAGGATAATTTAGGTTAAGTAGTGTGTAAGCTTAGTGACTGATGACCTTAGCAGTTAAGTCCCATAAGATTTCACACACATTTAAACAGTAAATAGGTTCTTCAACAGAAATCCATGTTGAATTTAACATAATGCAGATACTTATGCACTCGATCCAGAGAGGGTATGTTTACAACTCAGTGACAAAACTGATAACCAACCCACGCATATGTAAGAATGGCTTCTAGTAAAATTACTCAATCAGACTCTGCGGAATGTCGTTTGGAAAATCCTTCGAACCTTTGGTCAGATGTAAAATCGGTCAAGGGATCGAAATGTTCCATCCAGCCTCTCGCGATTTAATCTGGTATCGAAACAGAAACAGAAGACAGAATGTGGAAAAATTAAATTCTGTATCTGAAAGCGACAAAAATTCGTAAATAAGTAGAAAGGAAATAAAAGCTCTTGGCGTTGAAAAATTTTTGAATCTGCCCCAGTAAACAAAGCTCCGGCTCAGTTTTATTACATTCTACTACACTGAATATGCAGTGACGTAAGCATACGTACTGCCTCAGGCCTCTGCCGTTTACAGTGAGGGAAACAGAATGGCTCCACTTAATGAAGAACCACCTATAACAATTGTTTGTTGCAGGACCATACACGTGTGAAACACAGCTGAGTTTCTTCACACTCGATATCTTGCAAACTGTATTTATGGGCGGGAAGAAAGATTTTGTCTTACTAGGTTTCTGAACAGAGCTAGACACTGTACCACACTACCCATCAATAATGAGGCCATAATCAACTGGATTATCTTCTTAGATGTGTGAACGTCTCACAATTTTTGTTTTGATTGCTAGATGCCCGTACATAATACTGGGCAGTGAGTATTCAATAAGATCGGAGACATCATCTACTGTGACACAAAGAAACGTAAAAGAACTTCTGGTGTCTCGATGCACATAGCCGGCCGCGGTGGTCTAGCGATTCTAGGCGCTCAGTCTGGAACCGCGGGACTGCTACGGTCGCAGGTTCAAATCCTGCCTCGGGCATGGATGTGTGTGATGTCCTTAGGTTAGTTAGGTTTAAGTAGTTCTAAGTTCTAGGGGACTGATGACCACAGATGTTAAGTCCCATAGTGCTCAGAGCCATTTGAACCAATCGATGAACATAAATGATTTGTCTCCATAATCAGAAACACAGATTTTTTGCACACGATGCTGATGCCTACTGGAAGTTATCGATGCTAGGTGATGGAAATGCAGTATATCGGCAGTACTCTCACCTGTTGTACTCAGTAGTATCTTTCTTTATATGTTGCCAATACAAGATGGATGGATGGATGGATATGGTGTTATGGGCGCTCAACAGTGTAGTCTTTAGCGCCCGAACGGAAACAACAACGGACGAGTGTCACTGAAATGCAGCAAGTGCAAAAATAAGACTAAAATTAAAGATGACAGTCTATATAGGCAGTGTGCACGCCAGCAGTAGCAAAGTGGAAAGCAGCGCGTAAAGAGGAGAACTGCAAGAGAACGTAGGGGAAGGGGTTAAAATGAAACACGTAGCACATGTTTGGAACTGGCCTATTACAAGAATAAAAAGGAGTGGTCAGCCACTCGGCAACACACTAAAAATTCCAACCTAAAATTTTAGGCTGAAGTCCAGAAACAATACAGTACCTTAAAACTTTCATGACACTCGCCTCGTCATCGGCTAAATTGAGGGCAGATCCCCACTAATATTAAGTTCCGCCCTGACCGAACGATATAAATCACACTCGACTAAAATGTGGCGCACAGTGATTCATACGCCACAGGCATCACACAGCGGCGGTTCCTCTCGCCGTAGAAAGAAGGCATGCGTAAGAGGACAGTGCCCTAAGCGAAGACGTGTAAGGGTCACTTCGTCCCGCCTAGGTGACCGGCAGGAGGAGCACCACGGCTGGATGGTTTGTTTCACCAACCGCAGCCAACACAAGAGGGTGTTCACCATCAACACAAAGAACACTATAAAATATGAATACAGCATTAGGTTTCGAGTATTTCACACACAGAAAGAACTAGGGGTGTTAATATTAGATGATACTAATTAGAGTGCAATAAATTACAAATAAGGAAGACAAATCGAAGCTTTACTTAGATTTTTTAGGAAAATTTTGGGAATTTGCATTTCATCTGTTAAGCAACAGGCATACAAGATTCTAGTCCGAATTATTCTGGGATAGCGGTCCAGTGTTTGAGAAACTTACCAACTAAGTCTGATTGCTGACGGCGAAGTTAACAGCGACGCACTGACAGTATACTTACAGGGCGATATAGTTCTTACGAAAGTGTAACACTGATAAGAACATTTAACTTGAAGTTCAGATAACCTGTATTCTGAGTGTGCGAAAAACTACGATTATGCTTCATGAAATTTTCAACAACTGTGAAAAATGGTAGTGTTACCAAGTAATAAAAAAATGTAAGGTGCTTACCTGGTGGGTTTGTTGGGAAATAACAGTATGAGAGCATTTGTAAAGATCAAGTCTATTTTTCTGTTTGTAGAAGTGAAGTTTGACTGACCAAAAAGAACGAATGGCGATCGCTCACGCGTCAGTGCTGAAACGAAAAAGCAATGTTATTGTTAATTCTTGGCCAAGTTCCAGGTCGTAAAAAACGTCCGGTACATACCGTTAATCTACGTCAGGGTAATAACAGCTCCCTGAGAAGAATGCGAGTAATAGTTAAATGAATTTTATCCATAGTGGATGCTGTTGAACTCCGTGACTGTTCCTTTACAGGGTGTAGAAGAATTTCCGCTACCAGTCACAATAAAAGGTTATTTATTTGTCACACGACCAGTTTCGGGCTTGCGCCCATCCCCAGTTGTTTATACATTCATGACCATGTTTATATTACTGGAGATCACTCTATAAATACGAAAAAAAATTATTTGCTGGTAACTAAACAGATACAAGTGGGACAATTGTAAGTGGCAAGGCAGCATTTGTCGAAAACATATCTGTACTTACATAAAGACGAAGCATCATTATTATAGTCACGCTGTGGTGACAGTTTTTCCACCTAGTTGCACACTTATTATCATTTTCACGTCCATATTTCAGTTTTATAAAGTTTAGCTGCGTATTTGACTATTACGATGTGCACTCGTGAAATACACTGTGTTTACATACAAACATGTGGGCTATGGTCAAAGAACTTAGACGTAGCAGGTCAATTTGACCATAACCTACATGTTTCTGTACATGCAACATCTTTACACCTGCTACGTTTTCTCGCATCGCGTTTGGCAGGAAGAAAAATTGGCGTTTAACTTACCATCGACGACGAGGTCAACATCGAACAGGTGAAGTATAGCACAGGAATTCTATTGTGTCCTTTCACAGGAATCATCTCAGCGTTTGCCTTGAGCGGTTTAGGGGAATTGCGGAAAACTTAAACTTTGATATTCGGACGAGCATTAGAACTGCCGTCCTCCAAATACGACTCCAGGGTCTTCATAACTGCACCACATCGCACGGTTCAGCTTCGTAAAGTTCTACTCAATCACTTGCGGACCAGAGTTTATTACCCCAAGTGAACTGTTTTGTTTTGTCCTTTATTCCTGAAAACTTTTATGTGCATCGTCAAAACGCTGTGTATAGTTTATTAAATACTGCTCCACTTCTTTCGGTCGTCCATCACTTGAGAGTTATATCGTACAACAGAAAATTTTGATGGTGTAAGCATGTTACTTCGAGCAGGCTGGTGTACAAGGTATTTGGTTGGATGAAAGTATCTCTCAACTTCGTGTACAACGGCGGGTGCATGATATTTTAGCACCCTGTCATACTGGATCTACATAAATCTTGGCTAATGTATACATTCCATTCACATACACAAGAAACATTTCCTCCACAACTTGGCCAAGCTCAGTGTGTCCCTGTAAACAAAAAGGGTGCAGTTTAGATCTACTGTGGTTATAACAGTCTCTTTTCTGATTTGTTATCCAAATAGAACGAAATTTTACATAGTGCTCTTATTTTAACTTACTCTGAGTACACCCATACTTCAATGTTTCCTTCAAAAGTACGACATGACGAAGAGTTGTCACATTTTGCTTGGCTGAACCGCAAAATACTTAGTAAGAGAAACAAACCCAACGAAACGTAGTTACACAGTAACGAGCCACTGGAGACCACACGTTCCTCTACAAGAAGGAAACTCCATGAATAAAATACTATTCGTTTAACCAGGCGTTTTACAGGTTTAAGCTTGTAACACTCCAATCGAAGCGCCTAACGATATCGGAAGGCTATTCCGGTAACATGTAGCACATTATCCGCTCGTAGACGATGTTACCAACGCATGGAACTACAATGAAACTTGATACTTAGATCACCGATTCGGAACCTTGTACAGGAAAACATTTTATCTCTAGTAATTGCCTGAAAAAAAAAAAAAAAAAACAGGAGACTAAGTGCGTGCAACTTCTGAACACAGACCCCAGTAAAGCAGGTTGAAATTGGTGAAGAAGAGAATTTGTCAGCTTGTCCCATATACAGAGCTGATATCAATAATATTTGTATCTGAAACTTCCTGGCAGATTAAAACTGTGTGCCCGACCAAGACGCGAACTCGGGACCTTTGCCTTTCGCGGGCAAGTGATAGAGCACTTGCCCGCGAAAGGCAAAGGTCCCGAGTTCGAGTCTCGGCCGGGCACACAGTTTTAATCTGCCAGGAAGTTTCATATCAGCGCACACTCCGCTGCAGAGTGAAAATCTCATTCTGGAATATTTTTATCTGTTATATAGGAACATACTGCATAATAATGTATATAAAATATTAGTGTGTTCTGCGAAAGCCGGCCGCGGTGGTCGTGCGGTTCTAGCGCTGCAGTACGGAACCGCGGGACTGCTACGGTCGCAGGTTCGAATCCTGCCTCGGGCATGGATGTGTGTGATGTCATTAGGTTAGTTAGGTTTAAGTAGTTCTAAGTTCTAGGGGACTGATGACCTAAGATGTTAAGTCCCATAGTGCTCAGAGCCATTTGAACCATTTGTTCTGCGAAAAGATTTTTATAGATCTAGTTAAGGTAGTCGTGTCATTATGTTTCTATTAAATGCAGAAACTAGAATACAATGCAAACGTGAAAACCTGTTTTGACGGTTTATCGTCAGCTGAAAATTAATACGGAGTTTACTCCTTCATTTTTGACAGTTAACAAATGTGCAACTGAATGCAAACTGTTCATACTTCCCTTGAAACTGATCGAGGTGAAGATGGTCAGAAACTACAAACACAGATGAAAGTTTCTAGGAAGTGCTCAAATAGTACTGGACGGTTGACACTGAATGTGTATGAAATAATTGCTTTTAGGACCTTATCAAAAGAAGGAATGCATTACAATTTATGTGAAGGTGTTACCATTATCATTATTTTTCTCTTTTTGCAAAACGAGTGCCCAATTTGTTGAATGCTGAACAGCAGCATATGTGAAAGCGAATGTATGAACTCTTTTTAAGAGGAAAGAAAGACATTTTATATCCTAATTTGCTATTGTGTCCTCACCTCCAACTCAGAAATGAAATGTCAGTCAAAACAGAGGATGGAAGGCGATGGCCCTTCACCAGAAATGGCGATGTCTGATTAACCTACTGTAACGGGCGGTCTTACCGTTCACAGTGTGAGTTAATAGCTTGCGAATACTCTGCACCAATAGGTATTAGGTTGGTGCATAAGTTCGGAGCGTTTCTGATTTGCATGTTGATATTCCGGTTGCTATGTTTTTATTTATCAAGTGTCATTTTTTATTTGTCGTTCACTGTTGCTTGTTGAGTTTACATGTTGTCATTTTGTCGTTTGGAGATAGTGAGTGGAGCTGTGGACGCCAGAAAAGAGAGTACAAAGTTCAGAAAACGGAACATTTCAGATATATTCTTCTGTTTGAGTTCAAAAGAATGGTAACAGTTGCGGAGGCAGCAAGAAAGTTTGCGCACTGTATGGGGGTGATGCCATTGGAGAGAGCACGGCAAGTAAATCGTTTTCTCGTTTTGAGGAGGATCGTTTTTACGTTAGTGACTCTCCACGTTCAGGAAGACCTTCGAGGTTTGATAAAGATCGTTTAAACTCATTACCCCACAATGATCCACGTCCGTACATTCGAGAACTGGCAAATGTAATGAACTGTGATTATTCCATCGTGCGACATTTATATGCAGTGGGCGAGGTTCAGAAATCGGGTGTATGGGTACTGCATGCTCTAAACAAAACCATAAATATCAGTGGGTGGCGTAATGTGCATCTCTGCTTGGTCGTCACAATTGCCATTCGTGTCCTGTATCGGTACTGGTGACGAGAAATGATATCTTTATGCTAACACAGGGAAAAGAAAGGAATGGCTGAGCCCAAACAAAGCAATAATTCCCCGCATAAATACCTGCGCACATCCACAAACGATTTTATACATCTGGTGAAACAGCGACGGTGTGGGGTACTACGAATTGCTTCCTAGAGGTTTAACCACGATCGCTGACATTTTTTGTCAACAATTGAGACGTCATGCAGACGCAGTCCAAGAACAACGACCAGGAATACTGTGTGATGCGATGCGAATCCATCCCGCCCGCATTCTACCAGACTGGCAAAAAAACATCAAACATAGACAGGAGTTAGTTTGGGAAATCATACCGCACCCACCTTAATCACCTGATCTTTCACCCTCAGATTTTCACCTTTTCCGCGCTCTATCGAACAACCAAGGAGTATATATTATTGATGACTAAAGTCTCTGTTACGTATATCCGTTGTGTTTATTAAACTTATCGAAAAACGCTACGAACTTATAAACCAACCACGTAAGTACTCATATGTATGTGTGCATGTATGTTCTGCATCTTCTTCTGCCCTCAAAGGCTCAGCATTCGTTTGCTGGGTACGGGCTTGGCGACACCGGGGTTCCCGAGCTGGGGCCTGTTAAGCACCGCCAGTCCTTTGTCACCGTAAGCTGTAGGCACCATGCGGCGTGGCGGTGGAACGTTGTGTGTCGCGAAGAATGGGGATTTTGGCTTGACCGCCCAGATCCTGACGATGGTTACAACCTCTACAAGAAAGCCCTCAATCTCAAGGTGGTCTCCGCACTGATGAGATGCATAGCTTTTGAGGTGGAACAGTCGTTAGCGGGCAACCTTTGGGGAACCTGCCGCACCTCAGTTGTATGAGGCTTACCTAGGCAACCCGGACTTTGTCTAGGTGGACTTTTACTTCGCTAGCTTCTCATGGGGCCGAGATGCAACCATCGAAATTTTCTCTTCCTTTCCCCAGAAGAATGGGTGGGCCGCTGTTAGCTACCAACACCCAGACTAATGAGAGGTCTCGGGTGGCCAGTCCTCAAGCCTTAGTTAACAGTAACAGAACGCATGCTGGTTGTCAGAATGTGTTTCTAGCAGTTAAACGAAAAGGGGGCTGCTTCGGTAAAGTTTCACCATTCTACATTCAAAAATATTTAGAGAACATTGTTGGAACCTTAAAATCCGTCAAGCACTTACAAAATGGGACTCGGTTGGTAGAAACGTCTAGTTCCCAACAAGTAAAGAACCTCCAGAAAGTTCAGTGCCTCAGGAAGTATGTAATCGAAAATGAACTGCATGACACCTTGGACTATAGCAAAGGTCTTGTGTGATATTACCAAAGAGGAAGAACTGGAAGCTAAGTGGGACAAAGAAGGCATTGTTGATGTGCAAAATATCATGAAAAGGGTGGATGGCGATCTTATCAAATCATGTTCTTTGATACTTATATTTAACAGGATCAAATTTCCAGAGAAGGCCTTTGCCCAAGTGTGCAGCCTTATTTCCCCAACCCAATGCTCTGTTTTAATGTCACCACTTTAGGCACGCTACACTTGGTCGTAAGGTAGAAGCCATTTTGGCAATTGCGGTGAAACGGCCCATGATGGAACTGGTTATTCATCTCCTCTGAATTACGCCAACTGCTGTGGGAATCAGCATTTCTGGAGTGGGGACTGCAATGTCTTCCTTGAACAACGGAAGACGCAGGAGATAAAAACGACAAAGCTCATCCTGTGTGACGTAACCAAAAAGTTATACGAGGCCGTGCTGCCACCCACGTTAGCTGCCTCCTTTGCTTCCGTTCTCAAACAGCCAATCCAGGAAACGGAAGCTGCTACACAAACGGAGCTTAGGAGTGGCAGCACTAGTACATGCATGTGTCAATACACTTGTGCTGCTGTACCTATTTCCAAGCCTGTCCGTCCCCCCAGAACTTCAGAATAGGCTGTAGTTGAAAAAAAAAATCAAAGTCAAAGGCGAAGACTCGCCCATTGACAGGGACAGGAAGTAAACAATCCGATGATGCTGATGGCATCCTCTCGGACGTGTCTCTCGAATTTTCCTCAGGTGCGATGGACTCTGACGTCGGAATGGGGGCAATCATCTTGCACCAAGGCTGAGACTCCGCCCGTTGCGGGCTACCTTCCCAGCAGAAAGTCAGGATGAAAGTGTTACTCCCGTGCTAGGTGGATCTCATCCTACAGTGGAACATTAATGAGTTCAGGACACATGTGGAGGAACTGAAACTTCTAGGACAGGAATGCCCCCTCCGCTTGGGTCTGTAAGATATGCACTTGAAAGCATCTGATGCCCCTGTGCTACAGGGTTATACACTATAAACAAGGATGACCTGACTGGGGGAAAGGCCAATGGAGGGTCCATTGTGTTTTTCAGTAACGCTCATCACTCCTCTTTGCTCCCCCTAGCTAGTGACGTGCAAGCGATTGCAGATGTAGTTCATGTGTGTCGCAGGTTCACCGTTTGCTTGATATACCGGGTGATAAAAAAGTCAGTATAAATTTGAAAACTGAATAAACCACGGAGTAATGTAGACAGAGAGGTAAAAATTGACACACATGCTTGGAATGACATGGGGTTTTTAGAACAAAAAAAACCAAAAAAAAAACAAGGTATTGCTAGACGCGTGAAAGATCTCTTGGGCGGGTCGTTTCGTGATGATCTTGTGCTCAGCCGCCAATTTCGTCATGCTTGGCCTCCCAGGTCCCTAGACCTCAGTCGGTGCGATTATTGGCTTTGGGGTTACCTGAAGTCGCAAGTGTATCGTGATCGACCGACATCTCTAGGGATGCCGAAAGACAACATCCGACGCCAATGCCTCACCATTACTCCGGACATGCTTTACAGTGCTGTTGACAACATTATTCCTCGACTACAGCTATTGTTGAGGAATGATGGTGGACATATTGAGCATTTCCTGTAAAGAACATCATCTTTGCTTTGTCTTACTTTGTTATGCTAATTATTGCTATTCTGATCAGATGAAGCGCCATCTGTCGGACACTTTTTGAACGTTGGTATTTTGTCGGTTCTAATAAAACCCAATGTCATTTCAAGCATGTGTGTCAATTTGTACCTCTCTATCTACATTATTCCGTGATTTATTCAGTTTTCAAATTTTTTACTGACTTTTTGATCACCCAGTATTTACCTCCTCAAAATGCGACTGACACTGAGGATCTAACAGATCTCATAGAACAACTCACTCAACCATTTCTCTTACTGGGGGACTTCAATGTTCATCACTTATTGTGGGATTCGACTTCTCCTTGCACTCAGGGTCGAGGTTTGCAGAGCCTTAAGACGTCTCATGAGCTGTACATCCTGAACACAGGCACTCAAACTCATTTCTATGCTGCTACCGGGTCATTCTCGGACATCGACCTGTTTCAGTTCTCCAGCCCTCGCAGACTCTGTTCAGTGGGAAAACTTCGACGATCTTCATTCCAGTGACCACTTCGCGTTCGCCTACTGGATGGTGGTGCTCTCCCTGAAAAGACGCAGCAACGATGGGTGATCAGCAGAGCCAACTGGCCGCTGTTTAGTCAGCTGACTGTCTTTGAACTCCAAGACAGCGTCCAGGAGTGGGTGAACCACATCAAGCCTGTGATTCAGCATGCCCTGATTCTTCCTTACCGAACTCCCTTGATCACCCTCTATCACTTTTCCCTTGGTGGACTGATGAGTGTCTTTCAATAATTCGTGTCAGGTGTGCAGCTCTGCAACAGTTTAAGTGGCGCCCAACGGTGGCAAACGTCGCAGCCTTTCTCTTAGCAAGTGCAAAGTTTCGACGCATCATCAAGAAAGCACGAAAAGGTCATGGCAAGCGTTCCTGCACTCTGTTAGCCGCTCCACTTGTTCCACTTCAGTATGGGAAGATATCTGGTGGATTTCCGGTGAAGGAAATCGATTACATGTAGCAGCGTTTTGAATCAGGTGTGTCTCCAAACAATACGGACAGACATCGCGCAGACAATGGCAGAGCATATTGCAACGTCTGCTGCCACTGCCATCCAGGATCCAGTGTTCCGTGAATACCTTACCACCACGAAAAGAGGTAAATTGGACTTCAGGTTCACCACTTTGGAGTCATACAACTGCCCATTGTTCACGTGGGAGCTATTCGGCAGTCTGACGCTCGTGGTACTGCATCCACTCACGACTAACAAGTAAGTCCGATAGAGCAGGCTGTGGAACGTAAAACCAGCGTCAGAAGAATGTCTTAATTCGATATGATAGACGGGTCACTTTCTCCACACGTGGCGTGAGGCAATTTTGATACCTCTCCTTGCGGCTGTACCTGATGGTTGCTACTAAGTGTACTTGCTCTTTCAAACAGCATCCCATGCGAAAAAGCCAGTTGCGCCTTTACCTGCGGTTACTCGTACTGTAGGTGCTTGGGTTCGATTTAGTCATAGGGTAGAGCCACACACGTCTGCTTACATGCCCCGCAGCTAATTCGCTGCAAATAAGGACTTGTAGCTGTGCTCCTGCAGTCAAATGCATTGGCTAAAATTGCGACAAACTGAAATGCACAGAAATACAAAATAAAAGTTAAATTAATAATTTAATAATATGGATTTTATTATAACGTTTGTAATTGATGAAGACGACAGATAATTACGTTGAATAATTAAAATACAGACAGAAAATATCCTTACCAAATGCAGTAATGTTACGTTAAGAACGTTGCGAGAACGGTAGCAAAATCCCCAAACTAAGTAGTCATCGAAGATATACGAAAACAAATTCAATTACGTAATCACAACTCACGAAATATTCACCAGCTCAAAACAGCCCCATGTTCAACATCATGATTCACAAATTAACACACGCGCTACGAATAACAGTAGCTCATACTCTGCCTATTATCATTTCCGTAAATCAAGCAGTAAAAGTTACAGAGTCCTACTCTGGAGCACATTCAAATCTCTCGAATTATAAGTCCCTTCAGAAGCTAAAGTATGGCAGCGGCCGTTCACCGCTGATTTGAGCAGCACAGGGCTTAACCAGGCATGGTCCTGTAAGAGACAGCATGCTGTTTTCTTAATCTGATCTGATGGTCGGTTTGAATAGCATAGGGCTTAACTGGGCATGATATTGCAAGAGGTGGTATGCTGTTATCTTTCTCTCACCTGTGAACTGCCTTAAACAGTAAATTATATGGGAATCCACAATTTAACATAAACGTAGAAACACGGTGTGGCTCGACATTTTTCACATTAAGAAACATTGCCATGTTTGAATGAAATGTAAAGTGGCAGGCAAAACTCCTAAGAAAGTCCAGGGATCAAACAAGAGACCTTTAGATCGGTAGTCTGGCACTTGACCAGATGGTACACTGATATCCTTAGGATGTATGTATGTCCTGCATCTCCTCCTGCACCACTGAATCGATTTCAACCAGATTTAGTAGACATACTGGTTGCTATATAATCATCGTGGTTGTTAGGACCTTCTAGCTGCATGGGAGTCGAGATAAGGGCAAAAAAGTGTTCCTTCAACCCCAGACATATATGCTACACAGCACAATAGACCAGTTGTGCAAGTAGTATCGGCATGCCTTGCAGCGGCTACATTTGTGGATGGTCATGGCTGAGAATAGAGAGAGAGAGGAGATGGCTAGTGAGATAGGGAAGGAGGATATGGACAGAGTGAATTGGAGGAGGAGAAGATGGACGTAGGAAGAAGTGTGAGGAGGGGACAGAGTGTGGGAGAGGAGAAGACGTACAGAGGTGCCGGCCGCTGTGGTCGAGCGGTTCCAGGCTCTTCAGTCTGGAACTGTGCTGCTGCTACGATCGCAGGTTCGAATCCTGCCTCGGACGTGCATGTGTGTGATGTCCTTAGGTTAGTTAGGTTTAAGCAGTTCCAAGTTTATACGACTGATGATCTCAGATGTTAAGTCCCATAGCGCTTAGAGCTATTTGAACCATTTGTACAAAGGGAGGGGAAGGAGGAGATGGTCAGAGAGATGGGGGAGAGATGCAGGAGGCAGGTGAAGGTGTAGAGGGGTAGGAGGCAGGTGGAAAAGGACTAGGGGGAAAGAGATGGACAGAGATAGGGGGGAACGAATATCTATAGAGAGAGAAGGGAGGAAGATTTGATCACAGAGAGGGACGGTGCAGAAGGTCAAACATAGAATGAGGAGCCGGAGAGACAGAGAGGGTGGGAAGGAGGAGATGGACTGATAGAGGTGGAAGGATGAGGTGGACAGAGAGATGGGGGGGGGGGGGGGAGGAGAGAGTGGTGGATACAGAGAGGAAGGAGGTGGAGATGTGTGCAGTATATGTGTCGGACGCATACGCAGGTGAAACTGTGAAGAAAAACCTAGTATACGGTTATGATGAGTACGAATAAAGACGGAGAAATATAGTGACTCAACCACTCATCACTTAATACGGAAAATAATTTGTCATTGACTTCAGGAGGGGACTTGATACAGATCTTCACTGTCTTTTAGTGCAAAAAATACGAACTTACCAAATATCGGACAAGATTTGTGAACTTATTCAAGACTTTCATACAGACAGAATTCAACACGACTTTCTTAACGGAGCAAAATCGACGGATCTAAAGGTAATTTCAGGAGTACCCCAGGGAAGTGTGATGCTACAGTTATTGTTTAATACAAGTGTTATCTTGATGATAATGTCGGAAGCTCTACGATGGTTTTCATGACGTTTTTTTTCTTTTAATGAGAATGTGGTTGCCTATAAGAAGGCAGAAATGCCAGGCGATTGTAGCGAATTGGAGGAAATGTAACCAATTGTTCGTAAATGGGAGAAGAAACCGACTACCGTACAGTTGCGAGAGCACGCTACGTGAACCATACAGCACTGCAAAGAGCTACAGAAAATCGAATATTGGAAATAGAAAATAATGAATGTTATAACGAAACCTTAGAACTCAGAAAAAATCAACTGGTCGTCGGAATAGTTATGAGGGTTTGAACTTAAATAGTGGCAACTATTTATTCACAACCGATACAAAAGATTTGCATGTTTGCACCTGTTACTGTGTTTCAGAGTAGTCACCAGCGTTTGTGTAGAACCTGTTGCCAGCGATGTTGAAGGCGTAGTATACCGTTAACAGAGCCTGTTCTGTTGATGGTGCGAATGGAGCGGTCTAAAGTTTTGGTGATTCTCGTGTACGACTGTGCTGGTGTTATCCTAACGCATTACCTTCTTCCACCGCAGACTGTCAGTGTACAGTATTGCTATTCGTTTTTGGAATATCACCTGCGACCAACTTTGCGGAAGAACCGGCGACACTTTCTGCGCAACCCACCCATCATCTTGTACAAAAATGCGCGGACGCATAGAGCACAAGCTGTGGCTGCTCTGTTCGGTCAGTGGAACTGGGAAGTACTGTACCGTTCACCATACTCCCCGGACTTAAGTCCTTGTGACTTTGATTTGATTCCGAAGTTGAAGGAACTACTTCGTGGCATTCGCTTCAGAACTGTTCCAGAGATTCGACAGGCAGTAGACCGCTCCATTCGCACCATCAACAGAACAGGCTCTGCTAACGGTATACTACGCCTTCCATATCGCTGGCAACGGGTTCTACACAACGCTGGTGACTACTTTGAAAGACTGTTCAAATGGCTCTGAGCACTATGCGACTTAACTTCTGAGGTCATCAGTCGCCTAGAACCAATTAAACATAACTAACCGAAGGACATCACACACATTCATGCCCGAGGCAGGATTCTAACTTGCGACCGTAGCGGTCGCTCGGTTCAAGACTGTAGCGCCTAGAACCGCACGGCCACTCCCGCCGGCTGAAGGACAGTAACAGGTGCAAACATATAACTCTTTTGAACCGGTTGTGACTATATAGCTGCCACTATTTAACTTCCAGTCCTCGTATTTAGAAGCTGTTGAGAGTAATTTTACTGAAACACATATTTCATTGTTCGTAGCGAGAGCCGTCGGATATTAATCACCATTACGAAGCAGATTTGTAATAGACGGTAAACCACATGCCGGAACGCGTTAGTTGTCGGTGTAAAGGGATTCGGGAGGAAACATTTCCTCACAAAAAATTGCCCTGTGATCCAGTGTTTGAGGGCCCTTTCGCTCTGTGGTGGTGGTGGCCTTATTCATACCTAACGCCACGGCACACAAATCTTGACGTAAATGCGAACAACGAATAGTAAGGTGGCGGCCGATAGTCGAGGCGAGACAGAGTAATGCTCGGATTATGAATTGCGCGGGAGTCGGGACGCAGATGATGGCGCGTGCTAAATAGCAGCGCAGCCTCGGGCACAATTACGGGGCTCCTTGTGCGCCAACAATGGGATTAGGGCCCCGCATAACCTTGGCGGGGGTTAGCGCCAAAATACGATACGATACGATACGGCCACGGCGACGCCGCACCGCGCAATTGGGGGCGCAGTAAAACCAGATGGCCAATGCGGCGCACGGCGCCCGCTCGCAGCTGAGCCACAGCGCCCCGCCATTGTTCATAAACACGTCTCTGTCCCTTCTTGCGGCTGCTCGCTGCCTCACTACGAATAATTTACTTCGCAGCTTCAAACTCGTTAGTCTCGATCACACGTCTCCCTACCGAAATTTGATGTGTATAACTTACAAGGATATACAGGATTTTTCTAATCGAAGGATGCAGTTTAATCAATCGCTATTTCGTGAAATATAAATTAGGTACGAATCATACACACGCCGGCGGAAAGAAGAAGATCTAAAGTTTCGATTACCATCGCTAGGGCGCTGATAACTGCGTACACGGCCACTACAGTGCTCACACCGAACAGATAGCCAGTTCGTTGCAGTTGTAAGATAGCTGCCAAGAATAATAATGTTGTCGGCGTTCTTCAGTTCTGAGGGAACAAAAGGACAATTTCACTGCAGAGGGCATTTCGTCTCCAAGTCAGTATTGAATCACCAACTTGGAAAAGCATAAGCCGCTGATCTAAGCAATTTCAACACACTGGGTGTTTCTGAATCCATCGTCGCGTGTGGGACGAGTACAACTACTGCTTAAAAGTTTGCAGTGTATCTACTTCCATCTATACATCGATTACTTATTTCCAATTTACATTTCGTGGAATAAAAATGAACTGCATCGGGTCCATTATTTTGAGTAACGCTGTATACCAAATAATACGTTTCTCTCATATAGAATTCATTCCTGGGGCTATTTATTTACGTCATTAACTTTACGTCATTGCCAAGTGTACGAATGGGATGTGTAGAACAGTGTACTAGCAATAAGTGATGTGATGGCGAGAAATGTAGCATACACACACGCCCATCAGTATTTCTGTGAGCAAAGAGGCCAGTATCATTTCATTTCAGTCAGTGAACAACCATCAAATCATGATAAGTACCGCCGTGCATTATTCACGCCAAACGGTGCAGTAATGAGGTCTGAGTACGTTAGAAGGTACGTCTGACGCAACGTAGGATCCACTCAGGAGTGTCTGAGATATGCTCAACAGGACTAAGGAAATATAGTCTTATAATGTTCACGTACAATACTTATTTCCTCTCTGCGGACTTGAAGGAAAAAGGAGGCAAGATTGGGTTTAACGTCCCGTCGACATTTACATCTACAGTTATACTCCGCAAGCCACCCAACGGTGTGTGGCGGAGGGCACTTTACGTGCCACTGTCATTACCTCCCTTTCCTGTTCCAGTCGCGTATGGTTCGCGGAAGAACGAATGCCGGAAAGCCTCCGTGCGCGCTCGAATTTCTCTAATTTTACATTCGCGATCTCCTCGGGAGGTATAAGTAGGGGGAAGCAATATA
The DNA here is from genome assembly GCF_021461385.2 of Schistocerca piceifrons. Taxonomy (NCBI): domain Eukaryota; kingdom Metazoa; phylum Arthropoda; class Insecta; order Orthoptera; family Acrididae; genus Schistocerca; species Schistocerca piceifrons. Next base: position 848,619,547 of record NC_060149.1, on the reverse strand, counting down.
TTCGATACCTCATCCGGAAACGCACCCCTCTCGAAACCTGACGAGCAAGCTACACCGCGATGCAGAGCATCTCTCTTGCAGAGTCTGCCACTTGAGTTTGCTAAACATTTCCGTAACGCTATCACGCTTACCAAGTAACCCTGTGACGAAACGCGCCGCTCTTCTTTGGATCTTCTCTATCTCCTCCGTCAAGCCGACCGGGTACGGATCCCACACTGATGAACAATACTCAAGTATAGGTCGAACGAGTGTTTTGTAAGCCACCTCCTTTGTTGGTAGACTACATTTTCTAAGGACTCTCCCAATGAATCTCAACCTGACACCCGCCTTACCAACAATTAATTTTATATGATCATTCCACTTCAAATCGTTCCGTACGCATACTCCCAGATATTTTACAGAAGTAACTGCTACCAGCGTTTGTTCCGCTATCATATAATCGCACAATAAAGGATCCTTCTTTCTATGTATTCGCAATACACTACATTTTTCTATGTTAAGAGTTAGTTGCTACTCCCTGCACCTGCCGGCCGCGGTGGTCTCGCGGTTCTAGGCGCGCAGTCCGGAACCGTGCGACTGCTACGGTCGCAGGTTCGAATCCTGCCTCGGGCATGGATGTGTGTGATGTCCTTAGGTTAGTTAGGTTTAAGTAGTTCTAAGTTCTAGGGGACTGATGACCACAGCAGTTGAGTCCCATAGTGCTCAGAGCCATTTGAACCATTTGAACTCCCTGCACCAAGTGCCTATCCGCTGCAGATCTTCCTGCATTTCACTGCAATTGTCTAATGCTGCAACATCGAGGCCATTAGAGACGGAGCCTAAGTTCCGATTGTATCAAGGATTGGGGAAGGAAATTTGTCGTCCCCTTTCAACAGACTATAACGGCATTTGCCTGGAAAGATTTATGGAAATCACGGAAAACCTAAATCTGGATGGCCAGACGCAGGTTTGAACAGTCGTCCTCCCGAATGCGAGTCTGTTATTTCTGTGGACTTAACGTAATGCAGTATCTGAAACAATTTATCGAAATTTTGTACTTTGGATTTCCTCTTTGCGATGAATATCTCATTCCTTCAACGACCCCTGAAGTTTTGGAAGGAATTCGTATGAATCTCAATCTTTATAACCTAACCTCAACGGCAGTAACCGACTTCTCGTGTACTAAAGTAAAAGTTAAGCGACACATCGCGCGTTTTTAAAATTTCTGCTTCATAAGACTTATCCGAAAATTAATCGAGGGTGGTCGCAGGGAAAGCTTTTGTTGTTATCTGAGTCTCGAGAGGCACCATTCCACGGGACCACTACTGAGAAAGAGCGTGTAGCAATCTGCAAAAGGAGCACTCAGGAACGGGAAGCAAAATTAGGCGGGCGGTCGCGAGTATCGTATGCTAAGATACTGCCTGTTTATGCAGCAGGCGAAATGAGCACAATGAGGGAATGCGTGGGTGTGTCGCCGGGCTGATTTCCTTAATCACTCAGGCTGTGCGCAGCCCGATCGGCGCTCTCCTGCAGTTGCAGGCTCTAATCACGGCCCGGGGCCACCCCTAATGTTCTTCCGAGGAGCTGCGTATTCATGAGCGTGCTATTGTGCGCCAAACATCCTCGGATGCGCACCGCCGTTAACAGTTTGTGCGACCCGCGATACGAAAAATTTATTTCCTCATCTGGATCTCCCCACGCCTTACACATCTGCACATCCCGTTCTTCAGCGTGAGCAAGAACTGAGAGAACTTGTTTCAGCAAAGAGGATCTGTAGGTTTTCAAGAGTTATCAATGTTACGAAGGAGTTAGATCAAAGTAAATACACTATTGTGACATTATGCTTCCACGTGTTTTGCTTGCGGTACGGATGCAGTATTGGAGAGATGGTGCAGACGCGGGTCCTGGCAAGAGAAGGGGTACGAGAGTGACATCTAAATCCCAGCAGAGTACTTTGCTGCAGCTCAGGAAGCAGAATACTTTAATTGTAGATTATCCAAGTGCACAGTTGCAATTTTCCTGCTCCCTCCCTATCGGCAATTCCCTAGAAATATAGCTTTCAATAACAGTAAAGCATATAAAATATTTTAATACAGCAATTTATCCTTGCCAGTGCTTAAAACATCGTTATAAGTCCACAGAAACTAAAACTCATCCAATAAATGATTTGAAAAGTTATCGTCACAAAATTAGGATGCAGTTGATTTGAGAATTATAGGAGCATCGAACTTCCACAATTTTGGGAATGCTCACGGCGATTTTGCCTTATTGGCTTACCGATTCTGGAGGGTACAGCCTTCAAACGGAAACTTTTTTGTCACCCCTTGTATTTCGAACTGCGTGTATCCACATAATTCTACGTATACAAATCGAGGTTACACATCCTCGGTCCATTTGTATATCCAGGGTGATCTGAGGAACTGCTGTAGACATTTTAATGTAGTTTTGCCTAATACACTACTGGCCATTAAAATTGCTATACCAAGAAGAAATGCAGATGATAAACGGGTATTCATTAGACATATTATACTAGAACTGACATGTGATTACATTTCCACGCAATTTGGGTGCATAGATCCTGAGAAATCAGTACCCAGAGCAACCACCTCTGGCCGTAATAACGGCCTTGATACGCCTGGGCATTGAGTCAAACAGAGCTTGGATGACATGTACAGGTACACCTGCCCGTGCAGCATCAACACGATACCACAGTTCATCAAGAGTAGTGACTGGCGTATTGTGACGAGCCAGTTGCTCGGCCACCATTGATCAGACGTTTTCAATTGGTGAGAGATCTGGAGAACGTGCTGGCCAGGGCAGCAGTCGAACATTTTCTGTATCCAGAAAGACCCGTACCGGACCTGCAACATGTGGTCGTGCATTATCCTGCTGAAATGTAGGGTTTCGCACGGATCGAATGAAGGGTAGAGCTACGGGTCGTAACACATCTGAAATGTAACGTCCACTGTTCAAAGCGCCGTCAATGCGAACAAGAAGTGACCGAGACGTGTAACCAATGGCACCCCATACCATCACGCTGGGTGATACGCCAATATGGCGATGACGAATACACGCTTCCAATGTGCGTTCACCGCGATGTTGCCAAACACGGATGTGACCATCATGATGCTGTAAATAGAACCTGGATTCATCCGAAAAAATAACGTTGTGCCATTCGTGCACCCAGGTTCGTCGTTGAATACACCATCGCAAGCGCACCTGTCTGTGATGCAGCATCTAGGGCAACCGCAGCTATGGTCTCTGAGCTGATAGTCAGTCCGCGCTGCTGCAAACGTCGTCGAACTGTTCGTGCAGATGGTTGTTGTCTTGCAAATATAGCCATCTGTTGACTCAGGGATCGAGACGTGGCAGTCCGTTACAGCCATGCGGATAAGATGCCTGTCATCTCGACCGCTAGTGAAACGAGGCCGTTGGGATCCAGCACGGCGTTCCGTATTACCCTCCTGAACCCACCGATTCCATATTCTGCTAACAGTCATTGGATCTCGACCACCGCTTGCAGCAATGTCGTGATACAATAAACCGCACTCGCGATAGGCTACAATCCGACCTTTATCAAAGTCGGAAACGTGATGGTACGCGTTCCTCCTCCTTATACGAGGCATCACAATAACGTTTCACCAGGCAACGCCAGTCAACTGCTGTTTGTGTATGAGAAATCGATTGGAAACTTTCCTCATGTCAGCACGTTGTAGGTGTCGCCACCGGCGCTAACTTTGTGTGAATGCTCTGATAAGCTAATCATTTGCATATCACAGCATCTTCTTCCTGTCGGTTAAATTTCGCGTCTGTAGCACGTCATCTTCGTGTTGTAGCAATTTTAATGGCCAGTAGTGTAGATACAATGATCACGAGGAATATTTTTTATATAAGTTATAAATATTTAGTACGAATTGTCTGAATTATGATGAATTAAAAACGATGACATTTCCAGCTAGCGAACAACAGCCATGACTCGAGGGGACAGCTGTGCCTCGAGAACGCTGCAAGTGTGATCTAAATTGCATTTGTTGTGTCGGTCTAGCGGTTGAGAGTCTGGCTGGGAAATGAAAGGTTGTAGAAAAAATTCCGGTTGGATCTCTCCACCTTTTAACCTAGCATTCGCCTCAGAATTATGTGGATATACGCAGTTCGAAATACAAGGGGTGATAAAAAAAGTTTCCTTTTGAAGGCTGTACCCTCCAGAATCGGTATGCCAATCAGGCAAAATTGTCGTGAGCATTCAGGCAATCATCCCAACGACGCACGAAGTTGAAGATATCCATTTGTTAAAATGGATATTGCTGCTCGAAGAAGTCCGTGGTTCAAATGGCTCTGAGCACTATGGGACTTAACTTCTGAGGTCATCAGTCCCCTAGAACTTAGAACTACTTAAGCCTAACTAACCTAAGGACATCACACACATCCATGCCCGAGGCAGGATTCAAATCTGCGACCGTAGCGGTAGCGCGATTCTAGACTGTAGTGCCCAGAACCGGTCGGCCACCCCGGCCGACGAAGAAGTCCGTAACTGTCTGTTGCACGTTCTCGTCCGACAGGAATCGTCGACCATTAAAGGCTCCTTTTAAGGGAGCGAAGGCGTGATAGTGCATGGGCAGAGATCAGGTCTGTAGGTCGGATACTCCGGGTGCTCGACTGTCTCCCACTTGATTTAGCGCAACCTTGCGTTTCGACATTTCCGATATGGAGACGTGCGTTATCGTGAAGCAGCAGTATCCGTTGTTGCAGTTTAACTGCACCCCATACATATTCTTCATTTTGCGATCGATGTATACTGATGTTTGTCCTGCGACAGCCCAGAAAAGTATAACAGCATGTAGGTCCTGTTTGGACGCATCTGGTAGTAACATCGTCATAATTCTCGTTTCCGCACTTACTGCACGCATGTCGGAAACACAAATCCTTTGCCTATGAGTTGGTGCTTATATACGAGCATCGGAACAGCGCTACGTTGCACATACGCTGCAGGAATCCCCTCAAACGAAAACTTTTTGGTCGCCCCTTATACGACATCAATTTCAGTTTGCTAATTTCTGCTTATGTCCAAAATATGTGTTGTTTTATTTTTCATGCCACATATAAAAGTTTTCTAAAAAACTACCTCAGCAACTTTGCTTCGTTTACGTTGTTGTTGTTGTTGTGGTCTTCAGTCCTGAGACTGGTTTGATGCAGCTCTCCATGCTACTCTATCCTGTGCAAGCTTCTTCATCTCCCAGTACGTACTGCAACCTTCTGAATCTGATGGTGTATTCACCTGTTGGTCTCCCTCTACGATTTTTAACTTCCACACTGCCCTCCAATACTAAATTGGTGATCCCTTTATGCCTCAGAACATGTCCTACCAATCGATCCCTTCTTCTTGTCAAGTTGTGCCACAAACTTCTCTTCTCCCCAATCCTATTCAATACCTCCTCATTAGTTATGTGATCTACCCATCTAATCTTCAGCATTCTTCTGTAGCATCACATTTCGAAAGCTAATGTGGTGTTACCGCCAGACACCACACTTGCTAGGTGGTAGCTTTTAAATCGGCCGCGGTCCGGTAGTATGCGTCGGACTCGCGTGTCGCCACTGTCAGTGATCGCAGACCGAGCGCCACCACACGGCAGGTCTAGAGAGACGTACTAGCACTCGCCCAGTTGTACAGCCGACTTTGCTAGCGACGCCACACTGACAAATAGCTCTCATTAGCCGAGACGATGTTTAGCATAGCCTTCAGCTACATTTGCTACGACCTAGCAAGGCGCCATTAACATTGGTTATTTATCTTGTCATGCCTGTACCGACAGACCGCTGTTATACAATTATGGATTAAAGTTAAGTATTCCAGAAGCTACGTACTTTTCTTTATAGCATTCATTACGTATCCTGTTTCAGACCTCCCGCCAGCCTGCGTGAGTTTAAGCGCGTGCCTTTCGGCTTCCTCTCATTGTGTCTAGGCTGTCTTGTCTAGACACAACACTTCTATTCTCTTCTTGTCTAAACTATTTATCGTCCATGTTTCACTTTCATATATGGCTACACTCCATACATATACTTTCAGAAACGACTTCCTGACACTGAAATCCATACTTGATGTTAACAAATTTATCTTCTTCAGAAACGTTTTCCTTGCCATTGCCAGTCTACATTTTATATCCTCTCTACTTCGACCATCATCAGTTATTTTGCTCCTCAAATAGCAAAACTCCTTTACTACTTTAAGTGTCTCATTTCCTAATCTAATACCCTCAGCCTCACCCGACTTAACTCGACTGCATTCCATTATCCTCGTTTTGCTTTTGTTGATGTTCATCTTATATCCTCCTTTCAAGACACTATCCATTCCGTTCAACTGCTCTTCCAAGTCCTTTGCTGTCTCTGACAGAATTACAATATCATCGGCGAACCTCAAAGTTTTTATTTCTTCTCCATGGATTTTGATACCTTTCCCGAATTTTTCTTTTGTTTCCTTCACTGCTTGCTCAATATACAGATTGAATAACATCGGGGATAGGCTACAACCCTGTCTCACTCCCTTCCCAACCACTGCTTCCCCTTCATGCCCCTCGTTTATATAGAGCACTTTTTTTCAACAGCGCAGGAGATTACTCAAGTTTTCAGCTTTCTGCTTTCCTTGACTCAAAGCTAGATGTGGACACGACTTTATGCATGGGACGGCGTAGAAATCTGCCATAAAGAATCAATGTCAAGGAATCACGCTAATGAGTGTCAACAGTGCATCACAGTTCGTAGTAAGCTTTACAAGACAGGTGCTGTAACTCGAACTATCAAGTATATAATGGTGTTATTTTCTTATTTCTTTTAATTTGTTTTGTGACACCTCAGTCTGCCTTCGATACATACTGAATCACCCACACGTACATATACGCCCGCATCTCGCGGTCGTGCGGTAGCGTTCTCGCTTCCCACGCCCGGGTTCCCGGGTTCGATTCCCGGCGGGGTCAGGGATTTTCTCTGCCTCGTGATGGCTGGGTGTTGTGTGCTGTCCTTAGGTTAGTTAGGTTTAAGTAGTTCTAAGTTCTAGGGGACTGATGACCATAGATGTTAAGTCCCATAGTGCTCAGAACCATTTTGAACCACGTACATATACACCCATGATTCGCATACAATATATATAGAGTGGTTGTAAACACATCACTTACTCCCAGTATCGCCATGTCACTCCAACCGCCAATTCAGCACGGAACACATAACATTCATGCCTGGAGACAACTTCCCTGCCGTGGGCTGTTTACATCACGTAATCTACAGCAACGTTATGATGCTCACTTGCTTATTGTTCTTGTCTGAAATTTTCACTGAGGTGACAAAAGCCATAGGATGCCGTGCCGGATCTCCTTTTGCCCGGCTCAGTGCAGCAACTCGACTTGGCATGGATTCAACAAGTCGTTGCAGAAATACTTAGCAATACTGCTTCTTTAGCCGTCCATGCAAGAGTGGTGCAGATGCAGAATTTTGTGAACGAACTGACCTCTCGATTATGTTCCATAATTGTTCAGTGGTATATATGACTGACGATCTGGGTGGCCAAATCATTCTCTCGAAACGTCCAGAATCTTCTTCAAACCAATCACGAACAACTGTGGCCCGATAACATAACTCATTGTCATCCATAAAAATTCTATACTTAGATGGGAACATGAAATCCATGAATGGATGCAAATGGTCCCAGGCGTCTAGCTCCAACTACCATTCCGCCTTCAAAGATTGTTAACTCCCGTCTTGCCACCATAATCACGTCGAATAACATTTCACATGAATCACAATGGTATAAATGACAGCTCCGCCAAAGCATTGCCCTTTTATAGTAAGGTCATCTGTATATGTGCATATCGCTCTTCCATGACTTCACATCAATGTATTCATAACTCTTCGCAGTGGGCCGCAAACAAAATTCGCTATTCCACACAAGTCGTCTGGCCATTCATACTTAATGACCTCCGTGCGAAGCTGGGCCGGGTCGCTGGTGATCAATACAACTGATGCTGCAGCAAAGGAAGAATGACTGCAAACATTAACATTAAGATTATCTTTATTGTCCCTCTTTAAATTTAGATTTGGTATCAGATACACACCTCAGCAAAAGTCTGGAATATCAAACAGTTTTGCACAATGACTTCTTACAGTACACCCACCGACGTTTGTAATATAACTTATTAACAAAATAAACATAATTACTTCCGAAAACAAGAACAATTTTGGTTGGTCACAAAAAGTCATTACAAAGTAAAGCTGTCTCCTAAGTGTAGATCTTGAAAACAAAAACAGTGAAAATCTTTACCTCATGATGATGATTATCAGTTTTTTGTAGTATGGCCGCGCGGGATTAGCCAGCGGTCTAAGGGGCTGCAGTCATTGACTGTGCGGCTGGTCCCGGCGGAGATTCGAGTCCTCCCTCGGGCATGGGTGTGTCATTAGGATAATTTATGTTACGTAGTGTGTAAGCTTAGGGGCTGATGACCTTAGCAGTTAAGTCCCATAAGATTTCACACACAGTTGAACATTTTTTTGTAGTATGTCCTCCCCGCACAGGATGAGTTGGTTGGTTGGTTTGGGGAAGGAGACCAGACAGCGAGGTCATCGGTCTCATCCGATTAGGGAAGGACGGGGAAGGAAGTCGGCCGTGCCCTTTGAAAGGAACCATCCCGGCATTTGCCTGGAGCGATTTAGGGAAATCACGGAAAACCTAAATCAGGATGGCCGGACGCGGGATTGAACCGTCGTCCTCCCGAATGCGAGTCCAGTGTCTAACCACTGCGCCACCAGGATGAGTTCTTCCACTCTAAGAGGCATGCTGTGGATGAGACTGTCAAATTTATCTTGGGGTATGAGGTTCCAGTCCTCAATGGCAACTTCAGTGAGGCCCTGAAGATTGTCAGGTGTATTCGGGTGGTGTGCAATGGCCGCCTTCAACGGGTCCCATGCATGCCCAGTTGCATTCACAACTGGGGACTGTGCTGGCCAATGCATTCGGTTGGTGTTGCACCTTTGAAGATACAGAGACAATGCTAGAGTGCGATGGGGTCTTGCATTGTCATCGACCAGGATGACGTTGACATCGACTTCACAAGCCTTACCATCGTTTGTAGAACCTCTTGGAGGTATCAGGGACCAGTCAAATTACCGTAGATGGGAAGCAGAGAAGTCCGATGTCCCATCATTATTGCCGCCCAGAACGTTACATTTGGGTGGAAGGTATACAAATTCTCCCCTGAATTAATCCCTTTTACAACCCGATCTGACTTCAAATGGTTCAAATGGCTCTGAGCACTATGGGACTTAACTTCTGACGTCATCAGCCCCTAGAACATAGAAATACTTAAACCTAACTAACCTAAGGACATCACACACATCCATGCCCGAGGCAGGATTCGAACCTGTGACCGTAGCGGTCGCGCGGTTCCAGAATACATAGAAAGAAGGAGCCTTTATTGTATGATTATATGATAGCGGAACAAACACTGGTAGCAGTTACTTCTGTAAAATATCTGGGAGTATGCGTACGGAACGATTTGAAGTGGAATGATCATATAAAATTAATTGTTGGTAAGGCGGGTACCAGGTCGAGATTCATTGGAAGAGTCTTTAGGAAATGTAGTCCATCAACAAAGCAGGTGGCTTACAAAACACTCGTTCGACCTATACTTGAGTATTGTTCATCAGTGTAGGATCCATACCAGGTTGGGTGACGGAGGAGATAGAGAAGATCCAAAGAAGAGCGGCGCGTTTCGTGACAGGGTTATTTGGTAAGCGTGAAAGCGTTGCGGAGATGTTTAGCAAACTCAAGTGGCAGACTCTGCAAGAGAGGCGCTCTGCATCGCGGTGTAGCTTGCTGTCCAGGTTTCGAGAGGGTGTGTTTCTGGATGAGGTATCGAATATATTGCTTCCCCCTACTTATACCTCCCGTGGAGATCACGAATGTAAAATTAGAGAGATTCGAGCGCGCACGGAGGCTTTCCGGCAGTCGTTTTTCCCGCGAACCATACGCGACTGGAACAGGAAAGGGAGGTAATGACAGTGGCACTTAAAGTGCCCTCCGCTACACACCATTGGGTGGCTTGCGGAGTATAAATGTAGATGTAGATGTGTAGATGTAGATTGTAGCGCCTAGAAGCACTCGGCCACTCCGGCCGGCGATCTGACTTCGTTTACGTGAATCCACTGTGAGGCCCAACTCTATTCAGATGGAATCAGCTACGGCCAACTATTCTACAAACTATGGTTCACCTGAGTAAACATCATCTAACAACCCTACGCCGGTGCAGCAGTATTTCACCCTTTTACATTGATTCAGACGGTAGCAGAAAATGGCGCGCTGTGGGAGAGGGGCGGTGTGCTGCGGCAGCTGTAATGGTCTGACGCATCCATCAAAATCTGCAAATTACATAGTCTGGTGTTCTGATTATCAGAACGCGGAAAACTTCCCTATCAGAGCCCTGGAATCTCGTCAGATTTCAGTGTGGGGTGCACCCGTTCGCTAGTCTGGCTAAAGCAATTTGACTCACAGTCACGACGGTGCGTGCTGGAATTGTCTAACGTGAGACGGCCGACTCAGGACGAATAAGTTCACCCTTGTGACACGCAATATGTTCGAGATCGTGTGCAATTCCCCTGTCGGTGCAGTTGAAAACTATCACTGACTCTTAGTCCACCACAACATACAGGCCACAAGTCTCCCCCACTAGGGAAAGATCTGAAGTTCTCCACCAGAAACGAAGCCGGCAGAGAATCAATACCACTTTCCACCAAGCCTCGGTACGGAAGCCGAATTTACAAACACCAAACTGCCCCCACATTGCACAAACCAATCGAACTATCTTCTACTCACTGAATCTCCCCTCTTGACTGTTGTGCTGACCTGGCAGCCAATCCAGACAGAGCACCAAGATTCCCATGCCGGGGGAGCAAGCCTCCACTTTGTATATCCTGAGAAGAGCGACTCCAAATCTCTCTTGTCTGAAAAAAGAATACTTTAGACTAGGGAGATATCGTTCTAACGGTAAGCATGGCCATATTTTGGCAAAAAACATCTACCTAGACGGGACCACAGTCCCTCATTTACGGAGAGATGTAATCTTTCCGGGCCGACCACTTCCGATTCCTGAAAGAAAGCTGTTAACCTTCCCAGACAGTCGTGCCTGTGAAATATATGTTTTTGCTGCTCACTGCTCATTGACAATGTTTTTAAAACGAAACAGTGGCGAGCTACCGTTCAATAGCGCACCAAACGACAATCCGGCCAAATTGAGATCCACAATGAACCCATTCCAAAATATCTTTCTACATCTACTTCTACATGGTTACTCTCCAATTCACATTTAAGTGCTTGGCAGAGGGTTCATCGAACCACAATCATACTATATACTCCCGAACAGCGCGCGGGAAAAACGAACATGTAAACCTTTCTGTTCGAGCTCTGATTTCTCTTATTTTATTTTAATGATCATTTCTACCTATGTAGGTTGGGCTCAACAAAATATTTTCGAATTCGGAAGAGAAAGTTGGTGACTGAAATTTCGTAAAAAGATCTCGCCGCGACGAAAAACGTCTTTGCTTTAATGACTTCCATCCCAACTCGAGTATCATACCTGCCACGCTCTCTCCCCTATTACGTGATAATACAAAACGAGCTGCCCTTTTTTGCACCCTTTCGATGTCCTCCGTCAATCCCACCTGGTAAGGATCCCACACCGCGCAGCAATATTCTAACGAGTGTAGTGTAAGCTGTCTCTTTAGTGGACTTGTTGCATCTTCTCGCCTTCCCCACAATATTATCTATGCGGTCTTTCCAACTGAAGTTTTCGTAATTTTTATACCCAGGTACTTATTTGAATTGACAGCCTTGAGACTTGTACTATTTATTGAGTAATCGAATTCCAACGGATTTCTTTTGGAACTCACGTGGATCACCTCACACTTTTCGTTATTTAGCGTCAACTGCCACCTACCAGACCACACAGCAATCGTTTCTAAATCGCTTTGCAACTGATACTGGTCTTCGGATGACCTTACTAGACTGTAAATTACAGCATCATCTGCGAACAACCCAAGAGAACTGCTCAGATTGTCACCCAGGTCATTTATATAGATCAGGAACAGCAGAGGTCCCAGGACGCTTCCCTGGCGAACACCTGATATCACTTCAGTTTTACTCGATGATTTGCTGCCTATTACTACGAACTGCGACCTTCCTGACAGGAAATCACGAATCCAGTCGCACAACTGAGACGATACCCCATAGGCCCGCAGCTTGATTAGAAGTCGCTTGTGAGGAACGGTGTCTAAAGCTTTCCGGAAATCTAGAAATACGGAATCAACTTGAGATCCCCTGTCGATAGCGGCCATTACTTCGTGCGAATAAAGAGCTAGCTGCGTTGCACAAGTACGATGTTTTCTGAAACCATGCTGATTACGTATCAATATATCGTTCCCTTCGAGGTGATTCATAATGTTTGAATACAGTATATGCTCCAAAACCCTACTGCAAACCGACGTCAATGATGTAGGTCTGTAGTTCGATGGATTACTCCTACCACCCTTCTTAAACACTGGTGCGATCTGCGCAATTTTCCAATCTGTAGGTACAGATCTATCGGTGGGCGAGCGGTTGTATATGATTGCTAAGTAGGGAGCTATTGTATCAGCGTAATCTGAAAGGAACCTAATCGGTATACAATTTGTACCTGCAGACTTGCCCATATCAAGCGATTTGAGTTGCTTCGCAACCTCTAAGGTATCTACTTCTAAGAAACTCATGCTAGCAGCTGTTCGTGCTTCAAATTCTGGAATATTCCATTCGTCTTCCCTGGTGAAGGAATTTCGGAAAACTGCGTTCAATAACTCCGCTTTAGCGGCACAGTCGTCGGTAACAGTACCATCGGCACTGCGCAGCGAAGGTATTGAATAATTTTCGGAGAAAGCATTTAGGACAATCTCGGAAGATGTTTTCTGCCTACCACCGGTTTTGAACAAGTATTTTTGCCAACATATCGTGGGAAGGTTGAAGTCCCCACCAACTATAAGCGTATGAGTGGGGTATTTATTTGTTACGAGACTCAAATTTTCTCTGAACTGTTGAGCAACTATTTCATCGGAGTCTTGGGGTCGGTAGAAGGAGCCAATTATTAACTTAGTTCGGCTGTTAAGTGTAACCTCCACCCATACCAATTCGCACGGAGTATCTACTTCGACTTCACTACAAGATAAACCACTACTGACAGACACAAACACTCCACCACCAATTCTGCCTAATCTATTTGGAGACGGTAACTGTCGCTCACATGAGTATGTGACATCTCCAAGACATTAACAGTGATTAAAACACGTGACACGGTTCACGCCCCTTATACAACCTACCACGTCTTGTAATAACATTCAACATGAACAACACTAATGAACTCTGGTGGTCGTTACACTTGCAACAGAGCACTATAGCTCTAATTATTAACATACCCACCCATAGTATGTACATGTACTAAGTCACATTGATGTACAACTATGTATTTTCGGTGCTCTTTTTGTCAGACAAGGTCTTCATGATTTGGACTACATTTTGAACAAGAGAAATATAGGCAACGTCAAAGGCCATTACATATATAAATACTATCAAATTGTTGTGAACAGAGCTTGTATTTTGAAGAGGTTCATATATTTCAGAGTTAACATCAGATTTAGTTCCCATAGCACCGTTTTGTATTACGACATTCTATTATCCCACAACTTATTAGGGAATGAAAATACGCCAAATAAACTATTTTCTTCATTTTTAAATCACCCGCAGCTTTAACCATGCATACTCCAAAAGTAGCTATCCTAAGGTGCTTAACTAAGCTTGTAATCCTTCTGTTACATTAGTAATGTAGAATGTTTTTATAGATTGCAAAGTCCTATGAGATGTGCTGAAAGATTTTGTACTACGGTTTGTAAAGGTTTTTTGATGATCTGCTTCTGATTTAAATCAGAAGTACATTAGAAAATCAGGCAATAACCACAAAAGTAGATAAAAGCCACACGATTATCATTAGAAAAGAAACGGAAGACATTGAAAAACTCGTAAATTTATGTGAGAAGCCAAATTAATACAACTAAACAAGGAGCCAACAGAAAAGTGCCACGAGGAAACCGAAAGACAGTTAAAGACACATATTTCTTATCAACAGAATATGAGAAGAAACACATCACCTGTACAACCCATAAAGCCACCATACTAAGATCCCAAACTAAAGTACATAAGAAATGATGTCCAGTGAGAATTATAGTTAACAGCGTTAACAGCTTTCCGTGCAAACTGTCTTACAAACTAAACCAATTTCTAAAAGAGTATATCACATATGAAACAACTGCTACTGTATAAAACGGTTACACACAAGTCACTGAAATAAGAGAATTAAACATTCCTGATGGTGCCCATTTTATATCACTAGACATCACAAACCTGTATTCTAATATCCCTATTAAAGAAAGAAGCCCCTGCAGTAATGAAGGAGAATTTAATAAAGCATAAACCGTATTCACAAGCTGAAATTATTTAATTTAAAATGTTAATAGAACTAATTCTCAACTACAGTTAATGTGCATTCAATATTAATGTTCATTAACAACTGAATGTACTAACCATGGGCTGATCCATATGTGGCACAGTAGCAGACATTTTCATAAACCACCAAGAGCAGAAAATATTCGGCAGCGTGGAGCCCTACTTAAAAAAAAAAGACATGTAAACGATACCTTAATTTTAGGCAAACGTAACGCCAGTGACACCAATAACGTCATTAATTTGTTTAATAATATAAACAAGAAAATGAAAGTCACAGCAAAATAAAAAAATGATCTTTAATTTTTTAGATATGTGCATACAAAATCACAATAACGGGCATATTTTCAAGGTATACGGGGTAGCTTCAAGCAACACAACCCCTGCCATCTCACGTCACTCAGCATAACGAGAAAGCTGCATACAAATAAAAAATGGTACAGAGAGCAAATAAAGTTCCACTGAACAAAGAGGCCAGAGCGAGCGAGTTGGACATCATTAAGAAAACTGCAGTGACTAGTAAGTTCTCCAGCTCAATAACAGACAACAGGGGTAAAAATAGTAAAAAAGAAAGAAATTTCTCGCTCTTTAGAAGGAACCAGTAATACCGGCAAGTGTAAGGCCAGCGTACCTAATGTGGGTAAGATTTCCCAAAAAACACCAAAGATACTTAGGTCGCATAAAGTGAAAGTAGCTTTCACCGCAAGGGCCAAACTATCACAAAAGTTAATGAGCACTTTAAACAACGAAGAAGATAAATTCTCACATTGAGGAATATACCAAATCGCTTGTGAAACTTGCTCGAATTACTACTTAGGACAGACTGGCGGGAACTTTTATACTAGATGCACCGAACACAGCAACTGTTACACACATTACTCATTCAAAAAATCAGCAATAGCAACATACATAAGAACACTGGACACCCATTCAGAAACACAGAAGATCTCAAGATACTGCATCACTTACAGATATCGCATAAAATCGATTTACCGGAGAAGCTGGAAATTTTTGTACTCCATAAAAAGCAAGGCGAAGAATTCTCAGTGACAAACTAATTAATGAATCAGTTAATTTTTTTCAAATGTTTCTCCTGTATATAACAGCTGTAGTGAATTCTATAAACATATTTCATTTCTTCATAGACTCCTCTCAACATTTGCAACAAAAAAGAATAAAAAGCATTATCGATCATTTAAAGGTCAGTAACAGTCTCTAATGAAAAAAAAATATAATTAACAAAACAGTGTGATCAATGATTTGTGTGTGTGTGTGTGTGTGTGTGTGTGTGTGTGTGTGTGTGTGTGTGTGTGTGTGTTTGTGTGTGTGTGTGTGTCTGTGTGTGTGGTATTCTGCATTATGGAGGACTACTGTAATGCGAGAGAAGCAGAAAAAAACACGCTAACATCAAACAAAATACTTATGTGAACAAATATGTCATGCTGAAAACTAAAAAAAATACATTACTGGTGCAGTATTTAATTATTTACATCATGAATGACACGACTGCAGACTTTTCAAAAATACCTATTATGATGATTAAAATTAAAAGGTGATTTACTTGTCTTGAATCATGTGTTGACGTTTTTAGTAAGAAGACTGGTTCTACTCACATTATCTGCAAAAAAGGTTAAACTTTTATCTTCTGACACTTTCTTTAATGTGCATCTGGAATAATCGGAGATCCGCGAGGCAAAATAGCAGGAAATTGGCGTGGGATACTTGGTCTGTATAGGAATTCTTCCGCTGTGTACTGCCAGCGACCCGCGGCCTGCGCTACCGCCAGCGGTGTAAGCAGGGATGTTTCTGTGGATGCACCACTTTAGAAAAACTAAATTTATCCATAAAATAGATGTGAAAATACTACAGCCTTTCCAAACTACTTCGTGGACACAGATATCAGTTATTAAATAAATGAAATACAAAATCCACTAATTCTTGATGGAAGTGATTTTTAAGCAGCTTTGAACTGTTCCCATATGAGGAACAAGGGAGTTGTTGTTACTGTTTTATGTGACTCTGTACACCCCTCAATGAGATTATTCAATGAGCCTAACACTTACGTGTCGTAAGAGATCGTATGAAATTAAAATTCAACAGTATTCATTGCGTACTATACCTGCAAGTTGACACTTGTGACGTTCCACTTGCCGAGTTACTTGTAACACCAGAACGTATACTACTTCGAAGTTTTCGTCTGAGTATTCGTGTTATTGAGACTTTCTAGTTAGATCAGGGAAAAAAAAGAGAGAGAGAGAGAGAGACAAAGTGAGCAGTGGAGAGCAATTTGGATGAAAGAACATCTGAAACAGTTATACACTGTTTCATTTATTACCCTTACATTTACTAATACGGGTAGGAGCAATTGGTGACGCAGTGGAAGAAATGTTGTGCTAACTGATTCTGAGCGCTGCGATTCCAAAGCCTAGCAGCCGTATCAGGAGACTGATCTGAGCACGCGCGCCGTCACGCCAGCGCTTAATAATTCATTTGGCAGGTGGCTCTCTCGTTTGAGTCCCATAAAGCCCCCGGCTTGTTTATTCATGGATGTTGTTCCTCGTAATGTATCACGATATTTCTTCCTATTTTACTTCATAAATAGCTACTATAATATTTAGAAGGTTTTAGGCAGCTATACACGCAGACTGCATGAAGAAGCGTGTAAACACCGCGTTGATGTCAAAGATTAAGTTGGGAGATTCGCCGCTCGGCTCCTCTCGCTTTACTTCTTCCGCCTTGTAAGACTTCTTAAGGGCATTCACAACGAATTCCCCCTTGTATTGGATACAATGCTCGCTGCCTAGCGGGTTTCTTTCCCCACCAGATTTTCATTCTTTCTATCTGCTCAAGAAAAATACAGTGAAATTCTATTCGTCTTATCACTACTGTAAGCAAAACCATGGCTTCTCTTCGGAAAGAAGGTTTCACTGTATACATGTAAGGTAACTTACGTAAGCAACATTTGAATGTAACGGGGTCTAGTGCCGCTTAGACTGCGTGTCCTTTGTACATAACTGCTGTATATACAATATAACTCTGCCCTGTGCATAGTAAGTTCTTTGAAGCAATTTTACATGTAATGACTTTTGTGTGTGTCTGCGTATTCGGAGCCTATGGGCACTCAACGCCGATGTTATCAGCGCCATTACACACATTAAATGAAACTAACAATGAATAAAATTGTTGTGACATAGTGATGAGGAAACCTATGTCACTCATTCATTCAGTCTCACCTCACTCGCGTTGACCCACACACACACTATCTCATAGGCCTTAATAAGACGGAGAAGGGTGAAAGGTGCTATTCCTGATGAAAACGGAAGTAAAACCACACAAGAGCTAAAACGAAGGTATAAGAAAATGTGACGGGCTGACCACTTACGAAAAAGATGGATGAGCCAGTCACCCTGTTAACACATTAAGAATATCTCTTTAAAATTTTTGGAAAAACGTTGAACAAATCACAGAACCTTAATACTCGCACCAAATTCGTTTGAACTTACTTAAAATAGAAGGCAGATTCTGTCGGTAAATCTGCCGCTACCCTCTGGTCGGTAAACAAAACACAAAATAATTGCGGCCGGAGTCGCCGACCGGTTCTAGGTGCTTCAGTCTGGAATCGCGCGACCGATAGGGTCGCAGGTTCAATACCTGCCTCGGGCATGGATGTGTGTGATGTCCTTAGGTTAGTTAGGTATTTCCAAGTTCTTGGGGACTGATGGCCTCAGAAGTTAAGTCCCATAGCGCTCAGAGTCATTTGAGCCACAAACTAATAATATATGGCACATAGTGATCTGTATGCCACAAGCACCACACATTGTAGGGTCCTTTTACCGGTGCAAGAAGCCATGCGTCATAGGTCTGTGGCCTATGCGAAGACGAATGACAATTTCGTCCTGTCTGCGTGGCTGGGAGGAAGTACGGCACGGCCGTTTTATGGGCTTCACTAGACCCAGATTATTGTTTGTGACTTCCAGCCAGTCATCTTCCAACCTACACAGGACTCTTTATCTCAAAAGCGAGACAACAACATGCAGGAGGATGGTTCACTGAACTAACGGAGGATCACAACATGCCACCTGGGCTGTTACATCCGCCCTTTCGCTCCCCTGAAGACCCAAGACCCCTGACGCCCAGTAGAAGGGCACTTCCGTCCCCAGACTTTGAAATTAGGGAGAGGCTTCCTTAGTATCCTGGACTATTTTTTCCTCTGAATACATATGTTGCAGAGACTGAAGGGCACTCAGGCAGTCAGAACAGACGAGGAATTCAGCAGGCATCTCAGATCTCATCTGTTGCAGTGCAAGGTCGTGGATAATTCGGCGTCGAAGACAGTGAACTCTGGAGGTAACCGAATATAGAGGACACGCTCCGGGAAAACAAAACAGAATCGCCCTGTTTGGACCCATCCGTGAACACCATTTGCGGTGCTCATTCAAAATGACGGAAAATATTATATTACAAACAGAATCAGGAGTGCAATCTTTCTCATACTGCACTAAATATAGAATTACCTTGTGGCTTTGCAATAAACAGGGTGGCAGTCGGTTAAAACCTCAGAGCTGGGCCTGTACATGGCCGAAACCGAGGGACTCCAAGACAAACTTTGCACAGATCTCTAACGACCTCGTTGCCAGTAGATGATTGGTGAAGTGGCATTACATAGCTGGACAAGCAACAGTATGGTATTTTGGGGAACTGGGAGTAGCGAGGGACATACAAGTCTGATGCGCCATGAGAAGTTGCTGTCAGATGGTAAGAGGTGGTTCATCAGCCTCACCACAGAGACTGGATGTGGGGCTGATCCGGTAAGCACCCATAGCCAGCCTGATCCCGTCATGGTGTACAGCGTCAAGGATCTTCAGATACGAAGGCCTCGCTGACAAGTACACTGTGAAACCACAGACCAGTCATGATCTCACGAAAGCCCTATAAAGCTGGCGCAGAAGCGCCCTGTCCACTCTGCAAGACCTGTGCCTAAGACACTTCAAAATGTTCGCTGTCTTCTGAGACCTTGCTTCCAACTCCATCAGCTGTGATAAACACGACAGTATGTAGCCAAACATGGGCCCAAAAACTGGACAGTCTATAAAAGAAAGAATGCTGTTCCACATACGCAATTCAGTTAGATTAAAAATATGACGAGGATGATTAAAATGAACACACACATACACCTTTGATTTAAAAAAAACAGTGTGTGTGTGTGTGTGTGTGTGTGTGTGTGTGTGTGTGTGTGTGTGTGTGTGTGTTAATCGGCGTTATGGAGGACTAGTGTAATGTGAAAGAAGCAGAAAATGTAAAACCTCTAACCACTCCTCGCGCTTCTTTACCCGAAAGTTACTGTTGCATTGTTGGAGGAGCAACAAAACACTGCAAAATCGTCCACAAATAAGGAACATTCTACAGGGCTGCTTACTGGAGACATGATATTCCTGATGACAATGACAAAAAGGGTAACCCTTGAAACACTACCCTGAGGAACACTGTTCTCCTGCTCGGCACTGTTTGACAGCATTTCCGCAACTCGCTACCGGGAAGGCGCATTATCTATATAAATTATTTAGGAGACAATATGAGTAGCCGTCTTACTTTGTTTGCAGATGATGGCGTCGTTTATCGACATGTGAAGTCGTCAGAAGATAATAACAAATCGCAAAACGATTTAGGTAAGATATCTATATAGTGCGAAAATTGGCTATTGACCCTAAATAATGGTAAGTGTGAACTCATCAACATGAGTGCTAAAAGGAATCCGTTAAACGTCGGTTACACGATAAATCAATAAAATCTAAAAGGGCATAAATTCAACTAAATACCTAGGAACTACAATTACGAACAACTTAAAATGGAAAGAACACATAAAAAAAGTTGTGAGGAAGGCAAACCAAAGACTGCGTTTTGTTGGCAGAACACTTAAAAAATGTAACAGATATACAAAGAGACTGACTACACTACGCTTGTCCGTCCTCTTTAGAAGTACTGCTCCGCTGTCTGGGATCCTTACCAGATAGAATTAACGGAGTACATCGAGAAAGTTCAAAGAAAAGCAGGCAAAATTTGGGGTGGACGTCATTGAAAAAGCGGAATCTTCTCACGTAATTTCAATCACCACCTTTCTCCTCCTATTGCGAAAATATTTTAATGATATCGATCAACATAGGGGGAAACGATCATCATAAAATAAGGAAAAACAGAGCTCGGACGGAAAGCTATAGGTGGTCGTTCTTGCCGCGCACTGTTCGAGATTGGAATAATAGAGATTAATTGTGAAGGTGGTTCGATGAACCCTCCGCCAGGCACTTAAGTGTGACTTTCAGAGTATCCACGTAGATGTAGATGTAGATATCTTCACTTACCTGCAACACTTTTAACTTAAGCGTCCTGCTGCTGTACTTGCAAGCTATAAACATTTCCGACACTGGCAGTCCCTCTGGCGGGAGGGGGGGGGGGGGGGACAAAAACAGTTTGTTACTGTCTCTCTTTCATCCCCTCCTCCTCAAATATAACTTGCGTGCTATTTTTGTGTACCATATTCATTATGATGACAATTAAATTTATATAATATTTTAATGTAATAATAAATTATTTAACTACCATAACACACATAAAATATAATAATTTAATAACAGTAATCTGCTTATGTACTCGCCTGGATTGCCATGAGTCTTAGTACACCTCTTCCGAGATTCGGAAAGGCGGGCCTTACACGGATCGAATGCACCTGACGGATTAGCGACGAGGGCTAGTATGTTGGCCAGCCTGGCTGTGGTTTTTACGCGGTTTCTCATATCCCACACGGTGAATGCCTGCCTACTACTACGGTTCCGCTTCAGTTTGATGACTCGCAATCGTTTACCAAACGTTCACTCACTTTCACGTGGATACATACATTCAGTTGGGGTACACAAATTCTGTCCCGAGGGGCAAAAGGAAGGCAACATGAATGGCATCCAGCCACTCTCTGCCATTAACAATGTAAAATCACATAATAATCCTGCCGAGGCCTTGTAGGCTCGGAAGAAGGCAAAAGAAAAAGAAGAATAACTTGTTTGCATCAGTGAATAGTGCAATACATTACTGTAGCATAGCGTCGAAAAATTACAGTTTCGACAAAATGTAGCCTTTGAAAAGGATACGACCTTAAATTGAAGAAATACACGTACCACAGAATTAATTTAAGTTCTGCAACAGCAAAAACTTTCACAATTGATCGCACTTTCCAGAGAAAGGCAAAGCTTCCAGCTTTAAGGTCCGATCTGGCACACTGTTTTAATCTGCAAGGACTTTCCAAACTTTCACAACTTCGATAACATCGTAATTTATGTAGTATGAAATCGAAAAGTGTACTGATAGTTATCGTTATCTTACCAGGCATTACTGTTGTGAACACTGGTTTGGTTTGCAGACTATGGCATTATGAGCGTATCAGAGACAGGAATGTTGTTTCTTTCAGTCGTTCCTGTCTACACTCAGAAAGTCAGTTTTCTACTTTTTCCCTCTCTTTACGGATGACCTTTCTGTCTTCCCTTACTCAATAGCGTGTGGTTTGCCGGTCACATCTATAGACTCATGAACCGTGCCAGATTTGCCATTGACAGCAGCTACGATCAGATGGTGAATGTGCGCTTTTAGTTGCCATGAATGTTCCCTGCGGGCGTTCGGGGTACGTTAAATGTAGCTTGTAACTTTTTCAATTCCTTGACATTTTAGGGACTCTTAGTTTACATTCTGTTTCATCCTCCGAAAGTTAGCTGCAAAATCTGGAAATCGTTAGCTATGTGAAACGAACAATTCTATAAGGGGGAATTAGATTAAAACGAGACAGATGGAAAAAAGTTTGTTAACCGTTTATTATTTCAAAAGTAATCGCCCAAACTGTTAATACATTTATTTCACTGTGAACATGGAGTCAACGCCTTCATGGAAGAATGTTTGCGGATAACTAAGGGCCATGATTGTATCCAGGCATGCACTTCTTTGTCCGAAACAAATTGACGAGCACAAATGTCTTTCTTCAGGCCTCAAAAATATGCAGATGCTTCACTCTGAAGCCATTACACATCCTCCGTACAATTCCGACTCTCCACATGCGATTTCCATACCTTCGGAACCCAGAAGAAAGACATTCTTCGCTGTTGATTTGCTTCGGACGAAATGTGCACGCCTGGGCACAATCATGGTTCTGTAGACAACTGCAAACATTTGTCTCACAGTGAGATACACTACTGGTCATTAAAATTGCCACACCAAGAAGAAATGCAAATGATAAACGGGTATTCGTTGGACAAATATATTATACTAGAACTGACATGTGATTACATTTTCACGCAGTTTGGGTGCATAGATCCTGAGAAATCAGTAACCAGAACAACCAACTCTGGCCGTAATAACGGCCTTGATACGCCTGGGCACTGAGTCAAGCAGAGCTTGGATGGCGTGTACAGGTACAGCTGCCCATGCAGCTTCAACACGATATCACAGTTCATCAAGAGTAGTGACTGGCGTGTTGTGACGAGCCAGTTGCTCGGCCACCATTGACCAGACGTTCTCAGTTGGTGAGAGATCTGGAGAATGTGCTGTTCAGGGCAGCAGTCGAACATTTTCTGTATCCAGAAGGGCCCGTACAGGACCTGCAACATGCGGTCATGGATTATCCTGCTGAAATGTAGAATTTCGCAGGGATCGAACGAAGGGTTGAGCCACTGGTCGCAAGACACCTGAAATGTAACGTCCACTGTTCAAAGTGACGTCAATACGAACAAGAGGTGACCGAGATGTGTAACCAATGGCACCCCATACCATAAGGCCGGGTGATACGCCAGTATTACGATAACGAATACACGCTTCCAATGTGCGTTCACCGCGATGTCGCCAAACATGGATGCGACCATCATGATGCTGTAAACAGAACCTGGATTCATAAAAAAAATGACGTTTTGCCATTCGTGCACCCAGGTTCGTCGTTGAGTACACCATCGCAGGCGCTGCTGTCTGTGATGCAGCGTCAAGGGTAACCGCAGCCATGGTCTGCAAGCTGATAGTCCGTGCTGCTGCAAACGTCATCGAACTGTTCGTGTAGATGGTTGTTGTCTTGCAAACGTCCTCATGTGTTGACTCAGGGATCGAGACGTTGCTGCTCGATCCGTTACAGCCATGCGGATAAGATGCCTGTCATCTCGACTGCTAGTGATACGAGGCCGTTGGGATCCAGCACGGCGTTCCGTATTACCCTCCTGAACCCACCGATTCCATATTCTGCTAATAGTCATTGGATCTCGACCAACGCGAGCACCAATGTCGCGATACGATAAACCGCAATCGCCATAGGCTACAATCCGACCTTTATCAAAGTTGGAGACGTGATGATACCTATTTCTCCTCCTTACACGAGGCGTCACAACAACGTTTCACTAGGCATCACCGGTCAACTGCTGTTTGTGTATGAGAAATCGATTAGAAACTATTCTCATGTCAACACGTTGTAGGTGTCGCCACCGGCGCCAACCTTGTGTTGAAGGCTCTGAAAAGCTAATCATTTGCATATCACAGCATGTTCTTCCTTTCAGTTAAATTTCGAGTCCGTAGCGCGTCATCTTCGTGGCGTAGCAATTTTAATGGCCAGTAGTGTAAATGTATTCTAAGTTACGGCGATCATTACAGAACTAATAACCAGTTTACCTCCTTTTTATCTCTGTCTCGTTTTCATTTGACTGCCTTTTATATTAAGTGGTAGGGTTATAATCATCGTTACCTTCGTCCCCCCCCCTCCACCACCTCTTTCTTGGATCTGTATCTGTACTGAATGTGATGCAGTAGGCATGTATTGGCTATTTTGCTGAAAACCTCAGCACTTACTGAGTTTCACACAGATATGGCCTCAAATTCATAACTATAATAAGTGGTAAGGTGGAGGGGCAAATAGGGCCCGACCGACTGCCGAGTGGTCCTTTGCCAGTGGCGTCATTGGATACGATAAGGAGGGTAATGTCGTCAGCACACCTTTCTTCCGTTCGTTGATTATCATATACTTTGGTATGCGATTCACGTGGCATTACGTATATTTAAACTATTAATTAACTCTGTCGTTGTCGCTATAGTTCGAAATTACATGTTCGGAGGTGTCCAGAAGCAATGTCAAGAGTGAAATCATTATTTAGATATTATATCATCAACCACTGATGGTGCTACGTACCAGTAGTTTGGTACGAGGTATCTGCTTTTGCCCGAAAACTCTGTGAAAGCGAGTGTACTTCAGTTTCGGCCATTTATTGATCGTTATTTCACTACAACCAGATGCATCATTCAATTGTAGCATTTAATTCCGGAAGCAGCCATAGGTGAACAAAAGTGAAAGGTGCGGGTTTAACTGCCATAAACTGTGTCCGGAACCTTCTGTTGCCAAAGAGGTCTGGCATACGACACGTGCAGCAAAGCGACAGGTGGTCACCTCCGTTCTGGAAACGCCCCTCGGCAGTTACTCTGTTCATAATTGTGACGTATTCCTGTCGTTTAAAACGTTTATCGAGCCACGGGAGCCAATATTTCTGCCAGAAATTTCCCGCCTCCTAGCGTGGAGTGCCGGTCGAGAGCGCAGGCAGGGGCGCCGCTGCAGATTTGCCACCTTATTGGCCGCGGCGATATTTGTGCGCCCAGGGAGGCGGAAAATTACAGGTTGCGCGACCCGGCGACTGCGTGTCGCCGAGCCGTTAGCGGGTCACGGCCGCTTATGGCGCATCGTCACGGAAGCCGCTCCGCGACACCCGCCTGATTGCGGCTGCGATTGCAATCGGAATTAGTCAATTACCGCGTGCATATTTAATGGTGCTGTCAATACCGGTAACGCTCTCGATAAGGGCAGCCCAGGCGGCACCAGCCAGTGCGTCGTCCTCGCCACACAAAGGACGGCGGTCTGCCTTAGTACTCTGCACATTAGCAAACTTGTTAGCCAACATAGCAGTGGCTTGTCTTGGTAACCTTAGACTGTGAGATAAATGAAATACACTGACGGTGTTGGCAAGTGTTACACCTTGAACACCTTGACCGAAAGGTACCAAACTGATATTCCAGTATTTCTGTTGTGGTTGGCAGGAGAGCCAACACCGTTTTACTAAAGGAGGCCGAAAGGCACGCGTTTTAGCTCAGGCAGGTTGGCGTGAGGTCTGGAACAGGACAAGGAAATTAGAATTTAGAAAAACGGAAGTAGCTGGTGGAATACTTAACTTTAATCCATTAATGATGAACGTCGGTCTTGACGGTACATGATTCACAATATCAATAGTAACTGATAATGTCGCCTTGCTAGGTCGTAGCAAATGACGTAGCTGAAGGCTATGCTAAAATTATCGTCTCGGCAAATGAGAGCGTATTTTGTCAGTGAACCATCGCTAGCAAAGTCGGTTGTACAACTTAGGCGAGTGCTAGGAAGTCTCTCTAGACCTGCCGTGTGGCGGCGCTCGGTCTGCAATCACTGATAGTGGCGACACACGGGTCCGACGTATACTAACGGACCGCTAGGCTACCACCTAGCAAGAGTGGTGTCTGGCGGTGACACCACAATTTCCGTGGCTGTGGAATACATCGATTAAAATTGCAGTCATATGCGAGCTTATTTTCATTACAGATAAAAGTCGTTACTACAGAAGAAGAATGGAGAGAGTACGTGATAGCTATAGGTGTGTCTAATGATGCTGGATCCACTCAAGTGGAGCAACTCAGCATATCCTGAGGAGGTATAGGTGCAGCCTATCACCTTCGTCCGGACTCTAAGAATGGTCGAACTATTGGCATGAGGAACATTGGAACATACCGACAGTCTGGACAAAAAAAAGGTTCAAATGGCTCTGAGCACTATGGGACTTAACTTCTGAGGTCATCAGTCCCCTAGAACTTAGAACTACTTAAACCTAACTAACCTAAGGACATCACACACATCCATGCCAGAGGCAGGATTCGCACTTGCGACCTTAGACTGTAGCGCCTAGAACTGCTCGGCCAACCCGGCCAGCCAGTATGGACACATTCACTTACGGAAGAAAATCGCAACACCAAGAAGCAGTTGTTCGACATAAACAAAAATTGGTAGACATGTTTCTACATCTGAAAATGATCTATTTATTATTTGACTTGTCGCCGGCCGTGGTGGCCGAGCGGTTCTAGGCACTCCAGTCCGGAACCGCGATGCTGCTACAGTCGCAGGTTCGAATCCGGCCTCGGGCATGGTTGTTTGTGATGTCCTTAGGTTTAAGTAGTTGTAAGTCTAGGGGACTGATGACCTGAGAAGTTGAGTCCCATAGTGCTCAGAGCCATTTGAACCCATTTGACTTGTCGCTCTAACGAAGTAGGCGAGTGTCATCAATATGTCTCGTGGTCTTATCGTGGCGTGTTTATCTTCTGCCGTTAGGTCAGACGATAGAAATACCACTTGCACACATACAGTAGCAGATTGACGGTGACCAACTTAATAAACAGAAGTTGATTAATTTTCACACACATTTATTACAATAATAACAAGCATAAAACTTACTTAACTTGGTTCTGGATGCTATTTACAATTGACAATCTGAAGTTCCTTTTTTATTGGTACGTTAATCTTATTCTCACATATATCTCTGATACTTGACAAAAGTGTCTATACATTTATCTTCATGGCTATGTACAGGAATATGGTAGTCTTATTATTCGCAGACTGAAACGTGACTATAGACTGGTACAGACAAATGTAGAACTCGTACAGACTAATGTAGACTGGTACAGTCTGGTGCAGACAAATGCAGACTGACTAATCGGAGGTCTGTACACTCATCTTAATACCTCACGCGTTCATGTATCACTGCGCGAGTGTGATCCGTGAGGAAAAAAGGTTCTACGTTAGCAGCAATCTCATTGGCTGCGTTACATATTAATACGCGGATCGGCGGAAGCAGAATTTGGTCCGTCTCTATGGCAGCGCCATCTCGTAGTGCGGAGACGGACGAGCGCTGCACCTGCGCTGTTGTGCGCTCTAGTGGTAAAGTTGTGTACGCGCTGACTACGCGGAACTATGTACACAACACTATCCAAATTTCGCTCCTGTCACGTAAGATTGGTAGTGGTAGCGCCACTGTGAGGATGGTTCAAATGGCTCTGAGCACTATGGGACTTAACATCTATGGTCATCAGTCCCCTAGAACTTAGAACTACTTAAACCTAACTAACCTAAGGACATCACACACATCCATGCCCGAGGCATGATTCGAACCTGCGACCGTAGCAGTCGCGCGGTTCCGGACTGAGCGCCTAGAACCGCTAGACCACCGCGGCCGGTCTGTGAGGATGCAAATCAGGTTTGCTTTAAATATGTACACACTGCAACGGCTGTGAACTTTACTTACCGTTGAGATTGGACATGGTGAGTTGATGTTAGACAAGAATTCCTTTAAGGCGACAAAGACGACATTATCAACAGCTCACTCACTTTGAAAAAAGCCCTGTTATAGGCTACGAGAAGCTGAATGTTTCTTCACCGGCACTGAAGAAAAAATAGCGGGAAAGTAGCCACATACAGCATTAACTGTCACTGTATTGACTGACCAAGTGCAACAAGCACTGAATTCCATCCCACAAACTGACATCCGGCATTTGTACGGCACAATGCTAGCACGTTTCCATGCTTGCGCTCAACATTCTGGTCGTTGCATCGATTATTAATGTACCAGCATTTCACATTCGTAATGGCGTATCTCGCGCTTATATTAATCTGTGATATTGCAGTGTTAATCACTTAAATATGTTACCTAGACAAATGTATTCCCGAAATTTCATTACTGTACAGTAATTATTTTTGGTGTTGCGAATTTTTTCTGTCAGTATAGTTGGCTGCAGTGCAATGGCTGCAGAACCAGTTGTGAGAGATTAACTGAAGTTGACATTTTAGCAATAACAGGAGGCACGGGTGCATCTAGAATGGCTCATCGTGGGAAATTTCGATGGCGCTGACGAACAGACGTATCACAACAGCTAAAATCCAAGAAGAGGATACAGACAGAGTGCCATCACATACGGTGGGGAACAGATTACTGAAAGCTAGGTAGGGGTCTCGATTTGCCATGAGTCGTTTACCGCTGACACCATTCCATGGAGACCAGAGATTTGTATGTGTGTAAAGGCGGAGTAACAGCACACTGAATGTCATTCTTCTGTAGTGTTCAACGATGAGTTTAGCTTCCGTTTCTGGCGCTCATGTCAAACGTCAACATGACCGTAGGTGTCCTTGTGAGAGGTCGCAGATTCTAGAGACTCATACCTTGCCAAATCTTGGGATTATGGTGTGGGAAGTAACTGGACATGTCAACAGAACTGAACTGGTAATTGGTGAAGAGAGACTGAACACTTCTTTGTATGTGGCAAGAATATTAAAACACATCAAATGAATCCGCAGTTCCGAATAAGGACTACCATCAGCTGTAGAATGGAATGACGAGAGTGAAAATATGTACCGGACAGGGGCTCCAACCCGGATTTCCCGCTTATCACGAGCGGTCGCCTTACTGTTAGGCTATCCGTGCACAGCTCACAGCCAGATTTAAAATTCCATATGTCGTCAACCATGCCTCTAGTAATTATTCGCAATTGCGAATTCATCTGATGTCTTTCGTAACGGCTGTGATCGCCATAGCGCCTTTTCCTTTAGACATGCTTGCCTGTCCAAAGGAACTTTGCATCGTAATCAGAATAACACAGGCACTGCAATATCGTATCGTAGAGTGCTAAAACTCGTTGTCAAGCCCTTCATGGCCGGGATACTAAATGGAAAACTGCAGCAGAATAATATAAGATAACTGCAGATAACACCACCAACGCTTCGAGGAATGCACTGATCCCCGAACTGCCTGGCCAGTCCTCTGACATGTCACCCCTAGAACATGTCTTGGAAGCGATGTACTTTAATAACCGCCCCAGCAAGTGGTCTTCATGAACTGAAACAACTTGCGTTTAAGGCAATGTAGGGAATTTCGCAAGATGACATTCAGGGCTGTCCCCCTCAATGCAACAATGAATGTAAGAGTGTGTTGGTGACCATGGGTATCACATCAACTTTTCATTTCGACAACGGACATCAGTTCCTAATGTAAGTTTATTTCTCGTTATGTGAAGGATATTTGCAAAAGGTTTCGGTCTTGTACATCTTGCAATAAAAGGAAGGCTTCTGAAATACCAGTAAAGATGGAAACAGAGGATGGTACTGTGATTGAAGATCCAGGGAATATAAAAGATGTCTGGAAAGAACATTTTAAGAAGCTGTTAAACGCTGAGGAGCAGGTACACGAGGAAACAACAAATAATGGAGAAATTGAGAGAAGTTAGGAAGCAGAATTAGGACAAATTACACAGGAAGAAATGGAAATAGCTGTGAAGAAGATGAATGGGGATAAAGCCCCAGGACCTGATGAAGTATCAGTGGACATGATAAAAGCAGCAGGCCCAGTGGGAATGCAGTGGCTGTGTAGAGTACTATCAAGCGTGTGGAGAAATAGTACAATACCTGACGATTGGAGAAGAGCAGACATTGTTTCCATCTTCAAAAAAGGCAAACTACGGAGGAATAACCCTTATGAGTCATACAGCCAAGATTTTTGAAAGAATTTTACTAAGTCGAATAAATGAAAAGATAGTAAAGGAGCTGAGTGAAGAACAGCATGGGTTTAGGAAAGGAATAAGCACAATCGACCTGATATTTTCTATTCGTCAACTGATGGAAAAAGTTGAGAGTATAACAAAAGGGTGATAATGGTTTTCATAGACATAGAAAAGGCATATGACTCAGTTAACAGGGAAAGACTGGGAAGAAATGAAGAAAATTGATATAGAAGATGGATACATTAATGTAATAAAGACAATGTACAATGGACACAATTGTAGAATTAGAACATCATTGGGGAACTCTGAATACTTCGAAATAAGACAAGGACTTAAACAACGAAATATTCTATCACCTGCACTTTTTAATGTTGTGACGGAAGGAATGAATAGGGCAGTTAAAGATATAGTAAAAGAAAAATACAAAAAGATGATTTTTGCAGATGATATGGTAATATGGGGCTATAAAGAGGTAGATGCACAGTTACAGCTTGATGCGTGGAAGGCAATAATGAATAGGTATGGATTAAAAATAAACAAAGATGAGAGTGAAGTAATGGTATCTGGAAGAGACAAATGGATCAACGGAAATATTACTTTGAATGGAGAACCCCTCAAAGTGGTAGACAGTTTCACTTATTTAGGGAGTGAAATATCTAGTGATGGAAGAATAACCAACGAAATTAATAGGAGGTTACGGAAGGGAGGCAATTTCTACGAAACAATAAAACACATGATTTGGAATAAGAAAGTTTCAGAAAAACCAAAACTCCTTATGTATAAGAGTTATTACTTCCCTATTGTGACCTATGGAGGAGAAACATGGAGAATCACAGAAAGGGGAAATGAAATTTCTCAGAGCAGTTAAGCGAAAAAGAAGAATGGACAGAGTAAGGAACGTAGATATCAGAAAGGACCTTAAACAAGAAAGAATGAGAGAAGAAATTGAAAACAAGAGACTAAGATGGTCTGGGCATGTAAAGAGGATGTGTGGGCAGAAGAACTAAAGATGGATGGAAAAAGACCTAGGGGGCGCCCAAGAACACGGTGAAAAACTGTAGTGAGAGTATCTGTGGAAAGGAGAGATGTGACCTGGCAGAAGTGGAGGAAGAAAAGTGGTGGGAGGACCGAGCCAAATGGAGAGGACTCGTCAGCACCCAGACCCGGCCGTAGCTGGAGCGGGATCCGGATGTAGATAGACAGACTTCCTGCAATAACACTTTCCACTTCCGTCAATGTGCTGAATGAGAAATCCGGATATAGAATCCCGATATAGATAGATAGATAGACTTCCTGCAACAACACTTTCCACTTCCGTCAATGTGCTGAATGAGAAACAGTGTCAACAATTAAAAAATGCTTTCTAACGGACAGCCAGTTTCTTTGAGAGCACACTTTCGCTTTTAGACCGACCAAGGTAGCGCAGTGGTAAGACACTGTAACCGCATTCGGAAGGATGGCGGTTCAAATCCCCATGCGACCAGTTTGATTTAGGTTTCCCGTAGCTTCCCTAAATCACTTGCAACAGGTGTTGGCATGGTACCTTTGAAAAGGACACGGCTGATTCCCTTCCTCATCCTTCCGCAATGCGAACTATAACCTGTCCTTAACTGCCTTAATCTTCTCGCCTATAAGGCTTCACCTTACAACAGTGTAAATTTCAATGATGTAGATATTCCACATTTCACTGTTATTTGCTCTAATACCAGCAACGGACTGTGAAACACGTCAGGCTGGAGCCAATATGTCGTTACATTTTTTTTTCTATTATTCACTCTTTAGTCGTCCAATAATAAGATTTGTTTTTGCTTTCCCTCGTTGAAGTGATGCAAGATTTTATATTCAAATGGGACACGGATGATTGCACAGGTCATAACATCGGTCTAATAACGTAATTACGATTAACTATGTATTGGGTCTGCATTTTGTACAAGGTGGGTAAATTTTCCGAGTCTCCGTGAACCAGCGCAGCAACGCGTATCCTGTTAGCCGGAGGGTGAAGGCCCCTAGGAACAGAATTCCTTGAGCTCTAAGAGCTGTGCCACATTCACGGGACAGCCTTCCCAACCGCCGCTGCTCCTCTGACCTCTGTTTACCAGGCGCCGCATTGTTGGCCAGAGTGACTTTTTCGTCGAAACTAGACAGGCTCTCAATCGTTTGAACTGCACCTTTTTTTCGGCACTGGGATCTTGCTACTAAATTTTTAGTACTC
Source organism: Schistocerca piceifrons (assembly GCF_021461385.2). Lineage (NCBI taxonomy): Eukaryota > Metazoa > Arthropoda > Insecta > Orthoptera > Acrididae > Schistocerca > Schistocerca piceifrons. The sequence goes on along the minus strand of NC_060149.1, from coordinate 848,587,184 downwards.
TTTTTATCTTGGAAATATTAGATTCGCTAGTGGGAAAATAAACCTTGCGGTTGGGAGACGACAAGGTTTGTTTCGCAGTATCTAATTGGAGGCTCGCTTAACGAACTTTCCGATTGGTTAACTGGTGATTTTTGGTGGCTTCTCCGCAGAGAACTTGGAGGAGCGTCAATTCGTTGATATTACTTCTTAGCGTTGTCTACATCTACATCTACGTGATTACTCTGCAACTCACATTTAAGTGCTCGGCAGAGGGTTCATGGAACCACAATCATACTATCTCTCTACCATTCCACTCCCGAACATCGCGTGGGAAAAACGAACACCTAAACCTTTCTGTTCGAGCTCTGATTTCTCTTATTTTATTTTGATGATCATTCCTACCTATGTAGGTTGGGCTCAACAAAATATTTTCGAATTCGGAAGAGAAAGTTGGTGACTGAAATTTCGTAAATAGATCTCGCCGCGACGAAAAACGTCTTTGCTTTAATGACTTCCATCCCAACTCGCGTATCGTATCTGCCACACTCTCTCCCCTCTTACGTAATAATACAAAACGAGCTGCCCTTTTTTGCACCCTTTCGATGTCCTCCGTCAATTCCACCTGGTAAGGATCCCACACCGCGCAGCAATATTCTAACAGAGGACGAATGAGTGTAGTGTAAGCTGTCTCTTTAGTGGACTTGTTGCATCTTCTCACCTTCCCCACAATATTATCTATGTGGTCTTTCCAACTGAAGTTGTTCGTAATTTTTACACCCAGGTACTTATTTGAATTGACAGCCTTGAGAATTGTACTATTTATCGAGTAATCGAATTCCAACGGATTTCTTTTGGAACTCACGTGGATCACCTCACACTTTTCGTTATTTAGCGTCAACTGCCACCTGCCACACCATACAGCAATCGTTTCTAAATCGCTTTGCAACTGATACTGGTCTTCGGATGACCTTACTAGACGGTAAATTACAGCATCATCTGCGAACAACCTAAGAGAACTGCTCAGATTGTCACCCAGGTCATTTATATAGATCAGGAACAGCAGAGGTCCCAGGACGCTTCCCTGGGGAACACCTGATATCACTTCAGTTTTACTCGATGATTTGCCGTCTATTACTGCGAACTGTGACCTTCCTGACAGGAAGACACCTCATCATTAGAATTCACTTAGGTGCATGTTCATCTGCAGAGGTTGCGGTCTACCTCCCCGTAATTCAGCATTATAGTAAATTTACGCTTCCAGGCTGTGTGGGATGGGAAAGACGAGAAAGTGGCAAGAACATTTCTTCCTAAAGTTAAGGGGACCTAGTTAGAAATTACGCCGTGTTCGATGACTCACTAACGGTGCAAGTATTTAGTATTCCTGCATTTGTTTTCCTTTACATCACAAAGATCGATGCAATCATCATGTCAGATGTGGAACTGTGTGATTGATTGAGTTCAGTGGAACGCGGATTATTTACCAGATTATTTTCTCTACCTTTCCCTCCTGGACGTTCCGGCTCTGTGGTTGTATTGAATAAAATGTGTTGTAATGATTTAGCGTTCCAGTCCGTCCACTTAACTGAGTGGTTAGCATGTCTGACTGCTACGCAGCGGCCCCGGGTTTGATTCCCGGGCGGTTCGGAGATTTTTCTCCCCTCGGGGACTGGGTGTTGTGTTGTCCTAGTCATCATTTCCCCGTCGTCGACACGCAGATGTCCCAGTGTGGCGTCAACTGGAAAGACTTGTAACTGGGCGGCCGAACTTACCCCTGTGGGGACTCCTGGCCATCAGTGTCATACGATCATTTCATTTCATTTCGTTCCAGAGTTCCAATATTGTCTTGTCTCTGTTGTTTCGGAGAAGTTACTATGTCTTTTATAAATTATGTCTTGCTTCTCGTTCCGCATTTTTATAACAATTAACTATGGTCAAGATAATGATATCTTGGATTTCATTACATAGATGAACCTAATAACTCTATTAAATACGATTCATTTTGGGAAAAGACACACCCACAACTCATTTGTCAGGGCCATTAATTTCCAATCGTTTCTGTTGCGCACAGTTTGCTATATCATATCTGAGTTGGAGGTGGGGGGGGGTGGGTGATCTTCATATCGAGAGGATTCTGATGCAGATCACATGCAGTATTTTCATTTAGCCAGAGTCTAGTTGCACCATGCAATAGTTGCATTTGAGGGGTTAAATTAACTGCCTGTATACTTCCATACACGTCATAGTGTCGCTTATCTCATTCTCATGATAATACCGCGATTCGAGGCAAGATAAATTTTGCGTAGTTTGCTTCGAATCTCGGTTTTCTAAATGTAACCAACAAGGGTTTCAAAATACGTCACATTTCCTCCACAGGTTCTAGTTTAAGTTACCTGAGCCTCTTTATCATAACTTTCCTATGGACTGCAGTGACTTGTTACGATCCTACCAGGGAGTCTTCAAATTCCTTCGGTGTCTGCTGTCAGGACCAACTGATAATATTCCAAAAACTAGAACTCCACCCTATAATAAATCGCCTCGTTTTTTGGATGCTGCTAACTTTATACGTATATTGTACTTTTTCAGATTATTAACAACAAATTTAACTCATTCATTTGCCTTACGTAACGTTGATGTGACGTGGTTTTTTCCATTTCATACAGCTCCATAGTATTACACTTCGATGCGACAGGCATCGGGTTCTTTATCCTGTTTATAGTGCTTAGCTTACCTACATTTTCAAAGAGTGCAAAATACGGGAAATACTGTGTAAGTCCTTAAAATCATCTGGCGACGATACTTCCCTGTAGGCGACAGCATAGTCTTTCAACAACTTGTGTAAGCTTTCTGACAATCGTTTGGATTTTCGGAATACTGACAGTCTTATTACGACTTCTTAAAACATACGACCAATTTCTGACGAACATTGACCGGTCTAATTAGCAGATTGACAAATTTGTAGTCAGGGTGCGTGGGATAACCACGAGATGCTCTTGCTGTCCTTGTAGTAACCAATTTGTTACAGTTCGTTGCATACCAACTGCTGCTGAAATTGCTGCTGCAGATGCATTACCATGCGGCAGAACCATGCACCGAACATGATGGTATTCCCTCACGGTTGTGCCACGTGGCCTTCCAGGACGGCGTCTTCATGCGACCATACATTCCCGTGACCACCGCTGTCAGTTATCATGTACAGTGGCTACGTTACTGCCAAGTATTTCCTGCAATACCGCAGAAGGAATATCCAATTTCTCCTATCCTTATTACACGACTTCGTTTAAACTTAGTGAAGTGTTGATAATGGCGTCTTTATCGTCTTAAAGACATTCTTGACTAACATCAACTCACCATGTCCAATCTCAAAGGTAAGGCTGGCGATGGAATGTAAAGACGTTGGCTTGATATTCATGACAGACCATGTACTCACAGTCGCTGTTCCATCAACAAAACGGTACGAAAGAGATAAGAGAAAAGTGTGAGTAAAATAATGAAAACCTCTGTAGTTCTCCTTTCATTGGGTGGATGGGGAGGGAGAGGGCAAGGGGGAGGGGGCAAGAGGAGGGAGGTATACTCAGCGATCAGTTCATAGAGAAATTAGACAGCAAATGATTTAGAAGACGTGAAAATTCTACAGGCGGAAATTATATACATACCACAAGCATATGAAGAATACGACAGATAAATTACATTATAGACAACTAAGCTCTGTATTCATAGAAAAGATCGATACAATGTTTCTGAGAATTGAAAAATAGCAGAAATCCTGAGAGGAGTATTGTTCTGTGCTTTCCTTAGTTCTTTTTTGTTTCGATCAGAAACCTTATTTAAACATTACACTGTCTAAACGTTTAAGATAGTCCAACCTTATAAGGAGAAGGTGAGAATATTGCACTGCGGCACAGATATTCTTTCGCCACAGTTAATTTGACGAATATTTATTCATGTGTTTATCTCACCTGCCAAGAAAGAACCAAATAATTGGCTGGTTCTGACAAATACGTTTTAAATAAGCAATCAACATTCGTCTTTGTCAAATCATGGCTTGTAGCTGCGTAGTAACATCATCTGAATCCATTCTACGAGGATGTGTTGATTCTGAGTAGTCCAATTTCTTCTCTATCCTTTGTTCCTGTGCACGCTTTCAGCTTTACTGCAAATGTTTGCTCGAGGATATTAGAGTTTATCCACGCAACGTCCACAGTTTTCTTACCAAATGAAATTTCTAGAAGTGTATTATAACCTCTCAAGCGTCTTTAATTTAATAGGATATGGGTTGGTTGTATGAGGTTTTGAAAGTTATTTCAGTCAGCTTAAACAACAATATTTAATAATGTCATACGTGCATTGTATAATGTCAACAGCTGTATTAAACATTGTAACTGAAGTTGAATGAAATACATTAGAATGAACCGTCCCCTGGTACCGTACACGAAATTTATAACCGAATTAAACTACACTCCTGGAAATTGAAATAAGAACACCGTGAATTCATTGTCCCAGGAAGGGGAAACTTTATTGACACATTCCTGGGGTCAGATACATCACATGATCACACTGACAGAACCACAGGCACATAGACACAGGCAACAGAGCATGCACAATGTCGGCACTAGTACAGTGTATATCCACCTTTCGCAGCAATGCAGGCTGCTATTCTCCCATGGAGACGATCGTAGAGATGCTGGATGTAGTCCTGTGGAACGGCTTGCCATGCCATTTCCACCTGGCGCCTCAGTTGGACCAGCGTTCGTGCTGGACGTGGAGACCACGTGAGACGACGCTTCATCCAGTCCCAAACATGCTCAATGGGGGACAGATCCGGAGATCTTGCTGGCCAGGGTAGTTGACTTACACCTTCTAGAGCACGTTGGGTGGCACGGGATACATGCGGACGTGCATTGTCCTGTTGGAACTGCAAGTTCCCTTGCCGGTCTAGGAATGGTAGAACGATGGGTTCGATGACGGTTTGGATGTACCGTGCACTATTCAGTGTCCCCTCGACGATCACCAGTGGTGTACGGCCAGTGTAGGAGATCGCTCCCCACATCATGATGCCGGGTGTTGGCCCTGTGTGCCTCGGTCGTATGCAGTCCTGATTGTGGCGCTCACCTGCACGGCGCCAAACACGCATACGACCATCATTGGCACCAAGGCAGAAGCGACTCTCATCGCTGAAGGCGACACGTCTCCATTCGTCCCTCCATTCACGCCTGTCGCGACACCACTGGAGGCGGGCTGCACGATGTTGGGGCGTGAGCGGAAGACGGCATAACGGTGTGCGGGACCGTAGCCCAGCTTCATGGAGATGGTTGCGAATGGTCCTCGCCGATACCCCAGGAGCAACAGTGTCCCTAATTTGCTGGGAAGTGGCGGTGCGGTCCCCTACGGCACTGTGTAGGATCCTACGGTCTTGGCGTGCATCCGTGCGTCGCTGCGGTCCGGTCCCAGGTCGACGGGCACGTGCACCTTCCGCCGACCACTGGCGACAACATCGATGTACTGTGGAGACCTCACGCCCCACGTGTTGAGCAATTCGGCGGTACGTCCACCCGGCCTCCCGCATGCCCACTATACGCCCTCGCTCAAAGTCCGTCAACTGCACATACGGTTCACGTCCACGCTGTCGCGGCATGCTACCAGTGTTAAAGACTGCGATGGAGTTCCGTATGCCACGGCAAACTGGCTGACACTGACGGCGGCGGTGCACAAATGCTGCGCAGCTAGCGCCATTCGACGGCCAACACCACGGTTCCTGGTGTGTCCGCTGTGCCGTGCGTGTGATCATTGCTTGTACAGCCCTCTCGCAGTGTCCGGAGCAAGTATGGTGGGTCTGACACACCAGTGTCAATGTGTTCTTTTTTCCATTTCCAGGAGTGTATTTATACGCGTCATAGTTCAATGACTGCTCACATTATTTAGTTATGACTAAAAACTTCCTAATCAAAATGAGTGAGTTTTATTTAAGTGAATTATTTTTTTACTTAGTAATATCCTTCATCCGGCGCACTGTTTTAGACGGCAGTCACAGCCTGTGTGTTATGGAGTACGTAATGCATTCAAAGCAAGTGTACGGGGAGTGGAACAAACTTTAAATGTTTTGAATATTACCATAATGTTCCAGTTCCTAGGTAGAGATCTGTTTGTATTGATTTATTATCATATTGGAGACACAATTCGTTGTTTCTATGTGCGAAAGATGCAAGGGTTCAAAATGGCTCTGAGCACTATGGGACTTAACATCTGTGGTCATCAGTCCCCTAGAACTTAGAACTACTTAAACCTAACTAACCTAAGGACATCACACACATCGATGCCCGAGGCAGGATTCGAACCTGCGACCGTAGCGGTCACGCGGTTCCAGACTGAACCGCACGGCCACACCGGAAAGATGCAAGGCAAGTGCTGTTGTCCAGCTTCTTATGTACGAACTTAGCTGTCACATAAGCCTCTGTTTTAGGTCAACTCTTCATCACTACAAACTGGAGTGAATGTTCTTGTGTGATAGTATTATCTATCACGAGGTTTTTCCATTGTAGACATCAGCAGCAGATAATAGAAAATAAAAAAAAATAATAACTGCTATGAATTCGGAAACCCGCAGATATTCAATTCGAGTTTACCTTGTATGAACTCTGAAGTGTAACTTACAAGAAGTAAGATAGTAATAGTTCTTCCCACACGTTTTTAGAAATGAGTGATTCCGTCTATGTGCCCCTAAGCAAAATCCCCTGTATACAAGCGATTGTTTTGGTTTTTCTTGATTGTTCTGAGATTAGAATAATACTACAGTGGTTTTTTATGTCGATTTCTGAAAATTTTTTGTACATTAGTGGTGTGCAGTACTTTCTACAATCAACAGATACTGCTGAAGATATTACGCTGTTTGGCTCAGAAACATATTTAATTCAGACAGCAGTCACAGGTCATCCCCTAGCTTTAAAACTTTCCTTTTGACAGCGTCGCTGATAGCAGTTGGGAATGAAATGCGACTCCATATCGCGGCAAATAACTCAAAGCTCTACCCAGTTCTGAAGGCATTAAATTAGATTCCTTTATCTCGTTTAGCAGTAAGCTTATAAAATATATCGAGGCAGACAATAGGCAGGAACCACTACTCGTTTCATTTTATCCAGCATCTGCCTCACACCACGCAGGAATGCTCATCTTTAACGCGCAGCATTATGGAGGCGGCGAAGGGTGGGAGGGCGTCATTGTCGTGGAGGAGCGCAGCTGCGCCGCCATGCAAATTGACAAAGGAAACGCGTTTCCGGCCCGCGATATGGCCGTCGGCCGCGGATTATGACACCCTGGCGAATGACACTAACCAAATCCCTACCTTCCTTCGGCAATTCTCTCTCTTTCCGTTGTCCTCCCCATTTGTAGCAAACGGGTAGTGTTATAAATTGTACTACTTAGCGAAGCAAACATTCGTAGCAAAAAATGCATTCTCTGCCGTAACAAGTTGCAGTAAGCTTAGAAAATAAAGTTAAAACGCTTTCTTACGTTCTAAGAGAACCGAAAGGGACACTTGTGAAAAAGGTACATTCGCACTATTTTCAGTGCGTATGTCTACAATACACTCCACATCACAGATTGAGAAACACACAGAAAAAAATAAATAAAAAAAAGGAGGTGTAATGTTTTGTGAAATGATTTATCTAAAAGTAAGAAATAAAATACTTCAGAGAAACATTTTTTCACGCACCTTTGAATGATGCTCGAAACCATGTACAGCGAATGAGACGGTATGATCTACATAACGCACAGGACAAATATCCTCTAGCACTCTTTCAAACTCTGGGATAAAAATTATACTTTAAATTCTTATCGGTACGTCATTTGCTGTACAAGATTTTGAGTATAATTCGCAGGCGTATCAAATGTTTCTCTAATGTACTTTATTTATTACTTATAGACAAGTCATTTCAGAAAACATTTTACAGTCTTTTTCTAAAATTTTTATTTCAGGTTTTTTAATTGATAGTTATCTATCACATCAGTGCAACATTTTATGTCTAAAATATATCATCCCTTGAAGAGATGAATTTTTTGACACTTCACTCACGAAGCTAGCAGCAGCTGTTCGTCAATATTTAAGTTTTCCCTCAAGTCACTAAATTTATCATTTATTATTTTCAAGCATTTAAACTTTTTTTGCGAAACTATACCTCACGATGGTTAATTTGATACCGCATATCTCCATTTCCCATTCTTTATTTGGATATGAAAATTTTAACAAAATTCCATTGTGTAACTTTCTCTGAAATTACTAATAAAGCTTTTATTAAATACTGTGAGTAATCTCAAGTATTTAAAACTATTTTTTGCAAAGCTAGACTTCACGCTGGTCAGTTTGATACCCCATTTTTTCATTTCCCACTCTCCGTTTGGTTATGAAAATGCGTTCGAAATTTCCCCTCAAAGCGCTTATTGAGTTTTTATTAATTGCCCTTATTACTTTCAAGCAATTAAATCTCTTTTTGCAAAACTAGGTCTCACGCTGAGCAGTCTGATCTGCTATTTGTCCATTTCTCACCCTTAGTTCTGCTATGAAAATTCGGACAAAAATCTATTGCGTACTTTCTAGCTTGCCGTGTTTTCGCTCTGATCAAACATTTGATCAAAAAGTTGAGTCGAGCTAAATAGCACCGAAGGACGAAACACGCATATAAGGTATCTTAACGTTTTCGTCAATAGCGATGAGTGAAAGGATGCTAAAGTGAAACGTATCAAAATCAGAAACAATTTTATTCGACGAATTTTTCTTACATTTTTACCAATATACATATTATGGCGTTACTAGATACCCCATACACTAACACAACAGAAGTTTCATCGGTTCAGTTACTTGGATACGGCCTTAAACTAACCTTTTACAGTTGCGTCCATCATTCTTGTGTTATGGACTGCTCATTTACAGACGTCTTATAAATGTTTTAGCAAGTTGCTTACATGCAGACTTCACACGGTCTTCTTCCTGTTACAGCTCTTCGAAAAGCTGGATTGGGAAGTATATTTGAAACCATCTTCAATCTACACCCACATCATACTAATAATTCATTCCCATTTCTCGACTGAGCGAGAGGGCGCAGAGGTAAGGAGTGGACTCGTATTCGGAAGTGCGCCAGTTCAAAACCCTTGCCTGGTCATCCAGATTAAGGTTTTCCCTCAATCTTTTAAAGAAATGTATTTGAGAAGGATACGTCTGATTTTCTTCTCCAAACATTCTCAATCCGTGTTTCTAATGACCTCGTTGACGGTGGCACTTTAACGTCTTATCTTCCTTCCATACTGCCAGTAGGCACCCATTTAATGCATATTGCTGTTGGAGGTTATGTTTAGTGTTTTCAAGTCCCATTTTCCTGAATACAGAAACGTGGAGGATTTTTTTGCGGTTCTTTATTGACTACGAGTGGCCATCCTCTTAAATACTGCTTTTTGTGTTTTGTATGTACCCACGAACGCGCAATACTTTTTGTGTTGAGTGAACAATGATTTAAATGGAAATATTTGTTTTAAATTCTATTTGGTCTAAGACTTCATGTCCCTAGGTGCTGTACACTTGCTGAAGACTGCATTATATTTAATACTCGACGCATTATGACATTATGTTAGGAGCAGAGTTATCTAAATAATTAAAGAAGTTATCATGACCTACGCTATCAAATAGATTTGTGTAACTTCAGTTGCCCTAATGCGGAATTATCTGCAGCAAAATTTACAAAGAAAAGTGAAGTTTCCTCTGATGAGCGTACCAGAGAAATACATCTGAATAAAATATTGTAAAACCACAACAAACCTGCAATTTTTCGTAAGACAGTTCTGTTCTGAGTTTGTCTACTTTAAAAGATGTAATAATGTTTTAACTGAACACTTAATGAGATAATAAGTCTGTTTAAATTACACCGATCATAGACTCATTTCACACTGCCTCATCATTTTTATTATTTATTTATTCATTACTATAGCAATTAATCGTTTAATTTTTGACAAAATATGTACATAAGTACGGAATATTTTCAAATATATGATCTTAATCCATGCCAACATCACGCAAATACTGAAGTGGTAAAAAAGTTGGGGACAAATCGCTTTCCTATTTGTTTTGGTTGAGGAGGTCAGAGGAACCACCCAGGAGAGGTGACGCTAGCAACTAAAGATAAATTCCCGGGTACAATATTTACGACTGGAACAGCTGGTCCTTGTGGCGGGGCCTGTCGGTCACGGTGTGGTACTCATTAACCGCAAGGCGCTGTGCAGCCGCATCTGTCACGAGGTAGGTATGTGAGCAATTCGGCCTGCTGCAGATTTACTGCAAGACCGTGGCTTATTTGACGCTAACTGCCGGTGTAATTATTTACAATGACTTCTTCCAGTGGGGAGCCACATTCTTCCCGAAACTGAAATTAATTGGTTAAGCTCGAAAAGCACGTTCGGTCCCTAAATTTCACGACAGTTGTCTGGATCGAGGAATTCCTCGGCAATTATTCGACTTCTTTTTCCCTTTGCTCCTTTCTTGTGTACGTAGTTTTAATTTCTATTGGCTTTTCATCACTCCTATTGCACATTTCAAGTAGGAATGGGGATCCAGAATTTGAATGTATCACTGGATACTGATACGTTAAAATAAAAAGCGTGCAAAATGTTCCACATAAGAAGTACAAAGATATTACGTATGTGAAACTTTTCAAAAAATAACTCGACATTGTTCTAGATTGTGGTGGGTGTCCTCCAGCAAAAAGCTGTTTCATCCCCATAACGCGGTTTTTAAGTAACAATGGAAGTGAAACTGTGCCAAGCCGACAGTCTTTTCGCATATTGCTAGTATAGTTTAGCGAGAAGTTTCGGTCTAGGTACGTTTCTGTTATGTGGGACATCATGTATCTGATTTTGTTGAAGAACGTATTTTTGTGGCGAGGGACGGAACCTTAAAACCATTAAGAAAGCGACACATACTTCCCTTCACTATATTAAGCAGACAGTATCAAGTATGTCCACCACGGATTAAACTTCCCCCGGTAATTTCCTGAAGAGTAGTGATTCTTCTCATAGTAGCATCACTGTGGAAGTTCTATCTGTGGTAAGGAAGACTCATATTAATTGACCGTCGAGAATCGGCCGTCGAAAAATGCGCATAACAAATGACGAGGGAAGTTTGAAGCCTTGTGAAATTTTAGATGAAAGCAGTGTAGCTCTAGGAAGAAGACCAAGGTAAGTACGGTTGTCCTATTATCTCACCAATGTGGTGGAATTCCAAACGTCACGGTTTGTAAGAAATCATTCAAAACTACGTAAGAACGATCTGTGAAACTGATTTAACCCCTTAAGCTTCTGGAGTCCTAATTAGTTCTTTCTATTTTTCTGTATTTATTGCATCTCTCATGTTCGGAAAAGAGCTGCAGATACCGAAACTTAGAAATAGTTCTGTGTTTTTCAGTCGATTGTTAGTCACAATTTACCACTGCAAGACGATTTACAACGAGAAGACCTCAGTCACAGCCAACCAATTCGGCTCATACTGGCACGTCTGTTGTGTACAAACTACAATGAGAGACACTAACATATTTTGACTCAATAGACCGTAGTCTTTGAAAAAATCGCCCCAAAAGTTCAAGACGCGAAATAGATCAAACTTGACGGAATCGATACATAATTGAAAATTGAGCATTCTTCATCATCATATATGGTTCCACAAATGCATATTTCCCTAGTAATAGAGGAAAGAAACATTTACGACTGCCGCTCATGTACCAGTAAGGTAACTGCTGTTCATTTAAAGCGACGCTAGGGAGCGACCAAGGCACTAACCGGCATCAAGTTTTCATCGATGGTGTTAGAGAGGTGTCATGCAACCTCTGCACAAAACTGCAACGAAAAATGACGGAAAAACAGATAAATAGAACGAAGGAAGGGAAAAAAGAGCATCTGGGTGAGGAGCAGAGAGAATCTGTGTTCGATTCCCTAATGCATTCTGCAGTCTTTTATTTTTCATTTGCATTTGGAGAATTAATAGGTATGATAACAAGATGTCCAATAAATTTATCAAACAGCTTTGATTAGTAAAAATTTAAAATTTTAAGCCTTGTTGTATGGAAACAATTCCGAGTATGACCGCTGCGAATTCGTCACGAGAGACCACAGAAAGACGACGTCTGTTTACACTGAGGCGCGGAAAGGAATGCACGCAGGTGTAGTTATGTTATCCTTTGAACTTCTAAGAGTAGGGGTATTCAGCAGCAACGGCATTTGTGTCAATCGGGAGGAGTTGTCCCTCATTATTAGTCTGTTGTGAAACTGGAGCATATTAGTAGTGAATGTTTACATTATATCCGCAGACTGAAATATGTTTTGTGATATAATTCGGTGATCTTCCATAATTAATATACGCCTTGCACAGTACGTCACTTGTTGTAAATTTTTTCTCTGTTTATGCACTAATATCTAGCTGTTAGTTTTATAATTTTTCAGCTCCACAATTTCAGCGATGGAGGGCATACGGCCTTCAGCCAGTTCTGATATAAATATTTGGGAGCATGTCACAGAGGATGGTAAGCGGAAACCGACCGACGTAATGTTTTGGTTCTTGCAGCTGTTTCAAGACAGGTGTGTTATCGATCTACCACCCGAAGCAAGTAGTTATGTTTCTCGGCATTCAAGATTGGCAGGAGTGGCTGTCGTTGAATGATTTTTGAGGGTGAAGAACGAAACGATTTTTGTTGATGTCGAAGAACTGTATCATGAAGAAGAAGCAGAAGGTGATTCAGTGGAATGTGTCAAGTCGTGTATCATCAGTTCCTTTGGAGTATTATGAACCGGTAACTAAACAAGCGAACTAGAGAATTATATCCCTTGAAGTAAAAGTAAAAGCGGTAGCGTTAGCCAAGAAGCATCCTAATTGGAACCTGCAAATGTTGCAAAAGAGTGGAGGAACAACAGCCCTCAAAAGGAAAAAAAGACTTCACATCGTGGGAAAGCGATATCGCTGAAGGGGGGACAAGATATGACGAATAACAGTCCATAAATAAATGGACATTTGACCGATTTATCGAAACTCGTCATCGAAAAGAGAACGTGACAACTAGAATGCTCTACCAGTGGATTGCAACTGCAACGCTTTAGTATACAACCAACAACGGATTTTACGTTTGCTGCGCGTCATTTCAAATTGAAGCCCAAAATTCGTCAACGACATTTCACGAAACATTTCTCACGAGAGCGTATAAATCTCAGAAAGTTTGAAGTGGGACACACTTGCGGATAGACGGCGCGCTAAACAGAAGGGGATGCTCATTAAATTCCGAAATCCGGTTTTCACCGAGGATGTAGAGGATATACTATTACCACCAATTTTCAAATCGCGCATCGCGCAATGATCACCATTCAAAGATAAGGGAAATAAGAGCTCGTACTGAGACGTTCAGACAGTCGTTTTTCCAGCGCGCTATCCGCGAGTGGGACAGAGGGGGGAGGGGGGGGGGGGAATATATCTTTGGCACAAATTGTACCCTCCGCCACACACCGCTTAGTGGCTAACGGAGTATATATGTAGATGTAGAAAATGTCAAAGATATACAGAAGTTGGTAGTACTTTTGAGCACGCAGACGACGTCATTTATTACCGGTTTTAATCTTGATTACTTTATCAGTGCTAAGGGAATTAGATTAGGTAATGAGACACTTAAAGTAGTAGATGAGTTTTGCTATATGGGCAGCAAAATAACTGATGATGATCGAAGTAGAGAGGATATAAAATGTATACTGGCGATGGCAAGGAGAGCCACTCTGAAGAAGAGAAAGTTGTTAACATCGAGTGTAGATTTAAGTGTCAGGAAGTCTTTTCTGAAGCTATTTGTATGGAAGTGAAACATGGACGATAAACAGTTTAGTCAAGAAGAGAATAGGAGCTTTTGAAATGTGGTGCTACAGAAGAATACTGAAGATTAGACGGGTAGATTACGTGACTAATAAGAGGGTTCTGAACAGAACTGGGAAAAACAGGAATTCGTGGCACAACTTGACTAGAAGAAGGGATCGGTTGGTAGGACATGTTCTGAGGCCTCAAGGGATCACCAATTTAGTATTGGAGGGAAGCGTGGAGGGTAAAAATCATAGATGGAGACCAAGAGATGAATAAACTAAGCATATTCTTTGGACTGAAGACCACAACTACAACAACAGTACGTGATCAACAACTACCAAACAGGATGCGAGTGTTGGATGAACATTTGACACATGTTATCGCATAAGGGAGAAAAAGAGCCCTTTTCGCAGTTGGTTGTGCTAATAAAATGACGCATTCGTACCGGCGCAACGTTCCATCACAGCGTTTGGAAAATTGTTGCCTAAAGTTTTCTCGTGATGACAAGAATCTAATGATTAATTTGGCCCTCGGGTTGTAGAAGAGGTCACTCTTTAAAACGATACGTTAAGAAATATCTGCATCACTTGCTCCAAACCCGGAAAACCACAAATTCAGTTTACAAAATATATCTTGAGAACGTGTTGAAACCATCAGTTGCTGATAACAAATTTTAGATGAAACAGGATTCCTGTTGGACAAAGTAATATACTCGTTATGATGCTAAGTTCGTGGATGACGAGGGTTTGCTGACTTGCACGTTAAAAGTAATAGCGCCAAAATTCACACCTGTGTGTCAGCCGTTTGATGTTTAGTTTCATCACCAAGTTAAAAACAATATTTCGAAGCTTCAGAATTGCAGTATGCTTCGGGAAACCCAGCGGGAATTGCACAACCGAGCGGATGTAATAACGATTCGTGGCACAATTAGTGATCAACTTTCAGTACTGATTTTTCAGTCCATGTTATCGTATGCGTGGTTCTTATCAAAATTACTTCTCAATAAAAATATTTCAAAATGTAAAGCAGGTCTTTTTTCCGCCGAAACTTCGCAAGGAACGATGCAGATGCGCGAATCCTGCGTTTATTAACTTTTCTTGGTACCGTGAGTACATATGCTTTGAAAGTTTATAATATCACGTTTACTATCCATCCAATTGTTCGAAGGAAAATGAAGACACGTAAAATACTGAGTTAAAGAGACATTATAAGGCGACCATGATAAAAATTTTAATTCTGTTCTGATCCAAGTTGTTTCAGAAATTTATTTGCATTCTTTGTTATTATTCCATATTGATTTACTTATCTTAATAGCCCTCGTATTATCATCACTGTAGGTACGGTAATAAACAGAAGCGAAAGAATAGTGCAAAATGCATTTGGGAATCGAACATTGGTTCTCCACTCCCCAGCCATATGCCGTTGGTCGCTATGCCAGCGGCGCTTTCGTTGGACAGCGTTTACCTTTTGGCTACAGAGGTGGCAATTGTGAAAGTTTGTTTTCTGGATTTCCAGGAGAATATATGTTTGTAGACCCCATATATGACGATGAAAAATGTTCTATTTCTAGATAGCTGTCGATCCCGTCATGTTTTGAGTCGATTGCGCATCATGAGTTTAATGGGTGGTTTTCTCAGAAACGGGAGGTGCTTTCATTTTAATTTGTACATAAGCAACCTGCCAAAAGGAGCCGACTAACTGGTTGGCCGTGTCTGAGGCCTTTTTCTTATTAGATAACTTTTTTTTACCTCTTCGGACTAAAATACACTCCTGGAAATTGAAATAAGAACACCGTGAATTCATTGTCCCAGGAAGGGGAAACTTTATTGACACATTCCTGTGGTCAGATACATCACATGATCACACTGACAGAACCACAGGCACATAGACACAGGCAACAGAGCATGCACAATGTCGCCACTAGTACAGTGTATATCCACCTTTCGCAGCAATGCAGGCTGCTATTCTCCCATGGAGACGATCGTAGAGATGCTGGATGTAGTCCTGTGGAACGGCTTGCCATGCCATTTCCACCTGGCGCCTCAGTTGGACCAGCGTTCGTTCTGGACGTGCAGACCGCGTGAGACGACGCTTCATCCAGTCCCAAACATGCTCAATGGGGGACAGATCCGGAGATCTTGCTGGCCAGGGTAGTTGACTTACACCTTCTAGAGCACGTTGGGTGGCACGGGATACATGCGGACGTGCATTGTCCTGTTGGAACAGCAAGTTCCCTTGCCGGTCTAGGAATGGTAGACCGATGGGTTCGATGACGGTTTGGATGTACCGTGCACTATTCAGTGTCCCCTCGACGATCACCAGTGGTGTACGGCCAGTGTAGGAGATCGCTCCCCACACGATGATGGCGGGTGTTGGCCCTGTGTGCCTCGGTCGTATGCAGTCCTGATTGTGGCGCTCACCTGCACGGCGCCAAACACGCATACGACCATCATTGGCACCAAGGCAGAAGCGACTCTCATCGCTGAAGACGACACGTCTCCATTCGTCCCTCCATTCACGCCTGTCGCGACACCACTGGAGGCGGGCTGCACGATGTTGGGGCGTGATCGGAAGACGGCCTAACGGTGTGCGGGACCGTAGCCTAGCTTCATGGAGACGGTTGCGAATGGTCCTCGCCGATACCCCAGGAGCAACAGTGTCCCTAATTTGCTGGGAAGTGGCGGTGCGGTCCCCTACGGCACTGCGTAGGATCCTACGGTCTTGGCGTGCATCCGTGCGTCGCTGCGGTCCGGTCCCAGGTCGACGGGCACGTGCACCTTCCGCCGACCACTGGCGACAACATCGATGTACTGTGGAGACCTCACGCCCCACGTGTTGAGCAATTCGGCGGTACGTCCACCCGGCCTCCCACATGCCCACTATACGCCCTCGCTCAAAGTCCGTCAACTGCACATGCGGTTCACGTCCACGCTGTCGCGGCATGCTACCAGTGTTAAAGACTGCGATGGAGCTCCGTATGCCACGGCAAACTGGCTGACACTGACGGCGGCGGTGCACAAATGCTGCGCAGCTAGCGCCATTCGACGGCCAACACCGCGGTTCCTGGTGCGTCCGCTGCGCCGTGCGTGTGATCATTGCTTGTACAGCCCTCTCGCAGTGTCCGGAGCAAGTATGGTGGGTCTGACACACCGGTGTCAATGTGTTCTTTTTTCCATTTCCAGGAGTGTACAATGCAAATGCTATGCTGTAATAATTAAGGATTAATTTATATATATCTAGTTGCTTCTTTTTCGTTGTACGAAAGAATCACAGATCCATGCTTATGACATCTATCAAGTGCGTTAACACTAGTCGCGCTATCGTAGCGTAATCTGAGCACCTTACGTACACCGGGTTAGCGCTAGATGAATTTTGGAAAAAAAATATAATGTGCAGTGCCGCTCCTGTTAGTAATTATGGACTGACAAGGGTACTTTTTCAATTTATTGCTTGGCAAAGATTTAGTCGGATTTTATGTTTCTGAAAGGCCAGGTGTAGTACAACTATTCTGGTGAGTGAACGTTTGATGATAATCAGTTTTGTGGCTTCCGCGTAAATATGATAATCGAAATAGCAGACTGAAATCATACACAACCGTGTGTGACGTTTACAACCACTTCGGAGCAGAACATACACAGGCTGTAACGGGCAATCTTCTAGGACATCTTACTCACACATATATGAATATGGCAGTCGGTCCGGAAAAGATTTGTTTTTATGTCGTAGCTTATTTCCTACAACTCTTTGTGGTACTTCAGCCACAGGAAACACACAGGAAGAGAACATTACAGTACACCACCTGCTACCCTTTCTTGCAAAAAATGTTGAAAATCCGCTCTTGGTTACGCCAGCTCGAGTTGTAATTTCTTCATTCATCGCCATTGTGATTGCGTGGCAGATTGTAACTTTCTGTGGCTGGATGGATGAGCCTATCACTGTTTCCCTAACAGACAGGAAGTTACACTCCATTGTTAACCCTCCGTCCCTGGATCTTGAAGGCGTCGAGCTTCTCTTTACAGGTGTTTCGCCACCCAATTGATAGTTTAATTAGAGAAAAAGGGAACGTTACAGATCAGTCATAGTATGCGAATACGATTAACTTTGAATATATTGCAGAGGCAGTCCTGTCATGATGTTTTATAGCATGGACTCACAATTCTGAATGACTTGACTAGTAGCCACCTTGCTGTAGGACAAGGAATGAAGTATAAGTACACCGAAACACAATGAAAACGAAACGGGAATATGTCCAGTCCCTAGAGAGAGCACGGAATGTTCAATTGAGACGAAACAAAACGATAAGAATTACTATGCATATGTTCCATATTACGAATACAGAAGCAGGGGCCGAACGATAGAGCTTACCATGCTACGATCGGACTTGTCGCGATGCCGGATAATCGCGGTGCAGAAAGTGTGATGTCACTGTGGCAGACACCGTAGTCGCTGTAAGCTTTCTACCGTGAATCATGCTGACCAAACCGGATGGTTTTAGTGCAAAACTGGTCCTAACGTGATGGAAGGCAGCGTTTTCATATCAAAATAGCTGTTAACTTCCGCTCTGCGAAGCGAAGGCGTCCAGGATCGGTAGCGAAATGGGACTGGAGAGTGACTCTCCGCACTATTTTTAAACTCAGACGCTGCACCGCGCATTGCGTCCGCAGTTAGCAAATAGATTCCCGTAACCATCACGACAGAGGGTGCAGACGGAGTCGTTGCTTTAGCGCCGGTGACACGGTCTTTTGGCTCTCAAGCTGGGACACCTGTTTGGGCGACAGTTCTCTGAACGAGGGAGGAATTAGAATTAGTGTGTCTCTGCCACAGCGTGGCTTCAACTTAACTTTTAAACGTAACGATTCTAAACATTACATAATTTCACCATCTTGTGTAATTTCTAAATTGAGTGGAGCATGAAGAAATTACTTCACACCCTCCAGTCGACGATTCTCCACGCAGGCGAGCTATCGGTGGTATCCGTTGTCAGGGGAAAATTGATCTAAATACATAAAAATTAACTGATTTAGTTTCACGACCTTTTAGTTAATGACCCGGTCTGAGATTGCTGTCAGTCAACTCGGAATTTTGAAGGCAGCCCAAATTTACAATTAGAGTTACTTAATTAATTTTATTCAGCTCCCTTGTTTGGGATATGGACTGGTCTGGGCAGCCGTTGTGAATGTGCCACGTGCGTTGGTGACCCTTCAAAAGGTTTCCCTCTTACAAGATGGGTAGGGAGATGTAGACCAGTTTCATTGACCTCCACGTTCTCTGGACATAAAACCTCAAGACTTTTATGTCTGGGGGTACTTGAAGGCCCCTGCGTATCGGCTACTGGTAAGACATGCAGAGTGTCTTCGTGTTCGTCTTGTGTAATGCTGCGAAATCAAGCACAGTACATCAGTGCAGTCCAAACTAAATGCGATGACAGCCTGATGCACTTATCAGCGTTAACGGAGGGCATTGGGGTACAACGTTTTCCTGTGAAAAATAATCTTGTTTCTTGAAATTTTACTGGCGCATAGAATATTCCATCATCTTGCAGGCCTTTATGTGGGATGGCATTATTTCTTCTTCCGATGTTTCGCAGATAACCTTGCAGTCATCTTCAAGGTGAGTCGCTGGCAGCATTCAGACAATGTGACACAATATCGCGAAGTAACCACGCGTACGTGAGAGATACCTCCACAGTACTGTGGCAAATGGTTTAAACCTTCTAGCGACTCACCTTGGAGATGGCTATAAGGTTATCAGCCGAAATATCGGAAGAAGAAATAATACCGCCGCGGATGCGCGCCCCAACAGACGATCGGAATTGCACGAGGCAATATAGGTATGTGGTTAAAAGTTTCCTCTGAATGTATGCTACTCACAAGGACGCCAAGAAAGACGTATGTACAGCGGTTGACAAAAATATGGAAGTACCACAACCACAACACATTACCACGCCTTAATGCGGTGTAGGAAATATTTTGTAAATCAAAGCGGTTTCCAGTTTTCTCGGAATCGATCAAGACAGGTCCTGTATGATTCTCAAGGAAATCTTATATTAGCCTTCCTGCAAAGTAATGGCTAGGGAAAGCAACCATGTTGGAGGTGAATAGCGATCATGCACTCTGTTCTCCGCAGTAAACCACAAAGACTCAATAATATTGAGATCTGGTGACTGTGGTGGCCAGGGAGACACAACAATACACTACTGGCCATTAAATTTGCTACACCACGAAGATGACGTGCTACAGACGCGAAATTTAACCGACAGGAACAAGGTGCTGTGATATGCAAATGATTAGCTTTTCAAAGCATTCACATAAGGTTGGCGCCGGTGCCGACACCTACAACGTGCTGACAGGAGCAAAGTTTCCAACCGATTTCTCATACACAAACAGCAGTTGACCGGCGTTGTCTGGTGAAACGTTGTCATGCCTCGTGTAAGGAGGAGAAATGCGTACCATCACGTTTCCAACATTGTTAAAGGTCGGATTGTTGCCTATCGTGATTGCGGTTTATCGTATCGCGACATTGCTGCTCGCGTTGGTCGAGACCCAATGACTGTTAGCAGAATATGAAATCGGTGGGTTCAGGAGGGTAATACGGAACGCCGTGCTGGATCCCAACGGCCTCGTATCACTAGAAGTCGAGATGACAGGCATCTTATCCGCATGGCTGTGACGGATCGTGCAGCCACGTCTCGATCCCTGAGTCAACAGATGAGGACGTTTACAAGACAATAACTATCTGCACGAACAGTTCGACGACCTTTGCAGCAGCATGGACTATCAGATCGGAGACTGTGGCTGCGGTTAACTTTGACGCTGCATCACAGACAGGAGCGCCTGCGATGGTGTTCTCAACGACGAACCTGGATGCACGAATGGCAAAACGTCATTTTTTCGAATGAATCCAAGTTCTGTATACAAGATCATGATGGTCGCATACGTGTTTGGCGACATCGCGGTGAACGCACACTGGAAGCGTGTATTCGTCATCGCCATACTGGCGTATCACCCGGCGTGATGGTGCCATTGGTTACACGTCTCAGTCACCTCTTGTACGCATTGAGGGCACTTTTAACAGTGGACGTTACATTTCAGATGTGTTACGACCAGTGGCTCTACCCTTCATTCGATCCCTGCGAAACCCTACATTTCAGCAGGATAATGTACGATTGCATGTTGCAGGTCCTGTACGGGCCTTTCTGGATACAGAAAATGTTCGACTGCTGCCCTGACCAGCACATTCTCCAGATCTCTTACCAGAAAACGTGTAGTCAATGGTGGCCGAGCAACTGGCTCGTCACAATACGCCAGTCACTACTCTTGATGAACTGTGGTATCGTGTTGAAGCTGCATGGGCAGCTGTACCTGTACACGCCATCCAAGCTCTGTTTGACTCAATGCCCAGGCGTATCAAGGCCGTTATTACGGCCAGGTGCGGTTGTTCTGGTTACTGATTTCTCAGGATCTATGCACCCAAATTGCGTGAAAATGTAATCACATGTCAGTTCTAGTATAATATATTTGTCCAATGAATACCTGTTTATCATCTGTATTTCTTCTTGGTGTAGCAATTTTAATGGCCAGTAGTGTAAATCCTCGTGCTGACAAAACCAGTCCTTGACGAGGCGAGATGTATGAACAGTGGCTGTCCCGTCTTGGTATACGGCATCACCACTGGGGAACAAACACTGTAACATGGAACGAACATGATCAGCCAAAATAGTGAGATACCACTTCGAGTAACCATGAGGTCCGTGGAATAAAGGGCTATGGCTGCCCAAATCTTCACCAGTCCCCGCCATTTTCTTTCATGGGATGTAAACTCGCCCAGAAGTTGGACACAGTGTGAAACAAGACTCTTCTGACCAAATGACTTCCTTCCATCGCTCCATATTCCACGTTTATGGCTTCGGTAGCACATTTTCTTGTTACGGAAATTTGCGTCACTGATGACTGGTTTTGGAATTCCACCTCACCCTGCAGTTCACCACTCACCATTTCAGAAGCTCCCTTCGTGTTGTTTTGCTGCTGGCAGTGTTCGCAAGTGCGGCATTCAGTTCTACAGTAACTTTCGCAGCCGTCATCCTCTTACTTTTCTTCACAATCCTCTTCAGTGACTGTCTGTCACGATTAGTCAACACGTACTTTCACCCGCGTTGTGACTTGGTGGATAATGTTTTCCCGCTTTCCCTGTATGTGGTACAAATCTTCGA
Source organism: Schistocerca piceifrons (assembly GCF_021461385.2). Classification (NCBI taxonomy): domain Eukaryota; kingdom Metazoa; phylum Arthropoda; class Insecta; order Orthoptera; family Acrididae; genus Schistocerca; species Schistocerca piceifrons. The sequence continues at coordinate 848,565,138 of NC_060149.1, read as the reverse complement.
TGTGGCGCTTATTGAAACATCAAACATTTTGGCTACCTTGGTTACGGAATGACCCGCCATTGGGTCACCATTGATTTGCTCACGTTCTTATACACTTACCTCCAACAAAAGGCACCAGAACTGACACCTGCAACCTATTGAAGACATTGTACACGGGCTGTTCTTGGTCAAATACAACAGCACAGCCTGCAGGCTCGGCTATCATCTGCATTAATGATCCAATATATGTTTCTCGTTGTATTTCCATATTTTTGTCCAACCTTGTGTGTCTACAGTCTCCGGATCCCTTCACATCTTCCAACAAGAAGTGTGCTGTAGAATCTTACATTTTGTCTAGAGCTTAAATAAGATTATAATTGGAGTGGTTGTTCACTGATCCAGTTGTTAACTTTTTTAGATGAAATCTGTACTTCCGTTAACGTAATGCTCTCAAGTGAATTTGTAAATAAAGCGCAACTATTGCACAATTTTACTGTTGAAAAAAATATGAAATTTCGTTCAGACGATAGGCACAATAATTGATTACAGTCGTCTGCGAGAAGATATAAGTGATCATGACCAGTTTCAGCTGGTAGAAGCTATCTATACATCTCAACTGGTTCGTTATATTACAACGCATCACATTCTTTATCGTGTGGGGCTGCATCGAGATTAAGGTACCTGTCATCACTCAACAACTGTTTCTCTATCTCAAGAAGACGTTCTAAGCTGACCACAACGAACCTTAACGTCTGTAGAACTATTTTAAAATAGGCAACTGCACAATGCTGTTTAACTTTGTAAACGGACGTTATTGATGTTCAGATGAGGTGTATATTGTCACTCTATGCCTCGTAAGTCCCTGTAGCAATTACTTATCAATGTATACTAATTCCCATCAAGACATTTCGTGTCGAAGATAAGACTTTGGAAACATTAACAAATCTTTGCTAAGTAAATTTTATGATCGCGAACTAGTGTATAGCCAATAGTTTCATTTACAGTGGACTTAATTTACTGCCGGAAATCAGGAGGAACTATAATATGTTTTCTTTGCCACAGAATAGCGGCTTATTTACAAATTGTAATATATGAAATGTTTGTCTGAGTAATAGAATGAACAACAAAATAGACAAAGAAGCTTCAGTTGTCTCATTATACATAGACTAATGCAGGACTGTATTAGAAAATTCACCAAAATTAGACTTCTTATCTAATTCAACAAAGGAAAGCGAAACAAAAAAAATCTAAAAGCTGCGTGTAAATAACTGTCATCGATACTGAGAGTAGACAGAAGAAGGTCTAACAAAAGATCAGGTATGTTACAAGCAGGAAATTTAATGGGATAATTCGCAGGGACAAATTCAACAATTAAAAGCCGCACGGGATTAGCCGAGCGGTCTGGGGCGCTGCAGTCATGGACTGTCCGGCTGATCCCGGCGGAGGTTCGAGTCCTCCCTCGGGCATGGGTGTGTGTGTTTGTCCTTAGAATAATTTAGGTTAAATAGTGTGTAAGCTCAGGGGCTGATGGCCTTAGCAGTTAAGTCCCATAAGATTTCACACACATCTGAACATCTGAACATCAATAGTTAAAACCGTTCCTGGGCAGACGTGCATCATCTTTGACTCGTAATAAGCATATTGAGTTTCTTATGAACGAAGACAGACGTGAATTGTGTACCTTCCTACAAAAAGAGAACTGATTAACGCTTCATATAAAACAACCAACACAGCACCAGGTAGTGATGGTATACAATGGCTTTGGTTCAAATGGCTCTTAGCACTATGGGACTTAACTGCTGTGGTCATCAGTCCCCTAGAACTTAGAACTACTTCAACCTAACTAACGTAAAGACATCACACACATCCATGCCCGAGGCCGGATTCGAACCTGCGACCGTAGCGGTCGCGTGGTTCCAGACTGTAGCGCCTAGAACCGATCGGCCACTCCGGCCGACTGGTATACAATGGAGTACTTTGATATGAGGAGCCTTCTACACTGTGAAGAATGCATAATACAACATGGATGAAAGCAGTAACTAATTCTTATTCTTAAACCGGCAAATAACGTTCTGATCCCAATCTCCTACAGTTGCATAGCCCTATGTTCATATCACACACACACGACTGAAATAATGGTTAAAAATAGACTAGAGCGTGGACGGATGTAGAGGAATCTAAGTGGATGTAGAGGAACTCATTACCCAGTTTGGATCTCTGACGGAAAAGGTTGCTCTTTCCTATTTTCTGTATTCTGTAGTATAGATGGAGTTTATTATAATGTCAACATCGCAATTTTGAAAGAAATGTTTCTTTCCCCCGGCATATCTCTAAAACTAATGAGTGGCATTACATATTTACAGTCGGAATGAAAAGAAAACTAAAATGCAAGGTCATAAGCATTGGAATTAGAATAGTCATCAGCGATCTCCCCAAAGGAGTCATACTGACTTTCGTGCTAAACATATTGTATAACTGAGACACTGAGCAATGTTTCACGCTAACAGTGCTTAACTAGCGATATGCGAACGACCTCTGCCTGTATTCTACGGTGCACTCCCATGAAAAATCGAGAAGAAATGTGAATCATATCGATGATAATCATAAAGATGACAATCAGACTATAAGACAACGACCCAGAGGAAACTCTGAAAAAATCATCAGCACTCATCTACATCCATGTCGCGCATAAATACTCTGAAATCACCCTCGTTGTGAGTGGCGGAGCGTAATTTATGTCCCACTGTCACTTACCCCCTTTCCCGTTCGAGTCGCGAATGGTTCGTAGGAAGAACGAGTATCAGAAACCATTCATGTGGCCTCGAATCTCTCTAATTTTATCATCATGATCTTTTCGTGAAATATATTTAGAGGCAGTAATATTGGTTGGATCTACTAGGGACGTACGCTCTCGGAACTTCAACATTAAATCACACCTTGACGCAGAACGCTTCTCTTGCAGCGTCTTTCACTGGAGTTGGTTGATCATCTCACTGACGCTTTCGTGTTTACTAAGTGAATCTGCAACGGAACGTGTTGGTCTTCTTTGGATCTTCTCTATTTCCTCTATCAGTCCTATCGGGTACCGGATCCCACCTACCAGTACTGGCGGGTAATATTCAATTACTGGTCGAACGAGGATTTTGTAAGCTACCTTCTTTGTTGACGGACTACATTTCCTGGTGATGCTTCCAACGAATTTCACTCTCACATCTGTCTTTACTGCGATTAGTTTTTATGTGGTCGATCCACTTTAAATCGCGCCGTACGCATACTCCTGCGTATTTCATGGGAGCAACTCTTCCAGTGAATGCTCTGCAATAGCATAATCATATGGTAATGGGTATTTCTCTCTACGTGCGCGCCGTAAATTACATTTGTTTATGTTGAGGACCAATTGCCAGCCCCTGCACCAAGCGTCGATCCTCTGCAGGTCTTCCATATCGGTACGATTTTGTGGTGTTGAGACTCCTCTGTATAAAAAGAATGGAACTTCCAATGTTCTCTACTGTGCCATATACACTGAAAAGCCAAAAAACTGGTACACCTGTCTAACATCGTGTAGGGATCCCGCGACCACACAGAAGTGCCGCAACACGACGTGGCATGGCCTCGACTAATTCCTGAAGTAGTGCTGGAGAGAATTGACACCATGCATCCCACAGGGCTGTCTATAAATCCGTAAGAGTACGAGGAGGTGGAGGTCTCCTCTGAACAGGCATCCCAGATATGCTAAATAATGTTCATATCTGGGGTGTTTGATGGCCAGCGGAAGTGTTTAAACTCAGAAGAGTGTTCATGGAGAAACTAACAATTCTGGACGTTTGGGGCGTCGCATTGCCCTGATGGAATTGCCCAAGTCCGTCGGACTGCACAATGGACATGAATAGATACAGGTGATGAGACAGGATGCTTATGCATGTGTCACTTGTTAGCGTCGTATCTAGACGTATCACGAGTCTCATATCACTACGCGCCCTACCCCACTGCAGAGACTCCACCAGCTTGAAGTAGAAAATGCTGGCGAATGCGGAAATGATATAATTCTTTTTTCGAAAACACTGAATTCAGTCAATAAAAAAAGTAAAGAACAACTCACAGACTCTATGGGATTCAACGAAAGTCATAACAACAGGGCATTATAGGCTGTTGCAATTAAAAATTGTATCACCTCCGTGATTCACCATTTGGAACAGAAACAGGCGATATGTACAAACAATCACGCGCTTGCGATTAAATCATGGTATATTTCCAACACTTCTCTTCCGAATATAACTGTATGGATTTCCAACATGAGATCTGTGCAACGAAGAATATTTTCGTGTTCCAGGTACAGGTCACAACTGATTATTTTGTTCGAGCACTGGTTAACGCAAACGATCTTCTTTCAATGTCATCTCCAGTTTTATTGTCCTCGTGTAACCTTACCCCTTCTCTCATCGAGTATGCAAATAATCGTGATCGCAAGAGCTTAATCGTATCAGAAAATTAAAGCAAAATTTATTTCACACGTGAATCCAACAGATTCACTTTCTGAAATAACAAAAAAATATGAAGTATGCTTTTAAATAATTAAAAAATCGACTGTAATAATTTGAAAAAAGAAGCAAATAATCATTATATAAATGGGGAGCTGTCTGAGCCAACACTGCGTTACCTTGCAGAGGTGTTTATCTACGCTAACAAAACTCATTACTTTCACAAATAGAGATTATGTATTTAAATATCATAAATAATTTATAACTCTTGGCATTAAATATAATAATCGAAATTCAACGCAGTTACAACGGTACAATACGAAACTCTAAGCAAGATAGAAACCTCTTCAACAATATCAGCCACGAAAATAAGAGTTTGATAAAATATCGTTTTAGTTAGTAGGTATTACGGTATTTAAATTATTTTACTATGACTTTAAGACACTTTCATTATGTAATGCTATTGGTTGTAGCCCATCCTAAGAGAACATACGCATAATGATTTTCCTTTCATGTTTTCAGTCCATTTAATAATCTATTTGTTTAATTCATTGGTTTTCCTATGTTAACTTAATGTACCTTATGACAGATCCTTGCTTCTATAAGAGCTTAAAGCAACAGTGCGTGATCGAACCCCAAAGGTAATTTTGATTATGTAACTGGAAAGATCGATTTACTAGTGATCATATTTAGGAGGATTAGGCCACTTTCCGCGTGTCATAGAGGAAAAAAGGTAAGGAATTTTGATTTGTATTTTATCTTCAATAGAATATGAGTAATAAGGGTCCTCAGGACACAAAATCTCTTCTGATTTCCATACTTATATGGATAAACTGATACGGTAATTTCACATTAAACAAAATGGTAACAGGTCATAACATTATACGCGAAACAGATAATGGTTTTATTTGTCAGAAAAAACATTTGCTGTCGTCAGTAAGGATTTTTTAAAATTATTTTTTGCACAGCACATTTCGGAAAATAATTCCGATTATGAAGCGCATTTTCGTCTTCAACGCGGACTGCACAATATATGTGAGTTCATTACGTCAGAGAACAACAAGGGATCTTAAAGTCACCATAATAATGGAGCTGCTCATGCATCGCCAACATCACGGTTAGTTAAAGTGTCACAGTACATGAAAAATGCAGTTGGTAATGGGAATTATTTCCCGACAAGTATCAAGCAAAAATAAAAAAAATAAAAAAAAGGTGACTGGCATAAGAAAACGTTATCTTCTAATAAATAAAGCCATTATTGTTAATTGTTACAGTTGCAGGCTTTCAGCAATCATTGCATAATGGACAAAAGTGAAATAAACAACTATCTAACGCAATTACAGATTTCTTTAATTTTTTAATTAAATATAGTGATCAAAAGTAGTTGGAATTGCCTTTAGATTAAAAACTGAGTAATGAGCTGTTCAGAATAATACCTGTATACACATTGCACACGAACAGTGATGTTAAAGGAAAGATGTGGGCGTTTATCTCCTTTTTTGTTACAGATTTTGTTATTAAGCCGTATCTTTGTTGTCTGATTTCCACTGAAATTAATATGTCACACGATAGATGAACTCGTACAATGTCGCAGCAGAACTTGATTTTACGCATCCAATGTTAATTTATCGGTGGATGAAAATCCTCTTGAAATGTTGTCGGTGCTATTTGGCTGTTTCGTGCCACCACTGTATCTTTACAAGCCGCGTAGCCTGGCAGTAATTTGACGTGCGCTTCGTTAAGAAGTGTCAAGAGCGGCAGCCTGGGTCGAGTCGGGGTGAGGCTGTCGCATCGTTATCCCCGCGGGCGGCGTCAAACGCTGACGAATAATCACCGCGTTTTAATAAAAGTCACACCGAGCGGCGCTGAAGCCGTCATTACGTCGGCGGCAACTACAAAGGGATACTCCGCTATTAATTAAGAGCGATAAGGCACACTTGGGCCTAGTTATTCGCCTGCAAATGCCAAAGCGTAAGGGTGCGAAACGACGGCGCCCGGAGGTTGGCGGATCCGCCGCCCGTGTGCATGCATTGTGTGCCATCAAAGGTCTGGACTGCAGGGAGTAGCAAAAGGTTACGACGCACAGGTGTGCTCGCCAAATATTCGCCAGCAGCTCTCAACGGTAACAGCCTCGGCTCTTCAGGCACTGCTGGCGCTTTATGCAAAGCTCTGTCGGCAAAAAACTCAAGACCCTTGACTTTCTATAAACTGATGTTTCTTGTTTTCATGCACGCAACCGAATACTTAATACATTAATTATAACAACCACCACGTGCGCCTAAATGGGTATCGAAACACTCTGAGATGATTATACGGAGTGGTCCATACGTGAGGGACCACGCTTCTAAAACAAAAATTGGTGGAGGAACAAAAATTTAAAATCAAGTGGTATAAGGTGGGAGCCTCCCCCCCCCCCTCCCTCCCCCCTACCCCCACCACCGTGTGAGGTTATCTTATCCCCATGGAAGCAATTTTGGAAGTCGCCATTTGTGAAGCAACTCGTAACCGTCAAATGGAAGCTACATAGAGACATTATTAAACATCTAATAATAAGAACAAGAATAGCATGCACAGCTGCCGTACTAAATCACAATGAACAAAATTCTATAGTCCATTAGGTAAACAGATTTTATTGATTGGCGACTGCATGGAGTGCTGTGGGCACAACGACTATATATGTTAAATTAAAAGGAAGGTTAGTGTTGGCTGTAATATTGATGTTTTATTGATAGCAGAATCGATTTTCGATCACATAGTGATCATCTTCAGTGATGTACAAATTAAACTCAGAAACTGGTATCACAATTGTGATCGCTTCTCAGTTTTGGTTATTGATAACTTGATACCAGTGTCTGAGTCACAATTGTGATCGCTTCTCAGTTTTGGTTATTGATAACTTGATACCAGTGTCTGAGTTTAATTTGTACATCACTGAAGATGATCACTATGTGATCGAAAATCGATTCTACTATCAATAAAACATCAATATTACGGCCAACGCTGACCTTTCTTTTAATTTTTAAGTAAACAGATTTATTAAGACGAATATAGATTAGCACAAACTGTGTCTTTGAATGAATAGTGAACATTGGATATTATGGAAAATCAATAAAAATCTTTCAAACGGTAATGCCCTCCTTGTTTTACCAGACGGGGGAGCACAACTGTTATCATGTATGACTCAAATTATATTAACAAAACACATGCTTTTTCAGAAATAATAAAATAAAAGATATAGAGTATGTCTATATTCCTAAATTCCAAAATAAACTTAGGAGGCTACTTAGAATCTGCAACTTCCTCTTAACGCCAATAGAACTGAAGTTTTACATAGAGATGGACCTGTCAGTATCACAGTTATGATCATAATCTAAAATAAACAAACCAAACAGTCCCAGATATCCCATATCTTAAATCCCATCAATAGTCCAAGTTATAGGGTAACCAGCAAGCTGAACGACATTATCGGTAAGGCAAATCTATTTGAAAATAACTCTGTTCAGAACATTTATGAGATCGTCAGTAACATAAAACATATCCACACCCAAACCGCAGTTAACTTCGCGTGTGTTGGTTTTGTCAACTGATGTACGAACATAGCTGCCAAAGAAATAATCCGTATAATAAGAAACAACATACTAAAAAATAAAAGCAGAAACCTACGCTTTCTTAAGGATACTGGAAGTTACATTTTTACACAACTTTATCCTATTCAACAACAAGTTTTACATTCAGGAAGATGGACAGGTAATGCTAATTGATCTGGCAGCCCTGCTAGAAGTTATATACTAACAGTCTTGAAAACAACATTTTTAGATGTCAGACCCAACTGACAGATAAGCTGCTTTCCTACAAACGCTATGTTGATGACACTCTTTTATTATGTTTCAGGAAGCAGCAGAATAAATAGTATAACTGGACAAAGAACTTAACAAATCACACAAAAACTTCAGTTAGCTGTACAACATGAAACAGAAGCTGGCACTAATTATCTTGACTTAAAAATCTCTAATAAAAATCAGCAACTTAATTTTCAAGCTACCACCATTACCATTCATAACTCTGTTAGCCATACAGCTCAACACAAAAAGCAATTCTTCAGGTGATTAATCGCATGCTTAATGTTCCAATGAATACAAAGGAAAGACATGAAGATACCAGAAATATAAAATATACTGCCTCCAGTAATAGATACAGTCCTGCTGTGATATATGCAACAAAATTAAACCAATCAGTTACTGAAAAACCATCCAAAAACAAGAAAACCACGTATGTAAGCCCACCTGTCCTAAGGAAGATCTCTTACCAAATCGACAAACTTTTTAAGATATACAGCATTAGAAAAATTTTTTCAGCAATAAAAAACTACAAAATAGACTCATCCACATTATCAAAACTGCTGTGCAACGGTGTCAAAAGTCAGGCGTGTTCGAATAAATATGCGACTCACATCCAAGCTAGTATATTCTAAAAGCTTGTAGAAACTTCACAGCAAGATTCAAAGAACGCATGGATGCACTCCATCTCAACAACCTAAGCAACTCCACCTTTCCTACAAATCTTGCTCAACACAGACATTCTACAAGCAGTACAGAACAGAAACTTCATATACTCTCCAAACTTCAGGTAGTTCCTCTTTCTAACGAAGACATAACACTTCAGCTTCTTGATGCAGTTGCAATCTTCATCAACATATGCACGTCAGCGACTACATTGAAATAAGAAACAAATATTTTCTTCAGAACTTCGAAGACTTACTAGTTCGAAGCAGCTAATCACCAAATGAAGCCTCCTCTACATCACTCTCCCCCCTTTATCCCACCACTTACATCTAACAACATTAGATCTAAGCTCAGTACCCTACCAGGGACTTAATCTCGCTAAAAACACTCTAAAGCCAATATCGCCTAAATATTTCTTTACTTAAAACAACCAGTTTCGACAGATCTTGCTGTCATATTCAGGTCAGTAACAAAGTGTATATATATGGCACATGTCTCATAACATGACTTAAGACGTAATATTTGAAGTAAAAGTTATAGTTTGGCATTACAAAAAAACTGAAGTGAAACTGTACATTTACATACCCTAAAAATCTTTTCGTTATGAGTAGTGTTCATTTAAGTTGGACCTCAGGCAAAGTTATCATGTGGCTAAAAAATAGCACATTGTAAAAGGTTTGTCACAACTAAAATGTTTAAAAACATAAAGAATGTTGAGCAAATGGCTATGCCAGTATATACAGGGTGGCCCATTGACAGTGACAGGGCCAAAAATCTCACGAAATAAGCATCAAACGAAAAAACTACAAAGAACAAAACTCGTCTAGCTTGAAGGGGGAAACCAGGTGGCACTATGGTTGGCCCGATAGAAGGCGCTGCCATAGGTCAAACGGATATCAAAAGCGTTTTTTTTAATGCACTACTGGCCATTAAAATTGCTACACCACGAAGATGACGTGCTATAGACGCGAAATTTAACCGACAGGAACAATGTGCTGTGATATGCAAATGATTAGCTTTTCAGAGCATTCACACAAGGTTGGCGCCGGTGACGACACCTACAACGTGCTGACATGAGGAAAGTTTCCAACCGATTTCTCATACACAAACAGCAGTTGACCGGCGTTGTCTGGTGAAACGTTGTTGTATTGCCTCGTGCAAGGAGGAGAAATGCGTACCATCACGTTTCCGACTTTGATAAAGGTCGGATTGTAGCCTATCGTGATTGTGGTTTATCGTATCGCGACATTGCTGCTCGCGTTGGTCGAGATCCAATGACTGTTAACAGAATATGGAATCGGTGGGTTCAGGAGAGTAATACGGAACGCCGTGCTGGATTCCAACGGCCTCGTATCACTAGCAGTCGAGATGACAGGCATCTTACCCGCATGGCTGTAACGGATCGTGCAGCCACGTCTCGATCCCTGAGTCAACAGATGGGGACGTTTGTAAGACATCAACCATCTTCACGAACAGTTCGACGACGTTTGCAGCAGCATGAACTATCAGCTCGGAGACCATGGCTGCGGTTACCCTTGACGCTGCATCACAGACAGGAGTGCCTGCGATGGTGTACTCAACGACGAACCTCGGTGCACGAATGGCAAAACGTCATTTTTTCGGATGAATCAAGGTTCTGTTTACAGCATCATGATGGTCGCATCCGTGTTTGGCAACATCGCGGTGAACGCACATTAGATGCGTGTATTCGTCATCGCCATACTGGCGTATCAGCCGACGTGATGGTACGAGGTGCCGTTGGTGACACGTCTCGGTCACCTCTTCTTCGCATTGACGTCACTTTGAACAGTGGACGTTACATTTCAGATGTGTTACGACCCGTGGCTTTACCCTTCATTCAATCCCTGCGAAACCCTACATTCCAGCAGGATAATGTACGACCGCATGTTGCAGGTCCTGTATGAGCCTTTTTGGATACAGAAAATATTCGACTGCTGCCCTGGCCAGCACACTCTCCAGATCTCTCACCAATTGAGAACGTCTGATCAGTGGTGGCCGAGCAACTGGCTCGTCACAATACGCCAGTCACTACTCTTAATGAACGGTGGTATCGTGTTGAAGCTGCATGGGCAGCTGTACCTGTACACGCCATCCAAGCTCTGTTTGACTCAATGCCCAGGCGTATCAAGGCCGTTATTATGGCCAGAGGAGTTTGTTCTGGGTACTGATTTTTCAGGATCTATGCACCCAAATTGCGTGAAAATGTAATCACACGTCAGTTCTGGTATAATATATTTGTCCAATGAATACACGTTTATCATCTGCATTTCTTCTTGGTGTAGCAATTTCAATGGCCAGTAGTGTAGGAACCTCCATTTTGTATTACATATTCGTGTAGTACGTAAAGAAATATGAATCTTTTAGTTGGATCACTTTTTTCACGTTGTGATAGGTGGCGCTGTAATAGTCACAATTGTATAAGTACGTGGTATCACGTTACATTCCGCCAGTGCGGACGGTATTTACTTCGTGATACATTACACGTGTAAAAATCGACTGTTTACCAATTGCGGAAAAGGTCGATATCGTGTTGCTGTATGGCTATTGTGATCAAAATGCCCAACGGGCGTGTGCTATGTATGCTGCTCGGTATCCTGGACGACATCATCCAAGTGTCCGGACTGTTCACCGGATAGTTACGTTATTTAGGAAACAGGAAGTGTTCAGCCACATGTGAAACGTCAACCACGACCTGCAACAAATGATAATGCCCAAGTAGGTTTTTTAGCTGCTGTCGCGGCTAATCCGCACATCAGTAGCAGATAAATTGCGCGAGAATCTGGAATCTCAAAAACGTCGGTGTTGAGAATGCTATATTAACATCGATTGCACCCGCACCATATTTCTATGCACAAGGAATTGCATGGCGTCGACTTTGAACGCCGTGATCAGTTCTGCCACTGGGCACAAGAGAAATTACGGGACGATGACAGATTTTTTGCTCGCGTTCTATTTAGCGACGAAGCGCCATTCACCAACAGCGGTAACGTAAACCGGCATAATATGCACTATTGGGCAACGGAAAATCCACGATGGCTGCGACAAGTGGATCATCAGCGATCTTGGCGGGTTAATGTATGGTGGGGCATTATGGGAGGAAGGATAATTGGCCCACATTTTATCGATGGCAATGTAAATGGTGCAATGTATGCTGATTTCGTACGTAATGTTCTATCGATGTTACTACAAGATGTTTCACTGCGTGACTGAATGGCGATGTACTTCCAACATGATGGATGTCCGGCACATAGCTCGCGTGCGGTTGAAGCGGTATTGAATAGCATATTTCATGACAGGTGGATTGGTCGTCGAAGCGCCATGGGCCGCACGTTCACCGGATCTGACGTCCCCGGATTTCTTTCTGTGGGGAAAGTTGAAGGATATTTGCTATCGTGATCCACCGACAACGCCTGACAACATGCGTCAGCGCATTGTCAAAGCATGTGCGAACTTTACGCTAGGCGAACTACTCGCTGTTGAGAGGAATGTCGTTACACGTATTGCCAAATGCATTGAAGTTGACGGACATCATTTTGAGCATTTATTGCATTAATGTGGTATTTACAGGTAATCACGCTGTAACAGTATTCGTTCTCAGAAATCATAAGTTCACAAAGGTACATGTATCACATTGGAACAACCGAAATAAAATATTCTGTATTTTAATTTAAAAAACCTACCTGTTACCAACTGCTCGTCTAAAATTGTGAGCCATTTGTTTGTGACTATTACAGCGCCATCTATCACAAAGAAAAAAAAGTGGTCCAACTAATACATTCATATTTCTTTACGGATTACAGGAATATGTAATAAAAATGGGGGTTCCTATTTAAAAAAACGCAGTTCATATCCATTTGACCAATGGCAGCGCCATCTAGCGGGCCAACCAAAGCGCCATCTGGTTTCCTCCTTCAAGCTAGACAAGTTTCGTACTTTGTAGTTTTTTCGATTGACGCTTATTTCGTGAGATATTTGGCCCGGTCACGATCAATTGACCACCCTGTATAACGCTCACAGATGACTCCTACATCACAAAAACACACCACACAGTAGCCTATCTGTCTACATGAGCTGGACATATTTAAACACTGAAAATCTACCTTAAACAACGTTTATGATACAATTGGAAGATAGCATTGCAAGGATAACACTTGTATAATGTGTTACAGCCGCTTGATGTTTCTTATCTCGGGATTATGCGATAAGAGTGAAACAATTCTTTTTCACATTTAAAGTTAACTACTTTGTTAATAGCCTTTAAGAATAGTACCGATTATGAGACTGATATTTACTTACAACTGAAACAAACTTTTAACTATCACAATCCTCTCCACACGTTTTTAGTACTGCATGTATGATAGGAATGTTAAATCTCCTATACTTTACTTTATTGTTGTTGTGGCGCGTGCATGCCGCAAACGCGACAGGCGCACAAGCGTACAGACCCAGGAGGACGAGGAAAGTAGGAAGCAAGCAATGAAGGAAGAGGGAGGGGGTGGAGCGCGCAGGCCTCAAACTGCAGCACCCATCAAAACCCACACGCAGTAAAATCTTAGCAACAGTAAAGCACTGCTGTATGAGGGAGGGAGGGGTTGGAAACATGTACCCTGGGCAGTGACAGAGTGGAACCTCAAGTGATAGACCATACCATCAAACTACAAAGTATGTACAAACCCTCGCTTGTAGGTTATTAAAGCCTTGAGGTATAATTATTCACAACAGCTGTGTATAATAGCATAGAACGCCAATATTATATAATCAGCATGGTGGAACAAAAAAAAACCCACAGTTAGAGCACAAGTAGAGAACTGTCCTTCAGTTGGACACATTTTACCTCATAGAACTTGCTATGGACAGGTGAAAGTCATACTCTGCTATGGAGAGCTGTGCGTACATAGGTGTGAACCAAGTTGTACTACGACACAGAAAAATATTTAGATATGTATGACAGACTAGTTGTCACATAAATACGATTATGTGACCTACCACAACAAAAATGTGTAGTACATGTTATTTACATTATACAGGCAGCAACATGGCTGCTTTTTAAGGTTGTATTATACAGGATTAAAGATATATATAAGAATAAAGGTCTCAGCGAAGGTACAGCTTCGTGTGCAGATATTTCAGCAATAGATAACTGTAGGAGTCCAGCTAAAGGTCCAACATAGAAATACCATCAGTTTTGTGTAAAAAGTCTCAGACATTAAAGAAAAACATGAAAGTACAATAATTTAAGATAGAAAGTTACTGCGGATCTTTACGCTGGGAGATAAGAGGGGTAATCGTAATATCATAATGCATATAATATTATGGACACAAGGGGCGGCGCGTGCTCTAACATGTCTACACGAATGAAAACTCATTTTTTAAAACATGGCACTTGACAGCCAGAAATATGTAAGAACATGATAACAAAGCTATAACCATACCTTACTCTGTAAATCTAGGGTACGCACTTATTACACTGAAATACAAATAAAGAGAGAGACCCATGCTAAAATGAGAACCACAAAGCCGGCTGTTGTGACCGAGCGGTTCTAGGCGCTTCAGTCCGGAACCACGCTGCCGCTACGGTCGCAGGTTCGAACCCTGCCTCTGGCATGGATGTGTGCGATGTCCTTAGGTTAGTTAGGTTTAAGTAGTTCTAAGTTCTAGGGGACTGATGACCACAGAAGTTAAGTCCCGTAGTGATCATAGTCATTTCGAGAACCACACAGGTAGGTTGTCATGAAATAAGACACAACAAACACAAGTGCCGTAGAAGGAAAGGAAAAGGACACAGTATGAACAGAACACAAAATAACGTTATGTAATAACGTAACAGAATGCCCTTCAAACCGACACGTCACTTGTGAAGGAATTTGTGACCACCTAAGATAACACAAGTATAGAACTGTCTTTTCCTTGAACAGAGTTTGAACTCATAACAGTTTCTGTATATAGATGTAAGTAATACTCTGTTATGGAGGGTGTGACCCAAGGTTTTTTTCTGCGCTTTGCCTACAAGAACAAAAACGTGGAGTACATATTATTTATGTCATGTACTTAATCTTGTACTATGTAGCTAAATATCTTAGCCTCCTATTGTTAAAATAATACTCATGTATATACATATTACCGTGACAACTGCAATAAATCTAACCTATTTTTACCGTAAGCCAATAATTCCAGACCACGTTAACATAAGAACAGAAACAAGGCAGTAGTTCACTTATAAGTTTTGTTTGTGTATAAACACAGCTGCAATTCTCTATAACTACTGCAAAATTATTTTTCAGCGTTCGTGTTACACAAGTTATGAGCAAAGTAACTGCCGACACACAGATTATATTATGTACACAAGAAACTAAATATGTGTCTCTGAGCGAAACATATCTTTGAATGAAGATCCTAGTAACATGCCATATTTGTATAGTACATGATGGATGCCGAAGATTTATCGTGACAGTCTATAAATATTTATATTTATAGCGAAAATTGAGTGATCTGTAACCAACTGGCAATCACAAGGAAAGCTGCCAGGTGAATACCAATTACAAAGCAGCCCATAGTGTCGCAGTAACTAATACAATTCATTTCTCAAAACAGTTTACTGTACAAACATTACTCATAGCGATGAATTTAAGTCTTTTTACCTAGGATTTAGTCACAGAGCCAATAGACAGCATCACGAATGGAAATAGCGAAGTAACTTTCAGCTGCACCATCTGACTGTGTCATGGTTCGAGAAGAAGTTAATTGAATAAACGTTCAAAACAGTGTCCGTTTTCAGTTTTCTGTATTTATATGCAAGATATATTCTAATACTAACCATGGGATTTAGAGATATGACCTACAGAATCTGATGAATTGCAAAACCATACTCCCCTTTCCCTCCTCCAAACACTTACTTTAAGCAACAAATCTAATCTCTTCATGGAGGCACTGCAAGACGTCGTTTGCTTTAATCATAAATATATGTCAGAGTGATGCTAAATGTTATTATTTTTCCACAAAGAAAAGTATTATCTTCTCAATAATCTAAAAATTGTGAGCTATACCCTTAATTTTTGTATATGAATTAGTGAATTTGTTCATGGCACTTTTGTTGTCCATGCCTGCGGTCACCCATCTCAATAATCAAATTAATTAATTTAATAAGATTGAAACTGAAATTGAACGAGAATAGTGACGTATTTAAGTTTAAAAAATAATAAAAGTTTTATTACTGCTCTTGTAAGAACAGCTAGCTGATAAATCACACACAAAAATGACAAAACAAATCAGAAAAGGAATGGCACTTGATTGACAAAGCATTTGGGTGGAAGCTATACAAATTGCCCCCTGAATTAATTTCTTTTACAGCACAATCTGACTTTGTTTACATCAATGCACTCTGAGGCCCAACTCTATTCAAATGAAATCAACTATCACCAACAATACCACAAACTATGCTTCATCTGAGAACAGGGAGCTGTGAATATAATTTACCAACAACACACCGGTGTATCTTATCCTTTCACTTTGATTCAAGCGGCAGCAGAAAACAGCGCGATGTTGACGAGGCGCTGTGTGCTGTGGCATCTATAATATTATGACTCGTCCACGAAAATTTGAAAACAATGCGGTCTGGCGTTCTGATTATCACGACACCCGAAACTTTCCTATCAGAAGCATGAAATTCCAGAAGATTTGAGTGTAAGGGGCACCCATTCGCTTATCTGGCAAAACCAATTTGACGCACAGGCACGACAATGCATGCTGGAATTGTCACACTTCAGGTGGCTATCTCAGGATCAAGAAGTTCACTTTTGTGACACACGATATGTTCAAGATGACATGCAGTACCACTGTCGGTACAGTTGGAAACTGCCACTGGCTCTTAGCGCATCACAAGATACAGACCACAAGTCTCCCCCCTATGGAAACACCTGAAGTTTTCCACCAGGAGAGGACCAGAAGACGAAGCTGGCGAAGAATCACAACCACTTTCCACCAAGCCTCGGTGTGGGAGCCGAATGAGCAAAAACGAAACCACTCCCACATTGCACAAATTATTCGATCTATTTTCTTTTTACTTAATCCCCTCTTGACTCTTTTGTTGGCCTGGTAGGCAATCCAGACACAGCACTGGGGTTCTCACACTGGGGGAGCAAGCCTCCACTTTGCATACTCTGAGAGAAGTCCCTCAGCGACTCCAAATTCCTCTTGTCTGAAAAAAGAATATTTTAGATTAGGGAGGCGTCGTTGTCATAGAAAGCATGGTCACGTTTTGGCAAAAAACATCTACCTAGACGGGACCATAGTCCCTCGTTTATGGAGAGATCTTATCTTTCCAGGCCAACCAGTTCCAATTTCTGGAAAAAGGTTGTTAAGCTTCTCAGTCAGTCATACCCGTAAAATATGCCCAGCTTCTAACATGGGAACGCCTGGAATTTGATGATCTTTTCACCCTTTGTACAAAGGCTCAGTTTAGAGCAGTCTGTCTTAAATAACCACCCACTTTCCACCATCCGGCCGCCTTCGCGACGGACTGCTGCCTGGTCTAGTAAAAATGTTTTGCGAACCAGCCCCTTCTGTCCAACCCCAAAGGAGAAGGAGGAGAGGGCTTCAGCCAGAAGTCCCTTTGCAGGTACGATCCACTGAGCGCTGCTTCCCAGAATCAGTCACATGACCAGGTCGCCGCACTCAATATTTATGGCCTACAATTCATCTCTCTCCCTGTTCTCTGTCGCCTCCACTAAGGCCCCTCAGGTACACGTTCTCTACAGGTTACACATGCAGTTATATGAACATTCTGCCCATAATTTCCCGGTGCAAAAAATGTGACAAACAACACACACCAAATGTAGAACTGGGAAACAGAGAGATCATGACCTAAAATATGACTGACAATGTTGTAAAAGGGAGAGAGTGACATGCCACCTCTCACTTCCTCCCTTACCCAATAATTTCTCCATGGGAGATGTCACACTTTAGTAAAGTGGTTAGTATGATATGGAGGAGAAGAAATTATGACACTTTTAACTGGGTCTCCGAGAATGACATTCTGGACCATGGTACATTTGCTAACCGAAAACCAAACATATCACACCTGTCCTGATCTCATTCAACCAGGGGTCTTACACACACTCACTGCTGCATGCTTGCAATTTTTTTGTGATATGTGGGGGGGGGTCAGAATTGTTGCTGTGGACCCACAGGTCTTTTACATACATCCCTGACTCTAAATACAATGATTGCATGGTTAAAAGGGCATGAAGACAATTAACTAACCCATTCACATCGAAGCTGAGACCAGAGTTGATTGGTTTCCCTCACCGCAATACAGTATCGGTGTGCATTGAGCATTCTCTGCTTCAGATATTTTCTTACCCCTGCCCAAGTATTGACAGTGATTCAATTTTCCATAGAGACAAATAACATGAGAAATTATATCCAAGCATTCAACAAATCTAGGCAAGTCATGTGTGTGTTCTCGTGACGTGTGTCATCTGTTACCCTGATTTCATAGTAAGCTGATATTCTCTTCTTTTGGTACAATAATGTAAATGGTGTTAACACAAAATAAACAACATTTCAATGAAATGTGAAACATAGTGACACTTTACACAAATGGAAGAGACAAAATAAAAACATGAGTCAGTTTCGAAAAGCGATTTTAATATTAGTTTATTTGTTTTGTATGCTCTTTTGTCAACCTTAAATTTTAGATGAGAGTGACCTTGGAGCCCAGTACATCTGCAAATGGTGTTGTCCCTCACGACAAACATATTAGGAAAGAAAAGTGAAAAATTGCATTTGAGCTAATAAAATAAATAGAGCAAGGCACACGAAAATAAGAATTAAAAAAAAAAACACGGATTTATTTTAAGTCTCCTTCTGCTGCATTCTCAAGGGTCCTTAGAGAGTTCAAAAATTTACATTAGACACACAGCACTGCACTCATGGGATGTGTAACAGTTTGGACGTGGCAGCTGTAGACGGTGAGTTGGTGCTAAGAGAAGCATTACCCCTTTGCATAACAGCATCAGTGGCGGCAGCAGTGTTTATGGTAGGACCTGTCTCCAGTCTATGGCGGCGACCGTCTTGACACGTCAGTCGCTTGGTCCGGTGCTCTCTAATCCCTCCTTTCTCGTCGGCATAGGTGTTACATTCAGGTCCAGTCCCTCAAGACTCTTGCATCAAACATCGGTGGCCCCAGGTGGTTGCGTGACGTTGGGGGGGAGCCTCTGTAACCTGCTGGCTGCAGGCGAGGCACCCCTGCTGTAGCTTTCAGCTGCAGCACGTGGAATTCATTTCAGTCTCTGTTGGCATGAGTGAAAGGAGTGAGCAGTACTCTGCGCGCCCCTCTTTCATCTTTGAGCTGCTCGAGTCACGTGAGTCGGCTGCCTGCACTCTCGCGTTAGGGGGGGGGGGGGCGGGGAGGGGAGGGAGACAGGGCACCTATAGCTGACAGCTGCTGATGTGGCTATGTGATAACATTACGTCGGCTGGTCGCTCGCCCGGCGTGGTCGCCCTGCCGTGACGTCACGCCGGCAGCTGCGCCTGAAGTTACTTGATGTCCAGTCATGGTCTGCTTCTCGCTCGCCGTTTGGAATGCCGTAGTCCTCTGCACAATCCTTAGCACATATTCTAGTGCTGCGTTATTACAATGTGCCAATGGCTTAGCGCTGTCAGGCTGGACTAGCACTTGCATGGATGACCATCCGGTCTGCCGAGTGCTGTTGGCAAGCGGGATGCAATCAGCTCTCTTCAGGCAAACTGTGGAGCTACTTGACTGAGAAGTAGCGGCCCCGGTCTCGTGAACTGACATACGGCCAAAAGAGCGGTGTGCTGACCACATGCCCCTCCACAGTCGCATCCAGTGGGGTTTAGGGTGACACGGCGGCAGAGCGGTACCATTGCGCCTTTATGACGTGTTCAAGCGGAGTTTAGTCTAGTTTTTCGTTATTACAGTGAATGTTTACAAAAATACATACACAGAAAATCATCACAAAAATATGAACTCTTTGTAGCTGAAACATTACAATATGATTAACGTAAAAAATAATGTGCCTTACTGCTTTCATTCATTTAAAACAACGTTTTTACTAAGGTTCTTTCGAAGAAACTCGCAGTTCACCGATAATTAATCGCTTATCTAAAAGATATAAACTAATCATTTTCCAGTGGTGAAGCCCCATGTATGTTAGTGTTTTGTTAGTTTCCCAGCACCACTTATGCGCCCCAATGGGCTAAGCCGGCATAACCTTGACATTCACACTTCAAGCACTCTCACATCATGCTACACTTACTTCTAATTATATTGTACTTATTACCAAGTCTAGCTACCTCTAACCCTCTTTCTACTTTACGCTAATCTGGACTTCGGTACTTCTCCTGATGCCAACTTACTGGATGCTGACGCTCATGCAGAATCTGGGTTGAATACCGCTCACCGGCATCTGTACGCTCCTTACTGTGCTTTCAGGATAGATCAGACCTCGGCACGAATTCACCTCTTCCTCTGAAACTGACCAATAATTCTTAGAACTCGACGTACAGCTATCATCAAAAAACAGGATTTTTGGATAACTTATGTTTTTTTCATTTTCTTTTTTTTCCTTTTTCGTCTCGTCCCATTCGCCATTTCCTTCCCCTTCATCTAAAAACATACTAACGTGTCTCGCACTCCACGTGCTCACGTCACATAATACAAACTTCGCCGATGACGAGCTCTGACGCTGGTGATTCACAGTCGAAATACCACATGGCAAACATCATCGTACTACAGGCGGTAATCCATAAGCGATAATCACAGACGAAAACGTACCACCAGCGACAAATATAGCACTAATGCTGGTAGTCCGTGTGTGTGATCTTGGAGATGTGTTCTTTCGGTCACCATACTCTAGATGATCGATTTCCGGTGTTTTTAACACACATTTATTACAACACTTTACTTTCAATTTTTATTGTGTGTTCCACATGTATGTGTTTACAGTAGTAAGTGTTACCAACTGTCGTTGAGTGTTTATCTTTCGTCTTTTGTTTGGGCTGTGTGCTTGGTTTGATACTTTCATTTGTGTGTGTGTGTGTGTGTGTGTGTGTGTGTGAGTGCATGAAACTATTTTTGCGTTTTGTTATGTGTGAGTGCGTCATTCCTTATGAGAGTGCTTTTGTTTTTTTAATGTGTGAATGAATGTGTTGTTCTTTATGTGAGTGGAAATTTGTATGAGTTAAATATTTAAAACTTCATTCTTCTCTTAGTATATACTCTCCTAGTTACTTGCCGATTAGGGGCTCATTTTGTGCACACTCGATGTGAACACCAAGTAAGCTCGATTTTCCATAGCACTGTAATTAATAAATGCGTTGTGGAGATTTACACGGTAACACCAGTGATTAATTTAATTACTTTCATCTATGTTGTCCGAATTACTAATCTTACCACCGGCATACTTTAAATTAATGTGTGAAAAACTGAAGTAAATTAACCGAAAAGAGGCTGGAAATCGAATTGTGTAACGTACGCTCGTGACTGATCATTAGTCTCGTAGAAACCGACGTTAAAACATGGAAATAAACATCCGAAAGGAATATTACTTCGTGAAAAAAAATATTTTATTGTTACCCACTACATACGAAATTTCCGATCGAATTTTCCTCATTCGGCTTCAGGCGATTTCTCAGTTTGGTTTTCCGCAGCCACAGTTTGGTTCCTGAACATCTAGAAGTACGACTAACTTAATATACTGTGCATGATAACTCCAAGAAAACTGCACAGAGCAATTGCCATCTCTTTTTCCTAAATTTCTACCAAATGGAAAAAAAGTGGTTCAATATCTATACCTTCTGTGTGGCAGTACTGAAACGTCTTTGATTTAGTTCCAGCGCTCCAAAATGAGTCGACTGGACATGATGTTTTGTGCATGTAATACGCATAAATAATTCCCTGTCTATTTGAATGGTAAAAAGTGTATATTTGTTCCTACTCTTTTTGCTTTATACTAAGGATCTTTGAAATATTGTCCAATAATCCGTGTATTCACGTAAAACGTCATCCTCTAGGCTGATTTCTTTTCTTACTAGATATAACTCGAAAGACGTTAGGCGTGATAGAAACATAGCTTTATTACGTAGATCACTCTACAGCGTCTCGTCTCTCATCAGAGCAGCCATAATAAGTAGGAAACTGCTGCGAGCGCGTGTCTGGTCGATTTGAGTCAAGTCGAAAAACGGCAATTTTTTAGTTTATCATGACGCTGTACGCCATGCGGTGACTTGGCATATCCGTACCTAGTCCCTGTGCTGACGCTGGGGAACCGCCGCTTACAATCCAATGGCAAATCCTCATGTTGCGTCAGGCGTGTAAGTTCCTCGCAGCTCCGAATTCACCTGTATACTATACTGCTGCTCGTCCACGTCTGGAATACCTTTTCTCCAGTCATCCACTAGCAACTAGACTGTCTGGAATCCGTGTATTCACTGGAGTCACTTGGTGTGAACCACAAATCCAGGGTTTCAAGTGCTTGCCACCATATGTACTGCAGAGTAACTTTAAATTTGGTGCAGGTCAGGAGATATTGCAATCCTGTATCTGTTTTCAATATATTATTTTATAACGTTTTGATTGAGCACCACAACTCCACTGGTGTCTTTACGGATGGGTCCAAACATGGGGACTACGTTAGTTGCTCTGTTGTTTCCCGTGATTGTGTCCCCAACGTCCGACTGCCTCGGGACGTAACTGTCTTTGTCGGGGAATTGTATGCCGATCTTTCGGACACTGGAACAGATAAGATGTGCTTCGAGTTTTAAATTCCTAGTCTTTTCCGATTCTCTGAGTGCTCTTCAATCTGTCCAACGCTTGTACCCAGCAGATAAGGTACTCCACAATATCCAAGGACGCCCACCTCCAACTACAACGGCTGGGGAAGGAGGTGTCTTTCAGGTGGGTACCAGGGTACATGGGTATTGCGGGGAATGAAAGGGCGGATGTAGCAGCCAAGAGGCGTGTTGTGATTCTCAGTTATTCCAGTGTGCCATCCCCCTACATGCTATCACCTCGCTGCTCAGGTACGAAGTCATAATTCGATGGGAAGACGAGTGGCTGAAAGTGACCGATAACAAGCTGAGTCTAGGTAAGCCCCCTACCCAGCCGTGGCGTACGTCCCTTCAGCCGCGATGACGGGATTAGGTCCTCCACACTCGTCTTCTAATACGCCACTTTCTCTGACGAATGGTTTCTTGGTCTGGCGCCTGGTGTTCGCGATGTACAGTGCTCTGTACGCCACATTTTATTAGACTGTTTTATTTTCGGACAGGAGGGCAGCGGCAGATTTGCCGGAAGATCCGCCCTCTAATTTAAGTGACGTGCAAACGAATGTGGCGTGGCTTTTACGGTTATTCTGACGCGTCCAGCTTGTTTCCGAAAATTTTAGGGAGTTGTTTTTAATTTTTTGAAAGGGTGACTTGCTCACCCATAATTTTTTGTTAAGTGGTCAGCCAGTTACATTTCTCCGTGTCTTTCTTTTAGCTCTTCCGTGGTGTAGCACCTTCCATCCTTTCTCAGTTGTCCTCAGGCGTGTGAGATAGAGTGGTTGTGAGGCTCAACATGAGTGAGGTCGAAGTGCGTGAATGAGTGTCCTTTTATAGACTTCCTACCCACTGTGTGCAACAGTTTTAGAGATTTTATCCACATTAGTTTGTTTTAATGACCGTAAGGGTGCACACACACACTTAGTTTATCACTGTGAAGTGTGTAGTGTCCCAAAGTGAGAGAAAAATATAATGGAAATTACTGCCAACAGAACTTACTTGAAATTTAAGCGAAGCTTGTACTCTTTCACGATAAGTTTTATAGAATTATTTCTTTAAGTCGAGTCTTCTCACGTACTGCGTTTTTGAGTTGGGTCACTGTTCTATCCGGAGTGCGATATGTATACCAATTCCGAGGTCCCTTCAGCACACTTTTGCTTTATGGAGACTACCTTAACATAGGTGATGACCAGAGTCAATCTCAAAACCTGGAAGAAACCTAAATACCGTTTACGCTTTTGCTGAACTATTTATACCTCTGTAAGAATTTTTGAAGAGAGACAATATGCACGCTGAGGTGCTAAAAGACATAAACAAAAATTTCGCAACCTCAGTGCACTGCTGTGCCATCAGATTTCAAACCAATATTGTGTGTCCAGTCATTAACTGTAACGCAGTATTCAGAAATTTCTCAATTAACTCAGGATGTTGCACGCAGACACTCTTTCCCCTCTTTACAGCACTGGTCAAATGCGGATGACGGAAGGATTCGAACTCTTTCTCTGAGATTGTCAACCAGGCTAAAGTGCGTTAACAACGTCGGCTGCGGATGTTTGCGCAGGCACCGAAACTGTTATGACACAAACGAAGAAACTGCCAGTTCAACGATGTAGCGTGTAATATCACTAAAGTTGGGCCGCCCGGAGTGGCCGAGCGGTTCTAGGCGCTACATCTGGAACCGCGCGACCGCTACGGTCGCAGGTTCGAATCCTGCTTCGGGCATGGATGTGTGTGATGTCCTTAGGTTAGTTACGTTTAAGTAGTTCTAAGTTCTAGGGGATTGATGACCTCAGAAGTTAAGTCCGTATTGCTCAGAGCCATTTGAACTAAAGTTGGAATTCAATGTACAACTTAGTATACAATGTTAGAACCGATGATCCTGTGCTTACAAGAACTACGGGGATTTGAAAAAAGTAGTGCTTACAAGAACTACAGGGATTTGAAGAAAGTAGAGGAAAATGCAAGCTCCTGTGCTACGAAATACGTTTATATTGAATAAATAGGGAAATTTAAGACAGGCCACGTACCAGTTTATGATACCGTGGATGTAATGAGAAAGACTAAAATCGTAATGGGTGTAAAAGAAGCCGTGTAGCATTCTGATCCAGCCAGCTTGAAGATGTACCGTTAAAAAGAATAAGATAGGTTGAAGGGGTATTGATTTCTAAAACAAACTGAAACGTGCATCATCAAATTGACACAGAGAGTATGAAGAGTGCAGAATTTCCTGAGTTTTGTTCTAATACAAGGTGGAAAAGTTAGACATTGGATGAACTCGGAAAGATATATGTGGTGTCAGCGTCAGACACCACACTTGCTAGGTGGTAGCCTTTAAATCGGCCGCGGTCCGTTAGTATACGTCGGACCCGCGTGTCGCCACTATCAATGATTGCAGACCGAGCGCCGCCACACGGCAGGTCTAGAGAGACTTCCTAGCACTCGCCCCAGTTGTACAACCGACTTTGCTAGCTATGGTTCACTGACAAAATACGCTTTCATTTGCCGAGACGATAGTTAGCATAGCCTTCAGCTACGTCATTTGCTACGACCTAGCAAGGCGCCATTACCAGTTACTATTGATACTGAATCATGTACAGTCAAGAGCGACGCTCATCATTAATGGATTAAAGTTAAGTATTCCACCAGCTACGTCCGTTTTTCTAAATTCTAATTTCCTTGTCCTGTTCCAGACCTCACGCCAGCCTGCGTGAGCTAAAACGCGTGCCTTTCGGCTTCCTCTAGTAACCCGGTGTTGGCTCTCCTGCCAACCCACAAGAATATACACGACTACTGATGTAGAAACCCCAAGGTTTCAGTTGAGAAATACGAAGATTGAACATACAGAATCGAAATACCACATTGATTCTGTGGTTTATTGCGATCCTATGCAATCACTATAGATAACTATGTGATCAAATGTATCAGGACATATGGCTGACCGAACGTGGTGGCGCAGTGGCTAGCACACTGGACTCGCATTCGGGAGGACGACGGTTCAATCCCGCGTCCGGCCATCTTGATTTACGTTTTCCGTGATTTCCCTGAATCGCTCCAGGCAAATGCCGGGATGGTTCCTTTGAAAGGGCACGGCCGACTTCCTTCCCCGTCCTTCCCTAATCCAGTGAGACCGATGACCTCGCTGTCTGGTCTCCTCTCCCAAAACAACCGAACCGACATATGGCTGAAAATGATTTACAAGTTTGTGGCGCCCTCCATCGGTAATGCTGGAATTCACTATGGTGTTGGCTCACCCTTAGCCTTTATGACAGCTTCCACACTCGCAGGCATACGTTCAGTCAGGCGCTGGAAGGTTTCTTGAGAAATGGCAGCCCATTCATGGAAATTCGAAATTTGTAGTAAGGTCAAATACGACCAAACTACTGGGGTCATCGGTCCCTAAGCCTACACACTACTTAATCTAACTTAAACTAACTTACGCTATGGACAACACACACACCCATGCCCGAGGGAGGACTCGAACCACCAACGGGGTGAGCCGCACGGACCGCGACAAGGCGCCCAAAGCCGCGTGGCTACCCGGTACGGCAGTCCATTCTTCACGGAGGTGCTGCACTGAGGAGAGGTATCGATGTCGGTCGGCGAGGCCTGGCACGAAGTCGGCGTTCCAAGACATCCCGAAGATGTTCTGTAGGATTCAGGACAGGACTCTGTGCAGGCCAGTCCATTACAGGGATGTTACTGTGGTGTAACCACTCCGCCACAGGCCGTGCATTGTGAACAGCTGCTCTATTGTGTTGGAAGATGAAATCGCCATCCCCTAATTGCTCTTGGACAGTGGGAAGCAAGAAGGCGCTTGAAACGTCAATGTAGGCCTGTTCTGTGATAGTGTCACGCAAGACAATAAGGGGTGCAAGCCCCTTTCATGAAAAACACGACCATACCATAACACCACCGCCGCCGAAGTTAACCGCTCTCTAATGGCTCTGAGCACTATTGGACTTAACTTCTGAGGTCATCAGTCCCGTAGAACTTAGAACTACTTAAACCTAACTAACCTAAGCACATCACACACATCCATGCCCGAGGCAGGATTCGAACCTGCGACCGCAGCGGTCGCGCGGTACCTGACTGTAGCGCCTAGAACCGCTCAGCCACCTCGGCTTAACCGCTCTCTCACGGGAATTCGCCATTCTCACACCCTCCCATTTCATTGTCACATTGTGTAACGTGATTCATCACTCCACACAACCTTTTCTCCACTGTTCAATCGTTCAATTTTTACGCTGCTTACACCATGCGAGGCGTCACTTGCCATTCACCGGAGTGATGTGTGACTTATGAGCAGCCGCTCGATCAAGAAATCCCAGTTTTCTCACCTCCCACCTAACTGTCGTAGTACTTGCAGTGGATCCCGATGCAGTTTGGAATTTCTGTGTGATGATCTGGATAGATGTCTGCCTATTACACATTACGACCCTCTTCAACTGTCGGCTGTCTCTGTCAGTCAACAGACGAGGTCGGCTGTACGCTTTTGTGCTGTACGTGTCCCTTCACGTTTCCACTTCACTATCACATCGGAAACAGTGGACCTAGGGATGTTTAGGAGTGTGGAAATCTCGCCTACAGACGCATGACACAAGTGACACCCAATCACCTGACCAAGTTCGAAGTCCGTGAGTATTGTGTAACGCTCCATTCTGCCGTCTCATGATGTCTAATGACTACTTAGATCGCTGATATGGAGTACCTGGCAGTAGGTAGCAGCACAATCACCTAATGTGAAAAACCTATGTTTTTGGGGGGGTCTGGATATTTGATAACAGAGTGTACATGTTGTCGGCTGTTTAAATGTTTGTGTGTAATGTCTTTCAAACTCAGGGAGTTCATCTTCACTCGTTTCATTGTCCGCCAAGCTCCTTCAGTAACGAATATGATCCAGTGAATATACACTCCTGGAAATTGAAATAAGAACACCGTGAATTCATTGTCCCAGAAAGGGGAAACTTTATTGACACATTCCTGGGGTCAGATACATCACATGATCACACTGACAGAACCACAGGCACATAGACACAGGCAACAGAGCATGCACAATGTCGGCACTAGTACAGTGTATATCCACCTTTCGCAGCAAATCAGGCTGCTATTCTCCCATGGAGACGATCGTAGAGATGCTGGATGTAGTCCTGTGGAACGGCTTGCCATGCCATTTCCACCTGGCGCCTCAGTTGGACCAGCGTTGGTGCTGGACGTGCAGACCGCGTGAGACGACGCTTCATCCAGTCCCAAACATGCTCAATGGGGGACAGATCCGGAGATCTTGCTGGCCAGGGTAGTTGACTTACACCTTCTAGAGCACGTTGGGTGGCACGGGATACATGCGGACGTGCATTGTCCTGTTGGAACAGCAAGTTCCCTTGCCGGTCTAGGAATGGTAGAACGATGGGTTCGATGACGGTTTGGATGTACCGTGCACTATTCAGTGTCCCCTCGACGATCACCAGTGGTGTACGGCCAGTGTAGGAGATCGCTCCCCACACCATGATGCCGGGTGTTGGCCCTGTGTGCCTCGGTCGTATGCAGTCCTGATTGTGGCGCTCACCTGCACGGCGCCAAACACTCATACGACCATCATTGGCACCAAGGCAGAAGCGACTCTCATCGCTGAAGACGACACGTCTCCATTCGTCTCTCCATTCACGCCTGTCGCGACACCACTGGAGGCGGGCTGCACGATGTTGGGGCGTGAGCGGAAGACGACCTAACGGTGTGCGGGACCGTAGCCCAGCTTCATGGAGACGGTTGCGAATGGTCCTCGCCGATACCCCAGGAGCAACAGTGTCCCTAATTTGCTGGGAAGTGGCGGTGCGGTCCCCTACTGCACTGCGTAGGATCCTACGGTCTTGGCGTGTATCCGTGCGTCGCTGCGGTCCGGTCCCAGGTCGACGGGCACTTGCACCTTCCGCCGACCACTGGCGACAACATCGATGTACTGTGGAGACCTCACGCCCCACGTGTTGAGCAATTCGGCGGTACGTCCACCCGGCCTCCCGCATGCCCACTATACGCCCTCGCTCAAAGTCCGTCAACTGCACATACAGTTCACTTCCACGCTGTCGCGCCATGCTACCAGTGTTAAAGACTGCGATGGAGCTCCGTATGCCACGGCAAACTGGCTGACACTGACGGCGGCGGTGCACAAATGCTGCGCAGCTAGCGCCATTCGACGGCCAACACCGCGGTTCCTGGTGTGTCCGCTGTGCCGTGCGTGTGATCATTGCTTGTACAGCCCTCTCCCAGTGTCCGGAGCAAGTATGGTGGGTCTGACACACCGGTGTCAATGTGTTCTTTTTTCCATTTCCAGGAGTGTAAAATCTACACCCTAACACAAAAAAAAAATACGTACCACGAAGGAATTATTCGAACTGCACGGAAACTGGTAGATCTAATTACATGTACAAATACACAAATAATTACAATTTCAGAAAAATTGAGTGATTTATTCAAGAGAAAGAGCTCCGCAATCTGAGCAAGTTAATAAAGCGTTGCTCTAGTTCTGGGCCTTATGCAAGCAGTTATTCGGCTTGGTACTGACTGATAGTTTCTGGGATATCGTGCCAAATTCTGTCCAACTAGCGTGTTAGATGGTCAAAATCTCGAGATGATAGCATGATCCTGCCCATTATGCTTCAAACGTTCTTTGCTGGGGAGAGATCAGGTGACCCTGCCGGCCAATGTAAGGTTTGGAAAGTCAAAGACAAGCGGTAGAAACTCTCGCCGTTTGCGGGCAGGCATTGTTTGGCTGAAATTTAAGCGCAGGATGGCTTGCCATCAAGGGCAACAAAACGGGGCGTAGAATATCGTCGACATACTGCTGTGCTGTAGGGATGCCGCGGGTGACAACCAAAGGGATCCTGCAGTGAAATGAAATGGCACGCCAGGCCATCATTCATGTTTGACGGGCCGAATGGCGACAGTCCGTGACTTCTCCAGACACATCTATGGCCTGGAATCCCATTGATTGAAGTAGAACTGTCTTCAGTGATAAATCCTCGCAAGCCATCTTGGGCTTACATTTCAGCACACGGCGAGAGTTTCTACTGCTTGTATCCGTGCTTGCCAAACTCCACCTTAACCACTACGGTCGCAGGTTCGAATCCTGCCTCGGGTATGGATGTGTGTGATGTCCCTAGGTTATTTAGGTTTAAGTAATTCTAAGTTCTAGGGGACTGATGACCTCAGAAGTTCAGTCCCGTAGTGCTCAGAGCCATTTGGGCGATTCTCTCCCCAACTGAGATCGTTGGGAGCATTATGGATAGGGCCCTCTTACCATCTCAGAATTTTGACGATTTAGCCCACGTATTGGACAGAAATTGGCACGGTATCCCTCAGGAGCACATCCAACAACACTATCTGTCAATGTCAAGTCGAATGACTGCTTACACAAGGGCCAGAGGTGGACCAACGTGTTAGTCACTTACTCAATTTTAAAGCTGTTTTTCTTGAATAAATCATCAAATTTTATTGAAAGTGCTATACATGTACATGAAATTTACCGACTCCGTCTCATACGGATAATTTCTTTGTGGCTTTCATCTTTTTTTTTATCTTGGTGGTATTTATCAATGCATGTTGCTACTCATGCGATGAAGCAATGAATATACGCTGAAGTGCCAAATCTCTGTATGCAAGTACAGAGAGATGCGAACAGGCAGAATACAGTGCTGTGGTCGGCAACGTCTATAAAAGACAAGTATCTGGCGCAGTTGTTAGGTACAGTGGCAGGTTATCAAGATTTAAGTGAGTCCGAACGTGGTGTTGGCGCACGAGTGATGGGGCACAGCACCTCCGAGGTAACGATGAAATGGGGATTTTCCCGTACGACCATTTCACGAGTGTACCGTGAACATCAGGAATACGGTAAAACATCAAATCTCCGACATCGCTATGGCTGGAAAAAGATCTTGCGAGAACGGGACCAACGACGACTGAAGAGAAGCGTTCAACGTGACAGAAGTGCAGTCCTTCCGCAAATTGCTGCAGATTTCAATGCAGTGCCATCAATAAGTGCCAGCGTGCGAACAATTCAACGAAATATCATCCATATGGGCTTTCGGAGCCGAAGGCCCTCTCGTGTACGCATGATGACTAAACGACACAAAGCTTTACGGCTCGCTTATGTCAGTCAACACCGACAATGGACGGTCGATGACTAGAAACATGTTACCTGGTCGGGCGAGTCTCGTTTCAAATTGGATCTAGCGGATGGACGTGTACGGGTATGGAGACAACCTCATGAATCCATGGACCCTGCATGTCAGCAGGGGACTGTTCAAGCTGGTGGAGACTCTGTAGTGGTGTGAGCCGTGTACAATTGGAGTGATATGGGACTCCTCATACGTGTAGATACGACTCTGGCCGGTGACACGTACATAAGCATCTTGTCTGATCACCTGTATCCATTCATGTCCATTGTGCATTCCGACGACTTGGGCAATTCCAGCAGGACAATGCGACACCCCACACGTCCAGAATTGCTACGGAGTGGCTACTGGAACACTCTTCTGAGTTTAAAGACTTCCGAAGCCCACCAAACTCCACAGACATGAACACTATTGAGCATATCTGGGATGCCTTGCAACTTGCTGTTCAAAAGAGACTCCACACCCTCGTACTCTTACGGATTTACGGTCAGCCCTGCAGGGTTCTTGGTGTCAGTTCCCTCCAGTACTATTTCATACATTAGTCGAGTCCATGGCACGTCGTGTTGCAGCACTCCTGGGTACACGCGGGGGTCCTACACGATATTAAGCTGGTGTACCAGTTTATTTGGCTCTTCGGTGTATGTTTGTGTATACAATGATTAATTAATGTGAACCGGATTTGTAGTCATACACGATAGATTTAGTGTTTCATTGTTTCTTTTAACTGTTATTAGTCTTTACTGTGTGCATGAACCACGCTGCTTGACTTCATGTGTTTGTTCGTGTATGTGATTTACTTCTTACCAAAACCGACATGACATTTTGGACTTCACACCAAACAACATAGAATAGTGTTAACAACGTACTGAATCCCCACTCTGTTTCATAAATGAATATTTATAGACTTTCATGGTCGAGGCTTTCCTTTTTCACGTTTTTTCACTTAGTTGTGACTAACATATAGATTACAGATGCACTTTTAAGTGGGTAATCTATAGCTATTAGATAGTATAAAGAAACTTGTCTGATCACAGATTTTATGCAAGGGCTTTAAAAAAATGTCCGTTTGAAGGCCGTACAGTCCAGAACATATATGTCATCAGGCAAAATCGCCTTGAGCATTGGCGTACCTTCTACATTACGGCATTTACGATATGGGACCTGCGTTATCATGAATTTGCAGCATCCGTTGTCGCAGTTTTCCCGGAAGTCTCGCTTTAATTCCACCCGACACATATTATTCATTCGCTCAGGGGTGTCTACGAGTGTTTGTTCTTCAGCAGCCAAGAAAAGAATAACAGCAGGTTGGTCTAGCGTGGACGTATTTAGTGATAACGTCGCCACAGTTCACGTTTCCGCATTTACGGCATGCACGTCCGAAAGACACGAATACCACACTAACCCCTTGTATACATGTCGGTGCGTATGTAACCGCAGCGGAGTCGCACAACGTTGTATACAGACCATAGCAACGCCCCCAAACGGAAACTTCCTCGTATAATGCCTGAGCTGAGCCCCTAGAGATCTAAATACTTCGAAAATAATTACCTTAAACAGAGAAAGATTCCTGATAGGTTATTGCTATATGTATATTCCAGACAGAGAAATATTTTTGCTTATGTACGCTAGTTAGGGTTCCGTTGTACTTGTTCAGGTTGTGAGCTTACAGTTAATGTAGCAAAGATCAGTGACCAATGACCTACTGATGATTTTACGTAGGGAAACTGATTTCGGACACAATCTTCATATTCAGAGGCTAGGATTGTTTCTTTTACATTTTTAGATAGCTTGAAACATGCAAGAACGGTACACTTGGTGATACGATTACATCAAAAAAATTTTTGCTACACTGCTATTTCTTTATTTATCCATATGCAGTAAAGAAGGGTAGGGTATGCCAGTACTCAGATTCATACACTCGGGCAACCTAAAGACGTCTGTCGATCTACTTGCTCAAATGGTTCAAATGGCTCTGAGCACTATGGGACTTAACAGCTGTGGTCATCAGTCCCCTAGAACTTAGAACTACTTAAACCTAACTAACCTAAGGACATCACACACATCCATGCCCGAGGCAGGATTCGAACCTGCGACCGTAGCAGTCGCACGGTTCCGGGCTGCGCGCCTAGAACCGCGAGACCACCGCAGCCGGCCGATCTACTTGTCTCGAGATCAAAATTCTGTACACCTTTCTAAGCATACAGAGTGACGGTTAAATGGTGCCGAGCTAAAACTGTGCAGCGAAGCGCGTCTCAGACCAGTTTAGCTGGCGTTTTCTAGCGCTGCGCAATGGTAGCTTATTATCAGAGATAGGCAGGTATCCGGATTCGCGTCCTCTCCTCCACATGGTTTTAACGATTCAAGCATATATTTATAAATCTGTTATGGCTCTGTTTATATGTATAATTTTTGAGATACAAATGTAAATGCTACAAACAAATAGTGGTATAACATCATGGGTGTATTACCAATCATCCCTGAACGTAAAAATAAAAATAAATGTATTGGCCAATACTACCATTCTTTACCATATATTATGTGTGAAGTGATATGTTTCTTTGATTTACTCTAACGGAAAAAAAACGTAAACCACTGAAGATGGTCGTCACAATAAAACGTCTGAAAGCAGATGCAGCCGAAGTAAACCGATAAACTGTCGTGTGCCCATAGTTCCCGTAGCTGCTTTGCAATTATTGAAGGTACTTAAAATCCGTCTGTACAAATACAAAAAAATGCGTATTTTTGTCACCAAACGCGTTTCGCTTTATTCATGTTAAACGTCATCAGTGGTCTTTTGACAAAAGATATTGAGGGGTAAATTTACTTACAGTAAACTATGTCCGAGTTTTCCCTCACATCACGGAGTGACGTTTGCTTGCACGGCACATTTTTGATTAACTTCCTCGTTGGCACTATTTCTCCCCTGGCCACCAAACACCATCACTACCTAATCATTTCAGTGAAATATTAAGTTAGTACAAATAAAGTTAAATAGTAAGTTGATGAAAATAAAGTTAAATATTAAGTTGATAAAAATGAACGTAATTAAACGACATAATAGACAAGGAGAAACCAAGGATGAAGATAACATTTTTAGATCAAGTGAAAACCAAAACGTTAGCGTTTAATAACAAATGATATTAGCGTTTATGTTGAAAACACCAGTCATACAAAAATACGCAAAGACACGTTTAGAGAGACGTTTTCAAATCAACAATAGAGGTACTACATTCTGTCGTAATTCACTTCAAGAAATGTGGAGTGTTGCAAACCGATGTGAGATTCGACAGGCAACAGCAGTTCCAAGCGAAGAAATTCCTTAAAAATGTGCAAACAAACGACACTTCCAGATCGCGAAAATTGGATATAAAATACCGTAAGTAAAATCGAACCCCCAATATCTTTTGTAAGGAACTGTCTTTAGATCTAGAAAGAAAGCTAAACTGTAATTACATTTCATTACAGAACCCTGTTAATGTTTTAAGTCAATAAAGCGAAACGCATTTGGTGAAAGAAATACGCAGTTTTTTGTAATTGAACAGTCGGATCTAAAATACCTTTAGGTAACGACAGATCGATGTCATTATTTTATTTCTTTATCGAGAGACATTCGTGAAGCGATACTTGTCCATTCGGACAACGTGCGTGTAGATGTGTTAGAGTGATGCGTATGACGGAGATTCCTGATAGGTGTGGCCGCTGTATCTATTAGTACTGTTAGAAACGAAATTTTTATGCGCCTTTCGAACGTCACACAGCAGCGATTCCACGTCAGGGAACAGCAGTTATGGCGAACGCAATGCGTTGGAAAACGAGGCGGTGTTTGCTTATCCGCCGGCACCCTTCGCGGAGGGATCAGCTTCTCCTGCAACGACGCTAATAAAAAGAATGAGCTCTTACATGCGCGCCGTTTTACTGGCGAGCGCGGACTTTACTTGCCTCAATTATGCACATTTTATTCCTCTCTTAAGTTAGGGTGTCATATCTTTAATTTGAAGCGAAATCTTTGAAGGAAGGAAAAAATTGCGACAATAAAAATGAAAATTAAAATTTGTCGTTATTTTTATCTCAAACTGCGTAGCAGCGTTTTTATTGCGAGTTTCATATTTCAGATCATTGACTTAGAACAAGAGCGGCCGGAGCAGGATAGAGTAACAAGGCGGGGCGCCTGCTCACCCTCCTGTCTTTAAAAAGAATCGCTGTTCGCGTAATTGGTGTCGTTTAGGAGCGCGCGGCAGTGATTGTAGCCGTCGCCTGCCATCCCACCGAATAAATCCCTGCCCTAGCGCTCCACACTCTTCTGTTACAGAACAAATATGCAGGAAGCATACTGTTCGCGATACCTATAGTGCGGACTTATAACATGGCGGGGGTGGTGTTGAACTCTGCTTGTGTAAGATACCGGTAGAGCTCGGACCTAAACTGTTTTCGGACACTGGCAACCTCAGTAAGTATTTTTGCCGTGGCCGTTAACATATGATTTCCTTTACGTTGAGTGTTGCTCATTGTTTTCGTTTCTAATTCTGAAGTGAGTGAAGAGGCTAATCCTGGTCCATCGCAGGGTTCTAGAACGACCCCCACGCAGCAGAAAGGGTCGGCGTTCCCTACGACCGTTCGCCAGCTCTGCTTTCTCAGAAGCACAAATCACGATGGTGTAGGTTGCAAGCTGTGGGAGGGGGGGCGCGGCTACCTCCCCTTCACCGCTCCTCTCCACTCTGAGTTTTCGTTTCCTTATGTTCGCGGCCGCCTGCCAGAGTAAAGTGTCCACACTGTACCAAGCCCTTCCCAAAACTCCTTGGCTGAACAATGTAATTTCAAGTTATGGCTATCTACCGGGTGATCAAAACGTCAGTATAAATTTGAAAACTTAAGAACTACGGAATAATGTAGATAGAGAGGTAAAAATTGACACACATGCTTTGAATGACATGGAGTTTTATTAGAACAAAAAAAAGTTCACAAAATGTCCGACAAATGGCGCTGGACAGCAAAACGTCAGTGACTGCGCATGACAATCGTGTATAAAAGGAGCTGTAATGAGCGAGAGAATCAGATGCGCCAGCAGTCGCAGCATCTTGACGTTACCTGGAAAGGCGCTTTTAGTAAAGCTGTATTTTCAGAGTGAGAAATGTACTAGTTCAGCGTTACGACCCTATCGCCATAGGAAGAGTACTCGAACAGGTAAAGGTCCGTTGACAAATGCAGCTGTGGCGTGAATGATTTAGAAGTTCGAAGCCACGGGTTGTTTAGACGATAGACCCCGGAGTGGCCGACCGAGCACGAGGCGTAATGCTGCTGAGACTGTTCAGGAAGAAATGGAGACTGTAGCGGGTCCGTCTATGCACGGGGGAGTCAGCGCTCGTGCAGTCGCACGTCGCACCGGCATTCCATACACTACTGTTTGGTTGGCACTTGGGCGTACCCTACGATGCTATCCGTACAAAATCCATCGGCATCATGAACTGTTATCTGGCGATTCAGTGAAGCGGAGGGCATTTGCGGTGTGGGCGTTTCAAAAGATGGAGGAAGATGACGATTGGTTGAGTAACGTGTTGTGGACCGACGAAGCTCATTTCACGCTCCGAGGGTCTGTCAATGCCCTCAACTGCAGAATTTGGGCTACCGAAATCCTAGAACTGTCGTGGAAACTCCATTGCACGACGAGAAAGTCACGGTATGGGTTGGATTTGCCACATCTACCGTTATCGGGCCTTTTTTCTTCGAGGAAATGCGTGATTCTGGTTTTGTAACTGCTACCGTGACGGGTGAGAGGTACGCCGATATGTTACAGAATCGCATCATCCCCAGCCTGGCTGATAAACACCTGCTGGAACGTACGATGTTTATGCAGGATGGCGCTCCACCCCATAATGCTAGACGCGTGAAAGATCTCTTGCGTGCGTCGTTTGTGATGATCGTGTGCTCAGCCGCCACTTTCGTCATGCTTGGCCTCCCACGTCCCCAGACCTCAGTCCGTGCGATTATTGACTTTTGGATTACGTGAAGCCGCAAGTGTATCGTGATCGACCGACATCTCTAGGGTTGCTGAAAGACAACATCCGACGCCAATGCCTCACCATAGCTCCCGACATGCTTTACAGTGCTGTTCACAACATTATTCCTCGACTACAGCTATTGTTGAGGAATGATGGTGGACATATTGAGCATTTCCTGTAAAGAACATCATCTTTGATTTGTTATGCAAATTATTGCTATTCTGATCAGATGAAGCGCCATCTGTCGGACATTTTTTGAACTTTTGTATTTTTTGGTACTAATAAAACCCCATGTCATTCCAAGCATGTGTGTCAATTTGTACCTCTCTATCTACATTATTCTGTGATTTATTCAGTTCTCAAATTTATACTGACTTTTTGATCACCCTGTACAATGCGCAACAACACTGAAGGATCACTTTTTCTAAACCTCGTATTTGTCTACCATTGCGACGACTTTCCCAGCATGTAACACTTCGACGGTGACGTTGGGAAAAACTGAGGTGAAATCTGGTGTCAGTGGGTTGGGTTGTTGTGGGTGAGGAGACCAGACAGCGGGGTCATCGGTATCATCGGATTAGGGAAGGAAGTCGGCCGTGCCCTTTCAAAGGAACCTTCACGGCATTTGCCTGGAGCGATTTTAGGGAAATCACGGAAAACCTAAATCAGGATGGCCGGACGCGGCGTTGAACCGTCGTCCTCCCGAATGCATGTCCAGTGTGCTAACCACTGCGCCACCTCGCTCGGTGGTGTCAATGTTACATCATCAACCCACCTTAGAGCTCACATGAATTTCTGACTTGTGGCCTTTTTTTCGCATGTGTCGTCACCTCGCTGTTTGAAGCGTCTTCGAGACTGAGGATGACGTCTGGGCGCCACTCTTCTGCACCATTACGGAGGAAGTTTGTGAGCAACTCTGAGCTAAATCTGAAACTTATGCGTCGGAGTGGGAGACAATTGTATATATACTAAGATGGTATCTGTCCTTTCGGACATGTCCGAAAGGACAGATACCATCTTAGTATATATAGTTAAGGCTCACCGGCCACTTGACCATCTTCTTATTCTGTGCGAATGCACAAACAGTGCCCGAACTCTTACGGGAATCGGCAACGCGCCGCGAGTAATGAGTATAATGGGCAGGGGCACTACGAATGTAGTGCGGGACAATACGTTGAGAATGTGGGCTTCGCGGGAGGCGTGCCAGAGATAAATCCCTGCAGTCGTGCTATCCTCTGTGTCCTCGGTGGCTCAGATGCCGGCACGGTAGGTCAGCGTGTTCGGTCAGAGGGCTGCGTGCTCTCTGTAATTAAAAAAAAAAAAAAAAAAAAAGAAACTGAGTCAAGGAATCAACAATCAACTTGAACAGATGTCTTGTGACGTCCGCCCAGACCAAACGTAACGAACTGTACTTAGCGTGTTCAGTCAGAGGGTTAGCTGCCCTCTGTAATAAAAAAAAAACTGAGGTAATGGATCAACGACGAACTGAAACGGATGTCTTGCGACGTCCGCCCCGAGCAGATGAAACGAATAAAATGAGATAGCCAACACGGTAGCTCACCGTGTTCGGTCAGAGGGTTAGCTGCCCTCTGTAATAAAAAAAACTGAGTTAATGGATCATTAACGAACTTCAACGGGCGTCAGGTGACGACCGCCACGAACAATTGAAACGAACACTAACGAACAAAATGAGATTACAAAAAAAAAAACTATATCGGAAAAAAAGATGGATAGAGCGTCTGCCATGTAAGCTGGAGATCCCGGGTTCGAGTCCCGGTCGGGGCACACATTTTCGTCTGTCCCCGTTGACATATGTTAACGCCAGTAAGCAGCTAAGGGTGTTCATTTCATTGTAACCTTTAAATTTGTTGCGCAGTGTGTATTTTATTATATGTTGTTGCGATTTCGGCATTATACCATTTAAAGCAGGGCTTCACAACACACGTGCTCGCGGAGCAAGCTGTGAGCAGCAAGGCGCGAGCATGGAGCAGCGCGAGCACGCTACCCCCACTACCGGACCAGAGCGGAGAGTGGGGCGCACAACAGCTGCCGCCAGCCAATGTAAATCCGCGGCCACCTGCAGGGATATCACTCACGAATTATTACTGCGACAAATGAAACAAATAAAGGAGAATGTACACATGCCACATAATTTTATTAGCTTAGTGTATGCCTCTACATTCGCATTAATTTGTGAACTGTTACACAATAAAAGGTGTCACTGAAGTGTGGGATTCTCGGTTATCTTGAACTTTTTTCCCTTTACAATTGCGTCTATGTTCAGAGTAATTGTTCTTGTGCATTTTAGGCGCAGCGTGAAGTTTAAATTTCGATCAGACAATGTGTTCCTGAGGCGCGTATTGTTACATTTCATTGCAGAGAACAGTTGTTCACAAACATACATGGAACCGAACATTGATATTATTGTAGCCGCCAGTTTGTGCAAACGAGGAAATCTATCCTGAGGGAAGTGTCTGTAGAATTCCAAAATGCTTTTCTTGTTCTGAAATTTGTCTCTGTATTCTTTGTCACACTGCAGGTCAATAATTTCTTGCTGCAGCTCAGGACGAATCTCTTAAATATTCGCTGAATATGGAGAGAACAGATCAAAATCACTGTCTGGTGCTGTCAGATCTTGAAAGCGCTGATCAACTAAACTATGTGAATAACGTTCACAGTCTTTGTGAACATCTTGCATGGATGATAATTTAGGAAAATGAGCTAGGTTTCCTGTTTCCAGCTGACTCACCCAAAGTGTCAATTTCATTTTAGAAGATCGTATTCGATCTATGAAATGAGTAATTAGCAGATCTTTACCTTGTAGTAAAATGTTAAAAGCATTCAGATGGCTAGTTAAATCTGCTAAGAATGCGAGATCACATTCAAACGTGCGCGCGCATTTCCCCTCCCTCCCCTCCCTCCCTACTCCGCGACCTTGCTGGTGCTCGCGAGCACGTGCCTGAGCAGACGCGAGTACTCGCGCTCAAAACCGGCCAGTTTTTAAGCCCTGATTTAAAGTAAAATGATTTTCTGTCTTTGTTCGGCATAAATGTAAGCTATGTATAACTGGGACTAGGACTCTACATTCGAATGGGCTTGACATTTCCCGATGCGTCCCAGCGTTCGACACAGTATCGAGCGTGCTCGAACAGTCACGAGATATTTTACTCCTAAGGCGCCTGTTCAGTGCTCTAACACCTCAATCTGCCAAACATGATACTTCATGGAAATTTTTTTGTGCTGTTCAGCAGCTATTTTAGCTCATGAAAGAAC
This sequence comes from Schistocerca piceifrons, assembly GCF_021461385.2. Taxonomy (NCBI): domain Eukaryota; kingdom Metazoa; phylum Arthropoda; class Insecta; order Orthoptera; family Acrididae; genus Schistocerca; species Schistocerca piceifrons. The sequence continues at coordinate 848,524,939 of NC_060149.1, read as the reverse complement.
AAGCTAGAAAGTGAGTGCTGTAATGAAGACAAGTTCTGGTGTTGATCTTCAGTGATGATGACTCGAAGTTCATTTGCAGGCTCATTCATGCTGTGTTGGTTTACAAGATCTCTGCACCTACATCTATAGAAATACTCCGCAAGCCTTAGTACGGTGCGTGGCGGAGAGTCCTCTGTACCACAAGTAGTCGTTTCCTTTCCTGTTCCACTCGCAGATAGAGCGCGGGGAAAAATAACTATCCTTATGTCTCCGTATGAGCCCTAATTTTTCTTATCTTATCTTCGTGGGCCCTACGCGAAATGTGTGTTGGAGGCAATAGGATCGTTCTACAGTCAGCTTTAAATGCCGGTTCTCTAAACTTCCTCAGCAGTGCTCTTCGAAATGAATGTTTTCTTCCCTCCAGAGGTTCTCACTTAAGCTCCTGAAGCATATCCGTAACACTTGCTTGCTTATCGAACCTACCGGTAACAAATCTAGCAGCTCGCCTCTGAATTGCTTCGATGTCTTCTTTCAGTCCGACTTGGTTGGTATCCCACACACTCGAGCAGTACTCAAGAACAGGTGGCACTAGCGTCCTTTATGCGGCCTCCGTTACAGATAAACACACTTTCCTAAAATTCTCCCAATTAACCGAAGTCGACCATTCACCTTCCCTATCACAATCCTCACATGTTCGTTCCATTTCATATCGCTTCGCAATGTCAAGCCCAGATATTTAAACGACGTGACTGTGTCAAGCAGGACACAACTAACGCTGTATGCGAACTTTACGGGTTAGTTTTTCCTGCTCATCGGCATTAACCTACATTTTTCTGCATTAAGAGCCAGCTGCTATTCGTCACACCAACTATAAATTTTATCTAGGTCTTCTTATGTCAATCCATCTTCCTGTACACCACAGCATCTCGCGTCTTTGTACAAGTTGATTAAAACACTACTTGCTGGATACTCCATTTGCTATTTATCCATACGGTGACATCTTCTATAGGGCATTTCACATAACAGGGTCTACTTATTTGTCACAACCTAACTCAGGACAAAATATCTTTTCCTCGTCATAACGTAACGTAACAAAACAGCTCAGAAAGACGATACTAATGCTTGAAGCCGGCCAAAGTGGCCGAGTGGTTCTAGGCGCTTCAGTCTGGAACCGCGCGACCGCTACGGTCGCAGGTTCGAATCCTGCCTTGGGCATGGGTGTGTGTGATGTCCTTAGGTTAGTTAGGTTTTAGTAGATCTAAGTTCTAGGGGACTGATGACCTCAGAAGTTAAGCCCCATAGTGCTCAGAATCATTTGAACCATTTGAATGCTTGAAACAATTGACATACCGACTGCCAGCCTGAAAACTTCAAAACAACTGAGATAACCACTGTCGCGCCATCCGGACTTAAATAGAGTTTGTTTTGGCGGGAGAATGTTCCAGAAATAGAAAGCAATTTAAAAGATTGTTCGCGAATTAAAGACAGGTTTCTGCAGTGGTCGAAATGTAACGAATGATACAGCGTAAAAATGTACCGCGAACTACGGATATAAAACTGTATCAAGTACAAATCGAATACGGCATTGATATCTTCATATCGTGAATTTTTCCTCTTTCCTGGTATTTTACAAAGCGATACACGAGAAACTACAAACTACGCACAACAGCAAGGTACATCTCCATTTAAAACTTGACAATTTAATGAAACACAGGAGGAAATAATAGGAAATAAAACGACCGTAGAGAATTCTGTTAAATTTGAACCAAGGTGCAATAAGAGTTCTCATACAGTTCGTGTGGATATATCAACATTTGTGCTCATTTTAAGTAAAGCTAACAATCAAGACAAAATTGTTGTCCTTCGGAAAATATTACTTCATTTCGAATCCATTACAGTGTTTAATTTGGTTGTTTAGAGACTCTGATGATTTACAAAGTAGATCACAAATGAGCATTTAGATCACTGTTCATATATCTAAGTCACAGCTTTTGACGTTACCAACATTTAGTATGTCTGAAAAAAAAAGATTGCAAGATTCGGATGAAACAAGGAAGAGGATTAATCGAGAAATAAATGCCTAACGAACGAAATACATAGTATTAAACTGACTGCAATTGCAAGGGTGAGAATTAATTACAGCGGCAAGACCAGTCGTGTAGATAATACCAACAGAAGTCGCTAGATCGCGTGGCTATCGAAAGATCGAGACGAACCGATATTTCTCGATCTGTGACATACAGCCCCGACGAAATGGGAGGGCAAAATCCCCGGGGTCCAAGCATCCGTAGTGGCCCAAGTCTCTCAAGGGTTCGGGTCCTGCAGAGCGCTAAGTTGGCAAACATCAGATTGCTACTGTAAAATAAATTTTGTCTCATACTGGGTTTTAGAACTTGTCCCAAAACGGCAACATTCATCAGTCATCGGTTCATAATTCATAATTGAGCTAATCGCGCTAGGTGTTGCCAATTCAGCAGTATTTTAGTTACACCTCCTAGGGCGCCCATACGATAGTTTGTAGAAGGGGGGTGGGGCAGGGCAGGCTAGGTCTGGCGGTGTGGAGCGTTTTTAATGTCTTGGAAGATGAATGCCGCACTACAATTAACCATAAAAAGGATACATTTCCGACAGTGTTAAAAACCTGCGTAATACCGACGTACAAATCATTTTCTTGAAAAAAAAAAAAAGAGAAAAGAAAACACCTGACTACACTATTTTTTTTTCCTTTCCTGAGTGTTGGGGGTCAGGGGGGGGGGGTGATGCTCCCTTGCGCGCAGTGTATCGGTACCCTTGCCACCATGCAGGCTGCAAGTGTAAGTTTAGGCGGGGCCACATGAGCGGCGTGTCTAGCAATTTGGCTAGCTACGGGAACGAAATGCGGAGAACCAATCGTCGACTCTTCTGTTGTGACTCTAAAAAAAAACTGTTTTACGTAAAAGAAGCTCTGCATCGCTCTATGCATTTAGTTTCTCACTAGAACTCTTACTTCTCGTCGGCCTGAGTGGCCAAGCGGTTCTAGACGCAACAGTCTGGAACCGTGCGACAGCTGAGGTCGCAGGTTCGAATCCTGCCTCGGGCATGGATGTGTGTGATGTCCTTAGGTTAGTTAGGTTTAAGTAGTTCTAAGTTCTAGATGACTGATGACCTCATCAGTTAAGTCCCATAGTGCTCAGAGCCGTTTTTTTCTTACTTTTCGCTAAAAAAAATTAAAAACAACTGCTTTAAAATTCGCGTGTGCTCTGCGCTATGCGGTCTTCGTCATTCGATTCTGAGGGAACTATTCGATACAAAAAAATTGATTGTGTCACATCTTATAGTCGCGTATCGTACCCTGATAACACACTCGCTCTCTTTTCGTAATTCCCTATAGTTTTCATACTACTCCAAAATAAGTAAAACATCGCGTGTCTTTCGAAAAGTTTACGATGAAAAATGTGTTTACGTGTTGTGCATTTTAGAACACACAATGCTACGTACCAAACGTATCTAAAATATCTAAATTGTTTTTAAGGCTGGAAGGAGATTCATACCTCTCTCCAGCCCCGAATAAACGAGCGATATGTATTGGCGCTTGGCCGTAGCGGACTAGGAGACGCCACACTAGGGGCCTTGGCCAGTCGCTATGGGGAATTGTACCCTGTGTTTCTCTTTTGCATGGTGTTTACAGTTAAAATCCCACTTGATGTTAAAACTGCATTAAGAGATTTTTCATTTTAAAAGTAGAGATAGGCATTCGCAGATCCAGGGGCAGCCTTAGCTGTATACTGTGTCATTTTTCGTGTATACACTAACACTTCACAAAATATTCAGTAACTACAATTGTTCACGAAGTTTAAGTAAAAAAAAAGTAAATCTGACATGATAACTTACCTGGCAACTAAATAATAATAGCAATATAAAGACACGAAAGAAAAAATACACTGCTCATCCCAGTAGAGCGGGAAATATTCTAGAATCAAGGTCCACTTCGTAGATGCGAGGAGTCTACATCTACATCTACATACATACTCCGCAATCCACCATACGGTGCGTGGCGGAGGGCACCTCGTACCACAACTAGCATCTTCTCTCCCTGTTCCATTCCAAAACAGAACGAGGGAAAAATGACTGCCTATATGCCTCTGTACGAGCCCTAATCTCTCTTATCTTATCTTTGTGGTCTTTCCGCGAAATGTAAGTTGGCGGCAGTAAAATTGTACTGCAGTGAGCCTCAAATGCTCGTTCTCTAAATTTCCTCAGTAGCGATTCACGGAAAGAACGTCTCCTTTCCTCTAGAGACTCCCACCCGAGTTCCTGAAGCATTTCCGTAACACTCGCGTGATGATCAAACCTACCAGTAACATATCTAGCAGCCCGCCTCTGAATTGCATCTATGTCCTCCCTCAATCCGACCTGATAGCGATCCCAAACGCTCGAGCAGTACTCAAGAATAGGTCGTATTAGTGTTTTATAAGCGGTCTCCTTTACAGATGAACCACATCTTCCCAAAATTCTACCAATGAACCGAAGACGACTATCCGCCTTCCCCACAACTGCCATTACATGATTGTCCAACTTCATATGGCTCTGTAATGTTACGCCCAAATATTTAATCGACGTGACTGTGTCAAGCGCTACACTACTAATGGAGTATTCAAACATTACGGGATTCTTTTTCCTATTCATCTGCATTAATTTACATTTATCTATATTTAGAGTTAGCTGCCATTCTTTACACCAATCACAAATCCTGTCCAAGTCATCTTGTATCCTTCTACAGTCACTCAACGACGGCACCTTCCCGTACACCAGAGCATCGTCAGCAAACAGCCGCACATTGCTATCCACCCACATCCAAAAGATCATTTATGTAGATAGAAAACACCAGCGGACCTACCACACTTCCCTGGGGCGCTCCAGATGATACCCTCACTTCCCATGAAGACTCACGCTCGAGGACAACGCACTGGGTTCCAGTTCAGTCCACGTAGGGCTGAATGTTTTGAAAAAGAAAAAAAATTACGCCGAATGTACTGATTGCATACAGTAGAGAATATCTCTTACGTTTTGTTTCACTAGTTACAAGAAGATGAATTGAAATTTTTCATCCACTTCAGAATTTATTTCCAAAGCTTTGATATGTGGTGTCACCGCCAGGCACCACACTTGCTAGGTGGTAGCCTTTAAATCGGCCGCGGTCCATTAGTATACGTCGGACCCGCGTGTCGCCACTGTCAGTTATTGCAGACCGAGCGCCACCACACGGCAGGTCTAGAGAGACTTACTTGCACTCGCCCCAGTTGTACAGCCGACTTTGCTAGCGACGCTACACTGACAAATACGCTCTCATTTGCCGAGACGATAGTTAGCATAGCCTTCAGCTACGTCATTTGCTACGACCTAGCAAGGCGCCGTATGCAATTGATATTTATTATTGTGGTTATAACATGTACCGTCAAGAGAGATGTTCTACAATTGTGGATTAAAGTTAAGTATTATATCAACTACGTACTTTATTTGCTACTATTAATTCCCTTAACTGTTCCAGACCTCACGCCAATCTGCGTGAGCTTAACGCGTGCCTTTCGGCTTCCTCTCATTGTGACTTGGCTGTCTTGCCAAGTCACAACATGATATGTTACTTCGCTCGGTTAGAAACTCATTACAGAAGCAAGACATGAATATGAGACTAAATATAGTTCCGATGTAAATATTGCCTATAAATCTTAGGTCTTATAGAAGAACATTAGCTGTCATATCCATTTTCCTTTTGCAATTATCAATTTGGTAAGTTGGTTGATCCACACTGAATGTTATTTTCGGTTTATTTACCTGCAAATTCGTCTCAAACGTAAAACAAAGTAATCTGATGCTGTTGACTCTCTCACACTATCCAGAAACCCATTTTGGAGCAGTCCTTGCTGTACGTGGTTTGTTCAATCTCCTGTTTTTAGTCACGTATCAGAATTTACAATGACGTATTTGTCCAAGGTGATCATGTAGTTTAATTCGTGTGATGCAAAATAATCTATACCATTATTGCTGAAAACGAGCGTGGGAACAGTATGCTTCGCCATATCTTCTGAGAAGTCATAACGCATGCTGCCACCAATGTTTCATTGTAATCGGTCATTAATTGATGTTTTATCATGTATGTAGATGATTGAATATAAGCAGTATATATATAATTCGATTTTATGTCAAAATTTTGTTACGGTTTTATTGTAACAGTGCAGTCGGACTAATGCACTTTGTTGACTCCTTAACAATTATGTTTTATATTTTGTAATGAGATCAACAAAAGCAAAACGAGGATAATTGAATGTAGTCGAATTAAGTCGGGTGATGCCGAGGGAATTAGATTAGGAAATGAGACACTTAAAGGAGTAAAGGAGTCTTGCTATTTGGGGAACAAAATAACTGATAATGGTCGAAGTAGAGAGGATATAATATGTAGACTGGGAATGGCAAGGAAAGCGTTTCAGAAGAAGAGAAATTTGTTAACATCGAGTATTGATTTAAGTGTCAGGAAGTCGTTTCTGAAAGTATTTGTATACAGTGTAGCCATGTATGGAAGTGAAACGTGGATGATAAATAGTTTAGACAAGAAGAGAATAGAAGCTTTCGAAATGTGGTGCTACAGAAGAATGCTGAAGATTAGATGGGTAGATCACATAACTAATGAGGAGGTATTGAATTGAATTGTGGAGAAGAGAAGTATGTGGCACAACTTGACAAGAAGGAGGGACCGGTTCGTAGGACATATTCTGAGGCATCAAGGGATCACCAATTTAATTCTGGAGGGCAGGGTGGGGGGTAAAAATCGTAGAGGGAGACCAAGAGATGCAGATTCAGAAGGATGTAGGCTGCAGTAGGTACTGGGAGATGAAGAAGCTTGCACAGGATAGAGTAGCATGGAGAGCTGCATTAAACCAATTTCAGGACTGAAGACCACAACAACAACAACAATGAGATCAGACCAATGTCCTGTTAGTATCTTATGTGCAATATTTGTATCTGGGGAAATGGTATGTACCTGAAAGCAAACAAAATAAATAAAATAAAAAATAAGCAATATGTAACAATTCAACAATAAGAGAAAAATAGGAGTTTCTCAAAGGTTATCACACTGCCGGCCGGTGTGGCCGTGCGGTTCTAGGCGCTTCAGTCTGGGACCGCGTGACCGCTACGGTCGCAGGTTCGAATCCTGCTTCGGGCATGGATGTGTGTGATGTCCTTAGGTTAGTTAGGCTTAAGTAGTTCTAAGTTCTAGGGGACTGATGACCACAGATGTTAAGTCCCATAGTGCTCAGAACCATTTGAGCCAAAGGTTATCACCGTTGACGAATCTCTGAATAAAAAATAATTTGGAAATTTGTGGTAAGGTATTATGAGACCAAACTGCTCTGGTCATCGGTCCCTAGTCCTGCACACTACTTAATCTAACGCTAAGGGCCGCGCGGGATTAGCCGAGCGGTTTAGGCGCTTCAGTCATGGACTGTGCGGCTGGTCCTGGCGGATGTTCGAGTCCTCCCTCGGGCATGGGTGTGTGTGTTTGTCCTTAGGATAATTTAGGTTAGGTAGTGGGTAAGCTTAGGGACTGGTGACCTTAGCAGTTAAACCACTTAAGATTTCACACTCATTTCAACATTTTTTTGAGCGCTAAGGACAACACGGACACGCACGTCCGAGGGAGGACTCGAACCTCCGACGGGAGGAGACGTGGGAACCGCGCGGCCCTGAATAAAAATTCGTCACTTGTTTCGGGAAACCAAATCGCTAATTTCGTTGCAATTCCGACTGGTATTTTGACCCAATGCATTATAATAATGAATAAGTGAAAAAAAACCTGCTGGCAGATTTTCTCTGTCTACCTTGTTGTTGTTGTGGTCTTCAGTCCTGAGACTGGTTTGAAGCAGCTCTCCATGATACTCAATCCTGTGCAAGCTTCTTCATCAAATTAAAATGGTTCAAATGGCTCTGAGAACTATGGGACTTAACTTTTGAGGTCATCAGTCCCCTAGAACTTAGAGCTACTTAAACCTAACTAACCTAAGGACATGACACACACCCATGCCCGAGGCGGGATTCGAACTTGCGACCTTAGCGGTCGCGTGGTTCCAGACTGTAGCGCCTAGAACCGCTCGGCCACACCGGCCGGCCTTCTTCATCTCCCAGTACTTACTGCAACCTACATCCTTCTGAATCTTCTTAGTGTATTCATCTCTTGGTCTCCCTCTACGACTATTACCCTCCACGCTGCCCTCCAATGCTAAAATTGTGATCCCTTGATATCTCAGAACATGTCCTACCAACCGGTCTCTTCTTCTTGTCAAGTTGTGCCACAAACTCCTCTTCTCCACAATTCTATTCAATACCTCCTCATTAGTTATGTGATATACCCATCTAACCTTCAGCATTCTTCTGTAGCACCACATTTAGAGTTTCTATTCTCTTCTTGTCCAAACTATTTATCGTCCACGTTTCACTTCCATACAAATACTTTCAGAAACGATTTCCTGACACTTAAATCTATACTCGATGTTAACAAATTTCTCTTCTTCAGAAACGCTTTCCTTGCCATTGCCAGTCTAGTTTTTATATCTTCTCTACTTGAGCTCTTAATGCTCTGCAAAATCAAGAAATAATTAACAACAGATGCCATGCCGTATCTTTCTTGTCTCCATCCTTGTAGTCATCCGATCTTAAGTTCCAAAAACAAGCCTTCTACTCTACCTCCATTGCTCTGTGTCCAGACGACACATTGAAGAAGACACTTCGTAGCCACACACAAGCTACAGAGAACACATCACTGCTTGCTGTCAGCTGCCCACTCAGCTCCTCTCCCAGCACTGCCTGCGTGTTTTGTGCTGGCTGCTATTCACACATTTGCCGTACAGCCCGTGTGAATGCGCAAATGACTTTCGTGGCCAGCTGCCGCCGCGCGACTTTCCTCTAGCTATGAGCGATGCGGCTGGCAAGCTTTCGCGCCGTGTGAAGTGCTGCATCTACTCTGTGCGCAATAGCGGCGCGTCAATTTACCGCGCAGTTCACTTTCCGTTCATATTCTGATAGTGTGGCCTCACTATACCAAGTAAAAGAACGCGTGCACCCAGCGATGTCTTATAGTCTACTCTAAGTACACGGACACCATATGACTACCTTGTCAGCTCAATAATGTGTCACGTGACTATTGCTGGGGTTGTTATTGAACGAGAACTACTTGCTTTACTTTGTCCTTAATAACCTAGCATTTGAAACCAATGGAAATTTTACCAATAACTGAAAATTTTAGCAGCACTATTGCGGCAAGTTGAAATTTTGTGCGATTTTTCTCCACGAATATCAGTTATGCGTTGTTTTAAAACCGATTATTACTGGCCGGCTGCCGTGGTCGTGCGGTTCTAGGCGCTTCAGTCCGGAACCGGGCGACTGCTACGTCGCAGTTTCGAATCCTGCCTCGGGTATGGATGTGTGTGATGTGCTTAGGTTAGTTAGGTTTAAGTAGTTCTAGGGGACTGATGACCTAATATGTAAAGTCCCATAGTGCTCAGAGCCCTTTGAACCATTTGATTATTACTGAGACCAACAAACCACCGAGAAAACTGGTTAATATGACTAAAACACCAGTAGGTTCTTCCTACACTATTCCTCAGTTCTCTTGCGTCAACCTCAAATAGCATCCGACTACGCTGCAGTAAAAAAAAAAAAAAATACTGTACCTACGACGTCTGTGGGATTCACCTTGCTGTTCCTACGGATCACCGTCTTCGTGCACACCTTTTACCTGTCAACTCCACCCAGAATGGGAGAACTACAGGAGTGTAATTGTACTGTAAAGCCTGTGGTTTCATACGTAGCGGTACCAATAGCTAACCGCAGTGCGCCTTCATCTCGTCTCGAGACCTTCGAGTTTGCAACAGTCAGTGACTTGTTTTACAAGCCTTTAAAGGTTGTGGTTTTGGTGTGCAAACTTGATTTAAGTGATATTCACATTATGAATTCCAAACGCAAGTCTGTGGTAATGAAGAGGAAAGAAAAAACAGAGGAAGGGAAGAAAGGGAACAAACGTCAGGTAACTTATTCAGTCTCGCATTTATTTCTACCTCACTGTACAATGATAAAGAAAACGACAAAAATCAGTCACCTGATGTTCAAGCTGCAGAAATGGAAAACGTTAAGGATAAATCTCTTACATGACTGTGGAATAATTACTATTTATTAATTCTTCAGTGCACTTTTGTGTCCTCGAATGCATTGTTGTATAATAATTTCCATTTATAGCTGGGTAGGTAAACATTATGATATATTTGCAATGCCCAAAGATAATGCAGGAAACAGAAGTCATTTAACTGATGTTTTGAATTTAATGAGGACTGTGCTGAAGTTGAACCACTGACAAGGGAAACTCCCCATCGCACTCCCGTCAGATTTAGTTGTCAGATGGTCCGTGGAGAGCCCGTCAAAAACTGAAAGCAGATCAAGCATGAAAACAGGAAGAATATGTACTAAACTATGAAAATAGAAGCAAAATAGAAACAGTGAACGGTCGAAGCTTAACATCGCATCTAGTAGACTCGTGCAGCGAGAACGTCGTGGTTATGTGGTCATGGTGTTAGACTGTTAAAGAACAAATCGCGCTTGTGCCTCAAGTTTTATTTTTCAGAGAATTATGAACTTCCCGTCCGGTCCTTGACGTGTCTTTTCTTCTTCTGTAATCTAGGCAACTGTCATATTATACATTGTCCATAGAATACGTCACGTGGTAAGAATATACAGGGTGATTGTAATTAAAGTTAAACTTTCAAAATGCTGCACAAATAACATCATTGGTCAGAACGACTTCAAACTCCAATGGAATATTATCGGAGAAGGCGTAAAACGTATGGCAGAAGAAAAATAAATAGTTACAAAATGTAGTAATAGATGACGTTGTAATCAACATAATTTAATAGTGGTCGACTACAAATGACAAATGAATCATACAATAAAGCCTAAGATGTACAACTGACGCTAAACAAACTGTACTACTCAGTGTGTATGGATTTACAGGTGTGATATTGTTAGTTCGTAAGCCCATTCAGCACGGCAAGGTCATATCAAATCGAATGGGGAAAATCGGTTTTTAATTGTCCTGATGTGAATTTACTTTAAAACAAACGGATAGGAATAAGGTACCAGAAGGTCCTCTACCGAAGTTCAGTGGCGCCAAGATACCAACAAACATTTACTTGATAGCCAGTTTCCGTCGGAGGTCCCTAGAAAAAATGGTCAAAGATGTACTGAATTCGTCTATGGGAGACAAAGCTATCAGTGCACTTCTAAGAAGCATCATATGGGGGTAGATAACGCACTGAGTTTGAGGAAGTTGTGAATGAAGTGCCTCATTCTGCCACGGAAATACCAACACAACAATTATTAGACGAAATGTCAACCTGTGACGTCAAAAAGCATCATGAAAAGAAGACTTATGGGGGCAATAACGTTCTCTGTATTGCTAGGTAATTTTTGATTGAGAAGTAGCGGCTCCGGTCTCGTAAACTAACATACGACAGAGAGAGTCGTGTGCTGACCACATGCCCCTCAATATCCACATCCAGTGACGCCTGTCAGCTGTGAATGACACGGCGGTCTGTCAGTACCGTTGGGCCTTCATGGCCTGTTCGGAAGGAGTTTAGTTTTTATTGCTCGGTAATAGACGATTATCAGGTGCCCGAGTTAACCGACAGCATACTTCATTTTCTTTTCCCGTTGTAAATTCCTCTCCGTCTTTCATTCAGAACTGTCTGTCTTATCTAATTTTCTTCATTTCAAGGTTAAGATGAGAAAATTTCCTCACATTGAATTTGACAACAGAGAAACATGGTATGACAGAAACAGCGTAACCCGGCCGAATAAATATCTGCATAGCATGGGAAAAAAAACAGATATTTGACGTTATATATGTGAACAGGCCAAAATGTACGAAGTATAGGATTACAGATAAACCAGCAAAAGAAAACAGTGTATAGTTACAACAGAAGACTACTGCTATATTGATGCACATAGCAAAAAGCATATTATAAAGCATACAGCCGAACAGTTTCCAAATATTTACAACAACGATAAAAACCTTTATGTCTCAAAACATTTTATGAATAGAAAAGAAAGACGAGGCCCATTATATATAAAACAGATGATATAACGCATAAAAATAAGCTGAAGGCTGCAGAAGAAGAGTGCCAGGTAAGTGAATATGACAATGTACAATAGAAGAAATTTTGGTGTCAACAATAATGGAAATAACTAAATGTTATCTTGAGATGATGTACAGATTCACTCAAAACAGACGTATTGTTACTCTTTACTGTGAACTGAAACGGTGAAGTGGTTTCACTGCACTGGCAAGCCTTTGACAGCAGGTAAATCAGTGACAGTATAATTATAACTCTGATGGAAACAGTTAGCAAATATTTCACTTTTGTGCATACTCCAGTTGTTTTACAACTGGTATTAGATGTGTCCTTTTACATACCCAAACATTTTGAACAGATAGTTCTCTATGTGGCCACTGCCAACAGTAGCTATGCATCCGCATATGGAGCTTAATTTCAGCAATACACGTGTAACACTAATTCACACATGTTGCTAGCTTTGCCAGCTTCCCTCTAAAGTGACTCAAGTTGAAGTATGCATGTCACTTACAGCAGCAAGTAGAGTGTGTGACCCACAATTGTCGGGTCCTGTGATCCGACCCTTATATAGAAGACGAAAAAGTAATTCATTTTGAACGTTGCTTTCCATACCCCAGGATTCATATACTTAACAAATTTCAGCTGAAAAATACGTCAAGGGAATAACATTACACTAGGTTGTATGAAATTTTCACAAGACTGAGATGTACTGTCCCCTTAAAAGGCTTGCAGGAACCTAGTACTTATTTACTTCAATGAGACGGCTACGAGTCTGAGCACAAAAAGGAAACTTATTAAATACTTTGGAATCATCAGAAAAAAATTCCTGTGATCAGTCGAGACTAGTCATGACCATCATTTGCCCAACACTCGAACAGCTTTCGGCCACAGGAATTGGAGCATGTCTCGACTGAACGCAATTCCGACATTATGACTGACTGTGATCGTTACTCGAACGAAACTAATTCAACTCGGACTAAGGTGGTTTAGAAACATAACTTGTATTATTGAAGGTCGTAAGTGTTTGCATTTTAAGCTTATGCTTAAGATATTAATTTATGATGTAATGTTTAAAGATTTATTATTACATCTTATTCATTTTATAATTCATTTTCTTAAGTTTTGGATTATTTATCGAAGTAATTTCTAACGTTTTAAATATATCTTTAACCTGTTTTACACCATCAACATCCATGCTGTAGTTATAAGTTTAACAGTGATTTTTTCCTTCAGATGAAGAAATGACGAATGCCCACGTTGGAACTTTAAACATTTTAAAGTCTAAAGTTTAAGGAAATAGAAGAGGAGGTAAAAAGTGGTCCATATAATCACAAAAACATTGTCCAGCGGTGGTTGTTAATTCCGATGCACTTCCTACATCTCTACCTCATTTTCCATTTCCAAAAAATGAATGTGCATCCTGTGACTGGTAGTTTGAAGTGTATGTCCACAAGCATTATTTTTTTTCATTTGTTGTCTTTTTGTAGTCAGGGTGAGACAATACGATCGTACGACTCTTCAAAGTCAGGATATTAATATCAGTTGAAACGGAAAAAATTGTATGACAGGGGTCCAGAACATCAGTGCAGCGGTCTTCGTAAAGAATATTACTTGAAATGGCGAAACTCTGAGATACCGTTGAAATGCTCTGGTATTATGCTCCAAAGAATCTAGAAGCAGACTGAAACTAAAACCTATATATAAAATCAGATACTAATACCATTACATGATGTGAAACTATTTCTTGGTCAAAGAGATTTAGCCTTGTGAGATTCATATCCACTGAAATTTTAGGGCTGACGTAGTAAGAACAGTTGCAGCTCACTTGGAAAAGATTGATAGTGCTGTTGAAACTCTCAGTACTTTTAATTTGTCATCTGAAACACTTTCGAAGATACGAAGTGTTTTGGAGTATGTGAGATCTTTCAAGTTCTTAATCATGGCATCTATTTGGCTAAGTTTTGTTTACCAGTTGACTATATAAGCAAATTTTTGCAAGCTCGAAATACCACCACTGATTTGGGCAGGAAACATTGAGAGCTTATTAAATGACTTAAAATATCTTCGCCAAAATTTGGACACCATTCTCTCTGAATCTACAGTTGTTGCTACAGCAATTAATACTGATCCTGAATACTCGAAAATGCACAACAAGAAGAAGAAATCATTTCATGATGAAACCAGGAATCAGTTGACACATGTCAATTAGAACATGTATTAAAATAAATGTTTATACGTCAGCGTTGACAGTCTAGGATTCAAATTGAAAACTTCATATGAAAAGATATTAGATGATACATTTGGGTTTTCATGGAACTACTAGAAATGACTGACGATCAGGTCGCCAAGGCAAGCAAGTTATTTATCAATGAGTGCCATAATGAGGTTACAACTATGATGAAATCAAATGTTTGAATACAATTCATACTTTAAACTTCGAAGGCATTACTTTGGAGCCCTTAATCTCTTGAATAAGATGCACGAAATTTTAATCCTGGCTAGCTGATGCCAGTAGGTACCAAAATTCCTGATGTTGTGTAGGTTGACATCGAACTATTTTTAAACTACGGAAACTTGGAGCCACGCGCTCCGATTTGCCGCGGATCACGTTGGGGCAGTGACGGGCGAGGGACGTTTGCATATGTGAACCGACAACCATAGCTCTGACCGTCAACCGACGAACGGCAGCAGGGAAATCCCACGTGCAATCGGAGCGTGTGGCGCCAAGTTTTCGTAGTTTAAAAATGGTGTTTTGTCGACCAGTACAACATTAGTAATTTTGTTTCCTATTGTCATCAACTATCCAGGGTTAAAATTTCGTGACAAAATTTTTCTCCACTATATATATATATATATATATATATATATATATATATATATATATATATATATATATTGTTGTTGTGGTCTTCAGTCCTGAGACTGGTTTGATGCAGCTCTCCATGCTACTCTATCCTCTGCAAGCTTCTTCATCTCCCAGTACCTACTGCAACCTACATCCTTCTGAATCTGCTTAGTGTATTCATCTCTTGGTCTCCCTCTATGATTTTTAACCTCCACGCTGCCCTCCAATACTAAATTGGTGATCCCTTGATGCCTCAGAACATGTCCTACCAACCGGTCCCTTCTTCTGGTCAAGTTGTGCCACAAACTTCTCTTCTCCTCAATCCTATTCAATACTTCCTCATTAGTCATGTGATCTACCCATCTAATCTTCAGCATTCTTCTGTAGCACCACATTTCGAAAGCTTCTATTCTATTCTTCTCTAAACTATTTATCGTCCACGTTTCACTTCCATACATGGCTACACTCCATACGTATACTTTCAGAAACGACTTCCTGACACTTAAATCTATACTAGATGTTAACAAATTTCTCTTCCTCAGAAATGCTTTCCTTGCCATTGCCAGTCTACATTTTATATCATCTGTACTTCGACCATCATCAGTTATTTTGTTCCCCAAATAGCAAGACTCCTTTACTACTTTAAGTGTCTCATTTCCTAATCTAATTCCCGTAGCGTTACCCGACTTAATTCGACTACATTCCATTATCCTCGTTTTGCTTTTGTTGATGTTCATCATATATCCTCCTTTCAAGACCCTGTCCATTCCGTTCAACTTCTCTTCCAAGTCCTTTGCTTTCTCTGACAGAATTACAATGTCATCGGCAAACATCAAAGTTTTTATTTCTTCTCCATGGATTTTAATACCTACCCCGAATTTTTCTTTTGTTTCCTTCACTGCATGCTCAATATAGATACCAAATAACATCGGGGAGAGGCTACAACCCTGTCTCACTCCCTTCCCAACCGCTGCTTCCCTTTCATGTCCCTCGACTCTTATAACTGCCATCTGCTTTCTGTACAAATTGTAAATAGCCTTTCGCTCCCTGTATTTTACCCCTGCCACCTTCAGAATTTGGAAGAGAGTATTCCAATATTACGTTGGTTGGGAAGTGAGTGAGACAGGGTTGTAGCCTTTCCCCGATGTTACTTGGTCTCTATATTGAGCAAGCAGCGAAGGAAAGGAGGATATAAGATGAACATCAACAAAAGCTTTCTCTAAGTCTACTAATGCTAGAAACGTAGGTTTGCCTTTCCTTAATCGTTCTTCTAAGATAAGTCGTAGGGTCAGTATTGCCTCACGTGTTCCGATATTTCTACGGAATCCAAACTGATCTTCCCCGAGGTGGGCTTCTACTAGTTTTTCCATTTCTCTGTAAAGAATTTGCGTTAGTATTTTGCAGCAGTGACTTATTAAGCTGATAGTTCGGTAATTTTCACATCTGTCAACACCTACTTTCTTTGGAATTGGAATTATTATATTCTTCTTGAAGTCTGAGGGTATTTCGCCTGTCTCATACATCTTGCTCACCAGATGGTAGAGTTTTGTCAGGACTGGCTCTCCCAAGGCTGTCAGTAGTTCTAATGGAATATTGTCTGCACCCGGGGCCTTGTTTCGACTCAGGTCTTTCAATGCTCTGTCAAACTCTTCTCGCAGTATCATATCTCCCATTTCATCCTCATCTACATCCTCTTCCATTTCCAAAATATTGTCCTCAAGTACATCGCTCTTGTATAGACCCTCTGTATACTCCTTCCACCTTTCTGCTTTTCCTTCTTTGTTTAGAACTGGGTTTCCATCTGAGCTCTCGATATTCATACAAGTGGTTCTCTTTTCTCCAAAGGTCTCTTTAATTTTCCCTTTAGGCAGTATCTCTCTTACCCCTAGTGAGAGAGAGAGAGAGAGAGAGAGAGAGAGAGAGAGAGAGAGTCATTTTCAGCACTCTGGCTCGCGTTAAAAACAGCTATGCATCCTAAATGTCTTACAGATTTAAGGACCTGGGCAGCTGAAACTAATTTGGAAAAACAGCTAGATTCTGATATTGTGATTCAAAGCTTCGTTGAACGAAAGGCATGCAAAGTCCCATTGACAGTGCTATAGGCAAAAAGGTTATAATACATACATGACTCACTCAGGTTTACATGTAAGCCCACGGATGTGTGTTTAGTGAAATGTGTGGGCATGCTAGGGAACTAGAGGGGTCAGAACACTTGATGCTGCAGTTTTACTGGTACCACAAATTCGTCAATTTACAAATCAACGTAATATACAGCCTGTTATTTTAAAGTGAAATGAAAGTAAATTAAACAAAGTTTAAAAAATAATATTAGAGGGAACTTACAGAAATTTTGCAATAATTCATTACTGAGTAGCATCTGAAGTCCAATTTGTAAGTTAATCAGTCGTATTAGTTTTCTCGCTTGGGCAGTTCCCTAAAAGTGTTGATCTTGGTTTCCTGATAACTGCCTTCATCACCACTTTTCAATCCGACATTTATTTTTATTTTCTCACTCTCCTATTCAATGCCATTGTCATGGTGTTGGTATTCTCTATCGATATATTTAATTTTTTGCATTAATTTATGATTCATTAGACTGATATGTTCGTTCTTTCACAGCTGCAGTGGGAGCTTGGAGACATAATGAGGTTATTTTAAGCAGCTGCCAGCGGGCTCAGGCGCATACAAAGAGCTGCTTTACGACTGTTTTTTGTTATATTAAATTCCAATTTATATTAATTGTATTAGGACATTATACAAGGTGTATGATAATAACTATTCCTTGATTTCTGAACTAATAGAAGGGATGAAAATAAACATTTTTCTTAATAAAGCAATAACGAGAAATACGTCGTCTTGAACTTATAGTGGGATGAACTACATAGTTAATAAAACTCCTATAAGGACTTCATTGCAAAACCATTATGAAATTTAGAGCTCGTTCTTAGCAGTGGTACATTATGCAGGGGTGCTATAACTGTTTTCTTTCTACGAAATTATTATATTTAAATGAAATAAAGTTGCAAGTATTATTTAAATTTGTAGTTATCGCAGTCTTTTACAATTCTGAGTGAAAATCTGTGTGAAAATCAGAAATGTAAATGCGAAAAATGTGCTCGGAAAAAAAAAAAAAATACATATTGAAGCCAGGAAATTTAAGTTTTAGTGTCAGTTCTGTAACTAGGAAACATATCTTTCCGCAATTTCGTAGAAATACAGTGTTATGAATTTTAATATTCGAAACTAAGTGAACAAAATTCACAGAAGATATTCTGTGACATAATAACAAACTAGCTTCAGTAGTGCATTGTTTCCATTGTAAGAATGATAGCTGAAACAAAAGCATATAAAATCTGAATGGGGAGCACAGTCTTTTGCATAGAAAACGAATCATTTGCAGACACTGTACTAGGGATAAGTGGTGTTTATGTTAATGTCCTCTACGACACAAGAAAATTACGAACAGCTATACTGGTACACCTGTATATAGACTTTATGCTCTCCGTCCGATTACTTCACGCGATTTCTTGGGGGGTGTCTGGTTTCTGGCATGTTACAGTCTGTATAATTTATCTGAATGTTTACAGATTCTATAATACAGAATAGCACTGCATTCACCATGCAACCGAACTTGTAACAGTGGCTCGACAATACACGTGTGTGTATACTACTGCGTGTTCGGACTCAGTCTATTGCGCCACAAACAACTGTTAGTACGCCAGAATTCTGCAGGAAATAGCCCATGCGAAGTATAGTACCATTGTGTAAATTGCATTTGTGAACGTATATTTACTGTTTAGTAAGTTATCATATGTATCTTATATTTCATCCTACTGAGTATTTCTTGTGTATTTCCAATGTATCGCACAAATGTTATGTTCAAATGTGTCATACATTCTTCAAAATAATAATAAAATGGGATTGCTGTATTTGAAAAATGGCCCCAATCACAGACACTTTCTCCTGACCCAATGCTGGTTTTCAGCGGTCATGATGACGTAAACGGCTCGAGTCTTTCGAATCGTACTCCAAAACAGAACTGCTGACGACTGTGATGTGTTACACCCCACTTCACAACGCTAAATTGCTGAGTCAAAATTGTGTTTCAGTTTTCATACGAATAACTAAGATTAGATTATTTATGTATATTATGCGAGTACTGTTGCCTGTTGCTACTTACGATATTTATGTCTCTTATGCTAGTAGTATTGTCTGTTGATTCTCCGGATTTTGTTAAGTAAGGAGTAATGGCGATTGATAAAAGTATGGAAACACCACAAACATATCACGTCACCATGCCTTACACGGTGTAGGAAAACAGTTGGCATTCGAAACAGGTTCCCATCGTTTCGGAAAGGATAAATGCAGGTCGTGTTGGTTTTCAAGGGACTTTTAACACATTGTACCATTGTGCCTAGTGACTCGCAACAGTTAGGAAGCAAATAACCGCACACGCGCAGCTCCGCTGGCGGGATGCAAATAAGTCTTCCGCACCTCACCGCTGTTGAGCGCAGGTTGCCCACTCAACTACATTGGTGGACTGCTTCTCAGGGAAACCTTTCGATTGTAACAGGACTGCGTACGTGATGTAACTTTATGCTCATTAGCGCCTCTAAGTAATCATTAATTTTACTATACAGGGTGATTCAAAAAGAATACCACAACTTTGAAAATGTGTATTTAATGAAAGAAACATAATATAACCTTCTGTTATACATCATTACAAAGATTATTTAAAAAGGTTTTTTTCACTCAAAAACAAGTTCAGAGATGTTCAATATGGTCCCCTCCAGACACTCGAGCAATATCAACCCGATACTCCAACTCGTTCCACACTCTCTGTAGCATATCAGGCGTAACAGTTTGGATAGCTGCTGTTATTTCTAGTTTCAAATCATCAATGGTGGCTGGGAGAGGTGGCCGAAACACCATATCCTTAACATACCCCCATAAGAAAAAATCGCAGGGGGTAAGATCAGGGCTTCTTGGAGGCCAGTGATGAAGTGCTGTCACGGGCTGCCTGGCGGCCGATCCATCGCCTCAGGTAGTTGACGTTCAGCTGCAGACAGTGCTTGAACCAATTTCAGACGATAAGGTTTCATAATTAACCTTTTTCGTAGGACTCTCCATACAGCTGACTGTGGAATTTGCAGCTCTCTGCTAGCTTTGCGAGTCGATTTTCCTGGGCTGCGAACAAATGCTTGCTGGATGCGTGCTACATTTTCATCACTCGCTCTCGGCCGTCCAGAACTTTTCCCTTAGCACAAACACCCATCCTCTGTAAACTGTTTATACCAACGTTTAATACACCACCTATCAGGAGGTTTAACACCATACTTCGTTCGAAATGCACGCTGAACAACTGTCGTCGATAACACAAAAAGCTTTCTGTTGAGCGGTCGCCATCTTAGCATCAACTGACGCTGACGCCTAGTCAACAGCGCCTCAAGCGAACAAATGTACAACTAAATGAAACTTTATAGCTCCCTTAATTCGCCGACGGATAGTGCTTAGCTCTGCCTTTTGTCGTTGCAGAGTTTTAAATTCCTAAAGTTGTGGTATTCTTTTTGAATCACCCTGTATATAAAGTTCCGTGTTTAAAATACCTACATGCATGATTCCATACGTTATGCAATCCTTACGAACATTAAGCATTTGACCTACCACATGTGATTACTACCCGTACATTGCAGTATAAACTTTATACATAATCTCATTTATTCGATCTCCAGTGCAAAACCCTTACATAACTTCTCTCTCAGTCCGAACAGGCCTCGGAACGCCCAATGTTAGCGACCGCCATATGATCCTCGGCTGTTAGACATCTCTCAATGTGGATATGGAGGCGCATGTGGTCTGCACATCGCTCTCCTGACCGCTCTCAGTTTTCAAATTGCGTTTCTCTGGAACTCGGTGAAAGAATCCACGATCCTTTTTCCATTATTTAAATTGATCTTTAAGAGTGCAGAGCAAGTTTCCTAAGCGCCAGCAGATCGTAAGTTAATAATCGTATCCCGCGTGCTCCAATGCGTGTCCAAATTTCTATGTTTTAAAATAGGAAGTGGGAGAGGAGGGTCTCCAGACCACAGAAGCCTACGTATGGTCTCTACTCGTCTCTCTTTTGTATTGTCACTATCTCCTCTCTCTTTTATTGCCTCGGCCTCTCATTGACCGTCACTATTTCTCTTTCGCTCCAACAGCTGTTGTCTGCATCCATCTCCCTATCTCTTTCACTGCCACTTTCTCTACCTCATCATCACTTTTTCCTGTCTCTTTCTCTCCTGCTGTCTCTGTCTCCTCTCTCTTCCATCGTCACTAGTGGCGACGGGGTTGGGCTCGCATTCGGGACGACAACGGTTCAAACCCACGTCCAGCCATCCTGATTTAGGTTTTCCGTGTTTTCCCTAAATCGCTTAAGGCGAATGCCGGGATGGTTCCTTCAAAAGAGCATGGCAGCTTTCCTTCTCCATCCTTCCATATTCCGAGCTTGTGGTCCATCTCTAATGACCTCGTTGTCGATGGGATGTTAAACACTAATATCCTTTTCCTCCTCCACCGTCACTGTCTCTCTCGTACCCTCTTTCAGCACGAACGGCGCGAATATGTCCACATGACAAAATTGTAGGTGCGAAAGATTTTTGGTGTGGAAGGCGAAATGAGGATAGAGGCAGCAGGTTCCCCACTTTTCTGTCGGATTCTTTTAAAGGGGATCATAGTCGCCTTTTTCGTGCTCCGACAGGAGCAGTTTTCATCTGGTTCCCTACTTTTCCCTGTTACAGCAGAGTGTGCTACTTATATAAAACGAATCTTGTAGGTCTCTAAAGATTTAAGAACCAATTTTTACACAACAAATGAGATGCTCGATTTGTAAGTGCAAGAACTTGATATGACAAAACAAATTTTTGTTAGGTACTTACGCCGCCGCGTGGCACCATCGATTAATTTCCGGATCAAGACAGTCTATACTGGCGCGAAGTGTCCAGTATACAGAGACAGCGCGTCATGAAATTTTACTGGTGAAAAACTGGCGATTAAAAACACAGTGTGATGATTTAAGAACGCTTGCGATGACCCCAGAACCCTTGCCACATGTTCACTACGTCTTTTAAAACTACATTTACACATAAGACCGGCTATTACGTGCATATTTTACGTGCGTAAGTACCATAACTTCGAATCTCTGGATCACGGTACGGATAATGGTATCGAGATATGTTTTAAGTTTCCCCGACAGCAGAATGACATTACTACACCCCTTCCGCTATGGTTCTTGCACTGGTTCACTTGGGAAAGATGTCACAAAGCCCTTGCATCCCCTCCTGAGGCAAGCTGGACCACAATTTTGTAACTGTTCCTTGATATGATGGACACTGACACATGAGTGGAGTTACATCTTAAGTGATCCCACACATGTTCTATTGGAGACGTATGTGGTGAGTTTTCTGGTAGCTGGAGCACCTCAACATCACGCATATACTTCATAGAGGTATGTAGAAGAGTGCTGTCCTGCTGAAAAATGGCACCACGATAATGTCGCAAGATAGGTAACAGATGTGGACACAGGATAGCCGTGCCAGACCACTGTGCCCTCAGAGTTCCCTCAGTCACGACCAGCCATCACCTGAAGTCATACCTGAATGCTCCTCACCCCATGGCACCAGGAGTAACACCACTGTGACTCTCCAAATCACTGTAAGAATGGGACCTCTTCCCAGGTCGCCATCTTAGTCACCGACGATATTCATCTGTGGTAGTGCAGAGCTAAGATTGATTGCTGAACAGAGTGCGATGTCATTCATCAGCAGCCCATGCTTCCCAGACATGGCAATACTTCCAACGTAGCCAATTGTGTTCTTCCGTTGAGAGCAGGAGATGCATGGGCTGTTAATTCCCCAGTTCGGCTGCTTGTAGTCCTCTAGCAATAGCGTATGCTTCGTGAACTCAAATAGGCATCCTTGGAGGGAAGACGACGCTTTTCTCTCGAGGAAATATTGCGGAAATTTAGAGGCCAACTACAGATCAATTCTACTACCACCAATGTACATTTTGCCTAAGGACCACGAAGATAAAATGAGAGAAATTAGTGTTCGTACGTAAACTTATAGATAGTCATTTTTCCTCCGTTCTATTTGCGAGTGGAA
Source organism: Schistocerca piceifrons (assembly GCF_021461385.2). Taxonomy (NCBI): domain Eukaryota; kingdom Metazoa; phylum Arthropoda; class Insecta; order Orthoptera; family Acrididae; genus Schistocerca; species Schistocerca piceifrons. The sequence continues at coordinate 848,501,822 of NC_060149.1, read as the reverse complement.
CAGGAGAGGGAGTGACTAGTAGTGATACGTAGTACCCTCCACCATGCACCGTAAGGTGGCTAGCGGGGATGTATGTAGATGTAGAACATTATCTTGAGAATATATGGTAAAAATTTCGAAGATTTTCCATGAACAGAAATTGCAAAAGTGGCCATCACCACAACAGGTACTTTTGGTACACAAAACTGATGGTTTTTAGGGGTTTCCTCAGTAACCAACCGTGAACAAAGAGTGCTTTTGTAAGCCGCCTGATGCCCACCATAGGCCACACCTAATGGAAAAGAATCAACCGATGGACTGGAGGGACCGTGTAGTGTACTGTAGGGTAGCTACAGTATGCCCATCCTTCCGATATGTATAGGTCGATAGGCCAAGGGCTATACAAAACACTGGACTCCTTATCTCTGTGATCGTTAGAAGCCGACTTACGACCCTGAAAAATCACATTTTCTCCCGCGGTTTTTTGAAACATATTGGTACCGTGCACGACCGATTACTTGAAACAACAGAACCAATAGTCAAGTAATGTTTATTATTAAATTTACAAACCAAAAATTAAAACGTTCCCTAAGATCGACATGCCATTTTCTGGAATTGTAGCGCATGCTAATGCACAGCCAGCTATTACCTTATTTAACATACACCAAGCTGTAGCAACAGCATTACGAAATCAGACCTCCACACCAGCGCACACACCTAGTTCAACCAACACTCGATAACGAAGTGACTGCCCACGCGGACATCTTACTTCACACCAATATAAACTTTGGAGTATAGAGTCTCCTTATGCATGTACTCAAGAAAAGTGTTCACCGTGGCAAATACCACAAACAACACTACTACTTCTCATGATGTAACAACCTTCCAACCAGCATATGATGTAATTGTATATATTCTATTCCCGACACACTCAACAGTAAAACAGCGAAATTTCAACCAAAAACAACAGCGTGTTACTAAGATATCGGCATCTAAAACACTGCTGGTATGTGTACAGTAAATTATTTTTATGTATAGTAACTGAAACAGAATACGTTTGAAGCTTTCTAAAATTCGCAAGGTTGTATCAGGCATCGATCTATTCCATTATAATACGATAAATTTAAATTTACGGTTCCTGGACATACTTTGGGGTCATCTTCCGCCCGTATTTCATGCTATTTCGGGGAAGTCATAATTACAAACGCTAAAAATTATTATTGCACTAAGTTTACGACTTTAGATTTTGTAGATTACATTTTTACTCACTCATTTTTGTAGAAGCCACATTTCCTTCAGAGTATTGTCAGGCAAGTAAATAAATCTTTTGATGCGCCAATTTTCTATACGAAATATCTAAAAGTTTTATTATATGAATGCATAAAGTCTGTTGTTTCGGACATGTCCGAATCTCGGACCGGTAGACATTTTCGCTCGTCGCCGCTGATTCCCCGTAACGTCCCGATGCAGCAGACATCAGAAATCCCTCCCCTTTCTTTCACTTTCTCCTCATCACCCCTCTTCTACCTTCAATTTACATATAAAAGTTTTATAACTTCAAACGCCTTTTCTTGCTGCAATACAATATTTATTTACGTTCCAAACGTGTTTCGCTTCTTCTATTAACGGCATCTCCAGCGAATTTTTGCCTGGACTAATAATGCTGTAAGCAACAGTTTATTCGTGTAAAAATTATTTTGCGAACTATTTCGCATTTACAAGTAAAAGCAAAACTGTGCTACTGCAGAAAAGTCCATTGAAGGTGCCCGGTAAACCGCATCTGGAAAGTAAATAGATACACACATGAAAAAAAAATTGCATCACCTCGGTTCCGAGAGTTCTGGAACCTGTACAGAAAATTGGAACAGAGGTCAACATAAACATCATTTCCGCCTTTGTATTGCTTATGGAAACCACACATTGCATGTTGTACCACCATACAGCGAAACCTTCAGAGGTGGTGGTCCAGATTGTTGTACACACCGGTACTTCTAAAACCCAGCAGCACGTCGTCTTGCACTGATGCATGCCTGTATTCATCGTGGCGTACTATCCACAAGTTCATCAATGCGCTGTCGGTCCAGATTGTCCCACCTCTCAACGGCAATACGGCATCGATCCCTCAGAGTGGTTGGTGGGTCGTCCATAAACTACCCTTTCCAATCTATCCCAGGCAGGTTCGATAGGGTTCATGTGTGGAGAACATTCTGACCACTCTAGTCGAGCGCTGTCATTATCCTGAAGAAAGTCATTCACAAGATGTTCACGATGGGGGCGCAGCTGTCGTACATGAAGACGAACGCCTCGCCAATATGCTGCCAATATGGTTGCATTATCGGTCGGAGTATGGCATTCACGTATCGTGCAGCCGTTACAGCGCCTTCCATGACCACCAGCGGCGTACGTTGGCCCCACATAATGCAACCCCAAAACAGCAGGGAACCTCCATTTTGCTGCAGTCGCTGGACAGTGTGTCTAAGGCGGTCAGCCTGATCGAGTTACCTCCAAACACGTATCCGACGACTGTCTGGTTGAAGGCACATGCGACACTCATCGGTGAAGAGAGCAAGTACAGAAAGGGCAACAGCCTCAACGGGTGCGGGGCAAAGTCAGGACATGCGGGGACCAAGCAGCAATCGGTATTGTAATTGTAAACTGTCGAAGCTGCGTTGGTAAAGTACCGGAACTTCAAGCGCTGATAGAAAGCACCGAAGCCGAAATCGTTATAGGTACAGAAAGCTGGTTGAAGCCAGAGATAAATTCTGCCGAAATTTTTACAAAGGTACAGACGGTGTTTAGAAAGGATAGACTGCATGCAACCGGTGGTGGAGTGTTCGTCGCTGTTAGTAGTAGTGTATCCTGTAGTGTAATAGAAGTGGATAGTTCCTGTGAATTATTATGGGTGGAGGTTACACTCAACAACCGAGCTAGGTTAATAATTGGCTCCTTTTACCGACCTCCCGACTCAGCAGCATTAGTGGCAGAACAACTGAGAGAAAATTTGGAATACATTTCACATAAATTTTCTCAGCATGTCATAGTCTTAGGTGGAGATTTCAATTTACCAGATATAGACTGGGACACTCAGATGTTTAGGACGGGTGGTAGGGACAGAGCATCGAGTGACATTATACTGAGTGCACTATCCGATAATTACCTCGAGCAATTAAACAGAGAACCGACTCGTGGAGATAACATCTTGGACCTACTGATAACAAACAGACCCGAACTTTTCGACTCTGTATGTACAGAACAGGGAATCAGTGATCATAAGGCCGTTGCAGCATCCCTGAATATGGAAGTTAGTAGGAATATAAAAAAAGGGAGGAAGGTTTATCTGTTTAGCAAGAGTAATAGAAGGCAGATTTCAGACTACCTAACAGATCAAAACGAAAATTTCTGTTCCGACACTGACAATGTTGAGTGTTTATGGAAAAAGTTCAAGGCAATCGTAAAATGCGTTTTAGACAGGTACGTGCCGAGTAAAACTGTGAGGGACGGGAAAAACCCACCGTGGTACAACAACAAAGTTAGGAAACTACTGCGAAAGCAAAGAGAGCTTCACTCTAAGTTTAAACGCAGCCAAAACCTCTCAGACAAACAGAAGCTAAACGATGTCAAAGTTAGCGTAAGGAGGGCTATGCGTGAAGCGTTCAGTGAAATCGAAAGTAAAATTCTATGTACCGACTTGATAGAAAATCCTAGGAAGTTCTGGTCTTACGTTAAATCAGTAAGTGGCTCAAAACAGCATATCCAGACACTCCGGGATGATGATGGCATTGAAACAGAGGATGACACGCGTAAAGATGAAATACTAAACACCTTTTTCCAAAGCTGTTTCACAGAGGAAGACCGCACTGCAGTTCCTTCTCTAAATCCTCGCACAAACGAAAAAATGGCTGACATCGAAATAAGTGTCCAAGGAACAGAAAAGCAACTGAAATCACTCAACAGAGGAAAGTCCACTGGACCTGACGGGATACCAATTCGATTCTACACAGAGTACGCGAAAGAACTTGCCCCCCTTCTAACAGCCGTGTACCGCAAGTCTCTAGAGGAACGGAAGGTTCCAAATGATTGGAAAAGAGCACAGGTAGTCCTAGTCTTCAAGAAGGGTCGTCGAGCAGATGCGCAAAGCTATAGACCTATATCTCTGACGTCGATCTGTTGTAGAATTTTAGAACATGTTTTTTGCTCGAGTATCATGTCGTTTTTGGAAACCCAGAATCTACTATGTAGGAATCAACATGGATTCCGGAAACAGCGATCGTGTGAGACCCAACTCGCTTCATTTGTTCATGAGACCCAGAAAATATTAGATACAGGCTCCCTGGTAGATGCTATTTTTCTTGACTTCCGGAAGGCGTTCGATACAGTTCCGCACTGTCGCCTGATAAACAAAGTAAGAGCCTACGGAATATCAGTCCAGCTGTGTGGCTGGGTTGAAGAGTTTTTAGCAAACAGAACACAGCATGATGTTATCAATGGAGAGACGTCTACAGACGTTAAAGTAACCTCTGGCGTGCCACAGGGGAGTGTTATGGGACCATTGCTTTTCACAATATATAAAAATGACCTAGTAGATAGTGTCGGAAGTTCCATGCGGCTTTTCGCGGATGATGCTGTAGTATACAGAGAAGTTGCAGCATTAGAAAATTGTAGCGAAATGCAGGAAGATCTGCAGCGGATAGGCACTTGGTGCAGGGAGTGGCAACTGACCCTTAACATAGACTAACGTAATGTATTGCGAATACATAGAAAGAAGGATCCTTTATTGTATGATTATATGATAGCGGAACAAACACTGGTAGCAGTTATTTCTGTAAAATATCTGGGAGTATGCGTGCGGAACGATTTGAAGTGGAATGATCATATAAAATTAATTGTTGATAAGGCGGGTACCAGGTTGAGATTCATTGGGAGAGTCCTTAGAAAATGTAGTCCATCAACAAAGGAGGTGGCTTACAAAACACTCGTTCGACCTATACTTGAGTATTGCTCATCAGTGTGGGATCCGTACCAGATCGGGTTGACGGAGGAGATAGAGAAGATCCAAAGAAGGGCGGCGCGTTTCGTCACAGGGTTATTTGGTAACCGTAATAGCGTTACGGAGATGTTTAACAAACTCAAGTGGCAGACTCTGCAAGAGAGGCGCTCTGCATCGCGGTGTAGCTTGCTCGCCAGGTTTCGAGAGGGTGCGTTTCTGGACGAGGAATCGAATATATTGCTTCCCCCTACTTATACCTCCCGAGGAGATCACGAATGTAAAATTATAGAGATTAGAGCGCGCACGGAGGCTTTCAGACAGTCGTTCTTCCCGCGAACCATACGCGACTGGAACAGGAAAGGGAGGTAATGACAGTGGCACGTAAAGTGCCCTCCGCCACACACCGTTGGGTGGCTTGCGGAGTATAAATGTAGATGTAGATGTAGATGTGATGCCAATCCTGAGCGGTCCATTCGGCATGTTGTTGGGCTCATCTGTACCGCACTGCATGGTATCGTGGTTGCAAAGATGGACGTCGCCATGGACGTCGGGAGGGTAGATGCGCATCATGCAGCCGATTGCGCATAGTTTGAGCCATAACACAACATCCTGTGGCTGCACAAAAAGCATTATTCATCAAGGTGTCGTTGCTGTCAGGGTTCCTCCGAGTCATAATCGGAGCGGTCATCCACTGCAGTAGCAGCCCGAGCGAGGCATGTCATCGACAGTTCCTGTCTCTTTGTATCTCCTCCATGTCCGAACAACATTGCTTTGGTTCACTCCGAAATGCCTGGACACCCTTGTTGATAGCCCTTCCTCCACAAAGTAACAATGCGGACGCGATCGAACAGCGGTATTGACCCTCTAGGCATGGTTGAACTACAGACATTCCTGGTGGAATGACTGGAACAGATCGACTGTCGGATCCCCTCCGTCTGTTAGGCGCTGCTCATGCATGGTTGTTTACATCTTTGGGCAGGTTTAGTGATATCTCTGGACAGTCAAAGGGACTGTGTCTGTGATACAATACCCACAGTCAATGTCTATCTTCAGGAGTTCTGGGAACCGGGGTGATGTAAAACGTTTTTTGATGTGTATTACGTTGCTCCAAGGGAAAGGATTTTTAAGTTATAGAACGAATACTACGTACTATCACTAATCCGTAAATTTCCTTTCAGTATTTTCAATTATTTATGGAATATAAAAGGTACTCTCACCACTTCGTTGCTTAGTTACGTTTTCATGAAATCATCTTACCGAAATGACGTGGAACGAGGCAGTATACATGACTAGTTTTCAGTGGATGGCTAAATGCTGGCCATATAGAAGTTCCTAAATGACACTCTGGCTGAAATTTCACGAACATATTACGTATTTATGGTATTGGGTAGATAATGAAAATTTTTTGTTGGTGCCTAGCGAACTCCTATCTGAGTCACTGAAGGCTACATTAATTAGTAATAAAGGTCATTTTCTATTCTGGTGTTTCAGCTACGGATATCACTATTCTTTGCAAACTATGGCGGATTATTTATAACGAATTTCATTAGCGAATATGTACCTAACTCTTTGAAGAGGTACCTTCAAAATGACTGCGGCCGAACACTGCAGATTATTCTCACTGCCAGCTTGTGTGCAATTAATACTTCCTTTTGAAACTTCCTGGCAGATTAAAGCGGTGAGCCTGGCCGAGATTCGAACGTGGGACGTGTACATTTCTCAGGCAAGTGTTCTAGCGACTGTTTTTTTTTTTCATCTGCACGTGAACGCTTCATTCTATCCTTTGCACCACTTTTTTGTCCTTGAGTTTTTTTATTTTTATTGTATTTTACTTTTTATTTTTTTGTAATGCAAATTGTTTCTGTTAGCAAGAAGGCATAGTAAGCAAATTACGTTTACTTGTTAGTAAGAAGACATAGTAAACAAATTATATTTACTTCGTGCGTCCACCTTTCAACACACGGATGAACTTCAAACGTCTAATAACAAATAAGAAAATGGAAATTACTGAAGTTGTGTTTTTAAACAAGGACCACACCCGCAAAGGAAATCAAAATACTGAAGAAAAACAAATCCAGCACGTCATTAAATGCTCACTTCCCATTTGCGGGAAATGTTCATTAGTACCAAGTCGATAACCATTTCGTCTCGTGTCAGGGTCCACTACGGTGTCTTCTCCTGCCCGTACACGCCAACTGTGAGGGGAGTTTGTGAAGACACTGCGCAAATAATTTGCGAAGAGCTGTTGATAGCGAAGAGTGTGCTCAAGTGTGCCTTGATTATCTTGGAGATATTTCCAGTAGTCAACAATCTTCTCATCATCGCAGAATAAGTAATAAATGGACATGCCTTCAAACCATGTGATAGCATGAGTCTTCCCGGTCGGGAAGTAACTATCCTCTGCGCGTAGGAGGACTCTGGGCTCTGTCGTGTGAGGTGGGGCACGAAGGTATCAAATGGTTCAAATGGCTCTAGTCATTATGGGACTTAACATCTGAGGTCATCAGTCCCATAGACTTAGAACTACCTAAGCCTAACTAACCTAAGGACACCACACACACCATGTCCGAGGCAGGATTCGAACCTGCGACCGTAGCAGTCGCACGGTTCCGGACTGCGCGCCTAGAACCGCGAGACCACCGCGGCCGGCCCCAGTCCACCTTCGAGTGGAGGGAGCGTGAGGGTGTCGTAGTGGACTTTACATAGCAATCCAGCAGTAATGTAATATCCAAATGCCGTCTGTAGTCTGTGTGCCATCGCTGTCGGTAGTGGGAGAACCTGCGCCATATGTATCAACTTGCTCGTCACATGATGGTTAACATACGGGACACGCTGTAGGAGGTCCATGCGTCGAAGTAGGTTCTGGTAGACTTCTGCGTGTATCACCCATAGATAGTTCATGGTAGCCACGCATCTCGTGCAAATGTAATACCGAAATATCTGATCGCATCCACCTGTGGGAGGGGCAGCACGTCGCCCTCCGGGAGGCCGCTTCCGATACGCAATGACGCCGACTTGGCTACATTCATGTGGCTTCTCGCCACCAATCCATATCGCTTAATCCATTCAAGCACGTAACACACCTCATCACTTGAGTGAATCAGCAGTACAAGGTCATCAGCATACGCACTGCAGCGGGAGGTGTAGCCCCTCAACTTAATCCCCGAAAACATGCGTTTCAGACATCTTATGAGCAGTTCTACTGCGATCGCGTGAAGAAATCATTAAGAGTGGATGCCCTTGTCGAACCGAACGCTGGATTGGCAAGGGACCCCTCCTACGTCCATTTAACAGTACATGGAGTGACGCTCCACTTCAGAGGCGCAAAATTACGTCGAGGAAGTGAGATGGGAAGCCCATGTGGGGTAGAGCGGACACAAGGAACTGGTGGTGCACTCTGTCAGAAGCGTGGTCGAAGTCAATTGAGATCAAAGAAGTTCGTAGGCGACAGTATGTATCGACAGCTATCAAATCCCTACGTTCATCAGTGGCCGTTTGCGTGCTGGGCTCTCCTCCTTGTGCAGTTTACTCCGCCGAAAGGATTAGTGGCAGGACCTTCTTTAGGCGCGTTACCAGGAGCCGGGCAAACATCTTATACACTCCTGGAAATGGAAAAAAGAACACATTGACACCGGTGTGTCAGACCCACCATACTTGCTCCGGACACTGCGAGAGGGCTGTACAAGCAATGATCACACGCACGGCACAGCGGACACACCAGGAACCGCGGTGTTGGCCGTCGAATGGCGCTAGCAGCGCAGCATTTGTGCACCGCCGCCGTCAGTGTCAGCCAGTTTGCCGTGGCATACGGAGCTCCATCGCAGTCTTTAACACAGGTAGCATGCCGCGACAGCGTGGACGTGAACCGTATGTGCAGTTGACGGACTTTGAGCGAGGGCGTATAGTGGGCATGCGGAAGGCCGGGTGGACGTACCGCCGAATTGCTCAACACGTGGGGCGTGAGGTCTCCACAGTACATCGATGTTGTCGCCAGTGGTCAGCGGAAGGTGCACGTGCCCGTCGACCTGGGACCGGACCGCAGCGACGCACGGATGCACGCCAAGACCGGAGGATCCTACGCAGTGCCGTAGGGGACCGCACCGCCACTTCCCAGCAAATTAGGGACACTGTTGCTCCTGGGGTATCGGCGAGGACCATTCGCAACCGTCTCCATGAAGCTGGGCTATGGTCCCGCACACCGTTAGGCCGTCTTCCGCTCACTCCCCAACATCGTGCAACCCGCCTCCAGTGGTGTCGCGACAGGCGTGAATGGAGGGACGAATGGAGACGTGTCGTCTTCAGCGATGAGAGTCGCTTCTGCCTTGGTGCCAATGATGGTCGTATGCGTGTTTGGCGCCGTGCAGGTGAGCGCGACAATCAGGACTGCATACGACCGAGGCACACAGGGCCAACACCCGGCATCATGGTGTGGGGAGCGATCTCCTACACTGGCCGTACACCACTGGTGATCGTCGAGGGGACACTGAATAGTGCACGGTACATCCAAACCGTAATCGAACCCATCGTTCTACCATTCCTAGACCGGCAAGGGAACTTGCTGTTCCAACAGGACAATGCACGTCCGCATGTATCCCGTGCCACCCAACGTGCTCTAGAAGGTGTAAGTCAACTACCCTGGCCAGCAAGATCTCCGGATCTGTCCCCCATTGAGCATGTTTGGGACTGGATGAAGCGTCGTCTCACGCGGTCTGCACGTCCAGCACGAACGCTGGTCCAACTGAGGCGCCAGGTGGAAATGGCATGGCAAGCCGTTCCACAGGACTACATCCAGCATCTCTACGATCGTCTCTATGGGAGAATAGCAGCCTGCATTGCTGCGAAAGGTGGATATACACTGTACTAGTGGCGACATTGTGCATGCTCTGTTGCCTGTGTCTATGTGCCTGTGGTTCTGTCAGTGTGATCATGTGATGTATCTGACCCCAGGAATGTGTCAATAAAGTTTCCCCTTCCTGGGACAATGAATTCACGGTGTTCTTATTTCAATTTCCAGGAGTGTAGTCCGAATTCAACACTGTAATCGGGAGGCAGTCCTCGATCAACCGACCTCTGGAAGTCTTGTGTATAGGGGTGAGTAGTACTTCGACGAAGGCAAAAACAAATGGTTCAAATGGCTCTGAGCACTATGGGACTTAACATCTGAGGTCATCAGTCCCCTAGAACTTAGAACTACTTAAACCTAACTAACCTAAGGACATCACATACATCCATGCCCGAGGCAGGATTCGAACCTGCGACCGTAGCGGTCGCGCGGTTCCAGACTGAAGTGCCTAGAACCGCTCGGTCACAAGGCCGTTCATCACAGAGCAATACCATCTTCCACCGTCTCCCTGCGACGCGGGATCGGCGCCTACACCCCAGCATCATGGGTACGTACCTCCTCAGCCCCCCCCCCCCCCCCCCCATCGTGTTCCCACGCTGCAGCTTACGACGGTTGCGCTGTAGGAGCGGGTGGAGTCCTCGTCCTGCTACGGCTGGCCCTCATCTTGTTCTGAAGTTGCTCTGCGCCTCCGCTTACGGCGCTTTGGGGATCGCTGCTTTCTGGTGTGCCCTTCTGTGTCAGATGATCGTAGCGACTCACGACGCTCTGGCACAGAGGCCGTAGTTGTCACAATCAGCGAATCTAACTGTGGTGTCACCGCCAGACACCACACTTGCTAGGTGGTAGCCTTTAAATCGGCCGCGGTCCGGTAGTATACGTCGGACCCGCGTGTCGCCACTATCAGTGATTGCAGACCGAGCGCCGCCACACGGCAGGTCGAGAGAGACTTCCTAGCACTCGCCCCAGTACAGCCGACTTTGCTAGCGATGGTTCACTGACAAAACACGCTCTCATTTGCCGAGACTATAGTTAGCATAGCTTTCAGCTACGTCATTTGCTACGACATAGCAAGGCGCCATTACCAGTCACTATTGATGCTGTAAAACATGTACCGTCACGAGCGATGTTCACCAATTATGGATTAAAGTTAAGTATTCCAGAAGCTACGTACTATTTTCGCTACTATAAGACCTTGACCTGTTCCAGATCTCACGCCAGCCTGCGTGAGCTTAAACGCGTGCCTTTCGGCTTCCTCCTAGTGGCTTGGCTGTCTTGCCAAGTCACAACACTATCACTACTATATCGTCATCGATATCGTCGTCCGTCAGCGGGGCGGCGCTGTCGGAGTGAAGTCATCGACACGTAAAACGGGTTTTTCATCTTCCCGCCGCACCGGAGGATGCTGTGTTGGGTCATCAGGAGTGTCGGATGTCTCAATGAAGCGGCAGCAGTCGTGAGGGCGGCAACGTAAGTCAGGGGAAGCAGTGTCGGCTGCGATGACAGCGCAGGCGGTAGATGCGTGATCCGGCGTGGGACGCATCTGGATCGGAGGTGGCCCTCCTTCCCACATCCGGAAGAAGTTCGTGGTTGTCAGTTGTAAATGCCGATGGCACGGCAACCGCCGATATAGAGAGGTGAGGGGACATGTTTTTTAAGTTCAGTTCTGACCTGTCGGACGCTGTTCAGTACTGGTTAACTTCGGAACTGTGTCCATTTTTCTGCGCAATTGCTATATGCCGTGCCGTAGGGTCAAAGAGCCGACTCGACTTCTTCTGCTGGGAATTCAAATCGAATTTGAACGATCCTGATCGTGAAGAGTTCCATACCAGCATATCGACGTCCACAGTACCCACACTGTCATCCGCGTGGCAGGAGCGGAGGCCGTGTTTTGTTTCCCAAAGGATCCGTTCAAATGTTGCAATGTTGATGATCTTGTTATAGACTATACTGTTCACAATGGATAAATGTTGAAACGGTACAGTAGTCTCCGCTCCATAAGCAGCAGGTTTCGCTGCTCGCTCGCACCGGGAAATACAAACGGAGGCGGCTCCCCCGCCAATTTTATTGCACGACGCGGCCGGCCGCGGGTGCAACAGAAACCATGTGGACGGGTGAAGGAAATGGGTCAGGCTTCATAATACGTATTTATATGTGTCGTGTATTATGCATTTCTTGTACGTGAATGTGAATCTGCACATGAACTTTCCTAATCCTCCTCACGCCTGTCCATAAAGCGTGGCCAAATCTTAGTTGGGAAGTAGTTCTGTAGTATAGTAGTGCCAACCTTACTCCTGGATGGGGGATCAGAGAGACAGCACAGACAGGTCAAAGCCAGAGACGTTCCAGTGTCACAAGATTTGGGGTGGAGAGGTTGGTCACGGCCAAGTGATTCGACCATCCCCTCCACCGGGGCCCAGGAAGACCCCCGGGTGCCCGTGATATTCTGGGAGTGTTACAGAAGACGGGTAAGTGAGCAGACGTGCCCTTAGTGCGTCTGTCTCAATGTTCACGCATGGAAGAGAGGTATTTGAATATATGTGCTAATTATTTTATTTCCAGCTTCGGATTGTGTAAGGAAATGAATGTTCTCGTTTTATTTCGGAAATCTGACCCCTGTGTTAAAGTATCTGGTCCACAGTTTGCCCGTTATCCTCCTCAGATAGTGGATGTCCCATGTAAAATACCGGGAAACTTTGGTGGTATACATTCGGCCAACGCAATTCCGTCTTGCCCGTAGAAATGTGCGATCAGATTAGTATATTATACACGCGAGCTATAAGTTGTAAAATTGTAATATCTGTAAACTGGAACAATTGCTGCAATCGCTGTAAAGTCGAGTGATAATGTCTATAATAAATAGGTAATCAATTGTCATCAATCTTTAACATACCCTAAAAATCACAAAGAAGTCAAGTTAAAGGAATTTATTTAAAATAAAAGGTATAGAATGCAGTGACCCACACATGAGCGTGTGAGCCCTCCAGCCCCTTGCCTAGTATCGTACAGAAGCTCCCCTCCCCAGTTATCCGTTGTGCAATTTTCATTCAGGGCTTGACATCAACTTTCATCTGGCGTCCCTAGGCAAGGAGGTTTGACGGTAATCTTTCAATGTATACCTGTGATGTCGGCCGCCGGGGTTTTCACCTCTTCTCGTAAAAATCGTTCGAATTTGAATGCTTTTGGTCGTGAAAATTCGTTTTGGAACGTAAATTTGAGGGTCGATTTTCTGTATTGGATCGCCATTCTGATATATATGCTCAAGCTGGCGTGCGCGAAACTGCAGAGTATTGAGTAAATAAACACGAGCGCTCACTCCACGGCGACGACACAAACATCACGTCCGCAGTGCTGCCCTATTACGAGCAAACTGGCCAACTGAGCCACCCAACCACGACTCAGGACCCGTCCTCACAGCTTTTTTCCCTCCAGTACCTCATTTCCTATCTTCTAGACTTCACACAAGCTCCCCCATGACACTTACAGGACTAGTACTCCTGGAAGAAAGGACGATGCGGATACATGGCTTAGCCACATCCTGGAGGATGTTCCCGGAATGAGATTTTCACTCTGCAGCAGAGTGTACGCCGATATGAAACTTCGCGGCAGATTAAAAGTGTGTGCCGGACCGAGACTGGAAAGCGGAACCTTTGTCGAAGACTGCGAAGACAAGTCATGAATTGTGCTTGGGTAGCGCTGTCAGTAGAGCTTTTGCCCACGTAAGGCAAAGATTCCTCGTTCGCGTTTCGCCCAGAACACAGTTTTAATCTGGCATTTAGTTTCATATCAGTTCATACCACACTCCGCTGTGTAGTGGAATTTTCATTCTAGAAAACGTCCTTTCTATGAGATGAGTTAGTCCAGACAGTTATTCCATTACACGTCATAGAGTGAAAATATGCAAAACATGTTAGGTGGTTGATATGCTCGTTTTCAAGGTCATCGATTACATGAAGAGCAAACGTAGTATCTGTTTGAGCAGCTTACTGATTTGTTTGTTCTAGTTCAATTTTTTATCATTATGTACCTCTTAAAATTTTTGTACATTCTGCCCTGTTTGCTGACTCCTGTCCTTGTGCTGTATCAAGTGATGGTATGAACATACTTATTATACAAAAAAGAATATAGTATCTCTTCCCGAAACCAACGTAGGATCCATTTCAGAGAAACACTTCACGTTTCATCGAAAAAAAATCATCAACAGTTTCTCTAATTGCTCTTTCCCTAATAATATTTATTAAAACACCAGTATCTTCTCAAAAAGTACCAAGTCCGCTTCACAAATGTTAAGTGAAAGGGCATTAAAATATATGAGAAATAGGAATGGTCCTAAAACTGGACCCTACGGGACTCCCTTCGTTATTTCCCTCGAGTCAAAACATTTTTCTCTTTGTCCAGCATTGTTTGAATTATTCGGCACCATGTTTTGCGGTTTGTGTTGTTCAATACGATTCAAACCAGATGTTTATAAATCTATCAGGTCCATAAAACTTAAGTTTTACTGATAGTACAGCACGATCTGCGCAATAAAAGGCCATGGGAAGACCGCAAAAAATGCCAATTGGTGATATTTTAGTTTTTACGGCTTTTAACATTTGGTGACTGAATGTTCAAATTGCATCTATGTAAACGGCCTGGGTATCGAAGAGACGTACAAAATAACTAAATGGACTTCTTCGTCGACAGAGGTGAAGATGGCTGATTTGCATCCTCAGAAGCACCGCGTCTGGGTGCAGAGTGCGCTGCAGGGGCGTGAAGCAAGAGTCCAGTGGTTGCGGCTGCGTTGGGGTGCGGGCAGCTGCACAAGTTTAGCAGTCGATCGCCGGCCGCTCCGCAACCCGTACCCACCACGAATAATTCCGGAAGATCGCAGTGCTAATGGCATCCGCCCATTTGCATGCTAACACTGTCCCACATAAATAACACAATAACAGCAAGTATTTGCATACGAAAGGTGACTTCCCCCCTTTGTAGTTGCGCGCTTTTAGTCATGTTAAATATGGAGTCGGTGTGGGCGAGGGAGTTGGTGTTCGCAACCCTTTACCCACAACTCATCGCATTTCCGTACGCGCACTTGAGCACGGCCCGCGATATCTTTTTATTTGGAAATGTGTGAACGAGTTTTGATTTACGAATAGCGAGTGACCGCCTTGTAAATTTCAATTAAGCAATCTCTGGACGCAACCGCGCAGAATGGAATAATAGCTGCGTTTGTATAGGCCCTTGATGATGCTGGCCACTTCGCACCACCACGGTAGCGTTCGTTAAATATGCATATTGCGCAAATTGAGAGCCAAATAAAGGGGGTAACGCCGTTTTGGTGACCGTTATTGCTAGTTTATACGTCAAATACATGGAGTAAATAATCTGCGTTTACCGCCACATTATGCGAAATATTTATTTTTACGTTTATTAAAAGCATTCGTGAGAACCAAAAACAAACTGTCGAAACAGTCGTCATTACGCATCAGTTTGAAGCTGGTTTACCAGAATAAATGATTTCCCATTCTGCAAAGAAAAAGAGTAGGGGGTGTCGATGGCCGGATTGTAGCGCCGCTGTCTTGTACTGCACAGATTGGGAATTCGAGTTCAGTCTAGAGCAGCTGTAATATATTCGTATGTGTGACGTTCAGAACACCTACGCACGCGCGCATGCACTCGCTGTATGCTGTTGACAACTTACATCAGCATGTTTCAGTTAAGGTGTTTTTCTTTGTATGTTATATAATAGGAAGTGAAATGAATACTTATACAGGTAGATAAAAGTAAGAAATATTATTCTTTCTGCGGTTTTATGAACAAAGATTACTTAGCTATTTTCCAGAATATCAGAGCAGCGGGTTATATATATTTTTTATAAATAGAACGTTATTTTTCTATTGTGAAGGTGATTAATTTAAGCCCACTGTGTACAAATTAAGTTCAATAAAATTTTTATCAATTTCAGTGGGGGAGCTAGAAATGTTCGAAGTTTTACGGGAGGATGCAGCATTCCGTACATAATTGGTAGTATTAAGATGGATTTTAGAGTGACGTAATGTTCATTTAGACGAGGTGTTGAAACGAGTGCCCATTTTCCCGAACTGACAGGAAAATGCGGCTTTTAAAAGCTGTGCACGAGATGTACCAGTAAAGCTGGTGGTGCCACGGAGCGACTAGCTTCCTTGATGGGCTGTCTGAATTCGCGGTCGGTTAGATGGACACTTTTGAACACCTCAATTAAATGAACATCCCTCCACCAGATCATCCACTTCAACACAGCCAACTGCGTACGGAATTTTCCATCACCCCAACAAAATTTTGAACTTTTCTAGGTCCTTAACTGAAATTAATAGAAATTTTATTTAAATTAGTTTGTACACAGTTGGATTAATTCATCAGCTACATGATGGGGAAAGTAGTGTTCTTTTTATAAAATTATAAAGCTTTGCTGTAAACCTCTGGAAAATAACTAAATAAACATTGTTCATAGCTCCGCAGAAAGGGTATATCATTCTTACGTTTCTCTGCCTAAAAGGAATATTCCTTTCACTTATTATTTTGTAAGTTATAACGAATAACAGCTTATCTGACACACCCTATATGTATGTTGTGTGTGTAAAGTATATTATATAGACGTTGCCGACCGCAGCGCCGTATTCTGTCCGTTTACGTATCTCTGTATTTGAATAGGCGTGCCTACACCAGTTTCTTTGTCGCTTCAGTGTAGTATAAGCATGGAACACATTAGTTAACACTGAAAACTGGAATTTGAAACGCAACCATCCTGAAAACGACTTGTGAATTCTGTACGTTAATATTCACTTATTACAAAATAGAGAATATAATGGTTTTGCGTTTGACCATTATAAAGTATTTACTTCCTTTTTGCCGAAAACAACAACCGTTATCTTCTCTGTGTTGTAATAACTGTGGACAGATTTCCTCACAGTCCATACATTTGTGAGGGAAGATCATGAAAGAGTTGTGAATTTTCTCGCCCTTTGAAAATTTTTGACTATAGCTGAACAGAAAACATTTTGACTATCGGCAGTAGAATTAATGTTATACATATTGAAATATACAGGGTGAATCACTTAAAACTTGCACCGCAAATGTTATGGAGATGGAAAGTAATATTGATGTGCGGTTTTCACAGAACGGGTTCAAATGATTCAAGTGGCTCTGAGCACTATGGGACTTAACATCTATGGTCATCAGTCCCCTAGAACTTAGAACTACTTAAACCTAACTAACCTAAGGACAGCACACAACACCCAGCCATCACGAGGCAGAGAAAATCCCTGACCCCGCCGGGAATCGAACCCGGGAACCCGGGCGTGGGAAGCGAGAACGCTACCGCACGACCACGAGCTGCGGGCTCACAGAACGGGTTGGTAGTCAGAGGGTCGTATTGTTAGCCAATAAACAGAGAGTAATAATACCTAGAAAGTGTGTTTTTCGTGCAGACATACACTTTTTTTAACATGGAACAATGCCTATTGCATTAACAAACTAAAAGCAGAGTATGTTAGAATGTCAATGGTGTTTGTTGTATGATACTAGTGCGAGTCGTTTACGAAATATCGAACTGAAGTGTTGTGTTCGTTTGCATATTGACTGACGTTGCTTTGTATACTTCTTTACACTCCTCGGTTGATTCTGTCAAGGAAAGCCATTGTTTACTCGACTTCTGAGTGGGCCATTGTAGTTTAGCGGCACCAGACCTTCAGCATATGTTCATTGTGTTGGAAGTCAGAGACTGCAGTCGTTGAGTATGGTTCAATAGCGTACTCCAACGGTGAATACGAGGATAAGCACCTTATTTATGGCGGAGCAGAAGGCAATGCACGAGCAGAAAGACGATGGTGTATGGTGTGGTGTCACCGCCAGACACCACACTTGCTAGGTGGTAGCCTTTAAATCGGCCGCGGTCCTTTAGTATACGTCGGACCCGCGTGTCGCCACTGTCAGTGATTGCAGACTGTGCGCCGCCACACGGCAGGTCTAGAGAGACGTCCTCGCACTCGCCCCAGTTGTACAGCCGACTTTGCTAGCGATGGTTCACTGACAAATTACGCTCTCATTTGCCGAGACGATAGTTAGCATAGCCTTCAGCTACGTCATTTGCTACGACCTAGCAAGTCGCCATTATCAACTGCTATTTATCTTGTGATGCATGTACCGTCAGACCGATGTTCACCAATTATGGACTAAAGTTAAGTATTCCAACAGATACGTACTATTTTTGCTAGTCTCATATCCCTGACCTGTTCCAGACCTCACGTCATCCTGCGTGAGCTTAAACGGGTGCCTTTCGGCTACCCGTCACTGTGGATTGGCTGTCTTGCCAGTCCACAACATATGGAGATGTTGCCAAACCATCAGACTTACAGAGCTGTGGTTCAAATGGCTCTGAGCACAATGGGACTTAACGTCTGTGGTCATCAGTCCCCTAGAACTTAGAACTACTTAAACCTAACTAAGCTAAGGTCATCACACACATCCATGCCCGAGGCAGGATTCGAACCTGCGACCGTAGCAGTCGCGCGGTTCCGGACTGAGCGCCTAGATACAGAGCTGTGGACAGGCATTTAAGCCATATGGCACTCGTTGTGCGCCACGGTTAGTTTAGCCTCAGCTGGATGGAGTGGGTGTTGGGAATTTCTGGAAAAAGTAAATGAAGTTCCGACCGCAAGCACTCGCCATATAAGTAGGAGTTCCTCAATCAAGTGTATAGCGCCTGCTTCGGAGACAGAAATGCCATCAATTTCACCTACCGAAGGTACGGGAGTAGACTACCCTAGACGTCAAAATTTTTGTCAGAGGTTACTCTAATGCCATGCTGCTGCTCCACTGTTCGGTCGCAGGATGAGAGCCTCTTTACCCGTTCGGGTTTCGTGAACGCTCATAACATGCACGTGTGTGGTTATGAGAATCCTCACTTACTACCGTACGAGGATATCAACATCGTTTTGCAGTGAATATTTGGTGTGGTGTAGTGGACGGTGAGTTACACGGACAGATTGTTGCACTTCCACATCGCCTGAATGGCAAAGTGTATCGATAGTTTTTGGATCAAGAATTGGATGGACTACTTCATGATGTGCCACTCGCCACACAAACCAACTTACGGTTTATGCACGACAGTGCCCCGGCACATTTCAACCCGGAGGCAAGATAGTAACTCAATATTGCTTATTCCGATAAGTGGTCAGGTCGTGGAGGACCAGTTGCTTGGCCCGCCAGATCTCCGGATCTTAACCCCTGAACTTCTACCTTTGGGGCCGTCTCAGGCAGCTCGTATAGGTTGTAGCAAATGAGAATGTAGCGCAAATACACCAGTGAACTGAAAATGGCTGCGCAATTGTGCAGAATGGAATGAACGGAGTCTGCAACAATCCTCGAGTGGTAAGAAGTTGAGCACATGCCGGCACGGTAGCTCAGCGTGTTCGGCCACAAAGCCGGTTGGCCTCTGTAATAAAAAAACTGAGTGGAAGGATCAACCACCGAACTTGAACAGGATGTCTTGCGACGTCCGCAACGACCGAACACAACGATCAACAACTGATATACAGAAATTTCATAAAAGAATTATTTAACGTTTTACTCTTATTTTCGTACATATATCACACCCATGAATTGTGTACATTTACTTTTGAAATGTATAGTTAAGTTTTGGATTGGCAGAACTATAAAACGAGCTGGCTAGTAGGAATGAGACAGGTCACAGGAAGGAATTTAGTGAACATATACAGCAGGGAGTCAACACTCATTTGAAAGAATTCACGGCTTGTGCTGGGTGCTATGGGGAGGTCTTCTGCTCTGGACACTACTTATGAAGACGCTAATCGGCTCTTCCAGTCTGAAGATTCTAATAACAACTGCAGCTAGGCAAGGGTGTCTCCGAGCTGCCAAGACATGACCTGAGGGCCCGTGACAAGGTCACCGCCTCGAGACTGCACAGCGGTTCGACATTTAGTAGTCTTTGGGATGACCTTAAATGCTGTGTACCTTGGGATGACTTTAAATGCTGCTTACTCTTCAGCGTTACGACTGGTCAGACGACTTTAAATGAGTTTTTAAAACTAAAATGAAACTATAAATTCTATTTGGCACGAACCACAAAATACAAATTATACTTGTTATGTGTCAGTACTGCTTACACAGTACGCTACAACAGTTTCAAAAGTACAGCGAAATGCTTGTAAATAGGAGTAAAAAAGATTTATGTGTCAGAAAATTTAACGTTGTGTAATGTGACACTCTACGCACTGACGTACTTTGCTTCTGTTACCTATATAACTCGTAATTTAACATTTCTTAAAGGAATATATTCTTAATATCTGTGAGCTTTGTGAGTCCTTGTTTATGAATATTATAAATTCCTTTTTTGGGGTAGAAAGTGTATTTGCGCGTTTCGTGTCAACAGGCGACGCATATGCTGGCTGGTTTATTGATTCTGAGGACACGACCAAATTTTGATTTCGTCGAATCATCCATCCTAACACTGAAACACTGGTGTATTATCAATATCTGCTGAAAAATCTGAACAGTCTGATTTACCTTCTAGCGACGATCCCAAAATTAATTATAGCCTATGGCAGTTCAAATGGAATGCAGTTCGCCAATAATTCGTTGAATCCATCGTCAGAATGGAGAGGAAGATGAAGGTAAGGAATTCCAATTCACATTTGGTACGTCTACGGTAGATATTTCTGCAGTCATGTAATTGTGCCTTGTTATAGTTTGCCTTATTGGACCTGTACACTTTTTTCTTCTCTGTCTTCTGTCTATTGACATAAAAATAATGGCAGTTAAACAAATATCACTTCCATATCGCTGCAGTATATTTTCTGGAGACCAAAAATCATAAACTTCAGTATTATTGAAGTAACTGGAAGCGATTATTTGGAAGATATCCTTAAAATGAAGGTTTTGACTGTCTCCTTGCTGGTCGAAGTGGCCGAGCGGTTCTTGGCGCTACAGTCTAAAACCGCGCGACCGCTACGGTCGCAGGTTCGAATCCTGCCTCTGGCATGGATGTGTGTGCTGTCCTTAGGTTAGTTAGGTTTAAGTAGTTCTAAGTTCTACGGGACTGATGACCTTAGAAGTTAAGTCCCATAGTGCTCAGAGCCATTTGAACCATTTTTTGAACTGTCTCCTTGAAAATATCTCCCATGTAAACATATTCTCCTATGTAAAAGCTACTCTAAATTAAGACAAGATCAATTATTTGTTGCGCAGAGTTTCAGCTCGTTAAGAAGTTTAGTACACAATTCAACATCTGCTGCACGTTTAGTTAGTGACCCACAGAAAAATTTATCTCTTTGTTTATTCCGTGTCTAAAGTGAAGAGCAAAATCAGAACTTCATATTACCTTTGTTAATTGTAGATCTATTTACTTTTACCTCTCATGGAGGTCTTTATGTTAATACTTGTGATCACCGAAATCTGCCAAAATGCCACAGAATGAGTCACCAGTAAAGAATAAAAGGCAAATCTGAAGAAAACGTAAGCGTAGGAAACTTGGGCAATCCAGCAGCTGACAGCAAACTAAAATTTCAGGGTGTTACATTCAGTAATGCTACTTCATCTGTTCAAAAATGGCTCTGAGCACTATGGGACTTAACATCTGAGGTCATCAGTCCCCTAGAACTCAGAACTACTTAAACCTAACTAACCTAAGGACATCACACACATCCATGCCCGAGGCAGGATTCGAACCTGCGAGCGTAGCAGTCGCGCGGTTCCGCACTGAAGCGCCTAGAACCGCTCGGCCACACCGGCCGGCTACTTCATCTGTTAGTAACAATTGACATGATTATCAATATCATTACGAATGAGAGGCTGCTTTCCTGTCTCCTATGAGCCCTGGCCGGCCGAAGTGGCCGTGCGGTTAAAGGCGCTGCAGTCTGGAACCGGAAGACCGCTACGGCCGCAGGTTCGAATCCTGCCTCGGGCATGGATGTTTGTGATGTCCTTAGGTTAGTTAGGTTTAACTAGGTCTAAGTTCTAGGGGACTAATGACCTCAGCAGTTGAGTCCCATAGTGCTCAGAGCCTATGAGCCCTAGTAGCCTTGCCAAAGAGGTTTTAGTGATGTACCCATCCCTTCCTTTTTCTGCGTTTCCTTCAAGACGCAAATGAATCATGCACGCAAAACTGAAGAGGCTGATAATTTTACAATGAAACGAGTTTTTGGATTGCCTTTCTACCTGAGCGGACAATCTGGGACGTCAGATTCAACTGCATATTCATGAGTCCCAAGATGACGAATTTGGAAAAGCAAATTGGAAATTGTATTACTACTGACACCCGAAAATTATTTTTAGAACATTAAATCAATATCGAGAAGTGACACAACAGGCGGCGAACTAGACACTAAATTATCCATGGCAGTTTTGGTTATCCACCGTACCTGTACATTAAATGACATGAAATATGGAGCAGTCGGGCACTTTTGAAATTTATTTATGTTAAAACTCATTTACGACTTTCGGCCATTTTCGGAGGGCTAAATGCAGTTAAGAAGATTTTCATAGCCGATCTATAAAGCGCAACTTTGTTGCATTTTAGCCACTCTGTTTTTCCGGTCGCTTGTTGAGTGACAGAATAAATTTTTATTTCGCACAGGCGTGCTGCATTATTCGAAATGCAGAGTGCAAACTGACGGTAAATAGGTTAACTGCAAGCTAACTGAAGAGAGGCGAAAGCCCCAAACGTGCCTTGGCACAAATGAAATTAAAAAACAAACTGGGTTCAGTATCTCTCCACGAGAGAGAAATACGTTATCATGATAATGATGATGTTTGGTTTGTGGGGCGCTCAACTGCGCGGCCATCAGCACCTGTACAAAGTTCCAGTTTTTACACAGTCAATTTTTTTTCACAATCCAAGCTAGTCACTCTCACAAATGATGATGATGGAATAATGAGGATAACACAAACACCCAGTCCCCGGACAGAGAAAATCCCCAACCCGACCGGGAATCTAACCCAGGACCCCATGATCCAGAGGCAGCAACGCAAGCCCCTACACCACGAGCCGCGGACTACGTTAGCATGGAAGCAAAATAAAACTCCCCAGAATCGAAACGGAAAATGTGTGGTGTGTGTGTGTGTGTGTGTGTGTGTGTGTGTGTGTGTGTGTGTGTGTGCAACTGTGGTGTGCGTACTATAAGACCTTCGGTACACACACCATCAGATTATTTGACTTGTCGCTCTAACGAAGTAGGCGAGTGTCAGCAATATGTCTCGTGGTCTTATCGTGGCGTTTTTAGCTTCTGCCGTTAGGTCAGACGATAAAAATGCCACTTGCACGCTTAGAGTAGCAGATTGACGGTGACCAACTTTAAACAGAACTTGATTAATTTTCACACACATTTATTAAAATAATAAAAAGCATAGACATTACATAACTTGATTCTGGATGCTGTTTACAATTGATAATCTGAAGTTCCTTTGGTCTTGGTACATTAATCTTACTCTCACATATCTCTGACACTTGACAAAGTGTCTATTCATTTATCTTCATGGCTATGTACAGGAATATGGTAATCTTATTAGGCGCAGACTGAAACTTGACTATAGACTGGTACAGACTAATGCAGACTGGTACAGACTGCTGCAGACAAAGGCAGACTGACTAATCGGAGGTCTGTACACTCGTTTAATACCTCGCGCGTTCAGGTATCACTGCACGAGTGTGATCCACGAGAAGAAAAGGTTCTACGTTAGCAGCAATCTCATTGGCTGCGTTACATATTAATACGTGGATAGGCGGAAGCAGAATTTGGTCCGACTCTAAGGCAGCGCCATCTCGTAGTGCAGAGACAGACGAGCACTGCGCCTGCGGTGTTGTGCTTAGCAGGGCGCGCTCTAGTGGGAAAGTTGTGTACGCGCTGACTACGCGGAACTATGTACACAACAACAATACATGCAATTTCGTCTTTCAATGTGTAGCTGGAGTCGTCCTAAAGAAATACTGTTCACAACGTCTTTCGTGCGACGTCCAGTGTAGATGGAAAGCGTCGGTTTGTTTGCCGTTACGAACAAAGTGATGTTTAAAGCGGAATTTTACTAGTCCATTTGATAGAGCGATCCCAAATTAATCTAGAGCGAGATTCATTTCATGGCTACAGTATTCAAGCAGCAACAGTACTGCCCAGCCGCCATGCAGCAGTGCTGGTTAGTCGCTGCTGCATCTTTAGTGATTTTTCGTGATTGGAAAGAAGATTAGAGTTTAACGCCCTGTCAACAGGGCGGTCATTAGAGGCTTAGCAGCAGCGCGGATTACGAAAGGATGGCGAAGGAAATCAGTTGTGCTCTTTCAAAGAAACCATCTCGGCAGTTGCGTGGTACAATTTAGGGAAATCACGGAAAACCTAAATCTGGATGGCCGGACGGGGATTTGAACCGTCGTCCTCCCGAATGTAAGTCCAATGTGCTTACTACTGCGCCACCTCACTAGGTCCCAGATACTCTGCATGTGTTACTATTGATAAAATGAATATCACGCTACACTAATTTGGGGTCGCTCAGTCGAATGGGCACGTACTATTTCGCTTTAAAAATCATTTTCTTTGTGTGTGGCACACAAATCGACGTTTTTCGTCGACACTGGTCGTCACATGAAAACACGATGAGCAGTATTTGGCTGGGCTGACTTCATTCTCCACATTGCAAAAACGAAACTGCAAGTATCTGCCGAAATACTAGAGAAAATACGTGGCCTGGCCTTCCTTAGGAGGGACACTCGGTGTATATATTTCAACGATATAACCGTATTATAGGTCTGGATAGAATTTACACAGTAAAAATGTAATTAAAGGTAGATATTACTGATCTTCTTTTAGTAGGTTGAATCTGCACCACCGGGAATGTCATGCTTCTCTCAACGATAAAATGCTTCAAGCAGACAGCAGATACTTTGTGCACTGCCTTCTGAAGATTTGAATGAAGTACATTGGAATCAAAGTTTGTGTAGATAAGGTGTCCTGGGAAGTATGTCAAAGCACATTTAAATCATGCTTCTCATAAAATATTAATATCGTACTGTTTTTCATTTTTAAGTTTTTTTAGATATATAAGAACTTGTAGAGAAGATGTTGTAATGACAACCTTTTTAGCTATAAGACAACTAATGGAAAAGAGACTGGCAAAGTATCTGAGTAGCTATTTAGTGTTGATGAATGTCAAGGGCGCACATGGCAAAGTGTCGCTGAAGAAACGGAAGTCCTGTGAGGGAGTGAGCTTGACAAGACCATAGTTGGGATTATATGCGAACTATGTAGTGTGTAATCAAAATGGGGAGTAAAATTTCGTCACAGCCTTTCAGAATTACAATAGGATTAAAACAGGGATCCTCCTTATCTCCTACAGTGTGTAAAATATACATGCAAAAAGCCTTACACCTATGGAGTAGGAAATGTGCGGGAATGGGCATTCAGACACCAAAGGATCAAAGTTTGCGCACCTATTTCTTCGCAGATGATCATTTAGTGATGGCCAGTGAGGAAGATGATACACGCCTCATGTTAAGAAAATTATTAGAATAAGATGGTGAGTGGGGATAAAAAGTAAATCTTCGAAACAGTGAATAAATATGTTGTGTTGAAAATGTGGCTAACATTATATTAGAGGATCTGCACACCAAGGCTTGTAAAACAGTTAAATACTTGGGTACCATCCAATCGGGAGACGGAGGAAGTAACTGGGAAATACAACAACGAGTAGCCCTTTGGAAAGTAGCAATCCAGTATCTAAACTCTCAGTTATAGTCTTTAAAGATAATTTGGAAAGTAAAGAAGGTGCTCTATAGATGATGATTGGTTGGTTGGTTGATTTGCGGGAGAGAACCAAACAGCGAGGTCATCCGTCCTGTCGGAGTAGGGAAGGATAGGGAAGAAAGTCGGCCGTGGCCTTTCAAAGGAACCGTCCCGGCATTTGCCTGAAGCCATTTTAGGGAAATCACGGAAAACCTAAATCAGGATGGCCGGACGCGGGTTTGAACCGTCGTCCTCTCGAATGCGAGTCCTGTGTGATATCCACTGCGCCACCTCGCTCGGTCTATAGATCTATTGTAGAGCCAATACCAGTTTATGTATAAGAGTGCCGGGATCTTAATAGAAAAAAATTAACAAACTGAGAGTTGTAGAAATTGTATATCACAGTAGATAGTACAGAGTATCTCGGCGAAACCACTTAAAAACTTATACAACGATTGGGGATATGACCACTGAAGAAAGCATCAAGACAGAATACGGTAACAGCAGGTCGGCTGGTATGGACATACAGTGCGAATGGCAGATTACTGATGACCAAAGAAGATCTTGATGTACCATCCTTAGGTAATGAGGAGAAGAGGAAGACCGAAAGCTGCCTGGTTGAGATGGAATAAAGATGGATATGAAAAAAAGAGAAATAAAAGATGACCAGGAATCATGAGAAGATAGAAATCGATTGCGACATGCATTTTGGATGCGACGACAGCTGTAGAAACCACACGAGAGAACAAGAAAGAGCTACGTGATGTTTACTAATAAAAACTTGGAAAACATGCTATCTTACGGAGAACGCATAAAAAGCAGCAGTACTCTTGCAGAACTACTATTGTGTATGGATAGATAGCAATGCATATTTTCATTTCAAAAAGGGAATTCCATACCTGCGTTTCTGTGGTAATGAGATTATAACAAACTGTTCACTAATTTATGAGGGCATAGTGACTATTCGTTGAAGTGAAAACAGATAATAAATATCATTAAAGCGTCAAAATGTATCCAATATGAAATATATGCCTCTCTCTATAAGTGGTACTCGGGGAAGCGAAGCTATCCGAGGCGCAATCTCGGTTTCTGAAAAACTGCTGTCACCAGCAGTACTGGTAATACGAACTTGAATCACCCTGAATTTTAACAGTAAATCACACCGTTATGCACAAGTCCTCTCCTATAGTATCGGCAGATAAAGCAGGAAGAACATATAGGTGACCTTTGCAACTGTGTTCACATTCCTAATTACTTAATGGATGTGACTGCACCCAGTTACTATTCGGCAACGGGATAATCATACAGTAACCGGTCTTTAAATCTAGTGATGCGCAGTATGCTACACTAGAAAGTTATTTGGGAGTCACGCCGTTCTTGCAACGTATCAATTCTTACTTCGATAAAACGCGTTTAGCTTTCTTCAAATTAGACGAGGTGAATGTGTGTACATGAAAACATGCAGACGAGTGCAGTATAATCTGATAAAACTCGAACGCCTGTGCGTAGAAGTATGCGTGGAAATAATGTAGGAGACAAAAACTTTAGCAGTGTTAATGCTTTAAATAAAGTGAAACGCTTTTGATCCAGATTAGGCTTTATCCAGTCGCAAAAGATGACGTAACTCTCAGATTTCTTGTAAAACTGAGACTGTCGAAAAGAAACCTCAAAATCAAAAAGACAACACGCTACATTTATTTATATTTTGGATAATGAAAATTTCTCTAGGTCTACCTACATTTCGCTAAAATTTTCTAAATTTGCAACTTCTCTGTTTACAACAGATCATCCACGAACAGCCTGATAAAACTTCCGATGTTATCCACTAGATCATGTATATGTTATTTATACCATCAGTCCGTAATGAAACAAAAATAAAAACATTCCGTGTTTGATAAAAGGAAGTGGTAACACAATGGTGGCAGTGTGTGCCGTCTTTGACTGCGAGTGATCCGGCGAGCAAACAGAAGGAAGGGCAGACACAGTTCTGCACTCTGGTAAGCCGCGATTACGGCGGCCGAGGCTGCACAAAGGTGCTGAGGAGGCCTGCCCGCAGCTGGGAGCGACAAATGCGACCACTCAGCCCGGGACGCCATTCGTTTTAGTCCCAGCTCCTTACGAAAGCGATCGCCCGAACAAAGGACAGTCAACAAGTCGAATGAGGCTCAGGCGCGGAGCCGGCTCACCCTGCTGAAAGACGCTGCTGCGCACCGGCCGACTAGGGACTGCGGCCAATCAATATCCCAGTTATTTAACCGACCGGAAATAGAGAGCTCTGCTATAGGAAGACACGTAGACTCTTTCACAAGTGTTGAAACGACTTCTGTCCTCCAAACTCATTCGTGAGTTACGACATTATGCTGAATTTTGACTTGTACTTTGGGAAACGCATTCAGTCTGTAAATTTCTCTCCGCGCAAATCTCTACTTCTCTTCCGATACTCTAGCAAACAAAAATGCTGATTACAATAATCAGCAATTATCAATACACAAAAATTACACTAGGATATAATGCAATCACGTAAATAAAGATGAAGGAGAACACACACACACACACACACACACACACACACACACACATATATATATATATATATATATATATATATATATATATATATATATATATATATATTTCCGTTAGTTGTTTTCGATACAGTTATCGTCAGATACTTTCATTTACATTTCTTCCTTTTCGTTTTTGCTCACATCATTACAAAAATATTTGTGGCTCGTTTTAAATGATGTGAGGAGTAGTTGATCTCCGTCTTAAAGTATCTAAAAATATTTATTTTGTGATAATAAATGTAATAATAATCACAGATTAAGTTCTTTTTCAAGAAGAACCAGCGAATCTATATAAACTTCTACGTACGTGCTTCATCGTATGACACGTTATGTTTGTTACAAAACACAGTGTAAATATCGTTCGTCAAATGATCGCCTATTACGACAGCACGGTAGACACTCGTACGAGTAAGAAGGTGAACTTCACTTGTATGTTAACCGGATCTACTGACTTCTGTCTTGCCTTATCCGTTTGCTCCAGTTGCTTGTGAGCTACTACGGCAGAACCGGACATGACCGCACTCCCGAGTTACCAGTCGGTTTACCGGATCCGATGAGCAGTCGGACTTACCAGCAGCCATTCTCCCGTCGTACTATTTATTCGTGGCTAAAAATGTAAAGGGAGGAAATGCCAGTGGTACTATAAGTTTACTCCGCCATATTTTGTAAGGTGGTTTACGAAGTGTAGATGTAGTATAGATTTAGAGCTGATGTAAAAGTGAGACATTGTCATAGACAAAAGGTACCCCGTCTGACACCTATTAGTGAGTGTGTCCACCCTTCGCCGTTCTAAACTCTGCTGGAGACATTTTCAGTCATGTCCATGAATGTCCGTGGAGGAACGGCAGGGCATTCGGCCTCAGGAATCGAAATAAGGGAAGGTAATTATGCTGGAGGCTGGTATCTGGAGCGAAGTCGAGGTTCTAACTCATCCAGAAGGCGTTCCATTGGGTTCAGGCCTGGACTCTGGGAAGGACAGTCCTTTTCAGAAATGTTATTATCCACAAATCATTGCTCCACAAATGCTGCTTTATGTCAGGGAGATCTTGATGTAAATAAGTATCGCTTCCGGCCTGTTCCTTTACTGTACGCAGGACATAGTTCTGTAAAATGCCTTCATTCCTTCTGCATTTAGCACAATAAGTGGACCACACTGTAACCACGAAAAATACCACCTACCGTCATAGCACCTCCTCCGTATTTCAGGGGCTACACATGATAGCAGATAAGGTTCTCCAGGCATTCGCCAAACCCGAACCCGTCTATCAGCACCATACTTCACTACAAGTCACTGGTTCCCAGTCATCCACTGTCCGATGGCTTCTTTCTTTACACCATCGCTTAGCACTGACTACAGAAACTATGTAGTTTATGAGGAGCTGCTAGACCACAGTCATTGTGCTAGATGGACTGCTGGTAGCACCTTGGAATTCACGAGCGAATCCTCTCACTGTTCATGACATACATATATAGCGATCACAGGCAATGCAAACCACGTCCTGCTACCACAACTGTATCCACCCATGTCTGCCTTGAGCTCGGTTCCTTCAGGTGTCTCCAGCCCCAAGGGCTGCCAGGTCCTTTGCCAGGGCGTCCATCCAGCGCTGCCTTGTTCGTCCTGTGGGGCGTTTGGTTTTTTGTTTTTTTCTGAAGTGCCGTCTTCGCCTGTCTTTCTTCTGGCACACGGACCACATGGCCCGCCCACTCGATTATTCTGCTCTCCTGCTTCTGTGGGATTGCTGGTTGTTGCATCGAGAGGTAGATTTCCTTGTTCTTCCTCCCTCCACCCTCCTTGATCTATGATCTGTCTCCATATCTTCCTCATCTCTCTTCTTTCGATATGAATGCGATTCTATGAGATTTTTAAACCACCTTCCACAATGCCCGACGGTTTTTGTCTGTCAGTACATGAGATCTGCTTGGTGTTGGTTTAGCCGTCGTTGTTCCTTCGCGCTGCCACTACACAGTCGCATCACCAACAGTAGACTTGTGCAGCTTCAGATGGACTCAGATATCCTGGATGGGTTTGTTACTCAGCTCACATCCTTTCACTATTTCACGTTCGAAGTCACTGAGCTTTCATGACCGACCCATTCTTCTGTTATTGTCTATATTCTGACAGCACAATACCAAGGGCGAAGCGTTGCATTTTTGTAGGGTAGGCCGAGAATTAAGAATTTTGAAAAAAGGAAAAATCTTAAAACAAAAACTTGTAAAATAGAAAAACTGCAAAGATAACTTAGTTACATACACTAAAGGCCATTAAAATTGCTACACCAAGAAGAAATTCAGATGATAAACGGGTATTCATTGGACAAATATATTATACTAGAACTGACACGTGATTACATTTTCACGCAATTTGTGTGCATAGATCCTGAGAAATAAGTACCCAGAACAACCATCTCTGGCCGTAATAACGGCCTTGAGCAGTATGGGACTTAAGTGCTGAGGTCATCAGTCCCCTAGAACTTAGAACTACTTAAACCTAACTAACCTAAGGACATCACACACATCCATGCCCGAGGCAGGATTCGAACCTGCGACCGTAGCGGTCGCGCGGTTCCAGACTGTAGCGCCTAGAACCGCTCGGCCTCTCCGGCCGGCACTACTACTGTGTCAATTATTTCGGGGTTGGGGATTTTGCCTGCCTGGGGACTGGGTGTTTGTGTATTCCTCATCATTTCATCATCATCATCATTCGTGACAGTGGCAAAATTGGGCAGTGAAAAACATTGGGACTTTGTACGGGCGCTGGCTGATGACGGCGTAGTTGAGCGCCCCACAAACCAAGCATCATCATCGTCATCATCAATTATTTCGGATGCTAACCTTCTCAATTTCTGTGTGCTTGGTTCTGTTTCGTTAAAATTATTTTTAGATACTCCTGCTGAATTTGTAAGAGGTTTAGCTTCCACTACCCATTTCAGAATAATTTGGAAATTCGTGGTAAGGGCTTTCTAACATTCAGCGTGGTGTCTGTTTGTTCTACGTTGTGTCTCCCTACCACTTTCGCGCAACGACGCTCTGTGCGTGTTTTTTAGGGAATTGACTAGTTTGAACCTGGGACCTGTTGCTGGTAAGGAGACGCCAGACCACACATGACATGTAGAGTTCAGAAGAGTTCAGTGAGACTAGCGATGATATAATCAAATACTTAATGATTTCTGCGTCAGCTCCACTGCACTCCCTGTAAAAAAAACCTAATACTAACTAAATTTAGTGGAAGGGGTTCAAGGCTTTCCTACTTTTAGTCAGCTGGTAAAATAACGTTGAAAAAGCAGTTAAGTTTACCATTGGATATTTTATTCTACTCACAAAACACTGTTTATAAATTGCACTATTGATAAAATGAAATATTTTAATACAGGATGATACAAACCAACTGCGTTCAACAAAAATGTGAACGAATATTCCCTGAATGGGTTTCGAAGTTCTACAATGGATCGAAGGATGACCTATGCCATATCACATCTATAATCTAGGTTTAAATTAAGTTTCACAAAAGAGAAAACTATCAAAATGGTCTACAGTGACCCTCAATTATCTTTAATTACTTATCTAACTTGTCGTAAATTACAGTGGCTGATGTGGCTTCTCAATAATTATATAACAAAAATCATCGTGTTTCAGATTTTAACTTACGTAGCAAATGTGAATACCACGAGCTTTAATTGACGATCGACACTAGTATTACGCAAAAAGGGGGTGTAACAGATGAGATTTCTGCAGTTCTGAGTGAAGCTTTATGCGCTCTTATGCGGCATCACGTGCTTTCATTACCTTGTCGTTGGTTAGGCAGTGTCGGGGCGGCTGGCGGCGCAGCTCCATACAGCTCGCCGTCTCGGAAGCAACTCCCTCCTAACTTCTCCTTACTACAATTTACCGAAGTTGGTTTAAAAAAACTATCTGGCTGTGTTTTCATCTGACCAATCAGGGTCTCAATGTTAACCTTAAGCTCTGCCTACAAAAATTCTGTATATCCAATGAGAAACGCTATACTTTTCGTGGTGGGGCAATGTTTTTAACGTTTGCAACGTAACAGAGACGCGAAAAAGTCTCATGCTAAAACTTGCAGCTGGTGTGGCCCTTTTAGTGTTATCGTAAGATCTATACTGTTCTTCTGGAGGGCTCTATCTTTCAACATGGGCTGCGGGGTGGTCCTGGCGGTTGGCTGGCAACGTGGGTATCCGTCCTTATCGTAGGGCCTTCTAGCTTAACACGGTTCTGCTCTCGGTTTCTGTTCTCGTTTCTCCCCTCGGAACTGCGTCACTCTCACAGTGGGAAGGTATGACATGCATTTAGGCATTCTTGTGTTAGTCTGTGGTATTCCATTTGCTCACTCGTTACTCGTATTACTTTGGTTAATTTAATGTCACGATTTATTCGGAGCTATGTGACATACTGCTGGATTTGCATTACTGATTATAATCCATCCCAAAAACCATCAACGGAAAACTTTGCAAAAATTTTTTTGTTGACAAGAAAAAGTGCAACTATGAATTACGTAACT
This sequence comes from Schistocerca piceifrons, assembly GCF_021461385.2. NCBI lineage: Eukaryota > Metazoa > Arthropoda > Insecta > Orthoptera > Acrididae > Schistocerca > Schistocerca piceifrons. The sequence continues at coordinate 848,469,190 of NC_060149.1, read as the reverse complement.
TCAGTCAAATTAATTAAAGAATAACTTCAGCTTTGCTATTAAAGAATAACGTCAGCTTTGGTAATAAATACAGCCACTTATTATGACAGCCCACTAGCAGTTAATAAAGTATAGTAAACCAGAGTAAGTATATTCATGTCGCAGTTCGATGTAGCAGTCAGATGGCGATCCAGTAACAGTAAAAAAGGTAAGGAAGAGTTTTGGGTTATTGCAGATAACGACTGAGGGCCACGACGACGACACATTCCATGTTTCGTCGAAATAATCAGAAAATCACTTTTAATAAGCAGCAATTAAATTTGTATGCGAAGATTGAGAAAGAGAATAAATTTCAAAGGGAAGATTTCATTTGTTATTATTAAGCAAGAGATAGAAATCCTAAGTAAAGGTTGCATAGGTTATTGTAGAAGGGAACAAAAGAGATATAGAGGAGACGGGAAGATTCCAAGCGTTATCTGAATATTACACCAAAGCATAGTGACAAAGTAGGAACATATGGAGTACAAAACTACTCTTGAAACTAGACTGAGGATGTTTAGGTAGGAAGGACGCAAGTTGTTATCTGGAATAATTAGTCGTCGTTAGGTGAAGAAGTAACTTCAGCCATGCCCCAGGAAAGTGTGAAGGCTCTTGCTGCTGTTTATGTTGCGTGTTAACGACATGGCAGTGAAAGTTAACAGTAACCTCAGACGTTTTACGGATGGTGCGGTTACCTATAGCGATAACGGCCGCACTTTCAAATACGCTCAACGCCAGTCACGCCGCCGCGTTTCCTACAGCCGCGCCCGGGGCACGAGGGCACGGAGCGAACAATTGCGCCGCTGCCAATGAGATGCAAGCGGCTCCTCTCCCGAGCTCCAGCGCCAGGTGTACTTAAGTTCGAACACTCATACACTGACCCCATTTCGTATGTTTGCCGGTTGAATAACAATTACAGATTTTCATAGTGGCCAGCACTCGACATCTTCTGTACAGACATTGTACTGAAGAGTAACAGATTTATAAACTTTTTGTACCTGTATGTGTTTCAACATTCAAAGCAATTGTTAGTAACTGACGCCGAAGCAACAGCAACAAAGTTACGTATTATTTTTACCAACTGATATTAGATGTAGTATGGTATGAATTAATATCGGAATTATCTGTTCGTGAACAGTATTTGCTCCTCACTCCTGTATCCACTAAAGAACCACTCAGTGTGAGAGAAAGTCGTATCCATTAAAGAACCACTCAGCGTGCAAAAAATTCATAACACCCCTAGGGGCCTCTCAAAGAAAAGACAGACAGAGAGAAGAAAAGGAAGTGTTTATTACGTAGTGTTGGCAGAAGAGCCAACACTGTGTTTCTAGAGGAGGCCGAAATGCAAGCGTTTAATTACACGCTGACTGGCTTGAGGTCTGGAACAGGACAATATCTTGAGAATTGCAAATAAAGTACGTGGATGATGTAATACTTAACTTTAATCCACAATTGTAGAACATCTCTCTTGATAATACATGCTTCACATAATAAATATTAATTGAATACGGCGCCTTGCTAGGTCGTAGCAAATGACGTAGCTGAAGGCTATGCTAACTATCGTCTCGGCAAATGAGAGCGTATCGGTCAGTGTAGCTTCGCTAGCAAAGTCGGCTGTACAACTGGGGCGAGTGCTAGTAAGTCTCTCTAGACCTGCCGTGTGGTGGCGCCCGGTCTGCAATTACTGACAGTGGCGACACGCGGGTCCGGCGTATACTAATGGACCGCGGCCGATTTAAAGGCTACCACCTAGCAAGTGTGGTGTCTGGCGGTGACACCACATATTATTTCAAAAGAAATAGCAAAATGTTTGCCGTTGCTTACGGAAACATGATAGTAGCCGGTCGCGCACCTCTTCGTCCTAAACAAATCGGCGGTCACTAGTGTCTTTCTTCAAGGCTCAAAATTATGTAAATCGGCTGGGGAGAGATCGAGACTGTGACAAGGATGTGTAAGGGCTTCTCAGTGAAACTTCTGCAACGTCGTCGAAACAACCGAAGCAACATGTCTGGGATTATTCTGCAGTAGAATAAATGTTACCAAAGTTATTTCGACATCGCTGCGGAAATATCGTTCGAAAGCCCTTACATATCCTACGTACTGTCCCCATCTCATCCCATGCGATTTCCATATTTTTGGAGCCCTGAATGAAGCAACATTCGTGGCCGTCGATTTACTTCGGACAAAGAGATGCACGCCTGAGTACAATCACGATGTCGCAAGATACCGCACATATTTTTCCATGAAAGTAATGACTGGCTTGTCTCACAGTGGGATAAATACATTAACAGTGTGGTGTCACCGCCAGACACCACACTTGCTAGGTGGTAGCCTTTAAATCGGCCGCGGTCCGTTAGTATACGTCGGACCCGCGTGTCGCCACTATCAGTGATTGCAGACCGAGCACCGCCACACGGCAGGTCTAGAGAGACTTCCTAGCACTTGCCCCAGTTGTACAACCGACTTTGCTAGCGATGGTTCACTGACAAATTACGCTCTCATTTGCCGAGACGATAGTTAGCATAGCCTTCAGCTACGTCATTTGCTACGACCTAGCAAGGCGCCATTACCAGTTACTATTGATGCTGTAAAACATGTACCGTCAAGAGCGATGTTCACCAGTTATGAATTAAAGTTAAGTATTCCAGTAGTTACGTACGTTCTTTGCTACTATAAATTCCTTGTCCTGTTCCAGATCTCACGCCAGCCTGTGTGAGCTTAAACGCGTACCTTTCGGCTTCCTGTCATAGTGGATTGGCTGTCTTGCCAGTCCTCAACAAACAGTTATGACGATTACTTTTGAAATATTAAGTAATTTACTTACTAGTTTTCTATCTGTCTCGCCTTCATCTGATTACCCCTTATACAATGAAGCACTATCTGAAGAAAAGCAGCTCAGGTGAAATTGTGTCTGAATAAAGCTGTACAGACAGTAGTAGTTTCATACTTTTTGCAAATGGTACAATTATGTGTAATGAAGTACTGTCTGAAAAATATCAGTACAAATGTTCAGTCATATCTTGACAACACTAGAAAATTATGCAAAGATTAGCAAGTCGCTTAAAATGTTCATAAAAGAAAAATTATGCAGTTCAGAAAACACAAAACGATGTACGAGGGTAATCCCAAAAGTAAGGTCTCCTATTTTTTTATAAGTACATAGACCTGTTTATTTCTACAATGGTTTACATCAGTTTAAAGTTATGAACCTCTTCTTTCACCTCGTCGTCGGAGATGAATCGCTTTCCGGCCAAATGTTCTATTAACCTAGGGTACAGGTGATAGTCACTGGGAGCCAAGTCAGGACTATAGGATGTGTGGGTGATTATGTTATTCAGCTCCGACGACGAGGTGAAAGAAGAGGTTCATAGCTTTCTGAACAGCATGGCGGCGAGCTCGTATGACATGGGCATACAAAAACTGCCACAGCGTCTACAAAAATGCATCGACAGAAATGGTGATTATGTAGAAAAATAGCTAAATGTTCAAGCTGTAGACTGATGTAAGCTATTGTAGAAATAAACAGGTCTATGTACTTATAAAAAATAGGAGACCTTACTTTTGGGATTACCCTCGTATCTTATGACTATAATATTAAATAGACACAAATGGAATCAGTCAGTTTACACAAATACCTGACTGTGGCGTTTTGTGGATATAAGCTCAGCCGTAGGTTAACATGTGGCAGACATCTGTTCGGTAAATGCAGTCAGTTTAGAAAGGAGATTTCTAAAAAAACGCTCGTGCCAACATCCTGGAATGTCGGTCAGGTATTTGGGACCATATACAGAAGCGCATTACGAATGGACACAGATTTGGGAGAGAGTCACAGGGATGCTTAAAACTCAGGCGGATGTCTGAAGGTAAACGCCAACTATCCCACGCGAACATTCATGATTAAACTAATTATAGCGAGATCTAAGGAATTCTAGTCGTACTCCATACGCGAATGAGACGAATGAACTCATATCATGGTGCAATGAAGTACCTTCTGCCACATACTTCACAATACTTTTGGGAATTATAAATGTCTATGTAGATGTAGATGATTAGTATGATATTTGTCTCACTTGATGTGGTTGTTTGGATGTACGTTGTGGAGCCAGAGCTATGTTAATTCATTATGACTTAAATGGCTACGCATAGTGGTATCATACGCTAAAGCGCTAAAGAAACTGGTATAGGCATGCGTATTCAAATACGGGAAAATCCACACTTCATCGCTACCTGGAAGATGCTGTGTCCCATCGCTCGTGCGTTGACTATAACACCACGTTCAAAATCACTTAAATTTTGATAACCTGCCATTGTAGCAGCAATAATAACCGATCTAACAACTGCGCCAGACACTTGCTGTCTTATATAGGCGTTGCCGAACGCAGCGTCGTATTCTGCCTGTTACGTATATCTGTATTGTATATGCTTGCCTATTCCTGTTTCTTTGGCGCTTCAGTGTAGGATGGCCGGCGGTACCTGCTCAGCCAACTTGCACTCAGAGCCTCATCACTATGACACCATCATCTATGCGTCGTACAACGAGCCTCATCCTAGTCGCTGTTACGTGAGCGCTGTTACGTGAGCTGGACTCTAATTCTTCCTACATTATTTTTGATGAGTTTTTGTATGCTTGGAGAAACACAAGTTTATCTTCTGCCGCCTGTATTAGGAAGGTAAGGTACTCCGTCTTCAGGCCACAAGTGGCCCATCGGGACCATCAGACCACCGTGTCATCCTCAGCTGAGGATGCGGATAAGAAGGGCGTGTGGTCAGCATACCGCTCTCCCGGTCGTTATGATGGTTTTCTTTGACCGGAGCCTCTACGATTAGGTCGAGTAGCTGCTCAATTGGAATCACGAAAAATGGTAGCAACGCATGGCGGCCCGGACGCTCACCCATCCAAAAGCCGGTCCCGCCCAACAGCGCTTAACTTCGGTGATCTGAGGGAGAACCGGTATATCCACTGCGGCAAGCCGTTGCCTGTTTCTCTGTTAGCTTGTTCGTTAATCGTTTGTGCTCCTTTCCAGCTTTCCCACGACGAGAGTTTCTGCACTGCTCTGTAACCCACTTCTCCTTACCACTTTGTACGAAGTCGTTCACAACATTTACAGCTTTATTCTGCATGTCCGCATATTTACAGTCCTCTGCCGCTAGAGAGCTCCGAATTGTTGTGTGTAACATAGCGGCGTGTAACGTAACGATGTAGGTGTGTGAGGAACAGCGTGCTGTAATCGACTTTCGTATTCTTCCACACATGGTTCACTTCAGCATGACAGTCACGGACCACACACGAGCGCTGCGACGTCTGCAACAATCTGATGCCTTCGGTTCACTGTCATCGATCGTCTTCCACACGGTACCAACTTGCTCCTCCAATTTTTACCTGTTTCCAAAACTTAAAAAACGTCTTTGAAGACTTCACTTTCGTAGTGATGAAGCGGTGCAGCCGGCTGGAGTGGCCGAGCGGTTCTAGGCGCTTCAATCCAGAACTGCGCGACTGCTACGGTGGCAGGTTCGAATCCTGCCTCGGGCATGGGTGTGTGTGATGTCCTTAGGTTAGTTAGGTTTAAGTAGTTCTAAGTTCTAGAGGTCTGATGACCTCCGATGTTTGAACCATTTTTTGAAGCGGTGCAAGCAGAGATGAGGTTAAGGCACTGTCAGCAAAATCAAACATTCAACAGTGACTGTATAAAGAAATAGGTCTCTCGTTGGGAGGAACTTATTTATTCGTCGCCACGGTGACTACATTAAGAAATAATGTATAGACATGAAGAATAAAGATGTAGAATTTTAAAAACGTTTGTTCTATTTAAAAATGTTTAAGAGTTTTCACATAAATTCGAAGTAATTACCCTGCAGCACGGCCTCGTGTGCTGATGTCCTTTCCACCATCTCCAGCTTCATTTGACCCATTTAGCTTCCATTGCTCTCTGTATTTTGCTTTGTATCCTGGTTTCATATACTACTTCACATCGACATGGGACCATATGCATGCACTGTGTCTAGTACATTCTCTTTTCCTTCTCCCATTCCGAACATTTGTAACTATTTCTTCCTGGCATTTTTTCAGCCCCTCATTATGTTAAGAATCCCTTGCCAGCTCCTGTCATTTGCTCGGAGTCTTAACCAAACCAAAATGTTTAACTATACATTTGGAAATCTCGTACGCGTTATTACTGATCACAGTACCCTTATGTCTGTTACGTCCGCTACATCACTACAGGTCCTGGTCTCCTATAAGATACGTTTCTGTGAATCATTTCTTAGATCACTGCAAAATATATGTTTTGTTTCTGCTTTTCGCAAGTAACGTAATGGAAACTCTTTCTCACACTACTTGCATTGCAGCGCAAGCATGTAACAATGTCTTTGTTATTGCATTCGTTTCAATGTACTAAGACACCTTAAAAATCACATCCAGGCTTCCCTATGTAGTCATCAGTAGATAATTAAACTTGCAGGGGGATTAGGTCATAGGCTTGCGCCTCCATGCCTCAGGATATCAAGTCCAAACGAACCGAACTTAAGTAACTCATTTTAACGATTTCAGTGGTCTTTTCTTCTGCTTTCGTCGTAGTGACAAATAACAGATGACTCAGTGAATATCTAAATTTGAGATACGGAAAATAATCGTGCGTTTTTAGGTACCGCGGTAAATAGAAGAGACAAATTCACAGTAAGGTACTGGGAATGAACAAGGTGAAAAACGTCATTGTTACAGATGTCACAGTGCTCTTGAATGATCTACGGAGACACCTGGGAAGATAGCAACACCAAGACAGGTGCAACAGAAATTAACTTTATACTACAAATCAGGCACATGAAAATACAAGAACGATAATGATACTTAAGTAACTTACTGGCCAGGTGTTCCACGAGTCGATTTCTGAGAGAAAGGTGATTGTCTGAAAGGACCGAGTGATCGACTGCAAAAGCCACACAAAAATCCGGATGGACAAATCGATAGTAATTCAAAACAGGAAAGCCAGGAATCGTCAAGAGCTTGCAAATCAAGAGCAAGCGAGAAACTGTACTGTAAGATCCACTGTTCGAAAGCCTCAGAAACATCAACACAACTACGAAATTGCAGTGCCTGTGTTGTAAAGAAGTACGATGCAGTGTTGTTTTGGACATGCATGCATGAGGGAAACCCGCATGCTTTGCTCCTAGCTTTCGTCACAAGAGGATCTTGCCAATTGATAATTCAAAACTGTTCAAATGTATGTGAAATCTTATGGGACTTAACTGCTAAGGTCATCAGTCCCTAAGCTTACACACTACTCAACCTAAATTATCCTAAGGACAAACGCACACACACATGCCCGAGGGAGGACTCGAACCTCCACCGGGACCAGCCGCACAGTCCCTGACTGCAGCGCCTGAGACCGCTCGGCTAATCCCGCGCGGCAATTGATAATTCCACGCTGCCCGCAGTGCGGACGCAAAACCACGCATCTCTGGATGGCCAGCGCTGATGGGTTCATCTTGATCTCGATATCCTAGTTCAGCGTATATATTAAAGATCGTAGCCAAGGAACAGTCATTTCCTTTTTTTTCAATCTCTAAGAATATTTATTACATCTTCATCTACATCAGCACTCCTAAGGACACTTGACTTTGTTTGGTGAAGGATGCTTCTGGTACTAGTCTGCTTACGACAGTGGAGCAGTGCAGACGTCTAGTTTTCGTTCCTGCCACTATATTGCACTCGTGGTGTTGTTTTGGTTTATAGTTGTCTCTTGCAACTTCCTACCTGTAGCGCACCATGACATTTTCACAACGAAACTCGACAGTGAAGTTCAATGTTACCACCGAGTATGCACGACCAAAAGCTTTGGACATTGAACAGTTTTTATATGATGTTCACATCAGTTATCGTGAACTAGTACAGATTCACCTCTCCATCGTCAGCAGCTACGTCTTACTGGTGGATGACGTCGCTTGTGAAAGGCTCATGAATAAGACGAGCGACCTTTGAATCAGACATTCGGATGGACACATTCTCCCCATGAAAGTGGAACATGCAGGTCTTGGCTAGATGACAGTCTGTGTGTTTGAGCCGTCATTTGAGGTGTCAGTAGAGATGGCGATCGCAACCTTGAGACCCTACGGCGCTATGATAAGCCATTAAGTGGAAAAATTGGCACACTTTATCATGAATCCAGTTCTGAATTGGTGCATCACACATACCTTACTAAACGTGTTCCATCCTATTTGAACAAAGACAGATGTTGTGCCACAGTAATTTACGACAGTCAGCCAAAGACATGTTCGGAATGCGGACAGGAGGGACATCCCATATCAAGCTATATGCAACTTCGCATCACACAATTGCCACTGGGGGAGGAGAAGACGTTTTCTGAACCGACTGTGCTCCGATTGACATATGTGGGGGGCCCTTCAATTTGTACCATCTCATCATTGACTGTCGGCAGAAGTGTTGTCTCCAGTTAACTTGGAGGAGCCCCATATGTGGAGGCAGGGCACTACTGACAGACAGCCCTCACTGTCAGGGCATCCCCAAACGGCATGGGGTACAAATCTATACTTGTGACTAGATTGGTTGGTTGGTTGGTTGGTTGGTTTGGGGAAGGAGACCAGACAGCGAGGTCATCGGTCTCATCGGATTAGGGAAGGACGGGGAAGGAAGTCGGCCGTGCCCTTTGAAAGGAACCATCCCGGCATTTGCCTGGAGCGATTTAGGGAAATCACGGAAAACCTAAATCAGGATGGCCGGACGCGGGATTGAACCGTCGTCCTCCCGAATGCGAGTCCAGTGTCTAACCACTGCGCCACCTCGCTCGGTAGATTGAGGATTTCTAGGTAGGAAGGATACAAGGTGTTGTCTTGAATGATGAGTCGTCGTCAGATGAAGAAGTACATTCAGCCATACCTCAGAAAAGTCCGGGGGCTCTTGCTGTTGGTTATGTTGTATGTTAATGACATGGCAGACTTTTTGCAGATGATGCTGTTACCTATAAGGGGAAGTCAAATGAAAAACAGTCAAACAGAAGAAAAGAAAGTAAACCGTTTATAATTTCAAAAGAAATCGCCATATCTGTTAATATATTTGTCCCATTGTGAGACAGGACGGTTAATACGTTCATGGAAGAATGTTTGCGGTTGCCTACGGAACCATGTTTGTACCGAGGCGTGCATCTCTTCTTCCTAAGCAAATCACTGACCACAAGTGTCTTTTTTCAGAGCTCCAAAATTCTGTGCCTCGCATGGGGAGAGATCAAGACTGCATCAAGAATGTGTAAGGACTTACCAGTGAAACATTTGTGGTGTAATCGAAACAACAGTAGTAACATGTAGGTGGGGATTATCCTGCAACAGAATAAATGTTGCCAATGTTGTACCAACACTGCTGCAGGAATTTCGTTCGAAAACCCTTACAAATTCTTCATTCTGTCCAGATCTAGCCCCATGTGATTTCCATATTTTTGGAGCCCTGAAGGAGGACAAATGTGGCCATTGCTTTGCTTCACACAAAAAGATGCATGCCTGGGAATGATCATGATGTCGTAGGATATCGTAAACACTCTTCCATGAAGGCAATACCCATCTTGTCTCTCATTGGGATAAATACATTAACAGCTATGACGATTACTTTTGAAATAATAAACAGTTTACTCACTCTTTTTCATCAAAGGAGACCTCAGAGCAGAGGTTGGCCGCCACAGAGATGGTGGTAAGGACCCAAGTTTCGCCCTCAGTGGCAAAGATCACCGGTCGTTGCTCAACACCGACACTCATGTCCACAAACAAAAGGCTCTGAAGTGATGGAAGAAACGCCAACAAGCTCCATCCAATATCTCCAGTATTTTTTCTGTAGAAGATAAAGATCCTGGCAGTGGAGACCAACCCCAGCAGGAAGATGTGATCATTGCTTCCCCTGATGGGATTCGATCGACTGCAGATTCGCAGAAGACGTCTCAGAGAGTAATGCTTTTTGATGAACAGCAGACGGATACGGTATTTGTCCCTTTCATGGATGTGCTGCAACCTTCAGCAACCCCTTAATCCCATGGGATGATCACTGCACAAGCCTGTCTGCGTTGGCAGATGACGTCAGGGAAGTGACGTCTGCCGCTGTAGATAAAGCAGCAGCAGTTGCGGCACATCACGACTGTTAAATGCCAGTGGATATTGGAGGCGATCCATTGTTGACAGTGAGCCTTCTTCAGGTCTCCCACCTCTACCCCTCGCAATAGATACCGACAATACCACCTTCCCATGCCGGGCTTACTGAATCGGCACCATCACTCTTAATACCATCAGTTTCTTGGTCAAGCTGCAGATGTTTTGTGACATGTTGTGAGCAACAGATCTCAAAGTTACACTACTACAGGAAGCGAGCCTCGACCAGTTCCCATCTGCTTACGTATACAAGGTTTATCAGGCACAGTGTACAAGACTACACTGGACCTACGGTACGATTTGAAAGGCTATACGCGACTATGAGTTTATGCCCTGATAGCCATCTCTTTAACTAGTACGTCTTCAACTTGACTACCTGGTCCATGCGTCTGCTAAATTTATTTTGCACTTTGACTCTGTTTGTTGTTGTTAGTCCGCATTAGAGGTTATCACATTTATCTGAATCTAAATGAACCTGAATGCTGAAATAATATTAATGAAACGTTGGCCCTGTCAATATTGTAGTCAGTTGTTCGTGGGTGACTATTATATCAACATATATCACAAGCTCATTTTTTAAGAAAGAATCCCTTATAATATTACTATGCACCATCGATCCGCTTTCGCTGTGCATCGGAACAAAGCTGGTCGTGAATAACTTATTGCCGAACGTAATAAGGCGCCACCATCATCACGGGGTATGCTGCAGGTAAAAACGTATTCATTCTTCGCGTTCCGTTGGTTTCCAGTGATTTAAATATGCCCTTCGGTCTCAAGCGATTACATTTTCCCATCCGACTTGCATTTGCTATGACTATTAACAAGACACAGGGCCAATTATATTATGTGGCAGACATTAACTTGGATACGCCATAGTTTTCATATGTCCAATTACACGTGGCTTGCTAAAGAGTTGGCACTGTGAATAACTTGTTTGTTTACACTCCAGACGGACAAACGAAGAACATTGTGTCCCATCAAGCTTTGCCATAAGAGTTTTACCTTAAAGTTTTATTCGGGCTTGTAAAATTATACTATTGATGAGCATAACTACAGTTTCATTATATTTTCATGAAAGGAAAATTTCGCAGCTAGCAATGTAGAAACTACTAAATCGGTGTGTCTTTTTAAGTAATTAAGGATTTTTTAACCCTGCTGACTGTAAATGTGTATTTAAGCTGTACAAAATATTATAAATATCTGAAATATTTAGTTATATATATCTTGCAGAAAATTAAGTTTACTGAAATGATAAAAGCATGTACATAACAGCTAGATTTTAAGTACATTATGCAGTACAGGCATATAACTTTAATTTGTAATTTAAAAAGGAATCAAAGCATATTCTGTGATGTAATTGTTATTATTAAACTTTTGGTTTGAAACTGATGTATGTTTGCAGAATTCAGAACCTGATGTCTAGAACCTCGTTTTTGTGAATACCACGGGTGAAGACGTATACATTCGTCGCAAGTAGTGGGACAAGATGAGAACGAGAGCACGTTTGACATAAAACTGATATAAAATTAATCATGTACATTAATTAATCGATCAATTAACTACCTCCACACTCCATGATGACGTCATAGGTTTTCCCCAACCAGCACCTGGGTCCTACCCTCCCTCACACCCCTGCAAACGGCGGGAAACTGATATTCTGGCAGGGTATTTCCAGAGTGCTCCAATACGAACATACAAAGGTGCAGGAAATCCGTGGTTGGCAGACCAGAACCAACTTGTACTGTGTGCTCAGGCAAGTATTCATCAGCAGGTAGGGAGGAATGCCGCTCTCCTATTGGATCCCTGGGTTAAATGGTGGGTGGAGGGGGAAGAGGTTATATAAATTCTCGTCATGGTGCAGTCGCTCTGATTCTGCCATCATCAGTTTGCCTATGTGTTTGCTTGTGTGTGTGTGTGTGTGTGTGTGTGTGTGTGTGTGTGTGTGTTTTCGGAAAAATGAAGCTCATCAACAGTAGAATCATCATCAGTGGCAAGCGACATAGACTTGAAGAATACGAACCACCATGTAAGTAAATAATTATTTGTTTGGTAAATATGTGGTTATGGTGTTGAAATCGTGAAAAAATCTCGTGTGTTAAGAATATTCACGTCAGTTATTCCGTTTCTTTTTCCTTGTTACTGTGCAAGTCCAGGATTTTATCCTGGAATGCGATGAAAGACAGGAGGAAGAGGTGCCAACCCCCCCCTGTGGAAAGCCCACAACCAGAACTGCCATTTCTGTATTTAAAAAAATCTTCATGGTAGTAGTGCAATTTGTTCCTGTAGTCTGTTGGTGATTTATTTATTGTTCTTGTTATAATTTACATGGCTGGAATGGAATTCAATCTTATGGCGCTGCTGGAGGCTGCAGAAATACATCAGCTACAAGTGTGGAACAGTGTCCAGCAGGGAAAACACAGCTGGAATTGTTGCGTAAGTATAGAAAAAATATCTATGTAGTGGTCGTGGTCATCTTGTTACAGCAACAATTATATAGGTACTAGACGCCATAGACAGATGGCTGGAGACTCTTCACCAATTGCAACAGTCTCCGGGACCCAGTGAGACAGCCGTGCAGCACTGTAATTGGGAAAAAATTTTATTGTGTTTCTCTTCTCTAACAACTCTGTATATATATCTGTTTTGTCTTTGTTGTAGGCGAGGTGGATTGGTGGCACCATAATTCCGACGAGGATGAGATGCCTGAATGGGCCTTGGAGAAGGCTGTAGAAGAAGAGCTGTGCAGGCAGCATGACCTGGCTCTTTTAGAGGAGGATGATTTTCCACAAGGGGTGGCAGAAATACTCTACAATGTTGATGAACTGCTCACACTGTGCATCCAGACCGCGAAAAGTAATTAGTCATTCTGCTTATACATAATGACAATTAGATCGTCTGTATTCTTTCCTTCCTTGCAGCAGCAGGCAATGCACTTAATTTCTTAGTTGTTCTACAGCAGCAGCGTCTCCACAGCTGCAGCATGCTGTGCTGTGGGTGCCGGTGGCAGTTAAGCCTGCCTCGTCAAATCATGGCCAGGTGAGCTATGCCCCACTGGCAAGAGCACTCCTACTCATGACGCGAGAGGCCATGGTCACCACCGCCACCACCGACGGTCAAGGCACCGCTCTGGCGTCCACCACTCCTCAAGTTGGTGGGTTAGGTCTACAGCAGCAGCATGGGGAGACGTCGCCACAGACAGACTGCTCCCATTGCCTGAACCCGGTAGTGCCGCCTCAGTCTCCTCATCCTCATCAGAATGGCCAACATCGTGAGGTACGTGTACCTCGGCGCATACCTCCGTGCACTTCACAGACTCCATCATCAACAAGATGGACTGTATCATCCCTTAGTAGTAGCAGTATTAGTAAAGAGATGATACTGTGGCTAGCAGTGGTTCCCTCTCTCACCTTTTTAGTGAAAGACATCAGATCAGTGACACCTTACCATAGATAGAATACTTGAAGAGTGAACCTGGTTCACAAGGATCGAGAATCCAGCAGGAGGGTACCGCGACCCTATTGGGTTTCTAAGAGCATGTCTTCCTGTCGTGGAAACGGAGCTCCTCAATGTATCAATGATCCGTGGTATCCTGCCATTAAATATGGTGCTGTGCATCGATCTATTGCGTCCACACCCCCCCCCCTCACACTCCCCTCCCTCAGATGCCTCAGGCATTGAAGACACAAGTCTTCATTATCTTTGGGGTAGAATGGCGTGGTAACGCGTAGCACATCAATTGCCGAATGGTTTCGTGAGTCCACATTGAGTACTAAAGTGGCTCAGTTTTCCGAAATGAAAGTTAGGGTGTCAGCTAAAGCACTGAGCCGAATACTACACCTGAACATCTATACAATTGTCTATGTTCCGATAAATGATGGGTCAACCTGTATTGACTTAACTAAGGACATAGCCGCCAAGCAGGCCTGTATTAGTGTGTAAAGTAAAGAGGATCGGTCTTGTTTTGCATGATCAATCCTGGCTTGTGAGAGAGGTTACACGACAGATGTGCAGCGTACAGGTGAAAACCATGTTTGCAAAAATACAGTCACTTGGGGGGGGGGGGGGATGGGGGAGGATTATAACTTATAACTTCGACAGTATCGAGTTTCTGGTCAAGATCCAGGACGTATTTCAATTTGAGGCTCAGAATACTGGAACATCGGTTTATGTTTATGCCCTGAAGAAACACGTCACATGAGCAGAATAAGCATATAGTCGTTGACCTCTCCGTTTCTCAAAATTTGCCGGTGAGCATACGATGCATGTAAACATGCTCTTGTACTCCGATGCGAAAAACAAGGAGAAAGGAGTTACCATTGTGTTTGGATCAAAGACATGTTCCGTCCTCCCAAATGAATAAACATAAGCATATTTAAGATGCCTCAGTGGCTTTTCCTTATACAAGTTTTTAGCAAAAAAAGTAGCAGATTGTGCTTCGAAGGACCTGGTACCTGTCATTATGCCTAATGAAGAAAACAAATTGATAAAATTTATAAATGCACACCATCAGGAGCCATGGCTGTTTGTGGTGTACACCTATTCTGATTGCCTCCTCGCTCCTGTGAATCGTTGCGAAGGTAACTCTATGACCTCACATTCTATCTTTCCAGAAAAACATGTACCATATGCAGCAGCGTACCATATTGTATCACCCTAGCCGGCCGCTGTGGCCTAGCGGTTCTAGGCACTTCAGTCTGGAACCGCGCTGCTGCAACGGTCGCAGGTTTGAAACCTGCCTCGGGCATGGATGTGTGTGATGTCCTTAGGTTAGTTAGGTTTAAGTAGTTCTTAGTCTATGGGACTGATGACCTCAGATGTTAAGTCTCATAGTGCTCAGAGCCATTTGAATCATTTTTTGTACTGTCCTAGGATTCATGACTTAACCTCTGGAAATTTTATGTCGGGGATAATCCAACAGTCTGGCTTCTCACTGAGCTCGAAGAAATTTCATAGGAGGTCCATAAGTTTTAGAGCGACAACGTTCCCATGACCCGATCGAAAGAGAATGAAGATTTGTGGAATAACGCGGTTAATTGTTGCATTTGTGGGCTGCCGTTAGACAGAGAAGTGGAAACTCCTGGTAGATACCACTGTCATCTTACGGGGAAGTTCCGTGGCACAACTCATAATATGTGCAATTGGAAGTACCAGTTACCAAGGCACATACCCGTTTTCTTCCATAATTTACGTGGGTATGACGCTCACTTCCTTGTTCAGCATTTGGTTGATTTCGGTATAGAGAAAGATCAGGTCAGTATTCTGCCTGAGTGCGTCAAGAAATATATGTCATTCTCCAAACGGATGACGCCAAGAATTATGCTCTTCTTCCATGATTCGCTACGTTTTATGCAGGTACCACTCCAGAAACTCCTTGAAACTCTACATCGCGAGGATACGCACATCACTCGAGCTGAACTTTCCGATGAGGAAAAGTTTCAACTTTTGACTAGGAAGGCAGTTTCCCCATGTGAACATCTGGATACCAATGAAATCATGCTACCCGACACAACAGCAACCTTGCAGGTGATCTCATAATGGATGCAGAGTACGAGCATGCCATGAATGTCTGACGGGTGTTCAACATCTCCACTTTAGAGGAGTACACACGGCTTTACATGGATACAGATACGCACTTGCTTGCGGATGTTTTCGAGAAATCTCGGAATCTATATATGACCACGTATTCTCTGGATACCACCTTGTATTACAAGGCACCTGGTTTGTCTTTAGACGCAATGCTCAAGAAAGCGAAGTGCAGCACTAAATTATTGATCGATGCTGACATCCTTCTTTTTTTTTGAGCAAGGGATCCGTGGGGGACTGCCAATGTATCCTTAGGCACGCCAAGGCAAATAACCTGCAGATGGATGAAGGATTCAGCGTATCCCTTGATTCGAGTTACATCATGCACTTGCATGTGAATAACTTACACAGGCATACCACGCAACAGTGGCTGCCAATTGATGAATTTCGATGGGTAACCGAAGACGAATGCAAGTGATTAGGTGAAGAAATCAAAGGGATTATGGCGAGGGATTCTGATGTGGGGTATTTGGTGGAGGCAGAACTCTCATACCTACGATGTACATGCCAATATGCCGCTGTGATCAGAGCAACTAGTTCCGCGAGGAGGTTCCACCCCAAAACGGATGACAACGCTGGGGAATAAGTGGGGATATTATATTCATTATCGTAATTCCCAGCAGTGTCTCAGCTAGGAGATCGATCTGCTTACTGGGCTCCCTCCTTCAAGGGATCGAATATGAGACAGAGAGCTTCCGTGACGTGTGACTGTGGGAAAGATTTTTACAAATTAATGAATAATTCACTTTTCAGCAATACGGTGGAGAATATGAAGGAACGACGTGAAATTTGGATTAGAACCAAATGGGATGGGCGTTATGGCGAAAGAAAATCCATAGATAAGCAAAATTTGAAATTGGTCACCACATTCAATAACAACATTGTTGCTGTGGAGATGGCAAAGACTGCAGTAGAGTTAACGAAGCCTATTTCTGTGGGAATGCGCATAACAGATCTATCCAAATTCCATATGTAACACTTTCATTACGAGTTTGCAAAAACTCATTTCTCAGACCCTAAATTACTTCTTTATGTGGATACAAATAGCTCCGTCTATTGGGTGAAGAACTGCGATCTAAATTGAAGCGCCAAAGAAACTGGTACAGGCGTGCATATTCAAATACAGAGGTATGTAAACAGGCAGAATATGGCGCTGCGGATGGCAACGCCTATATAAGACAAATAGTGTCTGGCGCAGTTGGTAGACTGGTTACTGCTGCTGCAATGGCAGGTTATCAAGATGTAAGAGAGTTTGAACGTGTTGTTACAGTCGGCGCACGAGCGACGGGACACAGCATCACCGAGGCTGCGATGAAGTGGGGATTTTCCAGTATGACCGTTTCACGAGTCTACCGTGAATATTAGGAATTCGGTAAAACATCAATCTCTGACATTGCGACGGCCGGAAAAGACCCTGCAAGATCGGGACCAACGACGACTGAAGAGAATCGTTCAACATGACAGAAGTGCAAGTGCAATCCATCGGCAAACTGCTGCAGATTACAGTGCTGGTCTGTCAAAAAGTGTCAGCGTGTGAATCATTCAACGAAACATCAGCGATATGGGCTTTCGGAGCCGAAGCCCACTAATGTACCCTTGATGATTGAACGACAAAAACCTTTACGTCTCGCCTGGGACTGTCAACATTGACGTTGGACTGTTGATGACTGGAAACACGTTACCTGTTCAGACGAGTCTCGAGCGGATGGATGTGTACGGGTATGGAGACCTCATGAATCCATGGAACCTGCATGTCAGCAGAGGGCTGTTCAAGCTGGTGGATGCTCTGTAATGGTGTGGGGCGTGTGCAGTTGGAGTGATATTGGACGCCTGATACGTATAGATACGGCTCTGACGGGTGACTAGTACGTAAGGATCCTGTCGGATCACCTACATTCATTCATTCATTCATTCATTCATTCATTGTGCAATTCCAGCAGGACAATGCGACACCTTACACATCTAAACTTGCTACAGAGTGGCTCCCGGATCACTCTTACGAGTTTAAACACCTCCGCTGGCCACCAAACTCCCCAGACAAGAACATTATTGAGCATATTTGGGATGCCTTGCAACGTGCTGTTCAACCCTTCGTACTCCACTGATTTATGGACAGCCCTGCAGTGCTCATGGTGTCAATTCCCTTCAGCACTAGCTCAGATAATAGTCGAGTACAAGCCACGTCGTGTTGCGGCACTTTCGCTTGCTCTTGGGGGCCCTACACGATACTAGGCAGGTGTACCAGTTTCTTTGGTTCTTCAGTGTACCTGAAGTAATGCGGTACCAAAATAATGAATTCGACACGTCCTCATACACGGCCAATAATCCTCATGGTATTCCTCCACAGAACAAAAGATTATCGGCCTTATGAAAGACGAGGTGAATGCATTGCTGATTGTGAAGTTTGTTGGTCTGTGATCAAAAATGTATGTGCATCGCACACTGGAAGGTGCCACCCAGAGGCGGGTAAGGGTGTGCTTCCTTCCGGATCGAGAGCCCTCTCTATCGAAGACTATTTGTGGTGCCCGTACAGCGGTGTTCACAGTGCTGCATTGCAACTGCTGCATATTGTATGGTAAACTAACATTCGACCGCGAGTACACAAGGTGTACACTGTGCTGCAGCCTAAAAACGGCCTGTCGCCTTATGTCGATAAAAGGGTCATTTGTGATTATGGTATTGAAACTCTCCTGTACTCATATTATTCACTTGACTCTGATTCACTGGACTCTGATTGAGTGAGAGGGAGAGAATGAGTGAGTGAGTGAGTGAGAGAGAGAGAGAGAGAGAGAGAGAGAGAGAGAGAGAGAGAGAGAGAGAGAGTCTGTGTGTGTGGGTGTGCAAAATAGTATTGTCCTTTAATGACAGTGTAAATAATTGCGTGTGTTTCGAGTAAATATTTATTGATTTATGTGTACTGTGCACACGTGCATATTTATGCGTACCATGTGTGAAAAAAGGATAAAGAAGAAAAATGTATCTATATGCGCACCATGTGCGTGAAATAAAAGTATAAAAGAAGTTATAACATGTAAACAAAAGCATAAAAAACTATGCAAACGTATATGTATACCTATGCACCAAGTACTTCATTAGCTTGTAAGTTTAACCTACCGCTAGCTGTTCTGTCTGATTAGTTTTTAAGAGTAGACGTAAACAGATCCCTCCATTTCACTGAATTATTTCGTCTGTTTGGGGTGGATGTATAGATCCATCTAAATCCTTGTAAATTATTTCGTCTGTTTCTGTGGAGTTTCTTTAGTATAATTATTAATGTAATAGGAAAAAGTACCTGTGCGTTAGTTATAGTCCTTTGTATCTTTGATGTGATCCAAAATATTTCAAACAGTATCACTATGAATCTGTGATGTGAGTCACAATATTACGAACAGTGTTACTTTGAATCTGTGATGTGACGGAAACATTTCATTCAATGACACTTTGAATCTGTGATGTGTACCAAAACAACTTTGCCTGTAAAATACAGCTGTGATGTGGACCAAAAAAACTCTGTAAAATATTTCAAGGAACATATATATTTCTCAATAAAAATGGATTCGTTGCCATACATTCTTGTAATTTCGCAGATCCCTACCCTCAAAAATGTATATAAATACGTGTAAGGTGTTAGTTTGAAGCATAACGTTTAAGATGAAGAAAAGAAAAGACATGGTGACATGGGACTTCGTCTATAGTGCAGCACGATTTGGGTTATGCGAGACGTATAGCAAACATGTTTAAAATTATATTGCCAGCGCTTGACCAAAATTGCAGGTGCAGTATCTGAGGTATGCTAAATGGATCCGGTTGAAATCAGTAAAAAAAGTATACACAAGTAGTAGGGAGATGGGGCTCTTGGGGCAATTTTGATATAAAATTGATATGCAAATTAATTAAATTGATCAATTAACTAACCAGACCCCTAAACTGTGCCCACTCCAACCCCCCACCACAGATGACGTCATGAGTTTTCTTCAGCCAGCACATGGATCGCCGCCTCCTCCTCCCCCCTCCCCCCCTTCACCACTCACTCTCCCCTCCTCCTCCTAAACTATTAGCAGGAATTTCGAATTTTGGTAGGAATGCCGAATTTTGGTGGCAATATCGAATTTTTGTGAGAATTTCTGTTTCCTAGCGCTGTGCTGACAGCCCGCTTCACCCAATTCCACAGAAATTGGCGAGAAATTTCTAAATGGTGGTGCCCTTTCTGGGACTCGAACCCCTATCCTTCTGGAAGGAAAGCCCAAGTGCACCCACTAACACAATTATCCCGCCAGAAGTGCTTGAAATTGGCAGTAGGCGATAGGAATGCAGCATCCAGTCACATTGGGGATGTAAGACGGACTCAGCAGCTTTGCAGCCAAGGTTGCAAGCAGTCAGCATGGAACGCCAGTTCAGATTGTTCAGCACCGCCAGTCGCAGCCCCAAAAGAATGGGAAAAAGCCATGGAAGACTAAGTATCCCCTGCTTAATGTCTGTCTGTCATGTGAGGAAGAGGAAGTCTTTGCGCTTCTATGATCGCTTGTAATGATTTTTCTTCTTTGCTCATCACTGGATGCTACGACCTCCAGCCTGCTGGGGTCTGCAACAGTGACATTTCCCAGCCCACCGGGACCCCCAACAGCGGCAGCACACTGGAATTCTGTCGTGCAACCGGTCAGCTTGATGGAGCAGGACAATCAGCTGCTACTGTAGTCTGAAGTGCACTGGGTGTTCTAATGAGCATGACACAGGTCAGTACGGAACCCCATCATACACGCTATCGCAGTATATTCCAGTGATACTGCATGGACAAAGTGAAGATGTAGTGGATGACATAACACCACTTAAGGCCTATGCACAACTACTTTTCACTTCAGTGCATAGTTTAACCGCTAGTGGCTCGAAGAGTTTACATATTGGTATAGAAGTAACCACAGACAGAAACTGTGGTTTGTGATAGAGATCGAGAATGCATCTAAAAGTGTTAAAGTGTGGCTTACGAAGGTGGAATGAGATGAACTATGTCCTCCAAAAGCCTTCATCAAGCAGCAGTTGACTGCTGAGTATCATATGAGCCATCCTCCTCCAGACATTTACTGTGCTGCTCTAACTTTATCCATTACAACACTGTACAAAGACTCTGCATACCATATGAAATGAGGTGACACATCCATTTATCCACTGTGTTGGAAGGACTGAACAGATGGCTGCCTTGTGTGAAAACTGTGTATAGGAACATTGCAGAGTAACTAAGTACGAACAGTGTGCATAGAGGCGACTTCGAACAGTGGGTCAATATGGTACCTTCGAAACCTAGTATATTATTGAGAGAAATACGTGCTGAATACTGCACTTACAAGATGGCTTTATTTTCTGTATTCTATACTGAGGTTAAGAAAAAGAAAGAACCTGTTGATGTAGTGCGTCCTGAGTATGATTACTGAACAAAAATGTATATAGCCATGTCTGTGTTTTTATTTCTTACCTCTGATTACACTGCAAGTTCTAAAACTATCACGACTAGCACTTTCGTACGGGTAAGAAAAGGAGGTCGACTACTTCCACATCCAAAGTACATGCACATAGATCGTTGTATATAGGAAATGTCTCAGGATTTTTTGTAGGTCAGCGAAGAAGATAGTAAATTTCTCGTACAAAATCTTTATTAACTTTTGCTTATACATTTACACATAGACAACAACTCTTTCCTTATTTTTGTGGGGTATAGTTTTAATAAAGTCCAATTTAATTTTTAACTTATAACTCAAATCCACATCTGAATCACCTATTTCTTTCTCCAACCAGTAATTTGACAAATACAGAGACGGTATATTCTCGAATTCTAATACATACCTAATGTTCTTCCCATAAAATACTCGCTTTATTGTTATAACTATTACCTAAGTTGCTTCCTGCAGTTCTTGTAGGACACAGCATTTGGGGATTTTAACTTTTCCACTCATTTCCTGGATGGAGCTATTGCTAAAGTAGTCCACGTCTTCCTGTGCGTATATCGACAACTCTTCTGCTCCACATTTTTGCAGGATTTCTGTGTAGAACTTCAAGTTTACAACTTCTGCAAACGAGTGTCCATTAAATGTAGTTAATCGATCAGTTTTAAACTTGGCAAATAGCCGTTCTCTTGCTAGGTGGACAGCATCCAGCTCACCACACTTAAATAGAATATAACCATCCTTTTTAAGCCGATCCAGTGGGAATAGGGCTTAATAAACATATTTTTCGTGTGTCCCTTAATATAGTAAACATTCTTGATTCCGTTGATTTCTGCCAGTACTCCAACATGTCACCAGTTTGTATTACTGGTTACTGTAAATGCCAATTTTTGTATTCCCCTTCGTAGCCAGATTTTTCCATACACTGTGTTTAAATCCACATGTAAACCTGGCTTGCACATCTGCAATAGCTTCTTCCTTTTCCAACTGCAGCTTATATTCTTCCTTTACGACAGTTGTCTTCTCCATATACTCCAGTTTTATTTTCTTTACTTCGAGGTCCTCCATTTCCAGTTTTCTTTTCTGTACCTTTAATATATTAACTGCACTAATCGGAGTAATTTCTTTAATGATGATTATGATGATGTTCGGTTTGTGGGGCGCTCAACTGCGTGATCATCAGCGCCCTCACAAAGTCCCAAGTTTTACACAGTCCAATATTTTACACAGTCCAATCTAGCTACTGTCACGAATGATGATGATGAAGTGATGAGGACAACACAAACACCCAGTCCCCAGGCAAAGAAAAATCCCTAACCCGACCGGAAATCGAAGCCTGGACCCCGTGATCAAGAGGCAAATTTCTTTAATGAGGAATGGTTTAGGTCTTTTTGATACTTTGGTTTTTTTCTTATGACTTGTGATATAACATTATTTGTAGGAACCATTCCCAATTCGGCAATGTCTATATCGGACCGTATTGCGGAGAACAATGTTCTAGACTGAGAAAAAAAAGTTTCTCCTTGTGTACCGTCCAGCTACTGCACTGCACCATCCCACCGAAACCATGTCCGGGCACAGTACTCTACGGTATGCGTACTGCACTGTACCACCCTGTCCGAAATCGAGTTTCACTTTTGTTTCAGTTTTTGTCATTCAGTTTTCTTGATTTATCAATAACAAGAAACTAGAACTCTGTGTGATTCCAGCAATCTGAAAAAATCTTTATAAAATCATTGACTGAGATGTCGGATCCTACATGCACCTGGTAAATGTGTGTTAGATACAAATTGTCTTGTTTGAAATCTATAATGAGGTTTGCATTATTCCTCACCAATTGTTTCAGGATTCTAGAACATGTCTCACTCAAATAAAATATGTCAATGCCCATAAGACGACCAATGCTGAAATATCGTAGAATTTGGTCTTGGTTTTCCACAGTAACATTGTCAAATATTAACACTATGTTTGGCTTTACTTCTTCTGTAGTGAGGATTTGACTGCTTTGTGTAGATGTAAAGTAAGCTACACCATCTAAACCCTACAGTATCTTTTCCAGTAGCTGGAAATTGGGTTGAAACAATTTTTTCGAAAATACATGTACACGCTCAAAGTGGATTCCATCCGGGTGTGTTAGTAGTGCCATGAGAACATTTGTCCTGCCGCACTTGGATGGACCCAAAGTTACAGCTCTTATGTTATAAGGAAGGAGTCGCCCATTCTTCTCCTTCTTCTTCTTCCAGTATTGTTCCACACCATCACAGGACCAGTCACTTACATAAAAGTCCTGATACTTCACTCACCTTGCCATGATACTAACTAAACAGATCATGATTTGGAATGGCCTTTTGCAGAAAATTGAACACTAGTAATAACAATAATAATAATGTGTTCAACCACTATAACAAAATCATCCTAGTGACTGAGCTACTGTGGCTATGTTATAATTAAAGATTTATGAAGTAAGAAATAACAAAATAACACCCAGGAGATATATATATATATATATAAGTGTGTGTGTGTGTGTGTGTGTGTGTGTGTGTGTGAAGTTAAAAAATCATACATTGGATGCAGTACATCTGAAAAATCAACAATTTCTTCACCTTCACTTCTGTAGAGAATTTACAAAATAACAGTTTGTTGTATGCGTGAAATTCAGCTTGAATTTCTCTCAAACTTATTTAGTTGTTCTTTAGTTTCTTTTGGCACGGTATTGATAGACAGGTGTAAATCATCAGCATGCACACTATTCACTCAGAGATAGTCTACAATGTCTTTAAGCACACTTTCAACACAATGCAGCTATCTGTTCAGTCTTTGCAACACACAGGATGACGCCAACCCTAGACCGAACGTGTTTGTAACAGTGCAGTGTTGCAGATAAATGATTGTGTTCCCTGTTTTCACACAGAGTGCTGCGTCATTGTACACTATTGTAATTGAGAGACTTAGAGCACCACAGTTAATGTCTGGTGGGGTATGAGCTGTATAATACTTGGTGGTCATCTGCTGATTGATGTAGGCTCCAGCACATTTCATTTTATCCCATTTGTGCTCAGTAAACGGCACTTCAGTATTTTTAGATACATTTTCAATTTATAACAACAGACACCAGACATTGGCGTCTACAGCTGCTAGTATACTGTTATTTAAAGGTTTTGATGCTGTAGATGTTAAATTGTGGGTGGTGGGGGTAGGGATCAACGTGCTGGCTGGGGAAAACACACGATGTCATCATGGGGAAGGGATAATTAATTGATCAATTTAATTACTTTGCATTATTAATTTTATATGAATAGTGTGCCACAACGAACTTTACGCTACTACTGTCACATTCCGTTGATACCCAATGATTCAAATAAGCCCTACAAATTAAGGTGATTGTAGTTTGCCATGTTACTTGCATTCACTATGAATATCAACAAGCAAAGGACCAATCACTATGTGTGGTAGATATTTAACTTCTCTGGCAATGCCAGGCACTGCCGATAGTCATTTATACACACTGTAAACAGCAACAGTCCTACCACACTTTCCTGGGCTACTCCCGAAATTACCTTGACATATGTCGGTTTTTTCCATTAAGAGTTATGTTTGAAAAGGAATTCTTGAATCTAGGTGCAGATCTCCTCCGACACTAGGTAAGGTAGTATTTTTTTTACTAACCGGCACTGTGGGACGATGTCAAATGCTTTCCTAACGTCAAGGAAAACAGCGTCAAACCGAGCGCCGTGCCGGCCGGAGTGGCAGAGCGGTTCTAGGCCTTCAGTCTGGAACCTCGCGACCACTACGGTCGCAGGTTCGAATCCTGCATGGGGCATGGATGTGTGTGATTTCCTTAGGTTAGTTAGGTTTAAGTAGTTCTAAGTTCTAGGGGACTGATGACCTTAGGAGTTAAGTCCCATAGTGCCCAGAGTCATTTGAACCGAGCGCCGTTGCCTACGGCGCTGTGGATCTTACGGAGGAGCAGAGCGAGATGAGTTTCGCAAGATCTCTGTTCGCGGAATTCATGTTGGTTTTTATCGAGCTGATATTTGTTCTCCAAGAACGTCATAATACATGAGCATAAAAAAGGGTCTATAATTCTGCAATAAATCGACGTCAACGATATAAGTCTATCATGATGTGCATCTGTCCTACCACCCTTCTTGTAAACGGGAATGACCTCTGCTTTTTTCCAGTCGCTAAGTATCCTTATTTGCTACAGTGACCTACGATAAACTGCTGCTACGAGGGGAGCAACTTCTTTCGCATATTCTATGTACATTGTTACAGATATCTCATCTCCTCTAGCCCCGATGCCTTTGCACTGCAGAGCGATTATAATTTTGTTTCTATTATCTCAATATCTACCATTTCGATGTTAATACAATGATTAAGAGAAGAGACCGTGTTACTTTCTTCCGCGGTAAAACAGTCCTGGAAGATCGAATTTAATAGTTTGGAATACTCTTTGTCTTGTCGGGGACTGATGACATCAGAAGTTAAGTCCCATAGTGCTCAGAGCCATTTTTTTGTCTTGTCCCATTTCGGGGTCATAATGATAACTGAGTGACTGAATAGATGGTTTCGAACCGCTTGCTGATTTTACGTAAGACCGAAACGTCTGAGGGTTTTAAGTCAGATCGGTTGACAAAATTTAGCTCTCAAAGTCAACTAGCGCTTCTTTCATTGCTCTCTTTACGCTCGATTACGTTTCGTCCAGCTTCGTTTGTCAGCTAGCTTTTGATTTCTTTTCAATCTGTTATGAAGCTCTCTTTGTTTACGTGGCACTTTTCTAACACGCCTATTAAAGCACAGTGTATCTTTCCCACCTTGCTTGGAATTTTGTGTTAGCAGAAGAGCCAACACCGCGTTACGAGTGGAGGCCGAAATGCACGCGTTTTAGCTCACGCAGGCTGGCGTGAGGAGGGAAGAACTATAATGACGTGAGGTCTGGAACGTGACAAGGAATGAGAATTCAGAAAGCGGACGTAATTAGTTTGATACTTAATTTTAATCTATTAATGATGAACGTCGCTCTTGACGGTACATGGTTCAAATGGCTCTGAGCACTATGGGACTTAACATCTATGGTCATCAGTCCCCTAGAACTTAGAACTACTTAAACCTAACTAACCTAAGGACATCACACAACACCCAGTCGTCACGAGGCAGAGAAAATACCTGACCCCGCCGGGAATCCAACCCGGGAACCCGGGCGTGGGAAGCGAGAACGCTACCGCACGACCAGGAGCTGCGGACGACGGTACATGATTCACAATATTATCTGTTCAGAATACATTCTTGAAGATAGTAATTATAGTAACTGAATATGGCGCCTTGCTACGTCGTAGCAAATGACGTAGCTGAAGGCTATGCTGAACTGTCGTCTCTGCAAATGAGAGTGTATGTAGACAGTGAACCATTGCTAGCAAAGTCGGCTGTACAACTGGGGCGAGTGCTAGGGAGTCGCTCTAGACTAGACCTGCCGTGTGGCGGCACTCGGTCTGCAATCACTGATAGTGGCGACACGCGGGTTCGATGTATACTAACGGACCGCGGCCGATTTATAGGCTACCACTTAGCAAGTGTGGTGTCTGGCGGTGACACCATATGGAACATAGTTGTCTAAAGCAGGGCTTCACAACATAAGTACTCGCGGAGCAAGCTGTGAGCAGCAAGGCGCGAGCACGGAGCAGCGCGAGCACGCTACCCCCACTACCGGGCCGGAGCGGAGAGTGGGGAGAGTCACGTGGGGTACACAACAGCTGCCGCCAGTCGATGTAAATCCGCGGCCACCTTTAGGGATATCACTCACGAATTATTACTGCGACAAATGAAACAAATAAAGGAGAATGTACACGTGCCACATAATTTTATTTGCTTAGTGTATGTCTCTACCATCTGTAGACACTGAAACTAAAGAATTCCACGACAATCCTATATTTTCAACACCTTCTTCAACACTACTTAAAATATCACGTCCGGTTGTAGTGTTCTTCATAGCTACTACATCGAGGAGCTCCTCCCTCACCTGAAGATCTCTATAAACCCCTCTAATAAATATGGCAAGCTGCGCTGTTCCAGTGATATCAACACTTTCGTCCAGAGCTAGAGAATACGCCATAAAATCTTTAGAGATATTAGCAAGCTGGCTCTGGACGTCGCCTGCCATGTCCTGTATTCAACGCATAATGGTCATGTTAGATGATGGTACAATCCGAAACTGTTCAACTTAAGATGGACACAAATGTTCCGCTGCAACTACCAAACATTCTTTTATTAAATCGCCATCAGTTAAGGGGCGCAGGGATTTTGCTAAAAGCAAAGCAATTTTGTAACTCACTCTGAGAGCTGCCTCAGTTGATTTTTCTTCGTCGTACAGATCTTCTTCGGATGGCTTCCTTTTAAGTTTAATAACTTCCTGTGCACGATCTGGTCAATCACATTTTCCACGTCCGTAGTCTTTCGCTTGGTACGACATATAATGTCGCTGCAAATTAAATTTCGTAAAACAATTCAGCGTTTTGTGACATACTAAACATTTTGCAACACCATCTTTTTCAGTAAACAGATACAATTCCTCCCAATGGGGGTTGAACTGCGAAAGCATGGTTGGGGTTACACAACGGCGACTTGACATGATTCTTAACCAGCGAAGTGACTGTTAAGAGCTGATCGTAGTACTTTAAACGTTACACAGTCGGCGCGAATTCAATAGGCACGCTGCGGCCCTATTCAAACTTGCGCGCACATTTCCCCTCCCTCCCCTCCTTCCCTACTCCGCGACCTTGCTGGTGCTCGCGAGCACGTGCCTGAGCAGACGCGAGTACTCGCGCTCAAAACCGGCCAGTTGTTAAGCCCTGGTCTAATGCATACTGAATGATGCTTTTGGATTTTTTTCAGTCCGTGTGGCATTTCTTCGCCCTAGCACTGAATATTTGACGTTGATTACTCTGATACTCTGCAGTTCGTATTCTGTCAATCTTTGGCTCCTTTGGCTCTGAGCACTATGCGACTCAACTGCTGAGGTCATCAGTCGCCTAGAACTTAGAACTAATTAAACCTAACTAACCTAAGGACATCACACACATCCATGCCCGAGGCAGGATTCGAACCTGCGACCGTAGCGGTCACGCGGTTCCAGACTGAAGCGCCTTTAACCGCACGGCCACACCGGCCGGCGTCAATCTTTCTAAGCTAAATTATTTTTCTACCTCTCTTATCATTCCTTGTAAAGCTACAGCTCCTGCCACTACAGCTCCAGACGCAGGTGATGTATAATAGCATCCAATTACTATTTTGATCCATTTTGATGATTGACTTTAACCAGATTAATTCACATTCAGAATCGGTGGTGACCGCGCTACAAATTATGCAGTTCCTTCCTACAAGTAACACTCTGCTCCCATTGACAATTGACTTATCTTTACAATAAACATTTCAATCAGAACTTAGGATTTCGCTCTTATTTCCTGCCGGTTTCAATCAACATTCCGTTCCTAATTCTACCTGGAAACTATAGCCATCAATAAGCGATACTAACGTTGGGAACTTACCATGGATGCTCCTGAAGTTTACTAATATCGGTCTGTGGGGACGAACAGTCTCTGAGAATAATGGAACTGATGAATCCTCGATTTCGGCAGTCAGTTCATCTCTGATCCCATGGGGGAAACCTTTACTTGCACGTCCATCTACTCCGCTACCTTAGTAGTCGCTTGCTGCATGTAGTGCACACCTGACCTATTAATTGGCACCCTAAATTTTCCATCCAACACCGTCGCAGAGTCGTCTGAGCCTCTGGTTCAGACTTTCCACTCTGCTCCAAACCAGACACAGCTATCAACCCTAGGTAGTTAGCTTAGCTTGCAACCAATTGTGCCATGTTAGGTAGCAGTCTTCACCAAATCAGCCATCCACCTGTAGGAACTAAGGATGGCTTCAGAATCCAATCTGCAGGCGCCATTCATGGCGACATGAGCCACAATTTGCAACCAGTTGCACCCAGTGAGCTCTACAGCCATCATCTTTGATGAGATCCACCCTCCCCCGGCCCCCAGCAAACGCCCCAAGTGAACACTGGCATTCTTTTCCAACCTGAGGGGCTCCACTACTCGTCTAACGTTGGAGCTCCCACTGACTAGCACGCCCGCCCTCTGCACCTGTCCGGAGTGGGTGGGAGCAACGTCTACTGGCCCAACAGGAGAGGCGTCACATGCTGGCTCAGAAGTGTTATCAACACTGGGTAGCGCCTCATAATTGTTTCTAAGGCGTAAGGACTCAGCTGTGCGACAAGTGCCCATTTCGCCTACCGCCAGAGTCACACCACTAACTTTCGAGTGATGACAGACGAGTCAGATGTTGCTTATCGGAAGTTGGAGCGACAGCCGGGTAACTAGGGGATTCCAACGGCACCAAAGGTTCCACAGGTCCCGTCAGCGGGGCCAGATGTCGTCGCAGCTTTGAGCAGTAGCCAGAAGCCTGTTCACCACGGCCAACGCAGCTTCGAGCTATTTGTGGACAGCAGCCAATTCCACTTGTGCCTGCACACACCAAGCACACTGCCTATCCGTATCGTACTACATAAAAGATTTCACGAGGTCTCAAAAAATACGAACAAAGCAGTCTGGACTAACTGAGAAGGAATAATTAGACCCCCTCAAACGAGAAAATTACCACACTGTGGCGCTATTAAAAATGCGATGTACGGAAGATATAAACGAGAAGAGTAAACAGTCACTAA
This sequence comes from Schistocerca piceifrons, assembly GCF_021461385.2. Lineage (NCBI taxonomy): Eukaryota > Metazoa > Arthropoda > Insecta > Orthoptera > Acrididae > Schistocerca > Schistocerca piceifrons. Next base: position 848,439,286 of record NC_060149.1, on the reverse strand, counting down.
AATCTGTTCAGCAGAGTTCTTACTACAGCCTAAGATCGCAAGAAATTCACGCAAGGAAAAAATCTTGGAATGAGTAAACACTAGTCAACACATTAAAATACACAAGCCCAATTCAAGTTTGAAAACAGAAACTGAACTAAATTACTGTGTATCAGACTAACTGCTACAGCTATAGGCGTGTCGTCTCGGCCCCGGGACATTTATTAGAGTGTGAATTTTTATAAGAGGGCCTTTTATAAACATTTACAAACTGAAAGAAGAAATGACATATGGATAGTGATGACTAGTTTATCAGAGCAACTAGTGTTGATGGGTTAAGGTTTCCAGCACCGAAGCACTCATTGACGCTGGAATGGTGGGTACTTTAGGTTCCACAGGTGACTGCAGCTTATCAGAGTGACCAGCTCAGGCTCAATATGAGAGAAATGTGTGTAGAGATTTCACAAGATAATTGAACACCGTGCAGTTAGCGTCTAATTTCTGGTGCTTGCATTCTGGCTTAGGTAAGGTACTGACGTTGTCTATATTTTTCTCTTGTGCAGTGACATCTTCGAATGTGGTCTGAAACGGCATACGTAAGGGGTCACTGTGGTGTTGTGTTAATCTTCCAATGTATCGCACATCCAACGAGGTAGGAGACCATTCAAGAAGGTTGTTACGAATAATAAGAACAACACTGTTACGAAAGAGACTGCAGAGCATAATTTGTGCCGGGAGGAGATAGTACCAAGGAAAAGAATGTGAAGTACTACTCTAACAAAAAGTCACAGTAAAACTGTTACTGTAAAAACTGTACAAAATAAAAAAATTAAAAAATGTCGAAATGCTGTATGAAATAGTTTATCTAAAACCAAGGAAAAGAAGATTAAAGAAACATTTGACCCACCTCACTTGCTGTACATGATTTAGAGCATCATTAAAGGGCACGTCAGATGTTTCCCTAACCTTTTCACAAAAAATTTGGGTGATTTTTTCATTGTTTTTGTTTTTACTTTCAAATTTTATTCAGAAAGCGTTATCTTACTGACACCTCATTTTTATTTCCTAGTCTTCTCTTCTCGAAATGTTCTGAATTTAGTACTTTTTCTTTTAGGAAAATATTATGCGATTACTTTTTATGCGCAAAACAGCTAGCCCTTGAAGAGATGAATTTGATTACACTTTACTTACATAACTAGCACCAGCTGGTCATGAAAATTTAACTTTTCCCTCAAGTGAGTAATTTTTTTATTAATAATCGTGATTACTTTCAAACAATTTAATATTTTTTTGTAAAACTAGAGCTGAAGCTGGTCAATTTAATGTCCTATTTGTCCACGTCCTACTTTTCGTTTGGCTATGAATATGCGGACAAGACTCCATTGTGTAATTTATAGGGTGTCTTGTTTTCATTTCCCTCGAACATTTGACCAAAAAAGTGAAAGCTAAGAATGATAAAAGGAGCACAGAAACTAGACTAGTGATCAATGTAAGCATCTAATGATGTTGGGCCATTCTACTTTTGCTCTGTTCTCTACACCAGGACAAACGTACAGTCCAGAGGTTATTGTTACAATTGTAAAGCGGTTCTGTAGCGGTTTGATCGGTCATATCGTGGTTTTCAGTAGAACATATGGTCATAGTAAGATTAAATATTCATTTGTGTTCAGAAGAAACAGAACACGTTGAACGACTAGAGATAGGACGTTCATATTCACAGGACGTGTACATTAGGATGTTCTGCAGAATTGATTAGCATTTCAGTCACCTCGGTTCAGTATGTGTCCGTTGCCTAGTAGGCACAGGGTTCACCGTGGACCCTGATTAACTTGTTCCATGCGTGATAGCATCGACGTGTATGACGTCCTGTGATGTAGCCATCCACGTTGCAGTCACCTTGTTCCGAAGTTCATCTGTGGTGGTTGGCATTGGGTCAGAGCACTGCGCCCGTTGTTTCACCATATCCTACACGTTTTCGATTGGCGACAAGTCTGGTGATCTGGCGGGCCAGGGCAAAAGGATGACATCCTGTGACACCAACAAGGCACGTGTTCTTGCTGCAACGTGTGGTCTTGCAGTGTCCTGCTGAAAAATGGCGTCTGGGGTATTGTGGAGAAAGGGTACGGCTACGGGTCACAGGATGTAATTCACGCATGTCACAGTGCTGACTGTGAACTGGACACGCACCAACTGTGATTTGTCGGTTGTACCAAATAGCATCTCACATCATAAGGCTTTGATTTGGCGCTGTATGTCACGTGTGAATTGTGTTCTTCCATTCTGCGGGGAACCAAAATGGAGCCATCATTTTCAAACAAACAGAATCTGTATTCGTCCGAAAGCACTACTTGATACCATTCCTGTTCCCAGTGACGACGTTTCATACCCCATTGCCGTCTAGCATGTTTTTGTGCATTCGTCAAAGGTAGGCGGAGACGTGGAAGACGCGCACGAAAACCATGCCGAACTGTAGACGAACTGTCACCGCTGATAGTGTACGATGTGTTAACTGTTCCACTGCTGCGCCAGAGCCGAGGACGACGCAGCTCTGTCCTACAATGCCATTCGGATGAAGTGTCGATCGTCCCGGGGAGTGGTCTGGGTGGTGTGACTTAACCCATCTCGTGGTGCTCTGTGGCGTTCTGTGAAAAATTCTGCACACAACCGTTGCGCTGCCGAAGCACTTCGTCCCACACGAGCAGCAATTTCCCGGTTTGATGGATCACATTCTCTCATGCCAATAATGCGCCCTCTTTCAAACTCAGTGATTTCATGGTACGGTTCGCACATACGTCTGTGAGCCATCCTGCACGCCTTCCCAAGACACACTGATCCATTGCCTTCCGTTTACAGCGACAACGAGAGCCGCAGGCATATTTTACCGGTGGGTGTAGTTGCGTCACGATATCGACGTTGACCTTGAACCCGCGGGTTGACATGCTTCAAATGCTAATCATTTCTTCAGAACATACTAATGTGCGTGTCCTGTGAATATGAACGTCCTGTCTCAAGTCGTTCAAGGTGTTCTGATTTTTCTGAACATGTGCGAATATTTACTTTGACGGTACGTTTCTACTCTTTGCACTAAATGTGTTGGTTGGTTGGTTGGTTTGGGGAAGGAGACCAGACAGTGTGGTCATCGGTCTCATCGGATTAGGGAAGGATGGCGAAGGAAGTCGGCCGTGCCCTTTCAGAGGAACCATCCCGGCATTTGCCTGGAGTGATTTAGGGAAATCACGGAAAACCTAAATCAGGACGGCCGGACGCGGGATTGAACCGTCGTCCTCCCGAATGCGAGTCCAGTGTCTAACCACTGCGCCACCTCGCTCGGTCTACTAAATGTGTTCACTGAATGGTGGAAGAGTTGTACTCAAATAGATACTGCTTCCAAGTTCACAGCAGCTGGACCCGCACGTGTGTAAAGTTCTAATTTCCTTTAATGAACACGAAGGTGAAATAATGCATAGTTAGTGGCCTCAACAATTACAGGCTTTGAATATTTTTGAGCTGCTGTGATCGACAGCGTGGATAACTTTCGTGTTTAGTGGTCTAGTGAAAAAGTGCCTGTCTGCAGACAGAGAGGTCGCGAGATCGAATCGCAGTAGAACGACAGAAATTTTCCTTAATATAACCTTCATCTCTCAACCATATGAGGAGTCGCCAGGAACGACACGTGTTTCGACTCCATGTTCAACTGGACGTCCCTTTTCCGCGTTTGGATAACTGTTGTAGATTAGTGACAGAGGGACTGAGACTGTTTTGGATGACAAGAGCGATCCTACGTCATATTAGATAAACGGTGACTTTTTGCGACCACTGTAATTATCCGTGCGCGGCCGGAAAGCGTCGGTGTGGTGGCTTTCCCGTTTCACTTGCTCTTTCCGCGGGGCCGTTCCGGGTGGGATGGTTTATGGCGGCGGCGCTCAGGTTGCGCAGACGGCAGCAGTATATTCCGGCGCGGGAACACTGCAGCCTGCTCGCCAGCTAAAACGCGGGCTTTCAGGGCCAAGCGGAAGACGTTTCCTGGCGCACCGCTATCTTGATAACTCATCACGAAATGTCTTTTTTCATCGCGGTGTTCCGCTCGTATTCATTCGCCGGGCCAGAGGAACGAGCGACAGATAAAAAGCCTGTAAGACGCCCTCTACTCCGCTGTGGGCACACATAAAAATAAACAATGGCAACCCCTATTGTCGCAGTTTTATGTGGCGACGCCTATCGATGTGATGGAAGGCGCGCCGTGAGCGTGACAGCCGGGATACGCGCGTCTGTTCCTTATGCTGCTTTGTTCCCCACACTGTGTCAACCAAGTGGGCGCTCGCCCTCGCGTCGATAAATCACACGCTCGCGCACTCTGAGTGGGATCCAGTGAACTGCACACAGTAAATTCGATCCCGATCTCTTTCGGCGCGTGCCTAAAATTAAACAGACATTTGTCTTCTCTGCTACTTCTTCAACAGACATAATGACGACTTAATTATGACAGAGATTAATTAATATATCTTTCTTAATGAAGAAACCAAAGCTAATGTTGAATGAACATTCTACAAGTAAACCAAGAATGTTTTATGTAAGGCTGTCTTCGCGAGAAATTTCAATTTAATACAAATGACTGTGCATGTTTACAAATATTGGCTGCGGAAAAAACTGCTAATGACGACTTAATTATGACAGAGATTAACTAATATATCTTTCTTAATGAAGAAACCAAAGCTAATGTTGAATGAACATTCTACAAGTAAACCAAGAATGTTTTATGTAAGGCTGTCTTCGGGAGAAATTTCAATTTAATACAAATGACTGCATGTTTACAAATATTGGCTGCGGAAAAAACTGCTAAGAACAGAAAAATCATCGTCGTTAAAGCTTGAAGAGTGGACTACACAACCTGATCGAGCAATTGAAATCTTCTTCGGAAGCATGCACGGAAGCTGTTAAGCGGTGGGTAAGCCGCTGAACTTGTTTTTGGTAGGAATAGGGTTCAAATCCCGAGACAGTCATACTGATATAATTTCTCCGTGTTTTTCTTATATCGTTTCGGGATTAAGGCACAACAAAATGGCACTGAGCACTATGGGACTTAACTTCTGAGGTCATCAATCCCCTAGAACTTAGAACTACTTAAACCTAACTAACCTAAGGACAGCACACACATCAATGCCCGAGGCAGGATTCGAACCTGCGACCGTAGTGGTCGTGCGGATCCAGACTGTAGCTGCTAGAACCGCTCGGCCACCGCGGCTGGCGCTTGAGATTCATGGCTGTTTTGAGCTGACGGTTTTAACTATTGCTTTCTAGATGGAACCCATTAATTGGCTTTATTTTTTTATTTTAATAATCTGTAAATTAATCAATGTTTAAATCTAGAAATATTTTCGACAACAGAGTTGTAGTTGGAAGAGTCAGAATCGTGATTACTTGACGTGAATATGTTCGTGTCACTGCAGTGTGAAATATGCAGCAACAGCACCACTCAAGCCATTTTCAATGGCAAAAAAGTGCGTTTCCGAGTGACAACAATTTATTTGATCCTAGTGAGTTTTCTGTGTGCGAACTTCAATTTGGAGCATTGCGTTTTGTTTCCAGGTAATTTTACATTTTATTGTAGCTTTAGATGGAACTGACATTATTCTGTATATTGCAGGCTGTGAAAATGTAATCCAAGTAATAACAATGGGAATGTTAAAGTCCCACAGCGGTACACTCAAGTTGGATCGGACAAAGCAATTCCAGGTTGTGCCGGACGAAACAGACAGCATAAAAGCTTTACAGTTTCTTTGTGTAACAGGCAGAGATGGAGAACTTAAGACATTAATAGAGTGAAAATAAGATGAAGCAAGCCGTAGAAAAAGTTAAATTTCTTCAAATGACAGGCAGCGAAGAGAATATTCAATTCCATGAAGTATAAGACTTTGAGTAAAGGTGGGTTCTAAAATATAGTGGACAAATATACAGGGACACTCGCAATAAAGTTTTATTCAAACACAGGTGGCTGACTTTCCCACTTTCTGACCGAGCTCCTTGTCATCCAAATTTCGTTTCTTTTCTAAGGCGAAACGTGAAAAATCTATGGCTTATCACGTCTGTTATTTATTTTATGGCTACTATAGCAATTTTTTATTTTTTACGCTAAGTAAGGCAAAACAGCAAGTGCGAAGGTTACTTTAAAAACTTATGTTTTACAACGACAGCGTATAAATTGATTGTGGTATTATTCACTGCACGGAAAATCTAGAAATATTTATCGACTCTCCTGATCTCATTATACTCTGATAACTTCTGTTCACAGGAGACGAAAGTCCCACGAGTTTGCAATAGAGCAATAGTGATTAAGTTTACAGCACTCTCACATTTAATAAACAGTGAAGAGAAAAGTTATCAAGTGATGCGAATACATAAAAACAATTGTAGGGACTGTGAATGAAAGAATCCTGGAAAGCTTAGCAGTGTTGTATACGTCACTTATTTTGCTGGAAGACCACAAGAACAAAACGTAATTTTTTATTAAGTGTATGGACATTTAGAAACATTATTTTTTTCAGTAAGACAAAATGAAAACGGCTAAAAACTTTTACTTCGACTTTATGAAAATGTATCAAGGCATGAGGCTGAGGGTAGGTGAACCCACGAGTTTACAGCGAGCAGCAGGTTTCACCAAGGCATAAGTTAACCAATTCTTTGACAAACTAAACGATCTGATGGACAAGTTCAAGTTTTTAACTACTTAAGGTACAATTAAAACTGCTTTGCAACAAAAATGACGATTTTACACTTTACAATCTGTAGCCTCAGTAAATGTTACAAAAAAAAAAAAAAAAACTGGCTACAATGCTATAGAGTACAAGTTTGTAGATGTAACAACCCATCGTATTATGTAATGAGTGTAACTGCGTGGTGCTGCAACGTCTGAGAAGAAATTATTAAGAGGCACGTCGTGTAACAACAGCGGCGTGATCCACTACCGACCAACGACTGGATGGCTACGGCCAGTTCTTCTTAATTTTCCTTACATAATTTTGCAACGTTCCCAAAATTTTGTTTCTTATTAAGTTGTCAATATTTTTCTTGAGAACTTGGTTTTCATTTGTGCAAGTCACGTCTGTTCCTTTTTAAAGTAGTTTCATTATAACAGCGCGCTACTAAGAAGCAATTAATTTAGAAATATTTTACTGTATGAGGCTCCGTAGTAAAATAGGTCCTTACGTAGCTCTAAGCAACCGAGGCATGCTCACACATACAAGAGCCATAGAATACAGAGGATTTGGGTTAGTAAAATAGGCGTTTGCGATCTAAGCGAAATAACATCAAATTAATCCGATTTAGTTGTGATTTGCGAAGATTTGAAAAGTTTGTGTATAAGAAGACCAGAATGTGCAACTGAGTGTATTTTCTTATGATGTTGTGAGCTCTACTGAACTCGCAGGTCTATGTAAGCCTCCTCACTCATAATGAGAAGGTTTGTAACGACTGTGTGTGTCCTAACGGCCATTTAAGCCTAAATACCAAACTGACAATGCGCTTAGAGCTGTTGGCCTTTTTTCTCCTAATACCTTGATGCACTGTAGTACAAATCGATAACAGAAACTGAGTTTATACATGAACTCTTCCGATTTTTGGTATCACTGAGTGTGCAATGGCATTACCCTTATAATGAAAGGAATTTTATCAGAGAAATTTTCAAAGCTTGTCTGTATGAAAAGTTCACCTCAAATTGAATTTCATTGGTTAGCTTATTTAAGTATCTGAAAGTTGATCAGTACGCTACTAAGGCAGTGAGGATCGACGTACCGCTGTGCTGTAAGGGTGCCACGGATAACATCTAAAAGGGTCCTACAATGTAATGGAACGGCAACCCACATCATCATTCTCGGGTGCCGGGGGCCGTATGGCGGTGACAGTCGGGTTGGGATCCAACCGCTACCCGGGGCGTCTGCAGACACGTCTTCGATGGTCATCGGGGTACAGTTCGAAGAGGGACTCGTCGCTGAAGACAACTCTACCTCTCTCAATGAGATTTCAAGCCAAAAACGTGTCTGGACAGCGGTGGAATACCAAACTGGTGTCGTCCGTCAACCGCTAGTGATGATCTGGGGAGCCATTTCATTTCATAGGTTGTTATTTGCGGCAAGCTTGCAGCACGGCGGTACGTCGACGATATTGTACGCCCCGTTTTGTTACTCTTCATGGCAACCCATCCTGCACTTACATTTCAGCAAAACAATTCCTGCCCGCAAACGTGGAGAGTTTCTACCGCTTCTCTTTGTGTTCACCTAACCCTGCGTTGGCCAGAGGTGGATCAACGCATTATTAACTTGCTAAACTTGTGAAACTCTTTCTCTTGAACAAACTAGCCAGTTTTTCTGAAAATGTTATTATTTATTTCTCGGTGCACGTAGATCAGATCTACCGTTTTCCGCCCAATTCGGATAATTCCTTTGTTGCGGCTTCATTTCCCCGTCGACATGCATACTAAAGCAACTCTTTAAAAGTAAATTTTTATGAAGGCCATATTTAAGAAACAGAAGACGTTTAAGGTTTTTAAAGTAATTTTGTTATTTTACTTGCCTCCTCCATTTCATTTTTCAAGTCACCGCCTAGTCTAGGACTGAGGATACTGGTTCAAATGGCTCTGAGCACTATGGGATTTAACTTCTGAGGTCATCAGTCCCCTAGAACTTAGAACTACTTGAACCTAACTAACATAAGGACATCACACAGCCGGCCGGAGTGGCCGTGCGGTTCTGGGCGCTACAGTCTGGAACTGAGCGGCCGCTACGGTTGCAGGTTCGAATCCTGCCTCGGGCATGGATGTGTGTGATGTCCTTAAGTTAGTTAGGATTAATTAGTTTTAAGTTCTAGGCGACTGATGACCTCAGACGTTAAGTCGCATAGTGCTCAGAACCATTTGAACCATTTGACATCACACACATCCATGCCCGAGGCAGGATTCGAACCTGCGACCGTAGCGGTCACGCGGTTCCAGACTGTAGCGCCTAGAACCGCTCGACCACACCGGCCGGCCACTAAGGATACTTCCTTCAGTAACTAATGTCTTAATTTTCCGTTTCGACTGCGTACGGAGAAAGGAAAAATTTACTATTTGCAAACGTCCACACACATTCTAAAATGTCATGTTTCATTCTTGTGATCTTCAGGCGAAATATGTAATACAATGCTGCGGAATTCTCCCAGGATTCTGTCATTCACAATCACTACAATTGGCTTTGATGCGTTCATATTATTTCGTAACTTTTCTCTTCTGTGTTTAATTGCTGTGAGAGCGCTGTAAGCTTGAACTCTACTGCTGCAATGAAAACTCGTGGGAATTTCTTGTCCTGTAAACGTAAATTATCAGAGTACAATCAGGATCACTAGATTCGATAAATATTTTTAAATTACTGATGCAGTGAACAATTCCACCCTTGAAACTTACGCCATTGGCATCATAGAGTAATTTACTCGACTTCTTTAGCGTATAAAACGATTAACAGCTGTAGTGAGCCATAGCCTTTTCATGTTTAGCGTCGTAAGACGAACAAAGGTGCTCCTTCAGCTGAGAAAGTGGGAAACTCTGACGTCTGAACAAAATCGAGATGGACGTAAAACAGTTTTCTTCAAAAGGGAGACAATTGGCCTTGATAAACTATGTATAAGTAAATAGCTATCAAATAACATACACTATGTGATCAAAAGTATCCGGACACCCCCAAAAACATACGTTTTTCATATTAGGTGCATTGTGCTGCCACCTGTTGCCAGGTACTCCACATCACCGACCTCAGTAGCCATTAGACACCGTGAGAGAGCAGAATGGGGCGCTCCGCGGAATTCACGGACTTCGTACGTAGTCACGTGATTGAGAGTCACTTGTGTCATAAGTCTGCACGCGAGATTTCCACACTCCTAAAGATCCCTAGGTGCACTGTATCCGATGTGATAGTGAAGAGGAAATGTGAAGGGAGACGTACAGCACAAAATCGTACAGGCCGACTTCGTCTGTTGATTGACAGAGACCGCCGACAATTAAAGAGGGTCGTAATGTGTAATAGGCAGACGTCTATCCAGACCATCACACATGAATTCCAAAGTGCATCAGGATCTACTGCAAGTACTATGACAGTTTCGCGGGCGGCTGCTCATAAGCTACACATCATGCCATTAAAAGCCAAACGACGCGCTCGCTTGGTGTAAGGAGCGTAAAGACTGGGCGACTGAAAAGTGGCCGGCCGACGTGGCCGTGCGGTTAAAGGCGCTGCAGTCTGGAACCGCAAGACCGCTACGGTCGCAGGTTCGAATCCTGCCTCGGGCATGGATGTTTGTGATGTCCTTAGGTTAGTTAGGTTTAACTACACTCCTGGAAATGGAAAAAAGAACACATTGACACCGGTGTGTCAGACCCACCATACTTGTTCCGGACACTGCGAGAGGGCTGTACAAGCAATGATCACACGCACGGCACAGCGGACACACTAGGAACTGCGGTGTTGGCCGTCGAATGGCGCTAACTGCGCAGCATTTGTGCACCGCCGCCGTCAGTGTCAGCCAGTTTGCCGTGGCATACGGAGCTCCATCGCAGTCTTTAACACTGGTAGCATGCCGCGACAGCGTGGACTTGAACCGTATGTGCAGTTGACGGACTTTGAGCGAGGGCGTATAGCGGGCATGCGGGAGGCCGGGTGGACGTGCCGCCGAATTGCTCAACACGTGGGGCGTGAGGTCTCCACAGTACATCGATGATGTCGCCAGTGGTCGGCGGAAGGTGCACGTGCCCGTCGACCTGGGACCGGACCGCAGCGACGCACGGATGCACGCCAAGACCGTAGGATCCTACGCAGTGCCGTAGGGGACCGCACCGCCACTTCCCAGCAAATTTGGGACACTGTTGCTCCTGGGGTATCGGCGAGGACCATTCGCAACCGTCTCCATGAAGCTGGGCTACAGTCCCGCACACCGTTAGGCCGTCTTCCGCTCACGCCCCAACATCGTGCAGCTCGCCTCCAGTGGTGTCGCGACAGGCGTGAATGGAGGGACGAATGGAGACGTGTCGTCTTCAGCGATGAGAGTCGCTTCTGCCTTGGTGCCAATGATGGTCGTATGCGTGTTTGGCGCCGTGCAGGTGAGCGCCACAATCAGGACTGCATACGACCGAGGCACACAGGGCCAACACCCGGCATCATGGTGTGGGGAGCGATCTCCTACACTGGTCGTACACCACTGGTGATCGTCGAGGGGACACTGAATAGTGCACGGTACATCCAAACCGTCATCGAACCCATCGTTCTACCATTCCTAGACCGGCAAGGGAACTTGCTGTTCCAACAGGACAATGCACGTCCGCATGTATCCCGTGCCACCCAACGTGCTCTAGAAGGTGTAAGTCAAGTACCCTGGCCAGCAAGATCTCCGGATCTGTCCCCCATTGAGCATGTTTGGGACTGGATGAAGCGTCGTCTCACGCGGTCTGCACGTCCAGCACGAACGCTGGTCCAACTGAGGCGCCAGGTGGAAATGGCATGGCAAGCCGTTCCACAGGACTACATCCAGCGTCTCTACGATCGTCTCCATGGGAGAATAGCAGCCTGCATTGCTGCGAAAGGTGGATATACACTGTACTAGTGCCGACATTGTGCATGCTCTGTTGCCTGTGTCTATGTGCCTGTGGTTCTGTCAGTGTGATCAAGTGATGTATCTGACCCCAGGAATGTGTCAATAAAGTTTCCCCTTCCTGGGACAATGAATTCACGGTGTTCTTATTTCAATTTCCAGGAGTGTAGTTCTAAGTTCTAGGGGACTAATGACCTCAGCAGTTGAGTCCCATAGTGCTCAGAGCCATTTGAACCTTTTTTGACTGAAAAGTGGGAAAACGTTGTGTAGAGTGACGAATCACGGTACACAATGTGGCGATCTGATTGTAGGGTGTGGGTATGGCGAATGCCAGGTGACGTCATCTGCCAGCGTGTGTAGTGCCAAGGGTAAAATTCGGAGGCGGTGGTGTTATGCTGTGGTCGTGTTTTTCACGGAGGGGGCTTGCACCCCTTATTGTTTTGCGTGGCACTATCTCAATAGAGGTCTACATTGATGTTTTAAGCACTTTCTTGCTTCCCACTGTTGAAGAACAATTCGGGGATGGCGATCGCATCTTTCAACACGATCGAGCACCTGTTCATAATGCACGGCCTATTGCAGAGTGGTTACACGACAACAGCATCCCTATAATGGACTGGCCTGCAAAGAGTCCTGACCTGAATCGTATAGAACACCTTTGGGATGTTTTGGAACGCCGACTTCTTGCCAGATCTCACCGACCGACATCGATACCTCTCCTCAGTGCAGCACACCGTGAAGAATGGTCTGCCATTCCCCAAGAAACCTTGCAGCACTTGATTGAACTTACGCCTGCGAGAGCGGAAGCTGTCATCAAGGCTAAGGGTGGGCCAACACCATATGAGGGCGCCAAGAACTTGTAAGTCATTTTCAGCCAGGTGTCCGAATACTTCTGATCACATAGTGTAGCTGTAAATGAAACGAATAAGAGTATAGAAGATTGTGAGGGCACCATAAACTTCTGAAGTACACATGCGGAATAATAAGAACATAAATAAAAGTTCTGTGAGAGTGCTCACACAATAATGTCTGAAATCTGAAATGAAAACGAGGACTTTCGTAAAAAGTGCCACCATTGTTGAGACAGGTAACCCCGTGCGCATTGCCCGACGTATTAATACAATGTATGCCGCAAAGCTATCCGTGCGACATAACTCGTCTGTAAATGCAATATTTAATTTATACAAAATAAAATTATGCTTACATTCCTGACTTGTCTTTGTGTCGAAACGGAGAAGTTATAGGAGAGGCAAACTTAACAGTGATAAGGGAAAGCATTCGTGATAGCCTTCGGCCATAGCTGGGAAGACTCATAGCATGAGTTTAGAATGATATGAGGAATCTTGAAAGGTAGAAGTCCCATGAGTTCGAAAGCTGTGTCACGGAGTAGCATCGGTATCAGATTTGTAGTGTTATCCGTCCTCCATACCACGAATTCTGTTGAATTGCATCTCTCCCCATGCCGCCCAGTTTGTCAATGTCGGTGGTTTGCTATTTCGTTGCCTACTTTCCCCTCTAAATGTTGCTTTGAAGCTATACACAATGCCAACGCTGGTTGGTACGTGTTATCTCCAGACTAATATTATTTATGGATGGCGTAATTTCCACTGATGCACAGAAAGTATTTTATAAGCAGCGTATGCAATATTACCACTTTCAAAATAATCCTTTTACAACAAAACCTTGAACTGCGACTCAACGTTGAACAGTAGATCGCAAATATCAAGAAACGAATGTGCTGTGGAATGCATATACTAAAGCCTAAGTTAACAATTACCAGTTCGGTTTCGACATGTGTTACATATGTTACGTGAAATATTTTCTCATAGAAAATCGCGATCGAACGGACGACAACCAAGCATAAAAAGGAGAGCTGCTGTGACAGGCGACGCGCAGTAGTGTTTTCTACAGCGGACAGATGGCAGCGCTGTGGCGCAGACGGGTGGGCGCGTTTTCTTAATGAGTAGTACGACGTTACATGATGAAACATATGCTCGGAAATGTCTCAAAAAATTGCTCATGAGGTGCAGATGAAAGAAGGAATCCAGATCCTACGATTACATAACTGACATCGTTTTGAACGAAGAAGCTTGGTCTTATTTTCCCACTAAACATGGTATATGGTCATCATTTCTTCGCACAATGGCACCGTCATCTTACCGTCATCATACTCGTATGATAGCACAATGGAACTCATCACTAACTATCATAGCAACGTACGGAAATCTACAAAATCTTTAGAAATATAAAATCGCCTGTTGATTTCTCAATTCATCAGTTAACGTTTTTTAACCGTTTAACTGATCATTTGTGAACATGAAGCGCACTGACAGACAAAATTTGTACCGGAGCGTGATTCGAAGCGGGATGCTTGCCCTGGTGGGCAGCGTTTGAAACAGATGAGCAATCTGAGCACCTCTCGATTGAATGCTACATTCTGCCAGTGCCTGTCTCTTACTCTACAAATTCTACAGAAACACTTCTGTGTGTATTGACAGTCTTATGTTATTGGGTGAAAGCATTTGCTGAGAATGTTTTAGCCACATCCTTGGTAGTAGGTACTGGTAGAGTCAGGTTCTGAGCAGATCCGACAGGCATGTTTAGCTGGGAATACAGTTATACGTGAAAATCGAAGATGTGCGTTCGATCCCCAACGGTCACTGAGGTTTAATCGATCACGTCATTTCTCTTCGGAATACGCACCATTGCAGAGGGAAAGTTTGACTCTGGAAGCAACTCCTAGGCTTTGGCCAAACAATTCTTCATAATGTTCTTTCTACAAGGAGTCCGAGTCAAGTTAGGTGTGAAAACATTGAAATGCAGGGAAGGTACTGACAAACAGAAGCTTCTCGTTACTCACACTCGGATTACTCAGTGCATAAGAACATTTTCTACGAAACGCATTTGTTGGGTTTATGTCTTGTTTCGGTACACCGTTTTAATGTGTCTAAGAAGTTTCATTACAGTGTATATTCCGCAAGCGTATGAACAATTAACTCTGGAGCTATTTACACGCGTTTACATGAGCAAGCCTAAAAAGAAAAGAAAAAAAAGAAGAACAGTACTTCAAATGGTAGGAGCAGTCAAATGAAAACCGAACACCGGCCACAACGGGACCACGGAGTCTTTCTATTCAAAAGTAACCACCACATATGTTACGACGTCTCTCCCACTGGGAGATGAGACGATCAATTTCTGTTCCGTAGCAGGCGGTCAGCCGCTGACGGATCCAGAACGACACCCACTCTCGCACGTCTTCGTCCAACTGAAATCGTCAAGTCATGGCGCCAAAGATGTGAAAATCACACGGTGAAGGCCCCGGGCTGTATGGAGGATGTTGCGGGGTTTACCAATCAAATCGCTGAAGCGTAGCTTTGGTCCGATTGTCAGTGTGGGGGCGGGCGTTACTGTACAACAGGATGATTCCACCCGGCAGCTTTCCTGGGCGTTTTGGCTTTATGGTGCGTCGCAGTTTCTGCAAAGTGATTTCACAGCGCTGCGCGTTGATTATGGTTCCATGCTTGAGGAGCTCGACGAGCAGGTCCCTGCAGTCGATGTAGAAGGTCATCATGACCTTACCAGAACTTGTGTGAACAGTTTTGGATATTTTTTGCGGCGAAGGGATGTTTTCGCTGTTGGATTTACCGTTAGTTCTCGGGCTGATGGGACGGAATCATCGTGATGCACGGTATCGCTCGCTCCGACGCTCCCAATCGGATGAAAGCGTTTGGAAAACACTGCAACATCGCTTGTACGGCCTGGATCTTTCGCCGCGTGATTTTCTCATCTTTGGCGACCTGCGGAAGGAGGTGCGTGGACGTCGCTTTCAGTACGACGAGGAAGTGCATGAGTTGTGCGGTTGTGGATCCCTCAGTGGTCGACCGCCTTCTGCGGAACGGGAATTGATCGTCTCGTCTCCCAGTGGAATTAATGTCTTAAAGCGTGTGATGCCCGGGGGTGTTTGGTTTTCATTCGATTGCACCTCATACTATATTGTATTTAAAACTATTCGAGCATTAATATAAGATTATTGAAGCAAGTGCACGAAGGTTTACATCGATATGTCTGAAGTGGGGGTTGAGCAGTTCGTGTCACGAGTTCAGAGAAAGTACCACGACTCCGAGAGGACCTGTCTTAGACGGATATCACTAACAGGCGTTCAACCAACGACTAAGAGCTGTGAAAGACTATTTATTGAAAAAACTATACTCAAATGTGTTTGTTATCTAACTATGGCTTCACAAGTTGAGTTTTTACATTCATTGTCCGCTACTGGTTGACTTCCTAGTGTGTGGTAAATACTGATCATACTTAGCAGTACGCGGCGATCGTGGGCGAATATAATTGTATTTTTACTAACAAAAGTATAAGTCAGTGGAGGAATTTGGGAGCAAGCCTCAACATGCTAACAGTACACCACGAGATAGAAGCACTGCTCGGGCACAAGGCTAACAAGCACGTCACATAACATCTGGAAGTTTACATTCTTGGTGGAACATGAGAACACACAATACGTTACGCCAACATTTCGTAAAGCAACGGGACATCTGTGAGGCTGAATTTAAGATGTTTCAAAATTACGACGCCGGTATTCTCGCTGTCTGTATATCGTCTTTTCTTTATAGGAAGTTTTATTGCCACAGACCTTAACCGATATATGCGACGGCTGCAAAGGCAATTTACCAGAGTTATTGGTGCTGTTAAATTTGTATTAAAGCCTCCAGGCATCGCATGGATGCGCATCTGCAGCCCTTTCAGAAGCTTCTTCTTGAGTCCGGGAGAAGCATCGTTGTTTTACGTCTAGTCGAGTATTTACGTTCTTTGTTATGCCACTGTTCGAAAATAGCATATTCTACTCCGTCTTTATGAAGCATTCGTGTCTTTCAAAGTACTACAAATGAGTGTACCGAGCAGAAAATAATTGCTTTGTTTGTATCCACCTGAATTTTGCTTGTTTATTGATGACGAGTGGTAAGTTCTATTAACAGTTACTCTTTCGAGATACTATGACGGGATCTTGAAGTAACATTCTTTACGTTATAACTTTATAAACAGTATGACACGTTTAGTATTTGCATCTTTAAATTTTTTACGGAAATCACACCTCCGCTGAACATGCCTGTTCTCAACATTCCATTACGAATCTATGATAACCCGTTTGTATTTATATCGAAGTAATTTTGTAATGAACCTTGAGCATTCTACATTGCTACTGAAAAATGATGACTATATCTCTAATAGAGAAGTTACTAAATCGTTTTTCTATGTAAATCTTTGTTAAAATTCAGAACGTATTACTATATACTACACGTACTGCACCAATAGTTTCTCTTGGTAATAAACTTCAATATAATCAATAAACTACTCCTTTTCTTCGATTGTCAGTAGTCTGAGACAAAATATTCCACACCGGTAAAAGGTTTGGCTGCGGAGTCTTCTAGTTCAAACTGTTCTTAATTTTACCGAGACTCATTATGAAAGAAGTGATAAAACAGAAAAAAATAAACTGCTCAATAGTAAGTAGCACCTAAGTTTCATAGAAGAAAGGTGCTTAATTTCTTTATTAACTGTCTAGTATAATGGTGACCTGTCCCGGCTTAGAATGAGTTGCACTAACAAGGGGACCATCCGGCAATCGGACTTTTGTAATTTCTTCTATCTAAAGTACGTGAAGTTCAGAATTAAAATATCTATCCTGTAGAGCATGACTATCCAGCTCAAAAAAATTCTAGAGAAAATCGACTTTGAGGATTTCCGAGGAATTTTACTTCACCAAAGCCAAGACAACACTCACGACGGGCCGCATGGCTCACTTGGAGATACAAAACGGAGAGACGTGCACCGGAAATCGGCAAACCCAAACGCCGTCCACATAAACAATCAGAAGAAGAGACAGAGGACTTGGAAAGAAAGGCTAAACAGAAGCAAGAAAATGCTGAAAAACAGGAACGAGGTACACATCACCAACAGCGAGACTGAGAATCACAAATGTCACAAAGAGACATGGATGTCGAAATGGAAGATGAAAGACGAGAACCGGGACCAATAGAAACCACGAACACGGAATTGCTGTGAAGACTAGAAACTGTGCGGATGAATCCGAGGAAAATCCTAACATGTAAACAAAATGATGCAAGATTATAAAACAGCAATAGTAAATGTAAATAGAATAGAGTCGTACACGAAAATGGAAAGTTTAGAACAATATCTATATTCAGTAGATACAGACATCGCTCTAGAACAGGAAATAGTGACATAAGAACCTAGTGAAATTACCGCATACGACGCAATTACTAATATAGGGAGTGAAAGTGTAACAGTTATTTTATGTAAACAAGGTAGTCGATATACGACACAAACGCTACCAGAATCTGGTAGAGGAATCGCCACAAAATTTCATGTTCTGTGAAGCATAAATGTAGGCCTATGTGCTCCCATGGGAAACGTTGGTCTCGGGCAGAGAAGTGAATTTTACGTATCAGAAGTTGATAATACGACCCTACAACAAGATTATCAGCGGAGGCTATTTCAGTTGCGTGTTAAACAATTTTGACCAAAGTCACAATTTTAATTTTCGTTAAAAATACCAAGTTTTAGTAGATGGGCTCAGATTAGTGGATACCTGAATGTATGTTCGTTCATCCTAATACCAACACTTTCACCTGTATTACGAACACCGCTAGAAACAGGTTGGACAGAATGTATATAAATGACGATGCCAAACATTACGTCATGGACGGAGAAATATGGCCACTGAGCTTTTCCGATCACTCACCTTACCACATCGTACTAAGAAACGTGCAGCAGAAGACGTTTCCAGGGTGTGAAGTATAGCAGATGAACACAGACCTCCTAACCGAAGAGGAAATTCAGGCAACGGTGGAAAACATCTGGAACATGTGTCTCTGCATGCAACCCAGATACTTAAAACTGGTGACCAGGTGGACGAAATATACCAAAAACAAATAAAAACATCCCTCGGTCAGTTTTCGAAAGAAAAAGCACACTGGCTGAGTAAAACACTAGAATAGTAATTCCTGCTTCTACGGGAGTTAAATAACAATACGGCGTGTTTAACAGACAACCTAACTAGAATTAAGCACAATAAGGCAAAAATTACCGCCATTACTAGGTAATCTATGGAAAGCGTCAGAATCAGGTCACGCAACCAAGGTCGTATAACGAACGAAACTTTTTCCATATAGCACGTCACAAAGGAAACGAGAAGGCGCAAACACGAGATCATCTATAACTTAACAGACGACCGAGACAATAAGTGTGATTCACAAAAGTCGATTGAAGACTGCATCGTATAACACGTCACAGCTATGTACGCCGAAACCGTAATAAAATAAACACCCAAGAAATTTTCTTATTAATCACCATATACAGTATCAATCGGGAAGACAACGAAACCATATTAGAAGAGATAATACAATGGAATTGCAAACAATAATTAAGGAGTCACCGAAAAAGAGAGCAGCAGGTTTTGGTGGCACACCTGTCGTGTTTTAGTTGCATTTCTGATACTTGCTCGGTCCGTAACTGACAAGAATGTACACCGAGATATTGTCTGGTGACAATCTACTTTCATTCTTTACAGAAAAACTCTTGGTGTTAGTACCAAAAGAAACCAACACCATCATACTCCTAAATCACTTGTTTCAAATGGCTCTGAGCACTATGGGACTTAACTTCTGTCATCAGTCCCCTATAACTTAGAACTACTTAAATCTAACTAACCTAAGTACATCACACACACCAATGCCCGAGGCAGGATTCGAACCTGCGACCGTAGCAGTCGCGCGGTTCCAGACTGTAGCGCCTAGAACCGCTCGGCCACCGGGGCCGGCTCCTAAATTACTGACCGATAACATTACTCAATACTGATTTTAAAATATGGACAAAAGTTATTATCCCCAGATACTCAGTCGGTATCAAATAAGTGCGAACAAATGAATCTCCATGTTGAATGTCTGCCTGCTTAGCTGAATGGTAACTTGCTTGTCTCCCATGCAGCGGCCACGGGTTCGATTCCCGGCCGGTTTGGAGATATTCTCCGCTCGTGGACTGGGTGTTGTGTTGTCCTCATCATCATTTCACCCTCATCAACGGCACGCAAGTCGCCCAATGTGGCGTCGACTGAAATAAGACTTGCACTCTGCGGCCGAACTTCCCCAGGTGGGGCCTGCCGGCCAATAATGCTATACGATCATTTCATTTCCTTTTCCATGTTGAATATCTTAGCTGAATTTCGGGGCATAAAATTACTAATATGGGCCAGCAACGAAAAGTTAACATTAGCTTTTATCGATTTTGTCAAAGGATACAACAGAGTTCGTCACGATGATTTACTCAGTGTAATACGCATAGTGGGATATGAGGATATGGTCGTTAATAACGTAGGCCATTAATTTCTGACATTTACTCAGTTTTCACAATAAATGATCAAATAACTTGACCACTACCGGTCAAAAGAGCCATACGACAGGGTTGCCCACTATCTGCAACTCTTTAGGCAAACACAGAGGAACGACTGCTGAAAAATTTAAATGAAAAATTACATGGCCTACAAACCCTGATTACCAAGTCCGTATGTCACGCATATGCGGATGACATCAGTATCATCATTAACAACAACGGATCCTACAAGACTATACCAGTGCGTCTCGTGCTGTTATAAACCATCAGAAATCTCAGCTTCTCCTACAGGGATCACATTAGGACTACATGCAGCACACGTGGTTGCAAACAACAGAAAGCACAAAACAGCTAGTATAATAGCTAATCTGAAAGGCCTGCTAATATCAAACTGGCAGGAAAGACTCAACGTCATCCGAGCAGCAATGAACGAACACAAGGTCAGAGAATTAGAACGGCTGCAGAAGATCGCGCTCATAAACACCTATATACACAGTAATGTTCAGCCGTATAACAACAACGTTGCCTATACCCAGTGACATTGTGCGTAGAGTAACAGGAAGCACCCGGTGGTATATATGGAGAGGCAGCATATTTAAGACCCCTTTCCACACGGCACATCTACACTGTGACAAAAGAGTATTTTGACCGCGGAACATACGAGCACAATGTACTGCGTTGTTCAATAACAGACCGTTAAAAACAATTGAAAGTTATCCGAATTTGATGATGAACAAATTATTCACTTGTCTCGAACCAGAAAATGTGGGCCATATAAATACAAATTTGGATTACACGAGAAGGTATGGCAAGCGAAAGAAATCACAAAATTAAAACAAAAACAAACAGTTCATTGGCAACATACAAACACAGACACACAGATCACAGCCACAGAAAACATAAACACGCAGAACATAAACAAATAAGGAACACCCACAACAACAAGAAAGTGATACAGTCTCACTTACAACAAGACAGCAGCCCACAGGATTGTCAACATATTAAAAAAGCAATCACTAAAAATAGCCTACAGAACAGAGCACTCAATACAGAAAAAAGTAAGGACAACTATTACAAACACGGACAAACAGGTATGACATTTTCCAGCTGATATACGAGGACTGCAAATCATTTTATATTGGACAGACAAGCAGAAGCTTTAATACTAGGTACACAGAACACAGAAAAGCATTAAAAAGTAACGGCTGTCATTCCACATTTGCTGAACATCTTACGGACATGAAACTCAGCTCAACAGATATCAAAATCGAATTGGAAATTCTCAAGTGCAGCAACAGCCCCCCACATACACTAATAATTGAAGAAAACTACCAAATATAAAATTCACAGTCGAAGGAAAACAAATAATAAACGAACACACAGCTCTCTGTAACGGAATCCCGCTCTCTGCGCCGGCCGTTGTGGTCCAGCGGTTCTAGGCGCTACAGTCTGAAACCGCGCTGCTGCTACGGTCGCAGGTTCGAATCCTGCCTCGGGCATGGGTGCGTGTGATGTCCTTATGTCAGTTAGATTTAAGTAGTTGTAAGCCTAGGGGCTGATGACCTCAGATGTTAAGTCCCATAGTGCTTAGAGCCATTCTGTGCCCTCAAAGAACCACCAGTCAAGGCCAAGCCATAAACACACACACACACACACACACACACACACACACACACACACACACACACACATGAACAAACTAACTAACTAACAAAATAAATAAATAATTAAACAAACTCCACAAACTTTCACCCACTTACACACACATACACTCACGCAATTAAATAATACCCATACGTCTCACCTACTCAACCGCACGCACACACACACAGACACACACACACACACACACACACACACACACACACACACACACACACACACACACGATCTTCCACATAGAATTAAGTAATATCTGGCCTAACCACTACATTCCCAGTCGTAAAATTTCAAGTAAATAGCTTCTCCACATTAAGTTCTGTATGTAGATGACGAACTGTGAAAGGAAAACAACTGTAACGCAAAACATTATAAATCAGGATAACTTCAGCAAGTAGTAAAAAAGTATTTACACAAAAGTTTGTCTGTTTTCCATATTTGAAAATACTTCCTAAAAAACTCGAATTTATATGAGTACAAGTAGTAAAGAGAATTTTCAGTGTTGTTTAATAGAAATAAAATAGAAGCCCGCTGATGATGCTGAAACTTCAGCGAAACATGCCTGACTAATGGAAGAAAAGAAAAAAAAAAGATGTGTTTTGCTCAAGACGGATCTCTTCGAAAAACACATTGACAGCATCCCTGTCTTACACCCTTTTCAATCCGACCACCCGGACCTCCAATGTTGTTGTTTCCTATTGCTTCGTGTACATATTGTGTGTTACCAGCCATTCCTTGTAGTTTACTCCTATTTTTCTCAGAATTTCGAGCAGCTTGCACCATTTTACCCTAGTCGCACACTTTTTCAGTGTCAAAAAATCCTTTAAATATGGCTTGATTTTTCCTCCGTCTTGCTTCCATTATCAAGCACAACTTCAGGACTGTGTCGTGCTTTAACCTTTCCTAAAGCCAAAGTGATCATCATCTAACAGATCCTCAGTTTTCTTTTCCATTCTTCTGTATATTATTCTAGTCAGCAACTTGGATGCATAAGCTGTTAAGTTGAGTATGCGATAGTTTTCACACTTGTCTACCTTTGCAATCTTCGAAATTGTGTGGATGATACTTTTCTGGAAGTCTGATGGTATTTCGCCAGTCTCATAGGTTCTACTTGAACAGTCGTTTGGTTGCTCCCAATAATCTTAGAAATACCGGTTGAAGTTTATCCATCCCTTCTGCCTTACTTAATCTCAAGTCTTGCATAGCTTTTTTCAATTCTGATTTTAATAATGGGAGCCCCATTTCTTCCAAATCGACTCCAAAGTCTTCTTCAATCACGTCGTCAGACAGTTCCTCCCCCTCATACAGGTTTTTGATGTACTCTTTCCACGTAACCACTTTCCTCTGCATATAACAGTGCAATTGCCATTGCAGTCTTTAATGTTTCCGCCCTTGATTTTCTACAAAAATATGTTTGTAAAAAAGGGCGACTCATATTGGAATGCTTGTGAATGTATAACAGTGACATTTTAACAAAACGTCTTTACAAACGCTAAGTTAAATGGTGTATTTCTGCAGAAAACTATACTGGGAAGTCACACTGAATGTAGCGTCATTTAGGATGAAACGAGATTCAGTAACACAGTTAAAGTACAACCTTCAAGGGAGACGACAATCTGCGCAAACGTAATACAGATTTCAGTTATAGCACTGCTGGAATTCCTCTCGAAACATTTTGTTTTTACTCTATTAGATACTGCCAAGAGAAACACTAAACAGAGAACCTTAACTCTAATATTTTCAAGCGCAATACAGATTTCAGTTATAACATTGGTGGAATTCCTTTCGAAACGTTTTCTTTTGGCTCTATTAGACATTGTCAAGAGAACTACGAAATGGAGAAATTTAATAGTGAAATGTCAGGAAATTTCTGACTGCATATTGGTAACATAGTGACGCTAAATAAAGCCTTCTGCATAGTTTCTGAACGGATGTCAGCGACGTGATTCCTGTTATATTCGAAATATGTCTTATTAATAATGATGTGTTTGATGTAAGCTGCTTATTGCAAGAAATCCCTATTATTTTACTTTTTACTTAAATTCGAAAGGCTTATTTTTTCGTAATGAAATGTAGACGCCGAATGGACAGTACCTCTTCTTTATTAAAGCCATTCTGCTGTCGTTGGAATCTGATTCCAGCTAAATGTACTGCAGAAGCATTTATAAGAACGTCAAAAGTTCGTTGCTGTGTCGGAAGAAAGGCTAGTATCCGTTACTAATATTACTGCATAATGTTCTCTTGTATGTTCCTTTATAACCAGTATCATCTCTTCGAATAATTACTTTATTTTCGTGTAAAATTTTCACTACATACAGATAAGCTACCAACAAAATAACTTTCTCAGATAAGCATGCACGTAATACCTATCAACTAGATGACTAAAAGATGTTTCCACTCGAGTCTTGTGACTAATAACAGGACATAGCCAGCTGATAGTCTTCTGTTTTGTTTGTAGTAACTTTCGGAAAGCCTTTTCTCCTAGAACGTAATGCAAATTTAAAAAATAGATAATTGATCAAACTAAAAAAATACTCAGATTTTGCATATTTATTTTGACGGAGCTTCCAAGCAGTGTTTTCGATAAACCGGCCTTTACCTTCGTTTATCGGTTTTGTTCCGAAGCCTGCAAATGTCAACGTACACAGTAATAAAATTCTTTAAAAAGTGCGTACACTGACTAGATCTGATAGAATCACCAAATAAGGAGGATACACATCTTTTCCCTGTAACGAAAAAATTCGATGAAGAGTAGCAGTGTAAAAACCCAGTACCGTGAGTAATTTACAGTAGTTGTTTCGCTCCCGCAGAGCAGATAACGGGTAGGGGTTACGCGGAATGTATTACACTGTTGACTACGTC
Source organism: Schistocerca piceifrons (assembly GCF_021461385.2). NCBI lineage: Eukaryota > Metazoa > Arthropoda > Insecta > Orthoptera > Acrididae > Schistocerca > Schistocerca piceifrons. Next base: position 848,414,761 of record NC_060149.1, on the reverse strand, counting down.
TCCAAACAAGACTGTACCGGTGGCCTCGCCTTCATCCGTCTGCAAACATACCAGAAGCACTTGTAAGGCATGATAAGAATTTCGACTCGTCAGATACATTTCCGAGTTCGCTTCTGTTGTACTTCCCCGTGTTACAAAGCTGACTTCCGTTCTGGAAGAAATGTTATTCACCAAGTGTTTCCTGAATCTCACAAGATTTGACTCGATTAAATGTCTTTTATAGTCACCGTCAGTTACATGCCTTACTGATGTGCTCAGAATATGCCTATGCAGGGACACAAGAGAATTACGTGACATTATGAGTAATGTTTGTTGAACACATTTATGTTTCGGTATCGTTTTACTACCGCTATCTTTCTACTATGAATGCGCACACGTGTATACGTATATTCAACCTCAAGGTGAGCTATTGTGGGATCTATGTCAACACCTGCAGAGGAAATTCGAGAAGTGCTAGCATTCTTCACAGAATCTGACGATAGTTCCTGCGGCTGTAAATATATTAATGTTTTTACCTTTAGTAGCGATTTTCATGCCTTCAGATGTAATTTTGTTTCATAACTCAGTTACAGTTAAATTTCCGACCTTTTTTCTACGAATCACCATTTATTTCTGTCCTACACTGCTTTTATTCTGGAAACATCGTTCATAATAATCGAAATTATATGTTCGCTTCTGCCACACAAATCTCCTTTCCTTTAATAAATGAATCATGTATTTCGGGATATGCTCTATAAGTTTCGTTTTCATTCTGTTATCATTCATTCGAAGATACGTTTCACATTTAATCTGATGAACATTTCATGTGATGTTTTATTAGTTTGCTAAATTTTTAGACGTCCTCTGTGATATAACATTATTTCATGTGATGTTTTATTAGTTTGCTAAATTTTTAGACGTCCTCTGTGATATAACATTGCAGAAACATCCGACCATTTCTTCTCAAGTACTTTCTTGTTCGTATTCCAGACATGTAATTTTTAGCTTCAGTAAAATATCTAAGACCAGTAGATTTTTTTCTCTGAAGGAAGTCTTTAGCATCAGTTCCAGGATGCCATTTTCCTTTGACAGTTCATGTTGTTTTTTTTGTCGTGTGGAACAAAAGCCTTTCCGCTTTGGTCTCTCCAAGATTTTTATTGTCTTCTGACATGCGTTTCGCTTTTCACAACTTCCAATGCTTCATTATGTGTTACGTTTATCTAATTAAAAATTATCTGAAATTTTTCATACCTCCAGCCAGAGAGTAGTGTCGTCAACATTTGCTATTGTCTCTTCATTATGAGGTTTTACTTGTATATAGACCCTTCCCTTCATTAGTTGATTTAATAACATTTTTATTTTCTCTACGTAGTTCTCATGTTCCTAAATAGTTCATTGCAAGCTACCTTAGAAAAACATCTTCCAGGAGTAAGAAAGATGATAGTTTGGAGATTAACATTCTGTAGATTCGAGATTCTTGCATTCGGGTACAAATCGCATCAGACAGGTTAGGGAAAAGAAGTCAAGGTGCAACCGTTTGTTTAAACTATCATTCATCTCGAGAGATTCTGATGGATCAGACGGAAACTTTTTCAGTGTTGTTGCACAGCTGCTTGAGCCCCACTCAAAACAGAAGAAGGAGTGTTGATCATAGGATCACCTCGCTCTACGTCCAGATGTTAACATTTAAATAACACGGGTTTGGCAATTATCACTTCAACTAAGAGATCTAACTAGGGCTTTTCGAAACATTTACTTTTCCTAAAGCGTAACTGATATTTAAAGTACCTCTTCAATGGCATATCCCTTTGATATACTAATTTAGTCAATAGTTTAGTCGTGACAGATGTTAACAGCTCTGACTGAAACTGACTGATGCTTGTGGGTATATAACAGAAAGATTATACGTTAAACTACAGTACTGGCTAAAGTTTCGACTTCGTACAGAAAATATGTTTTAAAATCCGTTGTAGATTTGTATTTAAAATATAACTTAAATTTAAAGCTCCTCAGACCTATATGGTTCAACGTTCGGTTGGATCGTTCATTAGAGTTACGAAGTAACGTAAAGTAAAGAGGCGGATGTATACAACACACGTTCAGCAATTGTGTGCTTGATATGCAAGGAAGATCGTCCCGGTATTCGCCGTACGCCTATCAGTGCCGCAGCAATTACTGCGAACACAGATGGGGAGAACAAATTGCTCATTAAACGTTTATACTGGAGTACTCGGAAATTTGAGCGTGTATCGAATACTTTACACTCTACCGATAATATTCCAGAAAATGTAGAAAACATGAAACAAATATTAGCACAAAGCATTTGTGATTACAATCATATCACCTCCTGAGGCAGCATTCCGTATTACTTCTGCTGACGTAATTCAAAAATGGCTCTGAGCACTATGGGACTTAACTTCTGTGGTCATCAGTCCCCTAGAACTTAGAACTACTTAAACCTAACTAACCTAAGGACATCACACACATCCATGTCCGAGGCAGGATTCGAACCTGCGACCGTAGCGATCGCGCGGTTCCAGACTGTAGCGCCTAGAACCGCTCGGCCACCTCGGCCGGTGCTGACGTAATTGTTGTATAATGTTATAAAAGACGTACTCGGTTTACTTTTCGCGTCAAATCTGAGTGGAATTTCAAGCTTCCGATGAAATGCTCCAGCGTTTTTGTAGGCTGCTGTTGTGATGGTCAACGAACGTCGTCATTAAATCATCCTGACAGGCACTGTGTCAATGTTTGCACTGGCAATGCAGTCTGTGCTAGACACTCTCCGCTCTTCACCGGGGAACAGTCATTGTGTTCAGCAAGGAAGCTGACGAACATCTTGGTGAACACTTTGAGAAACATGAGAAACGTGAGCATGGGCATTGTCCTATTTGAAGTTGTAGGAACGCCAACAGAATAGGCTGCACGACGCTCAAGGTGTACCTTGCACATTTCTGTGTTTACGCACCAAACGTGTTCGATTATAACACACAACGATGGGCGGCATTGATCCTATATGTCACTGCCTGATACACCCGGAAATCTCCGTTCTTATGTACGGTGACAGACTCGCGAGTAATTGTTATCGGTGACGCCGAAGCAGAACATGATCTCATCACCAAATACAACTTCGTGCCATTCATCCCCCCAATTACGTCTTTCCCTACATCATTGGAAACGAGCTGCACGACGACGAGATACAGCAGGAAGCGAGGCGAACGGCAGAGTCAGTGTAACTCAGTTTCCGAATGGTCGCTGGCTGTTCCAGCTACTACTCTGATCCTAATTTGTGCTGCGTGCACTTTGAGATCAAAAATGTGGAGGGTCTGGCGTGAATATCACGGCGTTATCCTTAGGACCAGGACGCCGAACAAGGAGAACTATTCGGACCACTGGCACCAACATCGACACACGACTGACAAGTCACTGAACGGCGATGTCCACCCATCTATCCACGGCCCTACAATATCACTTTTCAGAAATTCAGCTAAATGAATGATTTATTCTTTCGTTAACGCAACCCTAGCATATCTAATACGTCAAGGAATCCAGTCCGATGCTCCAGATAGTAGACGACTTTCTCAGTAAGTCCAATACTATTATTATGAACTGAGTACGTGATTTCTGCTTCGTCTACAGCACGGCTACACTATTGGAATAACTGCCTTATATCAACGCATTACCCAAACATGATATTTCTGACTCACTTCGCCAGAGGTGTGCGTTTTGCATTTTGCACGTGGGTATCAAATTCATGCCAACACACAGTAAGTGTAATATACGATCAGATCCGCAAGATTTTTGCAAATAAAGTGTGTCACAATAAAAGCGAAAACTGATATGAGTAAAAGTACTCGTAAGCGACAATGAAGCGAAAATTTTGCAATAAACATGGGTCTGTGAACAAGCAGTTTGCTAGGTAACTGCGACTGTATGGTTCCTTTTTCCCACTGACTTCGGTATGAAATTTTGCCCCCTACATCTGTGTTGCATAACTAATCTGTAGTTCACACTTAAGTGTTTACAGAACCACTTTTAGACTGAAACTTCCTGGCAGATTAAAACTGTGTGCCGGACCGAGACTCGAACTCGGGACCTTTGCCTTTCGCGAGCAAGTGCTCTATCGACTGAGCTACCCAAGCACGACTCACGCCCCGTCCTCACAGCTTTAATTCCGCCAGTACCTCGTCCCCCAGGCTGTGGCTAAGCCATGTCTCCGCAATATCCTTTCTTCCAGGAGTGCTAGTTCTGCAGGTTCGCAGGAGAGCTTCTGTGAAGTTTGGAAGGTGGAATTAAAGCTGTGAGGACGGGGCGTAAGTCGTTATTGGGTAGCTCAGTCGATAGAGCACTTGCCCGCGAAAGACAAAGGCCCCGAGTTCGAGTCTCGGTCCGGCACACAGTTTTAATCTGCCAGGAATTTTCATATCAGCGCACACTCCGCTGTAGACCGAAAATTTCATTCTAGACACTTTTGACTATTTCTTGACAATTCCGCTCTCGAATAGCACACGGAAAAATCTTTTCGTGCAGCTTCTGATTTCCTTTAATTTGTTACGATAATTATTTAAAACTATGTTGGTGAGAGAGCCAACGAAATATTTTAGAATTCTGTGGAGAAAATTTGTGACTGAAATTTGGTGAAAAGATTTCTCTATAATGAAACACATCTTTTTTTTTTCTTTAAAGGTTGCCATCCCCTCTCACTTATAACATCCGTAAATTCTCTCCTGTCCTTCTTTGACTTTTCTCCATGTCCTACGTCAACTCTATCTGGAAACGTTCTCATACCATTCAACTATTATTCTTAAGAGGACGGGAACGCATAGTTTAGGTAGCCTCATTAGTAGATTTGTTTGATCCGTTTCATCTTCTTATACTTCTGCCAATAAAAAGCACTCTTTGCTTCGTTTCTTCACAACATTTTTTTGTGATGGTCCGAATTTAAGTTTTTCGTAATTGTAATCCCTAGCTGTTTAATTGAATCCTCGACTCTTAAATTTGTGACATTTATCGTGTAATTGATACTTAAAACTAAAATTAAAACTCCGTCCTACCAGGCCTCGGAAAGCCCAACGGTACGGACCCTCCGTCGTGTCATCGACAGGCGACAGGTGAAATGTGGATGATGAGGGGCATGTGGTCAATACACCGCTCTCCTGCCCGTTGTCAGCTCTCGTGACCGGAGCCCTACTTCTCAATCAAGAACCAAGTAGCTCGTCAACCGGCCTCACTAGGGCTGAGTGCAACCCGCTTGCCAACAGCGATCGGCAGACTTGGTCGGCCACCCATTCAAGTGCTAGCCAAGTCCGACAGCGCTTCACTTCGGTGATCTCGTGTTACCACAGCGGCAAGGCCGCTGGTAGTAACAGATATTTAACTTTTTTTTTTTTTAGTGGTTCGGGATCTCAACTGAGGGTACCTCACACTTATTGTTTACGGTCAATTGCCACTTTTCACACGATACAGATTTCTTGTGTAAATCACTTTGCAATTCGTTTTGATATTTTGATGTCTTTACTAGACATAACACGACCTCATAATGAGGAAACAATCTAAGGGAGATGATCAAGTTATCTCCTAGTCGTTTGTATAGATTAGGAGCGGGAGAAAGCTTGTAATACTTTCCTGGAGAATCGCAGATATCACTTCTGTTTCACTCGATGACTTCCCGTCAGTTACCACGAACTGTTACCTTTCTAGCAGGATATCGCAAATCCAATTGCAAAACTGAGACGATACTCCACAGGCACGCTGTTTGATTAGAAGCAGCATGTGGGGAACGGTGTCAAAAGTTTTCCCGAAATGTAGAACTTTTGAATCAACTTGATATCCCAGTCGATAACACTCATAAACACGTTACTTCGTGTGAGTAAAGAGCCAGTTGTGTTTCATGAGACCGATATTTTCTGAATCTGTTCTCATTATGTTCCAACAGATACTTTTCTTCCAGGTATTTTAAATTGTTCGACGACAGTATATGTACCAAAATCCTACTGCAAATTGATGTCACTGATATAGTCAATAGTTAGTAACAATGTGTTTGAAATATGAACTTCCCAGTTAAGTCCCCATCTAAATCGGTTAAAATTTCAATTATGTAGAATGACAGACATCTCTAGCACACAATTAGAACCATTTCAGCACGATTAATCTATACTTTTAAAAATATTACGCGTAGAAATTCACTAGTTACATACGTGGAACACAATCTAATATAGATAACTTTTCATTGAAACATATACTTTGCTATTCATAACTGTATAAGTTATGCCACTAAATTGCACAGCATTGTACGAACACTGTGGTGTTCCGAAGATGTCAGAGAAAATCATGAATACGAGAATACACTCTGGAGCAGGTTATATCCATGTAGTATATTTGGAACACTTTAGATCACTTTGTACCAGAAAGTTCATTTAATTTAAGAGACATAGCGTAAATACAGTACACTAGTGCAGAGATGTGATAGGTGTCGTTGTTGTGGTCTTCAGTTCGAAGACTGGTTTGATGCAGCTCTCCACGCTACTCTATCCTTTGCAAGCCTCTTCATCTCCGAGTAACTACTGCAACCTACATCCTTCTGAATCTGCTTACTATACTCATTTCTCGGTCTCCCTCTACGATTTTTACCCCCTCCCCCCGCACGCTTCCCTCCAGTACTAAATTGATGATACCTTGATGTCTCAGAATGTGTCCTACCAACCAGTCACCCCTTCTAGTCAGGTTGTGCCAAAAATTTCTTTTCTCCCAAATTCTATTCAGTACCTCCTCATTAGTTACGTGATCAATCCATCTAATCTTCAGTATTCTGTGGCACCATATTTCAAAAGCTTTTGTTCTCTTCTTGTCTAGACTGTTGATCATCCATGTTTCACTTCCATAAGTGGCTACACTCCATACAAATGCGTTCCGAAAAGACGTTTCTGACACTTAAATCTATAATACTCCATGTTAACAATATCTCTTCTTCAGAAACGCTTTTCTTGACATTGCCAGTCTACATTTTATATCCTCTCTACTTCGACCATCATCAGTTATTTTGCTCCCCCAACAGCAAAGCTTATTTACTACTTTAAGTGTCTCATTTTCTAATCTAATTCCCTCAGCATCACCTGGTTTAATTCGACTACATATCATTATCCTCGTTTTGATTTTGTTGATATTTATCTTATATCCTCCTTTCAAGACACTGTTCATTCCGTTCCACTGCTCTCCCATGTGCTTTTTTTGTCTCGGACAGAATTACGATGTCGTCGGTAAACCTCAAAGTTTTTATTTCTTCTCCCTGGACTTTAATTCCCATTTAATTTTTTTCTTTTGTTTCCTGTACTGCTTGTTTTATATACAGATTGAATAACATCGGAGATAGGCTACAACTCTGTCTCACTCCCTTCTCAACCAATGGTTCCCATTCAAGCCTCTCGTCTGTTATCTGTTTCCTGCACGAATTGTAAATAGCCTTTCGCTCCCAGTATTTTACCTGTCCCACATTTGGAATTTGAAAGGTATTGAAGTCCACATAGTCAAAAGCTGTCTCTAAGTGACAGGTAAATTTAGAAAATGGACTTTCTGATATGGTTCGAACAGTGAAAGGAGAAATTAAAATGATGTTAGTAAAAACTAAGAATGTGGTCGAAGTTCTCTTAACATGACTAAACTAGTACCGAGCGACGTGGAACAGTAATAAGATGGATTAGCATTCGGGACTGACGATTCAAATAATCGTCTGGCCATCAAAATTTGTTTTACGTGATTTTTCGAAACCGAGAATGCCAGATTGGTTCCTACGAAAGTGCACTGTCCATATCCTTCGAGTTCTGTGCCTATTCTGAACATGTGCTATGTCTCTAATGACCTCTACGTCGACAGGACGTCAGACCTTAATAAAGTAAATAACTTCACAACTACAAGTGATACCAGCGCAATGTGCACAAAGGGGTATCTCGGAGAGTATCAAGCATTGCTTTCTGTCATCATGTCCGCGGAACTCCTCACATTGGAGTTAGAGGAACAAATACGTAAGTGGCATACGTCCACATTTTTGCGTAAATTACATGAATTATGTTGTGATAATCGAATACAGTGTTGTGATTATGTGATTACTGTCGGAAAATGATGCAATAAATGTACAACTAAACACGAACCTGCAATGCACAGTCATCTTGCAGGCCGCTTCCAACTGTTAAATAGCAATTCACGGGATGGCGATTGCATCCTTCAACACGATCGAGCACCTTTCCATAAAGCACGGCCTGTGGTGGAGTGGTTACACGACAATAACATCCCTGTAATTGACTGGCCTGCACAGACTTCTGACCTGAATCGTACAGAACACCTTTGGGATGTTTTGGAACGCCGACTTCTTGCTACGCCTCACCGACTGACGTCGATATCTCTCTTTAGTGCAGCACACCGTGAAGAATGGGTTGCCATTCCCCAATAAACCTTCCAGAACCTGATTGAACGAATGCCTGTGTGAGTGGAAGCTGTCATCAAGCCTAAGGTTATCCAACGCAATACTGAATTCCGGCATTATGGAGAGCGCGCCGCGCGGGATTAGCCGAGCGGTCATATGTGCTACAGTCATGGACTGTGCGGCTGGTCCCGGCGGAGTTTCGAGTCCTCCCTCGGGCATGTGTGTGTGTATGTCCTTAGGATAATTTAGGTTAAGTAGTGTGTAAGCTTAGGGACTGATGACCTTAACAGTTAAGTCCCATAAGACTTCACACACATTAGAACATTTTTTTGGTGGAGAGAGCCACGAACTTGTAAGTCATTTTCAGCCAGGTGTCAGGATACTTTTGATCACATAGTGTGGCTATGTTTTCCGAATCAATAATTCTAAGAGCCAGCTCCACCATCAATCCCTGGGACAGCACACAACCGCCTTCCGCCCCCCACTCCCTCCTTCCTTCCCTCACTCCCTCCCTCCCTCCCAGCCGTAATCAGCTTTCAGGCTTTGAGCAGCCACTTTTCACTCAAGAACTTCTTCACATGGCGTCACTAGGCTAGGACAGAGTTTATGCGAAACCCATATGCTGAATCCAGTGGACCCAAGAACTACCTGATGACAGCACTGTAGTGTCCAGAGACACATTTTACTAGCATAATTTGAGTCCTGTAACTACACACTAAGACAAAAAGGAACCACCACGAAGGAATTATCGGAATGTGACGGAAATCGACAGACGTGGTGTACATGTACAGAAAAACAAATGATAGCAATTTCAGCAAGATTGGATGATTTATTCAAGAGAGAGAGCTTCACAGATCGAGTAAGTCAGTAATGCGTTGGTCAAAATCTGGCAGTTAAGCAAGCATTTAATCTGCTTGGCACTGATTGGGAGAGTCTTTGGATGTCCTCCTGAGAGATATCGTGCCAAATTCTGTTGAAATGGCACATTAGATCGCAAAAATCCTGAGCTGGTTGGAGAGCCCTGCCCTTAATGGTCCAAAAGTTTTCCATTAGGGAGAGATCCGATGACCTTGCAGGCCAGGGTCGGGCTTGAAAAGCACGCAGACAAGCAGTAGAATCTCCCGCCGTGTGCAGAGGAACATTATCTTGTTGAAATGTAAGCCCAGGATGGCTTACAACGAAGGGTAACAAATCGGAGCGTAGAATATCTTCGACGTTCCGCTGTCCTGTGAGGGTGCCGTGAATGACAACCGCAGTAGTCCTGCTATGAAAAGAAATGGCACCCTAGAGCACCACTCATAGATGTCAGGCTGTATGGTGGGCGACGTTTAGGTTGATATCCCACCGCTGCCGAGGGCGTCTCCAGCCACGTCTTCTCTGGTAATCGGGGCTCAATTCAAAGCGGGAGTCATCAATGAAGACAAGAGCGTAGGATACCGGCATGACTGTCGTCCACCATACAGCCTGGTCTGGGGTGCAATTTCTTTTCATAGCCGGATCCCTTTGGTTGTCATCCGTGACACCCTTACAGCACGGTGGTGCGTCGACGATATTCTACGCCCCGTTTTGTTGCTGTTCATGGCAAGCCATCCTGGGCTTGTATTTCAGCAAGATACTGCCCGCCCGTGCACGGCGAGAGTTTCCACTGCGTGTATTCGTGTTTCCAATCCCTACTTTGTTCAGCGGGATCGACGGATCCTTGTTCAGTGGAGAACGTTTGGAGCGTTGTGGGCAGGGCCTTCCAACCAGCTCGAGAGTTTGACGACCTAACCCGCCAGTTGGAGAGAATCCTCAGGACGACACCCAATCAATGCCAAGCCGAACAACTGCTTGTCTCAGGGACTGGGCTGGACCAGTGCGTTACTGACTTTCTCCGTTTGTGAAGCTCTTTCTCTTAAATAAATCATCCACGTCTTCTGAAGTAGTAATCATTTGTTTGTCTGCACATGTGCATCTTATCTACTGACAGCGGTCGACTTATTCAGAGACCGCCCTGATTTGGCTGCTTTGAGGCGGCATCTTAATCTTCCTCATAAGCTACGTCTGATGCAAGCAGACGACGCCAAAGTGGATGATCTGGTGTTACGTTTTGCCTGCGAAGGTGGTTTCTATCTATCTGTATAAGGTACAGCTTTTTGGCCTCAGTGGCACACCCATTTCCTGCCCCCCCCCCCCCCCCACCTCCCAGGAGTCCCTTATCGGCTCTTGCTCGGTGTCCCAGCCTGGCCTCTATCATTTCTACCTTTTTATTCCCTTTGTTCTTTTCCATTTCTTGATTTTAATGTCTTGTCTTGATTGATCTTTTAACGAATTGTTTGTGCTGTCTTTTTTCTCGGCTTTTATCTCTGTTTTTTATTGTTTTAATTACACTTAGGCTTTCCAGGATTTGCCTTTCACCTCATTCCTTCGACGACCACTCCTGGTTTGCCACTTAATGGATGAAGGGACTGATAATCTGGCAGTTTAGTCCCTTTCACTCCAAACCAAACAACCAACTTCCCTCTTCTTTCTACAGTTTTTACCCCTCCCTCTACCCAGCCACACACACTTTGTTAAATTACCATCTACATCTACATACTCCGCAAATCACCGTACGGTGCGTGGCGGAGGGTACCCTGTATTACTAGTTGTCATTTCCTTTCCTTTTCCACTCGCAAACAGAGCGAGAGAAAAACGACAGTCTGTATACCTCCTAATGAGCTTTGATTTCTCGTATCTAATCTTCGTGGTCCTTACGCGCAATGCGTGTTTGCGGCAGTAGAATCGTTCGGCAGTCAGCTTCAAATGCCGGTTCTCTAAATTTTCTCAATAGTGTTTCTCGAAAAGAACGTTGTCTTCGCTCTGAGATTCTCATTTGAGTCCCCGAAGCATCTAGATATTGTTCGATCCCATCAGTGAGAAATCTAGCAGCCCGTCTCTGAACTGCTTCTTATGTTTTCCTTCAGTCCGCACAGGTTTGGATCCCAAACTCTTGAGAAGCAGTCAAGAGTAGGTCGCGGTCTCCTTTACAGGTGAACCACTCTTTCCTGATTTTCTCCCAATAAACCGAAGTAAACCATTCGCCTTCCCTACCACAGTTCTCACATGCTCGTTCCACCTCATGTCGCTTTGCAATGTTATACCCAGATATTTGAACAACTTAACTGTGTCAAACAGGACACTAGTAATACTGTATCCGAACGTTACAATTTTGATCTTCCTACTCATCTATTTACATTTTTCCACATTTAGGGCTAGCTGCCGTTCATCACACTAACTGGAAAATTTGTCTAAGTCGTCTTGTATTTTCCTACAGTCACTCAACTTCGACACCTTACCGTACACCACAGCATCATCAGCAAACAACCGCAGATTGCTGCACACCCTGCCATCCAAATAATTTATATACGAGATTCCATATGCTCGTACCTTCGTTCACGGCTTGCAATGGGGCACCGTGTCAAATGCTTTGCAGAAATCTAGAAATATGGAATCTGCCTGTTGCCCTGTGTCCATAGTTCTCAGTATATCATGCGAAAAAGGGGAAGCTGAGTTTCGCATGAGCGATACTTTCTAAAATCATGGTGATTCGTTCATATAAGCTTCTCAGTCTCAAGAATGCTCTTTGTATTTGATGCCTCAATACATGTAGTATCAACTCATTCCTCAAGTTGTGCCATTAACTTTTTCCCTATTTCTATTCAGTACCTATTCATTGGTTATCCAATCTACCCATCGGAACTTTAGAATTCTTCTGAAGCATTATATTTCAAAAGCTTCTATTGTCCTCTTCACTGAAATATTTTCTTCTATGTAAGGCTACTCTTCAGACCAATATCTTCAGCAGAGGCATGCTGACAGTTAAGTTTATATTAGATGTTATGTTAACGAATTCCTGTTTTTCAGAAACACTTTTCTTCCCACTGTTGTTGTGGTCTTCAGTCCTGAGACTGGTTTGATGCAGCTCTCCATGCTAATCTATCCTGTGCAAGCTCCTTCATCTTCCAGTACCTACTGCAACCTACATCCTTCTAAATCTGCTTAGTGTATTCATCTCTTCGTCTCCCTCTACGATTTTTACCCTCCAAGCCACCCTCAAATGCTAAATTTGTGATCCCTTGATGCCTCAGGACATGTCCTACCAACCGATCCCTTCTTCTAGTCAAGTTGTGCCCCAAACTTCTCTTCTCCCCAATCCTATTCAATACCTCGTCATTAGTTACGTGATCTACCCATCTAATCTTCATCATTCTTCTGTAGCACCACATTCTCTTCTTGTCTAAACTATTTATCGTCCATGTTTCACTTCCATACATGGCTACACTCCATACAAATACTTTCAGAAACGACTTCCTGACGCTTAAATCTATACTCGATGTTAACAAATTTCTCTTCTTCATAAACGCTTTCCTTGCCATTGCCAGTCTAAATTTTATATCCTCTCTACTTCGACCATCATCAGTTATTTTGCTCCCCAAATAGCAAAACTCCTTTACTACTTTAAGTGTCTCATTTCCTAACCTAATTCCCTCAGCATCACCCGACATAATTCGACTACATTCCATTATCCCCGTTTCGCTTTTGTTGATGTTCATCTTATATCCTCCTCTCAAGACACTGTCCATTCCGTTCAACTACTCTTCCAAGTCCTTTGCTGTCTCTGACAGAATTACAATGTCATCGGCGAATCTCAAAGTTTTTATTTCTTCTCCATGGACTTTAATACCTACTCCGAATTTTTCTTTTGTTTCCTTTACTGCTTGCTCAATATACAGATTGAATAACACCGGGGAGAGGCTACAACCCTGTCTCACTCCCTTCCCAACCACTGCTTCCCTTTAATGCCCCTCGACTCTTATAACTGCCATCTGGTTTCTGTACAAATTGTAAATAGCCTTTCGCTCCGTGTATTTTACCCCTGCCACCTTCAGAATTTGAAAGAGAGTATTCCAGTCAACATAATCAAAAGCTTTCTCTAAGTCTACAAATGCTAGAAACGTAGGTTTGCCTTTTCTTCGCCGAGGTCGGCTTCTACCAGTTTTTCCATTCGTCTGTAAAGAATTCGCGTTAGTATTTTGCAGCTGTGACTTATTAAAGTGATAGTTCGGTAATTTTCACATCTGTCAACACCTGCTTTCTTTGGGAATGGAATTATTATATTCTTCTTGAAGTCTGAGGGTATTTCGCCTGTCTTATACATCTTGCTCACCAGATGGTAGAGTTTTGTCAGGACTGGCTCTCCCAAGGCCGTCAGTAGTTCCAATGGAATGTTGTCTACTCCCGGGGCCTTGTTCCGACTCAGGCCTTTCAGTGCTCTGTCAAACTCTTCAAGCAGTATCTTATCTCCCATTTCATCTTCATCTGCATCCTCTTCCATTTCCATAATATTGTCCTCAAGCACATCGCCCTTGTATAGACCCTCTATATCCACCTTTCTGCTTTCCCCTCTTTGCTTAGAACTGGGTTTCCTTCTGAGCTCTTGATATTCATACAACTGGCTATCTTTACTCCAAAGGTCTCTTTAATTTTCCTGTAGGCAGTATCTATCTTACCCCTAGTGAGATAAGCCTCTACATCTTTACACTTATCCTCTAGCCATGCCTGCTTAGCCATTTTGCACTTCCTGTCACTCTCATTTTTGAGACGTTTGTATTCCTTTTTGCCTGCTTCATTTACTGCATTTTTATATTTTCTCCTTTCATCAATTAAATTCAATATTTCTTCTGTTACCCAAGGATTTCTACTTTTTTCCTCTGCTGCCTTCACTACTTCATTCCTCAGAGCTACCCATTCGTCTTCTACTGTATTTCTGTCCCCCATTCCTCTCAATTTTTCCTTATGCTGTCCCTGAAACTCTGTACAACCTCTGGTTTAGTCAGTTTATCCAGGTCCCATCTCCTTAAATTCCCACCTTTTTGCAATTTCTTCAGTTTTAATCTACAATTCATAACCAATAGATTGTGGTCAGAGTCCACATCTGCCCCTGGAAATGTCCTACAATTTAAGACCTGGTTCCTAAGTCTCTGTCTTACCATTATATAATCTGTCTGATATCTTTTAGTATCTCCAGGATTCTTCCATGTATACAACCTTCTTTTATGATTCTAAAACCAAGTGTTAGCTATTATTAAGTTATGCTCTGTGCAAAATTCTAACAGACGGCTTCCTCTTTCATTTCTTAGCCCCAATCCATATTCACCTACTACGTTTCCTTCTCTCCCTTTTTCTACTGTCGAATTCCAGTTACCCATGACTATTAAATTTTCGTCTCCGTTCACTACCTGAATAATTTCTTTTATCTCATCATACATTTCTTCAATTTCTTCGTCATCTGCAGAGCTAGTTGGCATATAAACTTGTACTACTGTAGTAGGTATGGGCTTCGTGTCTATCTTGGCCACTATAATACGTTCACTATGCTGTTTGTAGTAGCTTACCCGCACTCCTATTTTCCTATTCATTATGAAACCTACTCCCGCATTACCCCTACTTGATTTTGTATTTATAACCCTGTATTCACCTGACCAGAAGTCTTGTTCCTCCTGCCACCGAACTTCACTAATTCCCACTATATCTAACTTTAACTTATCCATTTCCATTTTTAAATTTTCTAACCTACCTGCCCGATTAAGGGATCTGACATTCCACGCTCCGATGCGTAGAATGCCAGTTTTCTTTCTCCTGATAACGACGTCCTCCTGGGTAGTCCCCGTGCGGAGATCCGAATGGGGGACTACTTTACGTCCGGAATATTTTACACAAGAGGACGCCATCATCATTTAACCATTCAGTAAAGCTGTATGCCCTCGGGAAAAATTACGGCTGTAGTTTCCCCTTGCTTTCAGCCGTTCGCAGTACCACAACAGTAGGGCCGTTTTGGTTAATGTTACAAGGCCAGATCAGTCAATCATCCAGACTGTTGCCCCTGCAACTATTGAAAAGGCTGCTGTCCCTCTTCAGGAACCACACGTTTGTCTGGCCTCTCAACAGATACCCCTCCGTTGTGGTTGCACCTACGGTACGGCTATCTGTATCATTGAGGCACGCAAGCCTCCCCACGAACAGCAAGGTCCATGGTTCATGGTTCCCACTATCAGCCTTTATTTTCTACTTTTGTTATCACCAGCTGTTTTGCTGCCGAAATAGCTAATCTCACCTACTACGTTTACTGTTTGTTTCCTAATCTAACTCCATCAGCATCTCGCGATTAAATTTGACTACATTGCATTACCTGTGTTTTACTTTTGTTGATATTCATCTCATAACCCCTTTTCAGGGCACTATTCATTCAGTTCAGCTGCTCTTCCCACTGCCTTGTTGTCTCTGACAGAGTTGCGATATCACAGGCAAAACCTCAAAGTTTTAACATATTCATCCTAAACTTTAGTTTCATTTCAAAATTTCTTCATGGTTTCCTTTTGTGGTTACTCAGTGTACTAATCCTGAGTATAGGCTACAACCTTATCGTAGGTGTGCGGTTGGGGGTGTAAATGCAGTGCAGCCCATGACGCGTAAATATCTATACTTTATTCATCCAGTGTGTGTGTGAGTGAGCGCAATTATGACTTACAACAAGGTTTACAAATAATTTTAAACCTTTACGAAAACATTTTCTCGCTGACAACCCCTGAAAATGACGAAAGGAAAAAGTTTTATCGCTTAGTAGATTTTTGCTGTTCACACAGTAAAACTACCGCATTAAGCATGGCATTTTAATTTATTAATACGTCGCTACTGACTATATTTCCGACACATTTTGTAGACGTATTCACACATACCACTGAATGTACCAGCAAAATTATGTCGTAGTACGACACTGTTCAGTAGATATGACTAGAAATACTGAGATGCACGGAAAAATGCCGCATCATGCATGATGTTTCAGTTTATTACTTTTTTATTGCTAATTATGTTCGCAACACATACCGCAGGCAGCATACACAAATACCAGTGAATTTACGTACACAAATGCATCACTGTAAGACACACAGTTCAGGAGATTTGACGTCAGATAACGAGATGCGTGAAAACCTGCCGCATTTCGCAAGACTTTTTAATTTATTTCTTCTTTTCAGAATAAATTTTTCACTCTTCAGTGGAATGTGCGCTGATATGAAACCTTCTGGGACATTAAAATTGTCTGCGGGAGTGAGACTCGAAGTTAGGAGTATAAAAGCTTCCATTACCTGAGGAAAAAAATCCTGTTGCATGATCTAAGAATGAATGATGGTGATAAAAAATGAAATGACTGCCTGACGCCAGCCTGAAACATTTCAGCATATTTATTTATTTATTTGCATACAGAGTAAAGTCAATGATCGGTTCGACATGTACAGTGAACCTATGTGAGTACCGATCACAGGTGATGCGTTGGACGGCAATTCATCCTAAACTGTGAATGTCTGGAGAAAGGAAATTATAGAAATCCTGTCCAAGAGGGGTACAGGAAGAAGACTGGTCAGATTGGAAGATATAAGGCATGGTGGGGGGAGGGGGGGGGGGAGAGGGACTAGAATTTTTCAAGCCTCCTGGCATATTGAACATGCTAGGTTGTGGAAAATTAATGCGTAAGAAGAATTTGTCAGCTTGGTAGCATAATAATGTGCAGCGCTGTAGCGGCTGCAGCAACTATTGCGTACAAAACTGTGCAGAGCAGAGACACTGCAGCTCCTCTCTGCATCTGCCAGACCTACGTGTGCCTGTGCGCTCGTCAAATGTATCATGGATAGAGTAAAGTAAAATGACAGAGATCATTGCATTAATTGTACATGTAGTATTTTTTTTCTGCTTTGTGTGCCTGTGCTATAGAAGGATGTTGAAAATTAGTTGGAATGATAATATATGAGGAGGTTCTTCGAAGATGTAGTACCAAGACGAACACGTGAAAAAAATTTTCAGGAGGGAGAGACAGAATTGTAGGATAACAATGAATAACTTCCATGGTACTTGTGGGAGCTGTAGAGGATAGAAACTGTAGGGGAAGACAGAGATTAGAATATACCACCTGACAAAAAATAAAGCACCCGAAAGGCATGGTTAGATGTCAGTGTAACCGTGTAACCTTGTACACGTGCACACAATCGGTAGGTATACAAATCACGAGGGATACAATTCTATGTGACAGGTAGAATGACCATAGCGTGCAATCGCGGTACTCTTGTTAAGTGCGTTAACAGGCGTGGTAGGGTATATAAGGGGCATAAACAGCGACAGGTGTTTACTGATAACTGTGAAGGACATAGAGATGCCGTGTACTCTTGTAAGACAAGGTTATCAGTAAGTGACAGAGTTCGAAAGTGACCTCGTTGTGGGTCTACATTCAGCCGACTCGAATGATACAACGTGTAGATTTATGGAGTATTCGGATGTGAGAGTGATCCGATGTTGGACTGCACAGGAATGTGAGGGCAGGTACACTTGTCGTCAAGTTTCCGATCGACTACATCTGATCACCGTATGGGAGGATTACCGTATTATGCAGCAAACACATCGTAATTCCTTCACATGTGTGCCTGCCATCCGAGAGCAAGTAATAGACTCCTCGCAACATTTTGTGTCATCCTCCACCACTGGTCGAAGGCTAGCAACAGCCAGACAAGGAAAAGATGACGTTATGTGTGGGTTGCCATTAACACCACAACACAGACGCCTCCTTTTCGAGTGGTGACATGACTGGGAGGCATGAACTGCAGATGAACGGTGTCACATTGTGTTCAGCGATGAGTTACAGTTCTGAATTGCCGAGATGACCATCGTTGGTGAGTATGTCGGCGACCTGAGGAGCGACATGATTGCTAGCAGCGGTGGTCACGAGAGTGTACAGTTGCAGGAGACCGGACTCCGAACAATAACGTGGCACTACCAAGAGAGAAGACCATCGTGTTCGGCGTATGGCTCTGGCGCATCGTAGTGCGTCTGCAGTAGCAATCTGAGCAGCAGTTGGCACCACCGTCACACAACGAACTATTACAAATCGATTACTTCAAAGATTGTTCCGAGCTACACGCCCTGTAGCGTGCATCCTAACGACCCCAAACCTCCGCGATTTGCGAGCTCAGTAGTGTCACGAGAGAGCTCATTACAGGACGCGATGGAGGTCTGCTGTGTTTTCTGATGAAAGCTGGTTCTGCCTCGCTCCCAGTGATGACCGTGTGTTGGTTAGGAGACCAGTTGAAGGCCCGCAACCAACACGTCTGTGCGGTAGATATACAGGACCTACCTCTGGAATTCTGGTGTGGTGTGCGAATTCGTATGACAGCCGGAGCACTCTCGTGGTTATCCAACGCACACCGACTGCAAATTTGTACGTCAATCTGATGATTCGATATGTTGTGCAGCCATTCCTCAACAGCGTTCCAGAGGGTGTTTTCCAACAGGATAACGCTCACCCACATACCGCTGTAGTAACCCAGCATTTTCTACAGAGCGTCTACATGTTATCTTGACCTGCTCGATCACCAATCTTTGTTCGATCGAGCACATGTGGTACATCATTAACCATTCCAGCATTGACCAATCAAGTGCAACAGTGATGGAACTCCATCCCACAAACTCACATCCGGCACCTGTACAACACAATGCATGCACGTTTGCATGCTTGCATTCAACATTCTAGCAGTTACACCGGTTATTAATGTACCAGCATTTCGTATTTTGATCGGCTTATCTCGCGCTTAAGTGAACCTGTGATCTTAGAATGTTAATTGCTTCAGTATGTTACCTAGACAATTGTTTCCCGATATTTCATTATTCCACATTAATTATTTGTTTGTTTTCCAATTTTTTTTCGTCAGTGTATGATGCAGCAAGTTTGTTGTTCCTCCTCTGGTTTTATAACGTGTTACAGAAGGTGGAAAATTGTACTCCATCGTTACTGCACTTCGCAAAATACTTCCAAACTAGAGATGAGACCATTTTGCAAGCAGCTGATGACCGAGGACGACAGTGAGAATCTGCCATGTAGACCAGTTGGGGGCAAGGCTTGCACACTGCACGTACATTCATATTATTAGGTCACGTCACAAGCCAACATGTAAATTATTGTCTCTTATGTTCTGTGTTTGTTGCTGGTTTCTAACTGTAGGCGTTGTTATTAAAATAGTGTTGATCACTTTTCCAGATTTCTGTAATAACCTAATATTTCAAAGCAATGGAAATTTTACGAATAAACATCACACGTTTTGTTAAAAAGTTTTATTTAAAAACCAAATACTGCTGCTATGTCAAATTGATATGCCGGTTTTATACCCGATTATTAGTAAACATGAAAAAAGCTGTTAAAGCCGAGACCAAAGAAATACCAAAGAATACCGGTTATTCAGAACTAAAATACTGGTGTTGGTTTTAACTGGTTGGTATTTCCCATTCCTAGCTGCAACGACCACATACAATCTTTTTATATATTGTGAATTTAATTACAAAACATATCTACTCTGCAGCTGCTGTGCTTCAAAGCACGTGAAACAAGAGGGTTATGTATACAGTCTAGATGTAACTAATACCATACAACCACATGAGAATTTCTGTAACATATACTTCGCATCAATCAGAAACTAAACGAATGTTCATATTAACAATATTGGAAGCTCCAGACAGCTTTCCCTATAGTCTGTACAATGGCTGTATCGAAAGTCAGTGCTGTAACACAGTTTCTGTCCTTTCTATTAAGAGTGTATCATCTCGTCAATAGTACATTTTATAGCAACTTTCCTCATTTTAAGTTGATAATAGTTATGATTTCTAAAAGCATCTGTACGTACACCTAAATTGAGCGAAATAGCGTATTAACCTTTACAACATTGCTATGGTCATATGGAAGAGTGAGAAAAAGACTACCTTTTATTGCCAGAACATACCAAAATGCAGCAAATCTTTACCAGAAGAGTTCATCTGCACTACGCCTGTCAGCCCTCATTTACAGTTTTGCTACATGGTACGACAGAAAATATAATAATGATGATGCTTGTGGTGTCACCGCCAGACACCACACTTGCTAGGTGGTAGCCTTTAAATCGGCCGCGGTCCGTTAGTATACGTCGGACCCGCGTGTCGCCACTGTCAGTGATTGCAGACCGAGCGCCGCCACACGTCAGGTCTAGAGAGCCGTCCTGGCACTCGCCCCAGTTGTACAGCCGACTTAGCTAGGAAAGGTTCACTGACAAATACGCTCTCAATTGCCGAGACGATAGTTAGCATAGCCTTCAGCTACGTCATTTGCTACGACCTAGCAAGGCGCCGTTACCAGTTAATATTGAAATTATAAAACATGTACCGTCAAGAGCGATGTTCTCCAATTATGGATTAAAAATCAAATGGTTCAAATAGCTCTGAGCACTATGGGACTCAACTGCTGTGGTCATAAGTCCCCTAGAACTTAGAACTACTTAAACCTAACTAACCTAAGGACATCACACACATCCATGCCCGAGGCAGGATTCGAACCTGCGACCGTAGCGGTCGTGCGGTTCCAGACTGTAGCGTCTTTAACCTTATGGATTAAAGTTAAGTATTACATCAACTACGTACTTTATTTGCTACTATTAATTCCCTTAACTGTTCCAGACCTCGCGCCAGCCTGCGTGAGCTTAAGCGCCTGCCTTTCGGCTTCCTCGCATAGTGACTTGGCTGTCTTGCCAAGTCACAACAGTGATGATAATGTTTTGAGGGCGCACGACGGCAAAGTCTTTAGCGCCCATCATGAAACGTAACAAGACGAGTGTGAAGGAATTTCATAAAATTACTAACATGAGACCTGCGAATATAAACGTAAAGGAAGGCCAGAAAAAATTAAAGCAACGAAAATCACTGTGTCAATTTAAACACAAGGTAAAAGAGGGAAAAAGCTTTAGAAAGTGTTAAAAGAAGACAGCAGAGACCTGTGGCTGGCTGTACGCTGAAAGAAAGCAACGTGTACCAGCCAGTCTGCAAAACACTGAAATCTCCAGCCTGAATGGTTAGACCAGCGAACAGACGTATCACACAAGTTTGAAAGCGTCATTACGCTCGTCTCGTTGTCAGATAAAGTAGAGGGCAGATCCCTACCTAAATTTGCTTCTGATGGTTTGTCACGACATAAAATGCACTCAGTTAATACGTAATGTACGCTGACTTGTGCGCCACAGTCTTCACAGACAAGACGGTCCTCTCGCTGGAGTTGAAAGCCATTTGTGAGGGAACAGTGCTCCATGCGGAGGTGGGTCAGGTCCACCTCATCGCGCCGAAGCGACCGACAGTTGGTTTCACCAGCCGCAGATTATTGTCAGTCACCGCCTGTCACTCCTCCTCCTCTAACTGCCGGGATCTACGACCCACCAGCGACATGGCAGCATACGAGAGAATGGCGTATTCTGTAATGATACGTTCCCTACAGGCCTCCTTTGCAGCTTTGTCGACTTGTTCATTCCCCTAAATTCCCAAGTGCCCTTGCACCCAGAAAACTGACACCTCCCCCGGCCACTTTAGGAAGTACAGTTGGTCCTGTATGAGCTACACCAATTTCTCTACTGAGTACATGTGTAATGAAGACTGCGCAATGGATGCGGCATGGTGGATCGTATGGGTGATATGATCCACCCATTCCTGGGCACAGTCAGAGTGTTCAAAAACAGCGAGTTGGCTGTAAAGCATCCAGTTTGTCCTACAACGCATCCATCGTGGCACATGTCTTTCAGGCACCGTACTGTCTGCAGGTAAATCCAAATTGGGAAGTGGTCATTTGAGTGCAAGTCACCAACCACTTCCCATTGAATGGCGTGGGCGAGGGCTGTGGAGCATAGCTGAGTAAGGTCACAGAGAGCGTCTTCGTCGAACACCTCCTGGGGAGTAGGTAAAGTGTACATATTTTCAACTGATAACACATATGGACTGATATAGCAACTTTTTTCAGGCTGGTTGGGAGGTAGAGGAGCGAGGAGTGGTAGGTGTTGGTGACGAAAACAGACATTCCTCCATTAGCTATGTCTCCATTGAGATCGTCCTTCTTGTGGAGAACGTAGCCACATAGCTCGGGAGCGTCAGAGGAATTGAAATGTGTCAGAGACACACTGATCTATTCTGATTTAATACATATCCTGAAACCATTCAAGTTCCACTGCAGTGGAACCCATTTTAATGTTGAGGTGTCCCTCTGTCTTTACACTTCTCGTTCCGCCATGGTGGCGAGACTGCATCGAAAGTGGGGGAGGTCACTTGAGATACTATCTGGTTCCCTCAGGAAAACGTCGACGTCCATACCGACGGTGCTATGGCCATCATGAGATCCATCAGACAGCAACAAGGTCTCATGGTCTGAAGGCCTTGGAGAAGATTGATTTTGTAATTGGGCCTTCGTCCCCAGAATGTATTTTTGGGGATGGTGGCAAGACCAATTACAACAGAAATGCTCTGCTGGATCTCTTCCGATGTCTGCCATGAGGGTTTGCTATCTTGGCTGACATACATTCGACAACTTTCACTGTTTCAGCGATAGGAAGACTGGTCTGTGGTACCAGCAATGCAGAGTGGCAGCTGCATTTACAGGTGCAGGTAGATGTGCCCTGCTCAAGTGTCACAGCCTGAGTGCTAACACTAATTTTTTGGACAGGCTGACTCAATGCTGAGACGAAAGACCTTACAAAACTTGGTGGCTGAGTGGCTTTAAATTTCTTCTTCCCATCAGAGTACGGGACACATTGGTTGACTTTAATTTCCTGAATCTTTTTTTCTTCAGCGAAGGCAGGACAGTCCCTACTGCAAACTGGACAGGTCTGCGAGCGATTAAGGCAGCTGGATGGGCAGTGCACTGAAACACTTGCCAATGTGAAGCACTGCAACCACAGCGTCCACACGTAATATGACGGTTACAACTCAAAGTGGTATCACTAAAGCGTTGGCACTTGCAGTGGTGCACTGGATTTGGGACATAAGGTCTAACCTTAAGGCGGAGAAAGCCTGCTGCAATATACTCAGGCAACTTTGACAGACTGAATGTGAGGATAAATTACACTGATTTTTTAAGACCACCGTCAACCCTTTTCATAAAGTTCTGGACATTTGTCACCGTTGCACTTCCCATTCCTGTCTCACTTCTTTCGTAAAATTATCCATAACCCCCCAGCATGTTACAACACCTTTAACGCTGTTCAACCCAGTGTACAGCTCACTGTTGATCGAATATTCTCCAAGTAACGCTGCTTTCGGCAGTTTGTGTACTTGGGGAGCCTTCATAGTCTCCAGCAGGAGAGTATTATTCTGCAGCCTCTTGATGGATATGAGTTGCTCTGCAAGTCCCTTGCGAGCTTTATGGATGTATAATGACGAATACATTTCAGAAGAACTATCCACACAGTTCATGACAACAAGAACGTTATCTACCACAGGATGTGGTACGTTGCTCAGATTACTGTCGTTGACAGTCAAAGATCACCCAGGTTGACTAGCCACACAAGGCCTCTTAGAACTTTGGGTGTTTATACTGTCCAGCATTCCACCTGAACCGCTGGGAATAGAAACATGGTGTTCCCACGAGCAGCTAGGGACCGAAGTTCACCCAGACAAGGTCCCATAAGCCTGGGCAAGCTTTATACAACTGAAGTGCGGTAGGTACCCCAGAGGTTGCCTGTCAGGGATTGTTTCTTCTGAACAGCTATGCATCTCATCAGCGCGCAACACATCTTGAGACTGAGGAATTTTTTTTATATAGATGTTTTACCATCTTCAAGATCCGGACAGTTAAGCCAATATCACCTCTGACATACAACGTTCCACCGCCACGCCATACAGTCACTGCAGATGTATGCTCAGAGCTTATGGTAATAGAGGACTGGCGGTTCTCACCAGTTCTCAGCTCATTAACCCTGGGGTCGCCAAACGAATGCTGAGCCCGTGAGGGCTCCTTAGAGAAAAAAATGATAGATTCACTCCCCACCCCTATTTAATCCACGCATGCACTCCCTATACTGTTTACAATAAATAACGTTGTACATACACTTCATTAAGAATTTCTCACATGATGCTAATATCTATATATGGACTGTATCAAAAATTAGATACATTGTACTTGCATGAACCTTACAACATCATTTAACCCCCGTCCCAGCTTCATTCAAGTAGAAAGATTGATTGCCAGAAAACCTCTGTATCAGCTCTAATTTCCCATTGCAGTCATTTTATGGGAGGAAGTAACATGTTGCCTGCAATGTACTGTCAACAATAAACCTCTCTGTGCTGCACATTGTGTCTCTTATAGCGTCTATCACGAGAGTTTGTTTAGTGTCTCCATAACGTACTGCTCTTTGTTGGATCTTTCAACCTTTCTTATTAGTGTGATTCAGTAAAACAAACAAAAAATTGGTCAAGTAAGTCTTTTATAAGACACTTTATGATAGGTGAATTACATTTCCTTAAGATTCTTTCAGTGAATCTGAGGCAGGCTTTAGGTCTCCCCTACATTCTGTACTACGTAATAATTCCTCTTTAGATTGCTCTGGATGGTTACTTCCAAGTATTTTACAGTTGGTACTGTGTCCGTTGTCTCATTTCCAATAGCATAATTGAACAATAATTGATCCCGTTGCCTATTTACGTGCTGTACGTTACATTTTCTTGTGTCCTGGGTCCTGTACCAAGAATCGATCCTCCGCAACAGTCTTCCGGCGTCTTTTACTTCTTATAGATAACCACATCGTCTGTGACCAGCCTCATGGAGCTTCCAACATTATCCATCGGATTATTTATATTCCTGCATCTACTTTGCGCGTTAGCCATACCCAGTCAGTCACTTAACACGATTTCATCACTGCAGTCCTCATAACGTTACAAGTGCCAGTTGTGGTCAAAACAGTGGTCTGTGTGGCTATTCGGAGCTAAGTGAATTAGAACGTGGGCAAATTATTGTTGGTGCTTGTATGGTAGGTGCTCCCATACTGAGGTAGCTGAAGTTGTTTATACTGCACACAGACAAAGCGAATAAAAACATCATTCACTATGTCATAATGTGGACGAAAGTATATGATGAGTGATCGTGATGGATAGTCACTGAAATGGATTGTGAGGAGAAATAAAAGGACAACAGCCATAGAAGTCTCTGTAGAACTGAATGTTGCATTTGCGAATGCTGTCAGCTCTGGAAGAACAAAAAAGCAGGCACAGAAACATGGAAATCCCGGTCGAGTGTGTGTGTTTGGATCTTATGGGACCTCCACGGCAAAGATATCAGCGCTCTCACACTCATTAAAACAAACGAATGTGGAGGTATCTCTAACATTGTCGCACACTCGTGCACTCGAAATGACGACATAGTCACTCCATCTCACATGCGCTAAAACAACTTAGAAAGAGGAAAGGCCGGCCAGTGTGGCCGAGCGGTTCTAGGCGCTTCAGTTTGGAACCGCACGACAGCTACGGTCGCAGGTTCGAATCCTGCCTCGGGCATGGATGTATGTGATGTCCTTAGCTTAGTTAGGTTTTAAGTAGTTCTAAGTTCTAGGGGACTGATGACCTCAGGTGTTAAGTCCCATAGTGCTCACAGCCATTTGAACCATTTGAACCAAAGAGGAAAAAACGTGGGTGAGCGTGTCACCCTGCTGACACATTAAAACCATATTGGGAAAAATTTTGGACAATTCACAAAACTTTAAAATGCGAACCATATTCATTTGAACGTTTCTTAAAATAGAGGGCAGATCCGTCGGCAAATCCGCCTCGTCCCGATGGTCGGAAAATAAAACACAATTCAATAAAATGTGGGGCCCAGTGATTCGTATGCCACAAGCACCATACATTGGAGGGCCCTCTCGCCGGAGCAAGAAATCATGCGTCATAGGGCTGTGGCCTATGTGAAGACGACTAAGGAGGACCTCGTCCCATCGACGTAGCTGGAAGCAGGTATGCCACTGCCGCGTTGTAGGCTTTACTCCACGGATATTATTGACAGTTACTTCCAGCCACTCGTCTTCTCATCGACAAGTCACTTTGTACCTCAACAGCGGGGTGACACAATGCAGGGGAAATGGCACACTGAGATAACTGAGGTTCACGACAAGCCTTCTTGGCTGCTAGATCCGCCCTTTGGTTCCCCGCAATACCATGTGCCCTGGTAACCAGCAGAAAGACACCTTCTTTCCTAGTAGTTGTAGTTGGAGAAGGGCATCCTGGATATTCTGAACTACTTTATCCGCTGGGTGCAAACGTGTCTGGGAGCGAAGGGCACCCAGAGAATCGGAACAGATAAAAATTTAGCACTCGAAGAACGCCTCATCTGCTCCAGTGCCCAAAAGACGGAATATAATTCGGCATCGAAGACAGTAAATTCTTGAGACAGTCGGATTTTGAGGACACGATCCGGGAAAACGACAGAGCAACCAACGCAGTCCCCCTGTATAGACCCATCTGTAGAGATAGCTGCATAGTTGTGGTGAGCATATTAAATGTCAGTAAATATCTCATTAAAAACAGAAGTAGGAGTGTAATCTCTCCTGCACTGCACTAAATCGAAAATGACGCTGAGCCTCTGCAGTTAAAATGTAGGGCGAGCTGTCATTACAAAACCACTCACCAGTGATTCATACGCAAAGTCTGTAACAGAAAAATATGGTGCCGAAGCCATAAAATCTTGACTGTGGAGCGGTAGAAGAATGTCAACTGGTCGGATGAGTCTTGTTTCACATTGTTTCCAGTTTCTGGCCGCGTTTATACCCCAAGAGTGAAACATAGCGGAAGTTTGGTAATGACTTTTGCAGCCACATCGTAGTATTCCATGGAATGCGTGATTGCTCTGCAAGGTGGCATTACTGCCACGGATTATGTGACCGTCTTGGCTGATCAGGTCCACCTTGTGGTACAATGATTGTTCCTGAATGGTGGTGCTACGTTCCAAGATGACAGGACCCCTGTTCGCACAGCTTGCACCGTCCAAGACTGGCTTTTTGAGCACGAGGATGAATTGACACATCTTCCCTGGACACCACAGCCAAAATATCTCATTATTATCGAGCCTCTGTGTTCTATTGTCGATTTGACAACTGATCTCTATCCACCTCTGTCATCGTTGCCTGAACCTGCACTGTTTTGCAGGAAAAATGGTATAAGATTCGCTTGAAAACCGCACAGGCCCTTTATTTATCCACTGCGAGATTACTGGAAGATGTTTTGAATGCCAGTTGTTTTCCTGCACTGAGTTAGCCAAGATAATGTGTTTTTGTTGTTTTTCCATAGGTTTGTCCACTGCCTGTCTATTGTAGCTTGACATCTATATTACGTCCTTTTGCAGTAAAGCTATAGCCACTGCAAAAGTCCCAATTTGGTTCCAATGTTTTTGATGACTGTGATACCATAGGGGAATCACTGACTGACTAGCAAACTGCCACCTTTATAAAATGCACGCTGTGCACAGTTCTGGGTCACAGATCTACGTCCTGGACAATGTAACACATTATTAACAAACAGGAACTGTAGGATACCTGTTCCTTGTAAGAATCGAAGAAAGCAATTCCCGACTTTATAGTTTAGGGAGCACTGCCACTCTGACACTGATTCATTTGCTTATAAAATCAGTATTGACTCCCTTTTAAGGTTCAAAATGGCTCTGAGCACTATGGGACTCAACTGCTGTGGTCATAAGTCCCCTTCCCTTTTAAGGAAAGAGGATGATGCTGACTTATGTATTTCTTCTTCTTCTTCTTATACGTATAAGCCGCTGTGAATTACAGTTATTTAAACTTTTTCTCCTCTCTTCTATTCCACATTTATCTTATCATTTCCTCATGATTCAGTTTTCTTTCTTGTGTCCAAGTGGCTCCAGTCTTCTTCTTGGGTGTTTCATGAAAACATTTTAAGTGTTGTAATTTCTTTATGGGTAGCAGTTATTCCTCTATATCTTGTGGAGTAATATGGTGTTTTCCATCTCTCTTCCAACTTCTTTGCACCATGTGATATCAATTTCTAATTTACTAACGTAAGTGAACAGTCTATTTATCAGTCTGTTGGGATTCATCCATTGGATGGGACTGTGGTAAGCTATTTTTCTTTTTCTAATCACTTCTGTAATTTTTTTAGTATGTGTATAAAGTTCGCTATTATGACATCTTCTGTATTGTGTTTGATCTTTAACTGGTTCCTAAATCTTCCTTAGTATTTTTCTTTCTGTGACTCCCAGTGCTTCCATCATCATCTTTTTGTTCAGAGTTGAGCATTCTGCTGCATAAACTTCAACCAGGCGAATTACTGTAGAGTAGGATGTGATTTTAACATTGACAGATATCTGTTTTTTATGATATACATCCCTGGCGTTGTAAAATGCTTTTTCGTCCTGTTAAATATTGATTTTAAGGCTTCTTTCTCCATAATGTCCTGTTCAGTTACTCCTGCTGGATATTTATACATATTTTTTAAATACTACGCATACCACTGCTATGTACTTTATATACAGCAGACAGCAACACTATTTTTACTGTTTTTAGTGATTTGCTGCCGGTAGTTTATCTGCACAGTACCGTATTTCTACACCTATTTATGTACCATGTCAGATTTGTATTGTTCGCAGCAGTAGCTTGGCAGCTTTGTTGTATCCTTAAAAGGTGAAGCGATACATACTGCAATGCCTCAATCTATTTGAGGCGTTTTTGTTAACTGTGATCGATGAACATAAATCTCTGATCATACTTTTGTATTATGATAACCAGCCTGACTATGTATAAATAACATCCGTACATACAGGGGAAGAGACTGTCATCAGACAACATTCAGTAAAACAATAGAAACATATTTTGGTGGCCTTCTACATGTAGAGAAGTGCTGACCGTGATAGAATAACAGAAATCAGAAATCCTGCTCAAGGATTTAGTTGTTTAATACGTGCTTTGCTCATTTTTTCCACGTGCAATTCTGGACTGGAATGGTCGAGAAGTAATCTGTCAATTATATATAAAGGACTTGGATGTGAACTACAGAGTATTTTGCTACAGTTGTTTTTCTGTACCGTAACAATGTATAGGGTAAATTGTCTCAGGTTTGTTTTCTTATTTGTGTTCGAGAATACTATCAGAATTCCTAAAAGAAACTTTTATACGAATCCGTTTTGACACAAAGTCCATTGCTTTCAGCAGAAGTAACTGAATTCAACAAAGAATTTGCTGAATTTCTTCTTCTAATCTCAAACAATTATGATTTTAGAATTGCTTCTGTGTTCTAATAAGAAACGTTGCGTTAGATCTAAACTTAGCGTGTCAGAAATAGTATCAGTTTCCAATAGCTATGTGTTACACACAATGTTCAGAGAGCAATCTCCACTGCTCCCCCAAACATGCTCTATGGTTGAAATTTCCTGGCCGATTAAAACTGTGTGCTGGACTGGAACTCGAAGCAAGCACCTTCCTTAATGGGAAGTGCTGCCTCAACTGGGCTGCTCAAGGATGACTCACTACCTACCATCACAGCTTTACTTCTACCACTACCTCATTTCCTATCTTCCAAAACAGTGTCCTGTAAAGTTCATGAACATTGTTTACGTTTGTCACATACATCATGGGCCTTTATAGAATATACTAAGCTTTGGCAACTGTGGTTGATCTGTATTCTATGTTATCAACCTATGACAAATTTGAAATCGGTGTCATCGTTGTTAGTTGGTCATGCAGCAGATAGTATCAGAGTCAGTAAGCATGGAGTAGTATTTGAGATAGCTAAAGTCAACACATCTGCCTCTGATACCCTAAATATCACTGAAATACACTTCGCCTTCACCACAATCCATGTGTTTTAGAGTATATAAGGGATGTTTTTTACAGCTAGAATTGTGTTGACGGAAGTTGTTTTCTGGGTAGACATTTGTAAGAAAAGGATTAAATGCTCCTGCAAACACATTTTACGTACTTTGGTTGGGCGGGGGAATCTAAATCAGAGTTGGATTATTGTACAATAAATAATTGAATAACTTCAGTGTATTTGTGCACACTTGAGAGAACATGTTGTGTTGGACGTGTGCGTGCCTCTGCACATCTCCGAATGAGTACTGCAGTACCCCTCCTAATGAGTACTGCAGTACCCGAAGACGCGTTATCTCACGTGTGTACCTTTCGCAGTTGTACCCAACAGACGTCGTCGAATTCCTTAAACCAAAATCTAATGCCTAACGTCATGCGATCTTGTTGGTAGTTAATTGTACTGCTATGTCCAGTCCAGCGAGTAGATTAAGTGTGGCTGAGACGTTCTCTCACATGTCCGGTAAAATATGGAGGGTCTCCGTCATGCTGGAAGTACGTTGCAGTCCGCGTGGCCAGAGGATCATCCACCTTGGAAATTTTTCGGAATAGGCCATATGTCCATACGAAGTTTTTTGCTACAGAGGAACGTTCCTTTCATATCCCTGATTACTGACCATTGATTCTGTGACACTATGTATAGTAGTGGCCTTCTTGGTGGCAATAGTGATAATTAATTTGGGAATACAGTAAATACTATCGTAACATCCAGGGTCATGAATTAGATCTTAAGTAAACATGGAATAACAGCTGAATTGGCCTACTAGGTGAGGGGGCGGAAGGGGGTGTCAAAGGGGTGGAGACGTAGGGGGGCAGGTATGATAGACGCGATTTGTTTGTTTGCATAAGGGTCATGCATGAGAAACTGTCCCATTCCACTACTTGTAACGTCATACTGATAAATGGACTGCTGCTGGCAAGTTCCTTGTAAATTTGACTCGATATGGCAATAACCAAAATAACATCAAATACGCTGACCGGTGTTGCAGAGCGGTTCTAGGCGCTTCAGTCTGGAACCGCGCGACCGCTATGGTCGCAGATTCGAATCCTCCCTTGGTGGTGGATGTGTGTGATGTCCTTAAGTAAGTTAGGTTTTAGTAGTTCTAAGTTCTACGGGACTGATGACCTCAGATGTTAAGTCACATAGTGCTAAGAGCCATTTGAACATCAAATACCCTTTCAACCCGCGAAGTTCATTCCTTTTCGTTCTAGTCTTCTGGGTACCTCACTTATTTGCCAGGCAGTGTTCATTCCACAAAGAATTGCTACTCAGGGATGAAGAGGTTGGTACAGAAGAGAAATTCGTGATACGCCACATGAAACAAGTCTAAAAAATGACGAGGAAAAATTCTGTAGAAGTTTGAGGTGGTACGTGAAATCTGTAGAAGTTTGAAGTGGTGCGTGAAATAAGTAATCTATTAGTTAACACGTTATCAGTGGTAATCATACTTATTTGCGACTGGTGCCATGTCACGGAATGCGCGGCCGTTCCCACCGGAGGTTCAAGTCCTCGCTCGGGCATGTTGTTCTTAGTGTAAGTTAGTTTAAGTTAGTTTAAGTAGTGTGTAAGTCTAGGGACAGATGACGTCAGCCGTTTGGTCCCTTAGGAATTCACACACACACACACATCAAACCTGTCGACAAGGTTCCTTCCCGACACTACATATATTAATTCTTAAATGTGTGACCACCAGAAACTAACGATGAGACAGGAATGGTAGTTTACAACGTGGATGGACGTATGTGCTGGCATTTTATCTACTATTTTTTAACGCGCAAGAGAAGGCGTTTTTCACACGCTGGTCGTCAGAGGACGTAGCTGTCGGTATGCTGTGGCCCATGGAGGTAAGAATAGAGGGAGACGCCGTGACGTCACAGCTGTGAAGCTATGTGAAGCCGAGGGTAGCCATCTCAATCCGACCAAAATATTGCTGCTATAAGCTTGTGTGCATAGGCTTGTCGGTCGCTTTTGGAAGGATTTTGCGCTATTATGGTGACTTGTGTGGTGTTCGGATGTACGAATCGTTCTGATTGTGATGCGAAATCGAAGGGGGTAGCATTTCATGTGTAAGTTGTCTCGTTAAGTGTAATTTTACAACTTCATTGTGAATGAACGTTTGCTACATCGGTACTTGTACTACAGCGTGTTTTTCTCCTGTATGATTTTAGATTTCCTAAAAATGAAAGTCGGAAAGCTCTGTCGGAGAATGCCGTGAGGAGGAAGAATTGGCGTGCTTCTAAATGGAGCACTATATGTTCTCAGCATTTCCGAGAAGAGGACATAGACCGAACTTCCCTTTCAACAGTAAGGCTCCGAGAAAATGTTGTACCATCAGTTTTCCCTACACACCCAAAACATTTGCAAAAGGTATGTTAATTCAAAGAATTAAATTCTTAGTCTTCAAGTTCACGTTTCAGTATAATACGTACGTATCGTCGATAATCGAAGTGTTGAGTAACTCACTTTGTCTTCATCATGTACCAAATTAAAAGCTAACATTACATTAATTGGCGTAAAGTATAGGCCTAAACAGGACACTGTGTAGATTTGCCATTCTATGTACCGTATTTCAGTAAATACTGGTGGTAATGAACAGTGTTTCCCAGTAGTGTAACGTAACTGAAATGTTCCAGTACGTATTACAAACAAGATGTATTTATGGGGCTTTGGAGGGAGGGTATAGCTAACTTAGTTTTCAGTTTCTATTATTTAGTTTGTGATACACGTTTATTACTGAATTAACAAAATTGTATCGTTTACATTGAAGGCTAGCTATTCGTAATATTACATTAAAAACTATTTTTAATCATAAGAAACGCGGAATTTCGCCTTTACGAGATTTTATTTTGAACAAAAACTTTGAAACAACCAATCTGATGACGTTACATGCGTATATGGTGCAATTAGCGACTGTAATACACGCAGCGCTATAGCACACTGGCAATGTTTTGGTCAGAGTGCCCCCATGGCTCAAAACGTAGTACGGCTGGGATACGTAGCGCCATCTCCCCTTATTCTTACTTCCATGCTGTGGCCGGTATTTAGTCTCTGACAGTGGCGAAGGCGGGTGCGAAGGGAAACAAGGCGAGAAGAATTAAAGGGCAGAAGAGCAGGAGGGCAGAGAAGCGTTAGCAGCGGCGCCGGCGCCAGCCACGGTAATGGCCGCGCCCGACCGAGAAGTCGCCCGTAATTTCCGATGGCCCGCCGTACGTCTTGGCACCGCCATTTGCGACTGAATGGCCGGCGATAGCTTTGCTCCGAAACCTCACCCCGCTGCGCCGTATACGAGGGACAGCTCCGTCGGCTTTCCTAGCCCACGGCTCTAAATTGTGCTTCCGTAAGTCGTACACGTTAATGGTACTGTGTCACTCTCAGTGGCGGAAAGTAATATTACTTTCCTGTAGCGTAGAGAAACCGTTTGAAAATTATTGCCGCGCATAACGTGAAAGGAACTGAAGATCGACCACGATATGAGGTCCTACGAAAATTTCAGTAGATCTTCGGCCTTTACAGACGTGTGTTGCATCAGAAACGCTCTTCGGCTTAAGGTTAATTCTCTCGAACGAGGAACACGTTAAATAAAACAGAACACGTGTCGTAGGTGACATATTCTCAGCAATGTGCCTATTCAATTAAAGCTTTTCTTCGTACTTTAGGCATTTTTCTTAAATTAAGGCGGGGATAGTCACAGAGAATTCGCAGTATTTTGTTGATTAATACGATGGACGATTTATACGAAAGAAGAAAACAAACTGATCGTTTTAATGGAAATATCTGCTTAGAACGTGAGTACTGACCAAGAAGAAAAATTATGTTCAGCAAGCCACGAGAGGTAGACGTGCGGTCTAGGGCGTATTGTCACGGTTCGGAGGTTCGAGTCCTCCCTCGGGCATGGGTGTGTGTGTTGTTCTTAGCATAAGTTAGTTTAAGTTACATTAAGTAGTGCGTAAGCCTAGGGACTGATGACCTCAGCAGTTTTGTCCCATAGTCCTTACCACAAATTTCCAATATGTCCAGAAGGCACACAGCAACAGGAAAGTAAAAATAGCAAATTGGCAGATTGCTTTGTTGTTCATCATGTTTGTTCAAATGGTTCAAATGGCTCTGAGCACTATGGGACTTAACTTCTGAGGACATCAGTCCCCTAGAACTTAGAACTACTTAAACCTAACTAACCTAAGGACATCACACACATCCATGCTCGAGGCAGGATTCGAACCTGCGACCGTAGCGGTCACTCGGTTCCAGACTGTAGCGCCTAGAACCGCTCGGCCACCCCGGCCGGCTCATAATGTTTGTGAAACACAGACAATAGACTTGAATAATCTTCTCCGAAGGTAGTTATTTGAGGAACGTAAAAGTAGAAAATATGCAAGATTGTTTTTATTTCTCGTATCATTAGGATATTCGCCCAACTGAAGATCATAGCAACGTGATGGTTCTTGCTCTTCTAAAGTAAAATGGCATCAGTGTAACAGACAAGCCCTGACTGCAAAAATAAATAAATAAATTCCGAGCGAGTGGCGCTGTGGTTAGCACTCTGGACTCGCATTCGGGAGGACGGTAGTTCAAACCCGCGTCCGACCATCCGTATTTAGGTTTTATGTGATTTCCCTACATCACCGCAGGAAAATGCCGGGATGGTTCCTTTGAAAGGGTACGACCGATTTCCTTCCCCATCCTTGACACAATACGATCTTGTGCTCCGTCCCTAACGACATCGATGTCGACGGGACGTTAAACCCGATCTTTCTTCCTTTTTCCTTCCTCCCGACGACAATGAGCTGTGTTTGTCACTCATACGTTCGAAATGCTGCGAGTAAATTATTTCAAATTAATCGTCCTAACAGGCTGAAATTGTTCCAAATGGACGAAACTACGATCAGTCATCCGAAAACTGTTCAAGATCTTCTGTTGATACTTCGACTGCTCCCACAGTCTAGTAAGAAATAAAGCGAAGGGGAAGTAAGTGTGTGAAAAAAAGGAAACAAGATTACATTTTAACGAACCATCGACGACGAGATCATTAGAGACGTAGTAGAAGCTC
Organism: Schistocerca piceifrons; assembly: GCF_021461385.2. Classification (NCBI taxonomy): domain Eukaryota; kingdom Metazoa; phylum Arthropoda; class Insecta; order Orthoptera; family Acrididae; genus Schistocerca; species Schistocerca piceifrons. The sequence goes on along the minus strand of NC_060149.1, from coordinate 848,379,605 downwards.
GGGATGGAGAAAAGTTTTGGAAGGAAATCGATAGTGTCAATTTCAAAGGAAGCAGCCTTGCATTTCTCTTAAAAAATTTAAGAAAACCGCGACAAACTTAAATTTGGAATACCATATGGATATTTGAGCTGCCGTCGTCGTGATTGCGAGTCCCGTGTCACAACTAATGTGTCCTCTCGTTTGGACGGGTGATTTCTTGAAATGTAGTAAAGAATACCACACCAATTTCTCTGACAAGAAACAAATCATTTTCCACCCTAGATTTCTAAGAAACACAGGCATTCTCTTGAGTTAATAACTTTTCAGCCGTAAGTTCTACTTCTTCTAGAAGTTTACAGAGGTCGTGGACAAGTTTGAGAGTAATTGCTGCATTGCAGTATATTTTTTTCTAATGTTGGTAGGTTTGGTCATCAACAACAGTCAACATATTTAGACAATTTAGTGCATTTAGATATCATTTGGAGCTCTCTACGGAATCCATCCACCTAAGACAGTTCTATCTCCATCTGTTTAGGCGAGAACGTAGGACTGTTACTTCATACGTGACTCATTTTTCAATTACAACGATAGGGAATAATGATTTCTCAGTCTGAGCACTAGATGATGAGTTATCCGCTACCGTATTTACCCAGTATGGGGAAACTTCAAAAGCTGAGAATAAGTCCTTTTACCATCATAATCCAATTTTCTAACGGTAACCGTAGCAGACGGTGGGAGATTCCGAAAGAACCACTGTTAGAGTAAAATTCCAGTCTTAGTTAAAAAAGGTTCAAGTCTTCACTGTCGGTCGCGTTGGACTTGTGACATACTTCATAGATAGAACGACGGAGCACGGTATCAAGAAAAAATGTAAACAGTTCCATGTGCCCAAATGTATCTAACGGTTTCAGTTACGAAAGCGCTACAGCAACATAGCCTTCCCGAACTACATTCTGCATGGCACGCTCACTGTTATATCTCGAACACTGTAAGTGATTGAAAAACTGTTTACGAATGTCTGATAAATAATTCCAGATCTTCACCAGAACCTTTCATGTGGCATTTTCATGCTTGCTTATAGTGGTTTCTGCTGTATTATTACACATTTATTATGTTACGACAGGTTTCGTTCTTAGAAGAGCTTCGCGTTGCCGAGTTGTGCTGAAGTCATGATATAAATGTTCTGGTTGTCGTGTGCAATGTTAAAGACCGAATCCAGAAACAATGATGTTTTTAAACGAAACCGGTCGTAACACAATAAATATTTAATAATACGTCTGAGTTGGGTTTTTTAATCAGTAAAATTGTGTCAGTTAAGGTGTCGTGCTCAACATGACGACGATTTTTTTTTATAGAGGCAGGAATCTTGTACCCTGGAACACTTTTCAGACTTCCGCCTCTACCCAGTCCTGTGATAGGAGTTTAGTATATTTTCGTATTTCATTTTCAAATGATGGCATTCACTTTACATGTGCTGCAGTATTTTTTTAAAATAACAAAAATTATTCCGGAAGTTTAAAGTTTTTCCAAATATGCAAAGATGTTCCAATGTATTACATGGTCATGAACCTAGAACAATCATTGTATTGAAATTCAAATGCCTTGCAGTCGAGAAAATCTTGTTAAAACTTTATTTAATGGTTAATCTGTTATATTATTGCTCTACTAACCACGAATAATCAGTAAGCGAAAATGAAACAAAGAGAAATTTTACAAAAACCCGTTACAAGTTAAATATATTTAGAAACTGAAGCTATTAGAAACTGATACAAATTTCCATTCTCAAGACAGGTAAAATGGTTTTGACATTAACGAAACCCAGATGATTTGTAAATATCACAATCCTTTTACATTAACGAAACCCAGTTTATTTTGCAAATATCACATGTTCCATGGTAAAGGATCTTCTTTTGTTTCAAGATACAAGATAGTCCATGACCGACGAAGTATTGATTAACTGTCAATATATTATATAAAGAATTTTAAAAATATATAGAATTTTACTGATCGTAACAACTGTAACTGAAGAATAAACAATATACAAACAAGTGAAAACCAACGTACCACGAAGGAATTATCCGAATGGAAAAGAAATCGGTACAGGTAAACAAATAATTACAATTTCAGAAGAAATAGATTACTCATCTTTGCTGGTTATCGGGGCTCCATTCGAAGCGGGACTCATGACGGGAGACAATTCTATTCCAGTCAATCAGATTCCAGACCGAAAACGTGTCTGGAGACGCCATGGACAAGGATGGGACATCAACCTCACTGTCGCCCAACATTGGGCCCGACAACCAGGAGTGAGGTTCTGGGATGCCATTTCTCTTCATAGCAGGACACCTTTGGTTGTCCTTCGCGACATCCTTCAGCTACAGCGTTGCGTCAACGATATTCTCGCCCCGTTTTGCTGCTCTTCATGGCAGGCCATCCTAGATTTTCCAGCAAGATAACACCCACTCGCTCTCTGCAAGAGTTTCTGCTGCTTGTCTTCGTGCTTGCTAAACCTACCATTGGCCATCAAGGTCGTCGGATCTCTCTACAGTTGAGAACGTTTGGAGCGTCATGGGCAGGACCGTCCAATCATCTCCGGATTTTGACGATAGAACACATCAATTGGTTAGAATTTTGCATGACATCCCTCAGGACGACATCCAGCGACTCTGTGAATCAGTACCAAACCGAATAACTGCTTGCATAAGGGCCAGGGGTGGAACAACTCAATATGGACTTGCTCCATTTGCGAAGCTCTTTCCCTTGAATAAATCATTCAGTTTTTCTGAAATTGTTGTTATTTGTTTGTCTGTACATGTACATCACATCTATTTCCGTTCCATACGGACCATTCCTTCGTAATGCGTCGGTATTTATTTTTCTTTTTGCTTTAGAGTGTATTCCAAATTGTTTTAACATTTTATACCGTTCTTAAATGTGTAAGTAAAGTTCGAAATATGTACAAACGTTGCTCAAACACAACCTCCTGTCTAACAACAAAAACTGAAGAAAATGATGGAAATTACTTATGATCTAGTGTGTTTTCCGCCATGTGATTCTAAGATCAGTCGCTAGACTAAAGTAAAGACCAAAGCACTAAAGGTACACTATCGTCCATTTACAACACTCTGCCCTCCAGTGTGTTCTGTGATTATGTTACAAGCTTTCAGGGATGATGGAAAGGGTAAACGTATCAATTTGAGATGAGGGATCATCGTCCGGAAACGACCGAGTCGAAAGTTATAAGCGAAAATGGTTCTGATACTTCTGGCAGTGGAAAACGTGTACCACAACTGTTGTAAGTTAGGTAACTTTCAGAGGTGGTAATATGGTCAAAACAAAAAAAAAAGTCCAGTAAATGTGAGCTCTTAAATCCATCTCTCTAGAGCTGTGGACACTTGGACGGTAGAATAGATGTGTTTCACACTAGTGAAGATGAACAAGTGCTCATAGCTCGTAAGGTATGCATTTTAAGCCCATATTTCCTAGACATCTTTTTCTTGTTTTGGTAACACTATCAGCCCTGCAAGTTGTGTATCCTTCGGTATTAGCAACAACAGAACCGGTACACATATTCCACTGTCAGAGGTATCTGACGATTTGCGGGTATAACGTCCGACTCGGTAGTTTCTGGACCACGAACCCCAACTACAACTTCATACATTTACCCTTCTCCATAATCTCTGGCAGTTCGTAGAACCATGACGGAATCAGCTTCTACTTCGGAGTTCTTTTTCTTTTTTTCGACAGTGACGAGGTATTACACACCAACGGGAGAAGAGTATTAATTCAACTAAGTGTGGGCTCTTAATACACTACTGGCCATTAAAATCGCTACACCACGAAGATGACGTGCTACACACGCGAAATTTAACCGACAGGAACAAGGTGCTGTGATATGCAAATGATTAGCTTTTCAGAGCATTCACACAAGGTTGGCGCCGGTGAAGACACCTACAACGTCCTGACATGAGAAATGTTTCCATCCGATTTCTCATACACAAACAGCAATTGACTGGCGTTGTCTGGTGCAACGTTGTTGTGATGCCTCGTGTAAGGAGGAGAAATGCGTACCAACACGTATCTAACGTTGATAAAGGTCGGATTGTAGCCTATCGCGATTGCTGTTTATCGTATCGCGACATTGCTGCTCGCGTTGGTCGAGATCCGATGACTGTTAGCAGAACATGGAATCGGTGGGTTCAGGAGGGTAAACCGGAACGTCGTACTGGATCCCAACGGCCTCGCATCACTGGCAGTCGAGATGACAAGCATCTTATCCGCATGGCTGTAACGGATCGTGCAGCCACGTCTCGATCCCTGAGTCAACAGATGGGGACGTTTGCAAGACAACAAAAAAATGGTTCAAATGGCTCTGAGCACTATGGGACTTAACTACTGAGGTCATCAGTCCCCTAGAACTTAGAACTACTTAAACCTAACTAACCTAAACATCACACACATCCATGCCCGAGGCAGGATTCGAACCTGCGACCGTAGCGGTCACGCGGTTCCAAACTGACGCGCTTAGAACCGCACGGTCTGCAAGACAACAACCATGGCTCTGAGCACTATGCGACTTAACTTCTGAGGTCATCAGTCGCCTAGAACTTAGAACTAATTAAACCTAAGTAACCTAAGGACACCACACACATCCATGCCCAGCGAACCTGCGACCGTAGCGGTCGCTCGGCTCCAGACTGTAGCGCCTAGAACCGCACGGCCACTCCGGCCGGCACGACAACCATCTGCACGAACAGTTCGACGACGTTTGCAGTAGCCTGGACTATCAGCTCTGAAATCATGGCTGCAGTTACTCTCGACGCTGCATCACTGACAGGTGCGCCTGGGTGCACGAATGGCAGAACGTCACTTTTTCGGATGACTTCGGGTTCTGTTTACAGAATCATGATGGTCGCATCCGTGTTTGGCGACATCGCGGTGAACGCACATTGGAAGCGTGTATTCGTCATCGACATACTGGCGTATCACGCGGCGTGAAGGTGCCATTGGTTAGACTTCTCGGTCACCTCTTGTTCACATTGACGGCACTTTTAACAGTGGACGTTACATTTCAGATGTGTTACGACCCGTGGCTCTACCCTTCATTCGATCCCTGCGAAACACTACATTTCAGCAGAATAATGCACGATCGCATGTTGCACGTCCTGTACGGGCCTTTCTGGACACAGAAAATGTTCGACTGCTGCCCTGGCCAGCGCATTCTCCAGGTCTCTCACCAATTGAAAACGTCTGGTCAATAGTGGGCGAGCAACTGGCTCGTCACAATACGCCAGTCACTACTCTTGATGAACTGTGGTATCGTGTTGAAGCTACATGGGCAGCCGTACCTGTACACGCCATCCAAGCTCTGTTTGACTCAATGCCCAGGCGTATCAAGGCCGTCATCACGGCCAGAGGTGGTTGTTCTGGGTACTGATTTCTCAGGATCTATGCACCCACACTGCGTGGAAATGTAATCACATGTCAGTTATAGTATAATATATTTGTCCAATGAATAAACGTTTATCATCTACATTTCTTCTTGGTGTAGCAATTTTAATGGTCAGTAGTGTATATTTTAGTTCTAATGACATGTCGAAGGGACATTGTAATACAGAAAACCGTAGAGGGCGCGAAATGCCGTTATTCTGTAACGAGCTATTGATAAGCACGTGTACCTTGTATCGATTTACTCAGTTCATATCGCTAAACAACCTACTAATTTTTGTCGGCGGAATTCGGGTTTATGCTGTAGAATGTATCTGGGTTATTGTTTCGAAATGCAATACTGAAACAGTTCAGCGAGGCGTAGTATTTTCTAAAGTGCATCGCCTAGTTAGCGGCGAGCGTGGCTGTGTGCCAGATAGAGCGGGGATTGGCAGCGGTGCTGCCTGCACTAGGCGGGGTAGCACGTACCGCTGCCCCAATTAATCTCAGCTAATTAGCGTACTCATTAAAATATTGCGCTCGACCGGATAGCTGCGCTGCGAGGAAAGAGGATCAGGCGTCAGCGCGCCAAACAAATGCTTTTAGCGTATTACTCGCGATCGATTTGACCAGTGCGGCCTCGGCATGGGGTCGGCGGTGGCGGCGGCGCACAAGGAAGCTGGCCGCTTTCATCGTGGCGTGGGAACCCCGCGCGCTGGGTGCCCCCACTGCATCTCAGTCGGCCGTGTCATTCGAGCCTCGTGCAGCGATAAACAAACTACTAAACTGAACATCCCTCGTCAACGGGTCGAGCGGGCTAATACAATGGAACAACGCTCGAATTGTCTTCTTATGAACTTGCGGTGTGCGCCCAGCCGCAGTTCTCTCTTCTCTATATACCTTCGTCTTCCCAAAGCCTATGTCGTCGCACTAGCGTCGTAGCTTATTATTATCTTATCTAACAATGAGGGAGCAGAGTGTCACATTAAGAAAGTAAGAATCAGCGTGCCCAATACTTCGCTCTTCAGGAGACCTGCTGCACAGTGCTCCTACAAAAGGGGCAAGTTATTTCACATACTCTGTGTAGAATCGAACTGATATCCCGTCAAATCCAGTGGCTTTTCCCGTGTTGAGGGATTTCAGTTGCTTTTCTATCTCATGGTCACTAATTTCGATATGTGTCATTTTGTCGTTGGTGCGTGATTTAAAGGAAGTGAGATTTTCTTCTGCGAAACGGTTTTGGGTAAATACGTTCAGTATTTCGGCATTTTCTGTGTCGTTCTCTGTTTCAGTGCAGTTATGATCACATAGTGTCTGGACAGATGGCTTAGTTCCGTTAACTGATTTAACATAAGATGAGAACTTCTCTGAATTTTCTGTCACGTCAGTAGACAGAATTTTGCTTTCGAATTCCTTGAACGTTTTTGGCACAGAGGTCCTTGCGCAAATTTTGGCTTCGTTTACTTTTTATTTCCCTGTGAGGCTTTTGCTGCATACAAATTTGCAGTGAAGCTTTCTTTGCTTCCTTAGCAGCTTTCTAACATGGCGGTCCAACCACTTTGGATCTTTTCCATCCCTCCCAACTCTGCTAAACACAAACCTGTCTAGAGCGTATAGTACGACGCTCTTGAACTTTATCTATTGATGCTCAACAATTTCAGTGTTTGAGCTGAAATTTTTGTGTTGACTTGTCACGTAATGTCACATGTCTTCGTATTCCTACATGCAGCCGTATTTAGCGATGCTGTAAACGAATTATGATTACTCATTCCCTGTTCTACACTGACTGACTCCAAAAGTTCGGGTCTGTTCGTCATCACCAGGTCTAAAATGTTATCATCCCGAGTCTACTCTCTTACTAACTGTTCAAGGAAATTTCCGGAGAAAGCCCTTAGAATAACTTCACTCGATTTCGTGTTCCTGGTACCCTTCCTAGTCACATTCGTCTCCCAGTCTACAGCCGGTAAGCTTCAATCTCCACCTAATACTCTAACACGATCACGAAATTTACGCGAACTCCAGGCTTCCCTGCAGATGTTCCACCACTATTGCTGCTGAGGTACGGGGCCTGTAAAAGTATCCGATGACCATTTGTGGTCAACCTTTGACACTTACCTTCATCCACATTATTTCGCATTCTAAATCTGTGCTAACTTCAAAAAATGGTCCAAATGGCTCTGAGCACTATGGGACTTAACATCTGTGGTCATCAGTCCCCTAGAACTTAGAACTACTTAAACCTAACTAACCTAAGGACGTCACACACATCCATGCCCGAGGCACGAATCGAACCTGCGAACGTAGCGGTCACGCGGTTCCAGACTGAAGCGCCTATAACCGCACGGCCACACCGGCCCGCTATACTAACTTCACGTCGTACTTTTAATTGTTATAAACACGCCTAAACCATCATCGTTCATGCTACGTTTGCGATACACTCCTACATTCCAGTCCAAGTTTAGAATTTTCATTGTTATTGATATCTGCTTTCAGCCAGAATTATGTCCGTTACCATTTATAAACTATATTAGTTCCGGGACGTTTTCGTAGACGCTGTTGTAATTGACTAACACTATGTTTACATTTTCTCTCTTCGATCTGCTATGACAAATGCTGCCTATTAAAAAAAGGGGGAAGTCTTACATTTCTCCATCCAATAACGAAGATCGAGAAATCCGCACCCAAGGTCATCACAGAGTCGTCTGAACGTCCAGCTTAACACTTTCACTCGTCTGCAAACCAGAGAAACGTGATTAGTTCTGAGGACAATAGCTCTGCTGCCACCATGCAAGCGAGGATAGCTGTGTTCACAAAATCGGCCAGCCACCTGTAGGAGCCGAGGATGGCTTCTGAACGCAGGCATTAGGTATCATTCGTGCTGACATGAGCCAAGATTTGCAATTGGGTGCACCCAGTACGCTCGGTCACTGACGGCAGATCATCCCCCTTCCCTCGGACGAGACCCCCGGCAAGTAAACATAGTAAACATTGGCCGTCTTTCCCGACCTGCCCGCTTATTTCCCCGAGGGAAACACTGGAGCTCCCAATGACATGCAGTCCCAACCTCTGTGTGCTCGTCCGGACTTCTCAGGAAGACAGGCCATGGTCCCAACTGGCGAGGCATCCCGTGCTGTCTCATATGCACTTTCACCAACGGGCTATACTTCAAAACTGTTTTTGAGGCTTAAAGGAACAGCCGTAAGGCCAGTATCCAGTTTCGCCTTGCACCTAGTAATATTCCATTAAAATTAGTCAGAGGTTGTTACGATGTACTCCCACCATGCACTGCACAGTAATTTTCGTTGTGTTTGTTTGGATGTAGTTGCAAGCTGTTCTCTGTAGATGGCTGCAACACCAGTAGGCTGTAACGATTTACAGGAAGACCTGCATAGGATTGACGATTCGAGCTGAATGTAAATAAATGTTGTGCACTGCGTACAAATAGGGGAGGAGACCCGCTATTCTGCTATTGCACTAATGATGATAAGTCACTAGAAACAGTGGCAATTGTAAAATATTTGGAGGTAACTATCCGGAGCTATCTGAAGTGGAATGAGCACATAAAGCAAACAGTAGAAAAAGCACATGCCATGCTGAAGGGAGTGTTATACACGAAAGAAGCAGTTTACACAGCCTTATTGGACTGATATTTAAGTACTGCTCATCAGCATGGGACCCTTACCAGCTCAGACTAATGGAGCATCCAGCGGAGAGCGATGCGTTTTATCAAGGGATCATTCAGTCAGCACAAGAGGCGCTGTGCACCAAGGAGTTCTTTTATTGTTGCAAAAAGCGGAGGGAGTATGTTGTGGGCAATATATTACTTCCTCCCACATACGTGCCGCAAAACGACCATAACGGGAAAATAGAGATAATATCACTCTTCCCAATCTTTCGAATAGCAAGGACATGAAAGTATGAATGATCCAATGGATAGTGTTCGAAGCACTAGCAGCCACTACCATTCATGTAGCATAATGATCGTAAGAATCAGATCAAAGAAATTAGGATATACAGGGCGGTCCATTGATAGTGACCGGGCCAAATATCTCACGAAATAAGCATCAAACGAAAAAACTACAAAGAACGAAACTCGTCTACCTTGAAGGGGGAAACCAGATGTTAAATAGAAACCCCCATTTTTATTACATATTCGTGTAGTACGTAAAGAAATATGAATGTTTTAGTTGGACCACTTTTTTCGCTTTGTGATAGATGGCGCTGTAATAGTCACAAACGTATAAGTACGTGGTATCTCGTAACATTCCGCCAGTGCGGACGGTATTTGCTTCGTGATACATTACCCGTGTTAATATGGACCGTTTACCAATTGCGGAAAAGTTCGATATCGAGTTGATGTATTGCTGTTGTGATCAAAATGCCTAACGGGCGTATGCGATGTATGCTGCCCGGAATCCTGGACGACATCATCCAAATGTCCGGACCGTTCGCCGGATAGTTATGTTATTTAAGGAAACAGGAAGTGTTCAGCCACATGTGAAACGTCAACCACGACCTGCAACAAATGATGATGCCCAGGTAGGTGTTTTAGCTGCTGTCGCTGCTAATCCGCACATCAATAGCAGACAAATTGCGCGAGAATCGGGAATGTCAAAAACGTCGGTGTTGAGAATGGTACATCAACATCGATTGCACCCGTACCACACTTCTATGCACCAGGAATTGCATGGCGACGACTTTGAACGTCGTGTACAGTTCTGCCACTGGGCACAAGAGAAATTACGGGACAACGTCAGATTTTTTGCACGCGTTGTATTTAGCGACGAAGCGTCATTCACCAACAGCGATGACGTAAACCGGCGTAATATGCACTATTGGGCAACGGAAAATCCACGATGGCTGCGACAAGTGGAACATCAGAGACCTTGGCGGGTTAATGTATGGTGCAGCATTATGGGAGGGAGAGTAATTGGCCCCCATTTTATCGATGGCAATCTAAATGGTGCAATGTATGCTGATTTCCTACGCAATATTCTACCAATGTTACTACAAGATGTTTCACTGCATGACAGAATGGCGATGTATTTCCAACATGATGGGTGTCCGGCACATAGCTGGCGTGCGGTTGAAGCGGTATTGAATAGCATTTTTTATGAAAGATGGATTGGTCGTCGAAGCACCATACCATGGCGCGCACGTTCACCGGGTCTGACGTCCCCGGATTTCTTTCTGTGGGGAAAGTTGAAAGATATTTGCTATCGTGATCCACCGACAACGCCTGACAACATACGTCAGCGCATTGTCAATGCATATGCGAACATTACGAAATGTGCGAACATTACGAAATATGCGAACATTACGGAAGGCGAACTACTCGCTGTTGAGAGGAATGTCGTTGCCAAATGCATTGAGGTTGACGGACATCATTTTGAGCATTTATTGCATTCATGTGGTATTTACAGGTAATCACGCTGTAACCGCATGCGTTCTCAGAAATGATAAGTTCACAAAGGTACATGTATCACATTGGAACAACCGAAATAAAATGTTCAAACATACCTACGTTCTGCATTTTTATTTAGAAAACTTACCTGTTACCAACTGTTCGTCTAAAATTGTGAGCCATATGTTTGTGACTACTACAGCGCCATCTATCACAAAGCGAAAAGAGTGGTCCAACTATAACATTCATATTTCTTTACGTACCACACGAATATGTAATAAAAATGGGGGTTCCTATTTAAAAAAACGCAGTTGATATCCGTTTGACCTACGGCAGCGCCATCTAGCGGGCCAACCATAGCGCCATCTGATATCCCCCTTCAAGCTAGACAAGTTTCGTCTTTGTAGTTGTTTCGTTTGATGTTTATTTCGTGAGATATTTAGCGCCGTAACGATCAATGGACCACCCTGTATAGAGACACATACAGCTAAAAATAAGACTTGTACTCGAGTTCGAGATTATACCCGCTTTGTGTTTGTCAAATTACTGTTCGTAGAGAGAATTAAGTGATTCGCGTACAGGTTTAAATTAGGGTATAAGCTAAAAATTAAGCTGGGTGTTATTAAGAAAATACCAGACAAACATAAAGAAATAGTTGTTTTCTGTGTGTAACTGTATATGCAAAAATTAATAAAGCTTTTCAACCAGATATTTGTTCTCTTATTCGCTTCGCTGCCAAAAAGCATCCTGAAAGGTCGTCTATTTAGAATGATCTGCGTGTGTCTTTCAGGTGGTGATATTGCAAAAGCAGTGGAATAGCGGTTCATAGAGTCAAGTGGAACTGTTTGACTTCTCTCTGAGAAAGTTGATTTCACGGTAAAAATACCAATTCTACCACTTGAGAAGGATAATGTGTGACAGCAAGAGGAAACTAAGCAATGTATAATTAAAGGTGCAGCAGCAAGCTTTGTTTGCTCATTGCTCTGGAGAACTACTAATTTGCTCTCCTCTATATTCTCACCTTAAAAACTATAATCTTTGACATAGACGCCCATTTCGCATCCGTCTTTTCGAAATGTAATTTACTTATTGTTGTCAGCAATTCTCTTTCTGTAACTGTTACATCACAATTTGTCCATCATTCAACAGTGTACCCATCATGTTCATGGTGCTGGATATCTGATACAGATTTCAGCTTGTTTTCTATCCTTTCTTACTGTAGAGAGGGGAAAACACTAGTGATTTTGTTACATGTACGCAGTCCTTAGACTCGTAACATCTGTTCACTAAAATGGATCAGTTCATAGTAAAAATTATATGCATATATGTTACAGTAATGTAGTGTTGAGCAAAAATCATTCGCACTAGACTAATCTGGGATCACTGTATCGAGTGACCACATAAAATTCCGCCTTAAAATCATTTTATTCGTAATGGTAAACAAACCGACGGCCTCCGTCGACACTGGGAATTGCATTAAACATGCACTGAGCAGCATTTGTTTCGGCTCACTGCCGCTAAAAACTGAAAAACCGAAATTACAGGACATACTGCATGTCTGACTTCTGCAGCAGTGTTAGCAGTTCGGCCATCCATCTGTCCGCAATCTTTAGAAGAACCCTGCTGATGCTGAGTCCCAATGAAAACTGATGCCAAAGCTGAAAATCATCATTCTCCATTGGACTTCATGTCATACACGGCGCATGCATCACCCACCGCAGTTGCTGCCATCAAATATTGGGCTGATTGCCCTGCCCTTAGTAGAACACCGGCACCAACTTCATGCACCTCCGGCAATGGCCCAAGCTCTACAGTCCGTAGAATCAGCTTCTCAGAGTATCCATTTTCCTTAACCACAGACGTTAATTGTGCAAGATCCTAAATGGCATACGCTCTACATATCAGAGTCCTAAAGACGCCATTGCATTGGAACGGTGGATCGCAACTCTTAGCATGCACATACCTTTCGAACTCCGTGGTAAATTTAAAGCTGTAATGAAGAGAGTTGAAGTGGTCCAAAAACCAGTTGGGAGCATCACGTTCATGAGGCTACACAAAAATATCCTCTACATATCTCCAGAAAGACGTTGGTTGCAATGCTTAAGTCCTCATTGCACTACCCTCGAAGTCCTCCATAAACGAATTGGCGCCTATGGGCGATAAAGGACTACCTGTAGCCACTGCGTCAATCTGTTCAAAAAATCTTACCAAGTTTCCTGCAGTCATGCATCGCATAAATACCAAACCTCCTGTTCTACATCGTCGTATCATACATCGCAGCCTAATCAACGCTGTAACTATTCAGTGTACATCACTGGCAAATAATTTCAAGTCTCAACTGGTACAACCGCCGCAACTAATGAAGTCATGTACTTGGAATAATATACGAGTCCTGTATCCACATTATCTAACGCTTCAGAGACTTTCGGTATTTGAATGGAATTCTGAAATGAGCAGTAATTTTTATCTCTATATACGAAAGACAATGTCCCGACTGAATGACGCACTCCTAAGGGGTGAAACAGGGGATGTAATGATGTTTTGAAAATATGTCGCTATTTAGGCAATTTTGAAGCCATACATACGAAAATTGGTATTTGTTTTTTCGATCAGAAATAAAGCAATACGTATTTTAGCCTTTTTGGAAATTTAACCACTATGGGGGTGAAATTTTTTTTAGTATAAATCTTTATAAAGGAACTACTAAAGTGATTTCAAAGCTACGTCTATGAAAATTTGCATTTGACTTCTCGCTTACGAATAAAAAAATTCTTGTTTCCGTGTTTTTGGAAGTATTTCCGTTTTTCTATCTACCGGCAGAGACACCACTCTGGCGAAAATTGTCTTGGACAAGGGTGTATACAGGGCGTTACAAAAAGGTACGGCCAAACTTTCAGGAAACATTCCTCACACACAAAGAAAGAAAAAATGTTATGTGGACATGTGTCCGGAAACGCTTACTTTCCATCTTAGAGCTCATTTTATTACTTCTCTTCAAATCACATTAATCATGGAATGGAAACACACAGTAACAGAACGTACCAGCGTGACTTCAAACACTTTGTTACAGGAAATGTTCAAAATGTCCTCCGTTAGCGAGGATACATGCATCCACCCTCCGTCGCATGGAATCCCTGATGCGCAGATGCAGCCCTGGAGAATGGCGTATTGCATCACAGCCGTCCACAATACGAGCACGAAGAGTATCTACATTTGGTACCGGTGTTGCGTAGACAAGAGCTTTCAAATGCCCCCATAAATGAAAGTCAAGAGGGTTGAGGTCAGGAGAGCGTGGAGGCCATGGAATTGGTCCGCCTCTACCAATCCATCGGTCACCGACTCTGTTGTTGAGAAGCGTACGAACACTTCGACTGAAATGTGCAGTAGCTCCATCGTGTATGAACCACATGTTGTGTCGTACTTGTAAAGGCACATGTTCTAGCAGCATAGGTAGAGTATCCCGTATGAAATCATGATAACGTGCTCCATTGAGCATAGGTGGAAGAACATGGGGCAGAATCAAGACATCACCAACAAACAATGCCTGCCCAAACGTTCACAGAAAATCTGTGTTGATGACGTGATTGCACAATTGCGTGCGGATTCTCGTCAGCCCACACATGTTGATTGTGAAAATTTACAATTTGATCACGTTGGAATGAAGCCTCATACGTAAAGAGAACATTTGCACTGAAATGAGGATTGACACATTGTTGGATGAACCATTAGCAGAAGTGTACCCGTAGAGGCCAATCAGCTGCTTATAGTGCCTGCACAAGCTGTAGATGGTACGGAAACAACTGGTTCTCCCGTAGCACTCTCCATACGGTGACGTGGTCAACTGAACTTGTACAGCAGCAACTTCTCTGACGCTGACATTAGGGTTATCGTCAACTGCACGAAGAATTGCCTCGTCCATTGCAGGTGTCCTCGTCGTTCTAGGTCTTCCCCAGTCGCGAGTCATAGGCTGGAATGTTCCGTGCTCCCTAGGACGCCGATCAATTGCTTCGAACGTCTTCCCGTCGGGACACCTGTCTCGATACGAACGTACTGCGCCACAGCTATTGCCCCGTGCTAATCCATACATCAAATGGGCATCTGCCAACTCCGCATTTGTAAACATTGCACTGACCGCAAAACCACGTTCGTGATGAACTCTAACCTGTTGATGCTACGTACTGATGTGCTTGATGCTAGTACTGTAGAGCAATGAATCGCATGTCAACACAAGCACCGAAGTTAACATTACCTTCCTTCAATTGAGCCAACTGGCGGTGAATCGAGGAAGTACAGTACATACTGACGAAACTAAAATGAGCTCTAACATGGAAATTAAGCGTTTCCGGACACATGTCCACATAACATCTTTTCTTATTTTCCGTTATTTGTGTGTGAGGAATGTTTCCTGAAAGTTTGGCCGTTCCTTTTTGTAACACCCTGTATGGTGTTTACGACGAAATCAATACTCCTTTCAGAACGCAGCGATTATCGCATGACGCTGCAGCCTGTGCTCCGATGTTGTGGTAGATGGTATACCGATTTTAACCAAGAAACGGTACACGAGTTAGAAGCAGCCTTGCAAAGAAGGCTGAAAAAAAAAAGAAAAGAAGTTGCACCATTTAGCACTTTGAACTACGGTGTCAGCGATACCTCCTTTCACACCCATGTACAGACTAAAGCCTTGCGAAGTAATGGTATTCTTTACAGTATATTGTCCAATTCTGATACCGTAGCACTACTGAAACAGGCTGTTGCAGTCTGTGCATGATGGAAAGGTTGATGCAGTTAATTCAGTATCTTCTGCATGATGTGCAAATAAGAGTTTAATGTGCAATTGGTGCAACACGTATTAATGAGCCGATGTTTTCCCGACATGACATTATATGTGACTGGTAAATGCACAATATACGACGGCCTTCCTTTAGAGAATTAACAAATAATAAAAACATATTCTGCTATTTCACACAGGAATATACAAGAGAACGCAGTGCATGCATCGATCACAGTATTGGTTGGTTGGTTGTTTGAGGAAGGAGACCAGACAGCGTGGTCATCGGTCTCATCGGATTAGGGAAGGAAGTCGGCCGTGCCCTTTCAGAGGAACCATACCGGCATTTGCCTGGAGTGATTTAGGGAAATCACGGAAAACCTAAATCAGGATGGCCGGACGCGGGATTGAGAGCACAGTATTGAGAGGTTATATTCGTGATAACAAATGTTTTGTCTTTGGAATATTTATGAAGAAGGGCTGACAGCAGATATCGAACGAATTAAAAAGCCCAGTGTTTGGATCGTCATGAACTGGTATAGAGAAACGGAACTACAACTGAAGCGCTTAGAGAAATCAAATGTCCATTTTTAGAATAAAAATGTTCTCGAAAAACTTCGTTGAGAGAACTTAGACATCGGTTTCCGAAAAAGGTTGTTCAACAGTTCGCTGCCTTCATCGCATGTGTTAAGCGGAAAATATGAGATTAAGACAAGACATTTATGGTGTGTGCATAAGCCCATCACATACACATGCACAAACACACACTCATCTACAGCAGTTTTCAGAGTATTCGGTGTGTGCCATCCACAAATGTGTGTGCGAATTCCTAAGGGACCAAACTGCTTAGGTCATCGGCCCCTAGACTTACACACTACTAACTTATGCTAAGAACAAAACACACGCCCATGCCCGAGGGAGGACTCGAACATCCGACGTGAGGGGCCACGCTGTCAGCGACATAACGCCTCAAACCGTGCAGCCACTTCGCGCGGCTCCATCCTCCCTAGAGGAAACGGTCACGTCTAAAATCGTACGATGATAGAACCAAAGACATTCCTTTAAATATTAGTTCGCAAACGAGGTAATTTCGAATAGACAGTTAGAGCCACCACTGACTTCAGTATGAAATATTATCGTAATTAGTACGAATGCATTTGAAATATAAACCTTCCGCTTAATTATAATTGGGTTCAAATTTCACCCATTGTTAATTTTTAGGAGATATAATACATGCACAATTAGAAACCGACACATTTTACTGGTTACGTAAGATGTCTAGTGCGTCAATAGGATCAAAAATGGTTATGCCGAGTCAGTCCTGTGGATTCTTTTAGTCTGGGATCGTCTCTCAAAAGTGGTGTGTACAGAAATGTGTTGATACGTCTGAAAAACTAGAGCAGGGAATTGTACACTCTTGTCAAAAATTTTGAGATAATCATGAAGTGATTGAAAGAATTCTGTATAACTTCGGGCAGTAAATACCTTATAACGATAGTGGTTAAAACAAATAAATAAATTTCTGTTACGCATGTAACTGATTGCTGTTATCCCTATAAGGCTTCAGAACAGTACTGTCACAGAATTCTTTTGTTTAAAATGGCAAAAATATTTTACTTCTTTTATGGAACAAATTATCGAATGCATAATCCACAGTACGGTGTTAAAAGAACGGAGAACATAAACGAGGGATTAGTGACAGTGTGTACTAACAAATAACACAATAGAGTGAAACTCAAGTGAAGCTGTGCAGAATGAAGAGAGTTAGCAGTAAGAAAGCCTTTCAGCTTATATATCAAGTTATGGAGTTTATAATTCAGATTTTTAATTTCTGAAGGAAGTCGCTTGAAAATAAAGTTTAAAAAATAGTAATTCTATGCAAGTACAGAACACTAATGTATAATAGGAACAGAAGTTGCGTCCGTTCCGAATGTGAGTGTACATTAACAGTAAATGATTGTTCACACAGATTTAACCCTGATATTTAACATCTCATCTCACACTGAATTGTGTATCTGTGCTATCACCAAACGTCACGACGAGACACAACGGACGGGTGGGTAATTTATCCCTGTGTTGTGAATGGGCAGTTGCATTAACAGTTTTCATGTAGTTACGAGAATGACTGCGTATGTGATGTGAGGCTTTTTACGGTGTTTTCATCAGTGAGTTTCTATGGAGTAGATGGCACGCACGATTGAACAGAACAGTTATTACAGAAAGCGTTGTCATCCGCCGCCATTAACCCATGCACTTTACGTTTTCATTCCTTTGTTTCATAATCGCTGCCCCCTTTTTGCCGTGCAGCAATTTCAATTACAACCAGTGAATGCACTCAGTCTAACAAAAAGACAAAGTCGGCTATAAAACGATGCCCGTGCGTGGGACGCAGAAGCACGTGTGCTCTGCTGCCAATTTCACGCTTTTTGTTTTCCTCTCTCTGCGCCATCGGGTCAGCAAGCACACAACTCGCCCTACACTCAACGATTCGATTTCTGCCAGTTGTGACACACTGATATTCCACCGTCATCCCCTTTCACTATTTACCATAAACTGCTGTTACTATGCCTCACGCTTAAAATTTTTAGGATTAAAACTGTTTGCTCGTCACCGCTGTTACCCGATAACGGTACTGGGCTGCACGAAGTCGTTGGAAGCTTGCTTTTATTACGTTTATGTTTCATACCAGACGGTTCAGTTGTGGTCAGGGTGTATCATAATTAACAATATACAACTGACACTGGTGAAAGAACATGATAACAAAAAAACGTTCCCATAAGCTAGGTTCTGCAAACCAGCAGTTCGTGAAATATTTGCTAATGTTTAGTTACATTCTGCATCTGATTTCAGTATGAAATATTGTCCGAGTTCGTACAGCTACGTTTGAATTATAAACTTTTCGGTTAGTTCCCTATGTAATTTGGCCCAATTTCACTCATCGCCTACCTAACAAGAAATATAATATCGGACTGTTGATGGAGAACGCAACCAGGCAGAAATACATCTAAAAAAATTATGTTTAATTTCCAGTACCAGTTTAGATCTGTTACGCCTGTCTTCAGATGGCTACACATGATTTAATAAAGAGGAACTCTTTCACTTTGTATGTTACCAGTCTTTGCACATTAGCATATAGCGCGCTAATTAAGCAAATATTCTCTGGAAGTGCAGGAGTGGACGATGTGCTCTTGGTTTCTTGCTTGAGGATCCATGGCGCGTGCAGCCCGATCGAGGTGATCACACAGATTCTCTATTGAGTTTAAATCCTGGGAGTTTGGTGGCCAGTGGAGTAGGTAAACTCATCCTGGCACTCTTCGAATCAAGCACATACGCTGTGAGTTGTGTTACAAGTTCCATTGTCCTGCTGGTAGATGTCATCGTGCCGAGGTAAAACACTTTAGGGACGAACATGGTCCCCAAAGCTAATATATTGTGCCTTCCAGAATGACGATATCACTCAGGAAATGTCACGAAAACGTTTCCAGGTCATAACGCTCCCTCCTCTGGTTTGGACCCTTCTGATGGTTGTTGCATGGTGTCTGCTCTCAGACGTTTCACGCCGTACATGCCAACTGCCATCTCTCCGATGAAGCACGAAACGTGATTCATCTGGGAAGGCCATCTGTCGCCACTCGGTGAACGTCCATTCACACGCCTGCTGCAGAGGCCCACACGTAGCAACGTTCACGTAATGGTCGTTGAGGAGACACTGCTGGTAGCCCCTTGGTTCATCTGGGCGGTCAGTTGCTCAACAGTTGCACATCTACTAGCCCGTAATCACCTCTACATCCGTCGTTAGCCGGTCGCGGTGGTCTCGCGGTTCTAGGCGCTTAGTCTGGAACCGCGCGACTGCCACGGTCGCAGGTTCGAATCCTGCCTCGGGCATGGATGTGTGTGATGTCCTTAGGTTAGTTAGGTTTAAGTAGTTCTAAGTTCTAGGGGAATGATGACCTAAGATGTTAAGTCCCATAGTGCTCAGAGCCATTTTTTCCGTCGTTCACCCCTGTCATCTATGGCCCATAGTGCATCACAGTTACCTCGTCGCTGGTTTTATGTAGCGCCATTTTGGCACCCACGGTATGCTCCAGCCACAGCGGCAGACGAACAGTTTACAAACTTAGCCTTTTCGGAGACGCTTCCACCCTCGACCCGAAAGCCAGTGATGATGTCCTTTTGGACTTCAAACACATCGCTCCGTTTTCTCATTACGACAAGGACTGCGCTGTTTGCCGAGACCCTCCATTCCTTTTCTGGCCGACACGCTTTGCATACCCTCCACTGTTAATGCTGCCGCCTGATGCTGTACGATAGTACAATTTTGGCCATAGGCCATTTTCAAGTATCTAAAACGGAAGCATTATACATTGGGTGTGTTAGTTACACTTCCGATTTTGTCATAGGAAGGAGTCATATCGGTAGATATACTAGGCGCATTATAACTTACTTTATGGGTGATTTTATAGTAGTAAATTATAGCATGTACGGTTTTGCTCCTATGACTCCATGTTATGCACACAAAATAAATAAGAGAATTTAAACGCTATTTTAGGAGCACGTTACTTTCGAGCAGTTGTCGCAGAGCTCGTATATATAGGGTGCATGTTATAATTATTTTACAGAAATTTGTTAATTATACTGCATATGCCATCATTGGAGCAAATATGACCGCGTATAATTTTTTAAAAATAACTTGCAAATATTTGTTCTCTTATTGTGGGAGCACGTCATTTTTCAGTAGTTGTTACAAATATCTTATATATAAAATCGACCACAGAGCTCTAACGAATCGCACATGAAATAAAGAGAATGCCAGTAAAGGCATCACGAAATCATTCAAAAAACTTATCGCAGCTGCAGACCCTATCGCATTGTGTATATAGGGTGATTTTTTTCAAAAATGGTTCAAATTGCTCTGAGCACTATGGGACTTAACTTCTGAGGTCATCAGTCCCCTAGAACTTAGAACTACTTAAACCTAACTAACCTAAGCGCATTACACACATCCATGCCCGAGGCAGGATTCGAACCTGCGACCGTAGCGGTCACGCGGTTCCAGACCGAAGCGCCTAGAACCGCTCAGCCACTCCGGCCGGCCGGCGATTTTTTTTCCACAGTGTACAAACTCTAGGGATAGATTGATGAGAGGGTACGAAACAAAAAGGTCTCATGAACTTATGTCCAGCATCGCATGATTTCCGTGCTAAAGACCAATTAATCAATCGCACTTTGTTACAGAGACTGCGGTCTATTACGCGCTGTACCATACAGCCACAGTTACAGTATGTGTTGAAAATGGTTTCCACGTGTCTCAACGCATGCGTATACACACCGTAGCATATTCTGTCTCATACACTCAAATCGGCCAAACTGCATCCGAACAGGGTCTAAGGCCCCATAACCAGAAATCACACGGGTTGAGATCCGGCGAACGAGCAGTCCATGCAACTGGGCCTCTTCGTCCGATCCATCGACCAGGGAAGACACGATTGAGAAGAGTGCGATTATTAACGGCGAAGTGGGCTGGAGAACCATCATGTAGCAGCCACATAACCCTTCGAATCATCAATAGTATTTCTTCCAGCAGATATATAATTTCATTTTTGTAATGTGTTGCGGGAATGAACCAAAAAGATACTGCTCATCACGTCTTTAATGCAACGTCTGTTGACCGAGAGCGTCGGTTTGTTTCCCTTTACAAACAAAATTATTTTTAAACATGAATTTTACGTGCCCATTTGATGGCGCGGTTCCAGATTAGTCTATTGCGATATCCGTTCTATCGTTACGTTTAACAGAGTCAGTAAAAAACGAAGAATAACCGATATTCTGACAGCCTCAGTACCACCCTGGCAAGTGGCGCTCAGTCGCAATTGAAGTACTGTTTATTCTTCGTGTCTTAGTGTCCTGTTAACACATAAAGATATAAAAAATATCACACTAGACTAATTTGGAACCGCTCTGTCGAATGTGCATCTGAAATTCCGCTGTAAATACCATTTTGTTTGTAACGGGAAACAAACCGGCGCTTTCCGTCAGCACTGGGCATCACATGAAAGACGTGATGAGCAGTATCTGTTTGAGATGAGTACAGCAACACATTGCAAAACTGAAGTCCTAAAGACTCTTAGGAGGCACAGACATCCGGTATATATATTGCATATGTACATGGTGTCTCTCGTAAGAGTCGTCCGGTCCAGTTTATCTGGCAGTTGGACAGATATTTGCAGTTTCATTTTTGTGAAGTGTAACTGGAGACGGCTCAAAAAAATACTGCTCGTGCGACGTCCAGTGTCGCTTCGTATCCCATTACAAAGAAAATTATTTTTTAAGTCAGAATTTTACGTACCCATTCCCCACAGCGGCCCTAAATTAGTGTAGTGGGATAATCGTTTTATCGAGATATGTGAACAAAAACAGTAAAACACGAAGAATAACCATTACTCCAGAGGTGACAGAACCGCCTTGGGCCTCACATCAACGACTCCACCTCAAAACCGGCACTAAGTGCGCGTTTGCGCGAGACTGGGTACCTGGTCACCGACATCGGAAAGAATATGCAGGGACTATATTTCGAAAGGAAAGGGAACACCCTCGATTTTTTCAAGGAGGTTGAAACTGATCGTGTTCTAAAAAGATTAGCTGAGTCTACCATGAATTCGCTGACAGATCTGTAACACAATGGTCCTTTAACAAATTTTGACTGTTTAAGCAGGTAGGCATTACTCCTATAGCCAGTATTTTATTGTCACGGGTCTTTAGATTTCCAGACTACACGGGTTTCTAATTTTCCAGATTAGCCTGTTGCGTTTTTCCATTAATATGGTATTATATTAGTGAAAGACGGAATTTGTGTTACCACTCTGGCTTTATTAATATTTTACATTTCAGTAGCCCCCCCCCCCCCCCCCCCCCCCCCCCCCCGCCGTCACCGCCTTGCCTGCCGCCGCTCAACCATTTCCTGCTCGGGGCACGCTAAGGCTCTTCTGGTTTATGTGGTTCACACATTGAATTTGTCCAGGTACGTTACTTGGCTACATCTTTGTTTGTTCAACACGGACATGATCCGGGTTTTATTTCAACAGGCTCTATGCCGTCCCCTTCATTTTAACCATGGACTACCGCTTTCACCGCGCTTCTTTTCATAACTGGACGTGATTGCTGGGGAGTGGCTCTAAGGCATTTACCACTCCGATGTGAGTTGTCAAATAGAATCTCTGTGAGTAAACTTCAAGTACTGCTATATGATACTATTTTTCAGTAACCGCCAGCCGAAGTGGCCGTGCGGTTAAAGGCGCTGCAGTCTGGAACCGCAAGACCGCTACGGTCGCAGGTTCGAATCGTGCCTCGGGCATGGATGTTTGTGCTGTCCTTAGGTTAGTTAGGTTTAACTAGTTCTAAGTTCTAGGGGACTAATGACCTCAACAGTTGAGTCCCATAGTGCTCAGAGCCATTTGAACCATTTTTTCAGTAACCCTTCGTTCTTTAGATCATTGTTGAGAATACTTGGTAAAAATTTTTCTCTATAATTTTCTGCAGATCAGCTGAAGATGTGTCTTCACTTGACTCGAAACCAATCGTGACTTTCAATAAAAGTATTTTACAGCCAGTGTGGACCGTTTCATTAGGAATGTCAAAATTTGGCTGCAGTTGCTCACAATTTAAAATAACTTGCCTACAGTTGATTTGGTGCGCTCTTCGCTAATTCGCGATGCATGCATCTGTCACTGTCCCACTCTCATCAGGTACAAGCAATTTGAAGCGACTTCCAGCAGCAGAGTCGATCTTTTTTGTTCCTGCTGCTTTATGTGGGCAACTGTAACGATAGGCGTGATACCCACTTGTTTCAATGATCACTGCGCCGTAACTATAACCTTAAATCGTATGCCGCAACCAGCAAAACTGTTTCGCTTCCCCTTTCTCTCTTAAAGGACCCTTCCCTCGTAACGGTCTTTCGAGAGGTTTGGACCCGTAGCTTGCATTCCCAGGACCGTCACCATTCTGTTATGGAATGGTGATCAGGCAAAGTATTAAGAGAGAACGAGGGATCTCCGGCAGATCGATAAATTTTGTTATTCCGTCTTACGACAACTTTATGAAGACGCCAGACAGGCTCCCTTACGAATTATGGCGTTCGCCTTGTTAAAGAAAGCTTTTTCATCATTCCTGTAGGGTGAATTGACCACCTTATATCAACTTACCGGTTGCTGGTGCGTCGTAAAAGAGCATGTATTGTGTCCTTCACTCAAACTGATGGTAACGTACTGACGTCCGAATGTGACAATTCCAGAGCGATCTGTAATTGCTTTACTGAACTTCATGACGTCCGTGCTACTGATACGATTTTCCCTGATGTGTTTATTCCTCTCCTGGACTGTGTTTTTTTTTTCTTTGTTGTCATTTCGACACCTTTACAATGAAGGTAGGCTGGCAGCGTCCTATCTATGCCGCTCTTCGGGCACAGATAACACAGACAGTATAAACAGAGACAGAAAAACAAAACAAACACGGTGGATAAATCGGTAGACAGACACATTAAAATACATGAAGCCGTTCACAGGCGCACTGTCCGAATAAAAAACGTTCGTCACTGTACACGAAAGGAGGAGACAGAAATTACACACGTGCACGAAGGAGCACAACTGGAGAGACACTAAAGCACTGACGTGAAGACACGCACAAGCACTTGCGACGATCTACGGTGCATGAAGATTCACTGTTCACGCACAAAGCCATGGATCTGCCAAAGGGAAGAGGTGCGGGTAGGAGGGAGAGGGGGAGGGTGTTGATGCCCGTGGCAGAGGAGAAGGGAGGGGGAGGGGAGAAGCTAGGGGGATAGTGGAAGCCCAGGGGGGAGGGGTAGAGGAGGGGGGGAGGAAGGGAGGAGGGAGAGAGGGGAGAGAGGGTGCCCTGGGGGAAAAGCACAGGGGGTGGAAGGGGAGGATCAACGTTGGTAGGAGGGGTAGATGGACGGGATGAGGGCATCATCAAGAAGGGGGAGTTGCTGGAAGCCACCTTGGGCAAGCATGGAGAGATGGAGAGCGGTTGGGATGTGGGAGTACAGGCGCGCCAGCGGATGGGGGTGGGAAAGAATGGGAGAGACAAGCGGGTGAGGGGGATAAAGTTTGCGGGAGGTGTAAACGATCCGTATCCAAGACTGTGGTTACTCCTGCATTAAATGATGGATGTCTAAGTAGCTTTACTCGAGATGATATATATTGCCTTATCATTTGTTCACCATTGAAAAAATCGCCAAGACTCGACAGTATTCCCAAGGAATGCAATGTACATTTCCGGCCTGTTATAGGTGATATCTTTACGTTACTGATAAATGGTGATACGGGGGATGGAGGGAGGGGAGGTTGATTTCTGCCCCTTTGAGGGTTGATAAAGTCGTTCTACTTCCGAAGACAACCTTACGTCCAGACACTGATAAATTCAGCCCGATCACTCTCCTTAGTTTCGGTTTCAAAACTGTTGCATGGCTGGTTGATAAAGTTTAGTCGATATTGCTAGAGAAATGCTTGCAGTTCACCACAGCAGTGTGCCTGTTCGCACTATCCTGACTTCTGTAGTCCAAAGCTGGACGTTGTCTCAGTGCCTGCAGCGACTTCTGTTTCTGGAGCTCTACTTTTTATTAATTTTAATAAGGCATTTCAGCGGGTCAGTCATAGTTTCTTGATGCATGTGTTCGAGGTGACCAGTCTCCTGCGTGTCAGGTATTATCCGATGTTTCTACTGGTATTCAAACGCCTTTCGTAGCGCATGGACAACTTAGTCTCCAGATTACAATCCTACGGGCTTACAGCACCAGAGCCCCCTCTACACGTCGCTTTTTGTTTAGCGACTAGAACCTCTGCTTCGCCGTATTTCTGCTCAACTAAGTGGCTGGAAGATATTGGTAGAAACCTCTCGGTGCGAGCGAATGTGGATGGTGTTACGGTGTTGGTACATCATATCGATGACATATTCTTACTCAAGGACATATTGCATTCCTTTTGTCCTCTCTCTAGAGCCCGCATTAACGAAAGGAAATACACCCTGTAACCACTGCGAGGTTTTCATCAATAAATCATTCCATGGGCAACGGTGGTTGCTTGCAAAAATCTTTGGGGATTACTGTGGATCGCTGCCAGATGAAAATGGCTCCACTCATTTGGGAGAGGTGACGGATCGAATTCAAGGGGCAGTTTGTGAACACGAACGCCGTTCCCTTAGCCTTCTTCACAAAGTACCGATCTTAGATTCCTACATTTTCGGTAGAGTGCATTATGTTGCACAAACATTCCCGCTGCTCGCGATGATGGCGCGCAACTTGATGTAATTATCCGGTCGTTTCCTATGGAAAAGTCATATTTTTCGACTGCGGTACGAAGTGGTAGTGATGCCACGTCCCCATGGAGGTTTGGGATTTCCCGATATCAATGTAAAGGCTTTAGTATTATTTATACGACGTAATGTCTTAATATGTGCTCGACTTACTCATTGCATTACATCTCGCTTATTTATTTGTTTCCACAGGCCAGTCTGACTCCCCCTTCAGATGTTGGCCGGATCGAATCTAAATTGCGGTACATACATGAATTTTATATTATAATAAGTTTTATGGGGGCCAACATTTTAACAGTAGCACACGTTACCACTAGATCTTTGCTAACCTGTTGGGACATACAATCATCCCTCACCTCTGCAGAAATTTCCACGCCATTCATAACCTCGAAAACAATGTGGTTTCACGTTAGTCTTGCTATCCTACCGATGGAAGTCACCTCATCGCAGTGGTTAGCACAATGGACACGCATTCGGGAGGAAGACGGTTCAAACCCGTGTCCGGCCATCCTGATTTATGTTTTCCGTGATTTTCCTAAATCTCTCCAGACAAATGCCGGGATGGTTCCTTTGAAAGGTCACGGCCGACTTCCTTCCCCGTCCTTCCCTAATCCGATGAGACCGATGACCCCGCTGTTTGGTCTCTTCCTCCAAACAACCCAACTCGACTCATCGCGGTAGAAGGTCTTTCATAATCCGATGCGTACCGAGGAACATATCCATCGCATTGATCATCATCCGTCTGGTGTTTGCGACACATTTCATCAATCTGATACTGTACTACACAGGCTTGTCTATTGCGGACGAGGACACTAGAGCTGGATTCCCTGACAGCTGGCTTTCCTTAACCGATCAGCTACAGCTGCTTTCTCGGTTGAACTTCCTCTCTGTTCAGACTTTTCCGTTTTTCCTCGGACGAAGACTAATACGATCGTATGGCTCCTCGGACACTGCGCCCACGATGTAGTCGGGAGTGACAACTATTCCGACCCCCAGGTTTTTCTCCAATATATGGTGAACGCGCTGTGGAAGCGCTCCTACGTTATCGTGTATTATTTGCAAATAGGTTCCACCTTCTCTTTAATCTTCAACGTATTAGGTAATTTTCCCCCCTGTTCTGGAGCCTTCCCTCACCGCTTTCTTCCTAGAGGGGAGGGGGGGGGGAGGCTGGCCAGTACCACTTGAGGGGGCAGCACAGTGTCTGGCGGCGGAGGAGGCATCATGGCCAGGCCTCGGGATTCGAACCCTGCCTACCTCGTCTCCATCCTGTTTGAATCTGACTGTGTCCTTCATTTCCTGGAATCACAAGTATTTTTTGTTAAAGAAAGGAGAAAAGAAAAGATAATTTCGATATAAAGTCTCGAGTTCGAGTCCACTCTATAGTTATATTGCTATATCGCATTTCGGTTGACTTCTTAAGTAAACAAAAAAAATTGTTGGAATGATTCCAGCTATGTATGCTTATGGTCCAGGCTAAAAAATAATTTTTTCTCTAAAAAAAAAAAAAAGGTTCACTACGTGGCCTGGCAGTTTGTCGACTCGGGTTCGATTCCTGATGCTGCCATCACGTTTATCTTTTCTTTTTATTTATTTTCTCGCAGTTTTAGATGATTAACTATAAAATTTAAATATATTCAAACAGTTCATTTTATATACGTAACAATAAATATATTCGGTTTAGTTTGATGTCTTGGTGTGCACTTAGTTGAAGTTTAGTCACTTCAACGCAACAATTTCTAATTCTGGTGATGTGTTTTCGTAGTGTGTTAGTATAAACAGTTACAATTAACTTAATTTGACAATCAGTTTTTCAGTAGACTTCAGTGAACTGGTTAGGTGTGGGGAATTTCCTTAGATTAAGTAACCAGTGCACTGGACAATGCCTTGGCACAAAAAAATTAAACATTTCTTGTATACGCTGTGCTTGCCTTGACTGCACTAGTATTCCAAAATCATAATTAAATCTTGAATGTATTATCGTCATTGGAGGACTATCGTTGAAGAGAACTTGTCTTCTTGACACAAATAAAATAAACATTGAACGTAATCCTAGCGTCAGAGTACATCCTTGCCCTAATTCATTATTCTTATTCCTCTTACTTAATGTTACATATTTATTTATGGAGAAAGGTGGAAGCAGTAACAGAAGGTCTATACGAGGAAGATGAACTTGAAAGCAATAATATAGAAATGAAAGGGGACCTGGGAGAAGATGAGATGGGAGATACGACACTGCGAAAAGAATTTGACAGAGTACTGGAAGATCCAACTTTGAAAAAGGGCGCCAGGGACAGACGAAATTCCGTCAGAACTACAGATAGGCTTCAGAGAGCCAGCCATGACAGAACTCTTCCATCTGATGTGCAAGAAGTATGAGGCAGGTGAAATACCTTCAGACTTCGAGAAGAATGTAAGTGTTCCAATTCCAAACAGATCAGGAGCTGGCAGATGTGAATATTACCGAGCTATCAATTTAATAAGTCGTGGTTGCCAAATACTAAAACGAACTCCTTACTCTTGAGTGGAAAAACTGATAGAAGCCGACCCCGGGGAAGATCAGTTTGAACTCCGGAAAAATATAGGAACACGGGAGTCAATACTGACCCTACAGCGTAGAAGATATGTTAAGGAAAATAAGATCTACGTTTATAGCATTTGTAGACTTAGAGAAAGATTTTCACAGCGCCTACTGGAATATTCTGTTTGAAATTCTGAAGGTAGCAGGGGTAAAATACAAGGAGCGAAAGACTATTTACAACTTTACAGAAACCAGACTACAGTCATACGAGTCGAGGGACATGACAGGAAAGAAGTGGTTGAGAAGGACGTGAGACAGTTTTGTAGCCTATCCCCCATGTTATTCAATCTCTACATTGAGCAAGCATTAATGGAAACCAAAGAAAAATTTAGATTTAAAGTTCAGGGAGAAGAAATAATTACTCTGAGCTTTGCCAATGACACTCTAATTCTGCCAGAGACAGTAAATGACTTCGAAGAGCAGTTGAATGGAATGGAAAGTGTCTCGAAAGAAGGATATAAGACGAACATCAGCAACAGCAATACAATGATAATGGAATGAAGTCGAATTAACTCATGTAACGCTGAGGGAATTAGAGTGGGAAACGAGACACTTAAAGTAGAAGATGAGTTTTGCTATTTGAGCAGCAAAATACATTATGACGGCAGGAGTAGAGAGGATACAAAATGTAGACTGGCAATGGCAAGAAAAGAATTTCTGAGGAAAAGAAATTTGTTAACATCGAATACAGTTTTAAGTGTCAGGAAAAATCTTCTGATAGTGGTTCAAATGGCTCTGAGCACTATGGGACTTAACAGCTGTGGTCATCAGTCCCCTAGAACTTAGAACTAATTAAACCTAACTAACCTAAGGACATCACACACATCCATGCCCGAGGCAGGATTCGAACCTGCGACCGTAGCAGTCGCGCGTTTCCGGACTGCGCGCCTAGAACCGCGAGACCACCGCGGCCGGCTTCTGATAGTGTTTGTATGGAATGTAGCCATGTATGGAACTGGAACATGGACGATAAACAGAAGCGAATAGAAGCTTTTGAAATGTGGTGCTACAAAAGAACGCCGAAGATCAGATGGGCAGATCACGTGACTATTGAGGAGGTACTGAATAGTGCAGCGGCGACGTCACGGCTGTCAGACGAGGTTCGGCACTCCTTTGTGTGACGTGCACTTGCGCCCGGCCATCAACTGCTCCTATGAAGACAGTTATACCTTTATACACGCTTCTCGACCAATAAATGTTAATACAGGTCTCTCTGTAACACTAAAACCTCTGAGTGTGCACTGGACCACTCAACCTAACTCTGCGCTCGATCTCCTGATCAAAACGCGATCGCAGCACTGTGATGCCATAACACTGGTGTCGGGGTCGCAACAAACCTTAAGTTTTCAAGTATCTTAATTTTCAGTTCACACCGAGTTATTGTTTTCAAACATAGTATTAAGAACTAGAGAAATTCAAAAATAGAGGTTTGTTAGTGGACTGCACAGGGTAGAGGTAACATAGTGATATCTACTATAAATCAATATGTCGCATCGATCAGCACGCATCTTGTAGTCCAAGAGGGTAGATATCTGTGATGAGGATGTGAATGACCATAGTAACTGCAAATTCCGAAGACTGTGAAGTGAACACGGATACTCTCTTTCAATGAAAAAATACGCAGACATTCCTCGTGAGATGTGTCAAGTTAGTAGAGAGAATGTTATGAATGCCAGTGAAGTAATACAATAATTGTGATTCAGAATTGACCAAGTGTTGTGCATCATTAGGCCAGGAGTGGCAGGCCGTCTGTAGTTACTGATGAGCTCCCGCGAAAAGTGAACGGTGCACTTACTATCAGGGAAAACGGTTGAATCGAAATTACAGAATTATTGGATCCTTTTTCATGTTTCGTCAACAGCTCACTACAACATGTACTAGCGCGTTAGGATGCCACAAGTTTCACGCTCGCTGGACGTCTAGATTTTCTGCTGACAACGTTAAGAAACAGAATGGACTCGGCTCTCTCGTTTTTACTATGGCAGGGAGACTAAACTTTTGATTTCTTGTGTAGCAGCTACAGAATGCCATAATGTATGGATACTATGCGTCGTTCAATCCTGTGAGCAGTGACGTGGCTTGAATACTCCGCAGCTGAAGAGGTACATTACCAAGGACGCGTGTTCTTTCGACCATAGTCTCGAAATAATCGGTTAGACTGTCTACCAGGAAAAACGTCTGTTTTCTTTGAGTAAACTATTGTTATCTCAGAGAGCATTCGAAACTCTAAAACCTGTCTTTCAACTCCTGCTTAACACTAGGAAAATCCCATGTGTTTGTAAGTGAACTTAATTGATTTAGCACTAATCGTGGTACACACACATTCTGGAGATCCAATGCTGGAATAAATGTACGCAAAGGTGTTCTTTTGCCATATATTTTCCATGATTATTCAGTTGTGCCTCGATAAATCCTAATGTGTGTTATTTTCATTTATTTCTGACGATCTGAGAATTTTGATTTGTAATTATGTCATGTTAATATGTAAAATTGGACGTATTTTATGCCTAAAGTGATGTTTTACGCCCGCATCTCGTGGTCGTGCGGTAGCGTTCTCGCTTCCCACGCCTGGGTTCCCGGGTTCGATTCCCGGCGGGGTCAGGGATTTTCTCTGCCTCGTGATGGCTGGGTGTTGTGTGATGTCCTTAGGTTAGTTAGGTTTAAGTAGTTCTAAGTTCTAGGGGACTGATGACCATAGATGTTAAGTCCCATAGTGCTCAGAGCCATTTGAACCATTTTGATGTTTTACTTCATATTTAAGTTTCGCTTTTTGAACATCGTTTGTGGCTCGATAGTTCATTGACCAATAACTATTAAAAACTCTGACGTATCAGTTTCTATCTATCCTAGTCCAACTACCTACCTTACTGACTACTACTGCTGGAATCAGCGACTTGTTATCGATTGCAGACTTACTTCTGGTTATCCGATTTTGACTCACTGTAGTGTTTTATATGAGCACTGCAAGCTACAAATTTGAGTTGCACATTGTCTCAGAAATTTCATACTGCTCATTGGAAATGTGATTAATTACGTGTCTGTGACTTGTACTTGTTTGAATTGTAATGAAATAAATAGCATTTTCACACAAATATTGTCGTTGGGGATAAGGTACGGGTTCCGTTCGTGAACATGGTGACAAAACGCTTGTTTATCAAATGGATCCCAATCGGTCACAACAAAAAGCCGATGCTTTCTTGAAAGAAGGGAATTGTTTCTACCTTTGAGAAAGGAATGGCGTACTGTTGACTCAGTTTACTCAACGAGACGCGTCTATCAGTTGTACAGTCTACACAAACATGTTAAAAGTACACGAAGAGCTATCCAAAACAAATGATGTGGCATATCGAGAGCCAGTGCGGTTTTGCTGCACGATACATTCCTTGAAACACTTCCATGAAAACTGACGTACTCTTGACAAATTGAACACGCTCGATACGGCGCAGATTAAATTCCCAGCTTTATCACTCCTTCCTCAAAATAAACTAATCTTTATTGTTAAAGCTTTTCGAAACCACTGAGACGCTTCAACTTGCTGTGAAATAACAGTTAAGGTCCCTGTCAGAAGAGTTAGATGACAAGGGGTACATCTACCGCCGCGTGCGTCAACATGACGTACGAATATGTAGGTCGCGCGTCTCAAAAGTAGGAAGGGAAGAGGCAGGGGAGGAAAAAAGTAAACATTCAAGAGAACTGTGGATTTTGATCTAACATCTGAGCACCTTTTCGCGATTAACTCTTGAGGAAGGCCGGTAAAGTAGCTGCACATACAATTCAAATGGATAATACAGCACACGGGAAGAGGGGAATGTAGTGCAAAAATCAGAGTGTTCAGGGCAGCTCTTACCTTTCTGGATATAACAGACAGAGGTACAACAGTAACACAGTATTATAAACACAATTAATCCACAACTCTATTACAGCACGGAGGTAGCATCAGACATGAAAGTAAATATCCTGGGAGTGACGTTGCACGGAAGAAGCGAATACATATTTCCAATATACAGGGAAGTAACAGCCATAAGCTTAAACACTAACCACCAATGTAGCTATTTACTAATGCTCAAGTATTTAAGTTTCGTGTACATGTACGTACATTTAACAGAAATTCCCACTAGAAACTTACATACACGCAAGAACAAAATACAACAAACGAGTACAGAAAATAGATATAAGATGAAGGCGATAGAGAAATTAAGCAAAAATAAAAAATAAAATAAATAAACAGACGAGAGAAGACCACCCCACATCAATTTAACGTCTGTACAGAGCAACACTACAGTAAAAGCTGTACATTAACATGTAATAAAGACATGTACATTAATATGCAATAACAAACTCCTCCAAAATTGGGGAGCATGTTAAGGTAAATAAAGACTCTCAACTGTGTGGAAACTGACCTGCAGATCCTCAGAGAAAGCAATTTAACTTTACCAAAAATTAATAAAAAAAGAAAATGCCCACACCTTGAAGTTGTAATACAACGGAGAAAAGTGGTGAATGTGTGAACAGTACGATACAACAAGCCTTATTTGATACAGAAACTGAACAGAATACCACCAATTCCTGCGCATAATTGCACATATGATGTACACTAAACTTAAACTTTCGCCACGTACGTATTCACCTACAGATCAGGGAGATATGTGTTTTATTTCCACAACATCGAAGTATATGGCACTAATAGACACTGTTGACTGTATTTAATAGCTTTTAATTAACTCACAGGGAAACTGTATGCATAAGGTCCACTAGGGCGAAATTTTGTGTCCTCCGTACCACACAAGGACAGAAGCTCACAAAAGAAGTTGCCGATGCAACAGAAGTAGTGTAAATGAATTGTAAGTGTACTTGTTGAGGCTACTTGATTGTATGCTGACGATCAGAAAAGACCGTCAAGCGATTAGTACTGGCTTCTACCTGGTCCCATGTTAATACGCTGAAACTCCTCTTTTGTTAAGGACAGATACACGAAGCTTCTAAGCAGAGGTCGAACTGCCGCATAATCTCTTTTCGGCCAAACGGAGCGAGCTAGTGCAGTGGACTCGTATCAGAGAGGAGTCGATTTCAAATCCGCGTGCATTCATCCAGATTACGTTTTATCCCAACCCACCTTAAGCGAATGCTGGGATGGATCTTTAAACAGGGTCATGGCAGCTTTCTTCTTTATTCCTTGTCCAATCCGAGCTACTCGTCTATCTTTAATGATTACATTTATAAAGTTTTGTCGTAATAACTCACTAATTTGAAAATTACTGTTGTTTCACGACTATTATTATTGGCTCATACTATTTCAAAACTTGTTTTTTCTTTATACATCGTAAATTCTAACGTACGTCTTGTGCGCATAACGATGTTATCTGAATGAAGTCGGAAGTTTTAAGCTGTATGAGTAGCTGTGCAATCTTTTGAAACAACACACATCTTAACACATGTTGCATGTGCGTATTTATTTACTGATTTTACAATGAAATGCTCTAGCTGTTAGTGATGAGTACTGTAGCTGTTTGCGTATTTCCTACGTAAATGTATAAAGGGAAGTCAAATGAAAACGAGATAGATGGAAAAAAGTAAGTAAACTGTTTATTATTTAAAAAGTAATCACCGTGACTGTTAATACATATATCTCATGTGAGACAATACGGTTAATGCTATCTTGGAAAAATGTTTGCAGTTGGCTACGTATCCACGATAGTATCCAGGCGTACTCCTCTTCACCTGAATTATATTGACGGCCACGAATGTCTTTCCTCAGGGCTCCAAACATATGGAAATAACGTGGGGAGAGATCGGGCCTCTTCCGAGGACTTCCCAGCGAAACTTCTGGTGCGTAACAGAAATAGCTTTGGCAAAGTGTGGGCCCGCCCATATGTTGCAAAGGCTGTTTCTACTAACCCGTGTGATCGTTTTCCTTGGGCGTGTCTGTGTGCACGGTGCGACCTGAAGAAAGCCAGTCTCCATCTTCAGAAGGTGTAGCCGCACGGGATTAGCCAAGCGGTCTGAGGCGATGCAGTCATGGAATGTGCGGCTGGCCCCAGCGGAGGTTCGAGTCATCCCTCGGGTATGGGTGTGTGTGTTTGTCCTTAGGATAATTTAGGTAAGTAGTGTGTAAGCTTAGGGACTGATGACCTTAGCAGTTGAGTCCCATAAGATTTCACACACATTTTTTTCAAAAGGTGTGTTTGGATACTTTTCGTCATTCTACAACGTCAGTGACCGTATTTTCTAGACGGTTAAGTGTACCAGATAAATTATCTGGCTGCGACCAAAGTGGAAGGGACAACACTGTCGAGTGAGGGGCCGTAGTGTGTGAGGAAAGTTGTTCACTCTCCTGCGTGACGACGGTGATTCAGATTTTTCCTGGTTTACCTGAATGACAGAAAGGCTCGCCTGCCAGAGTGGCCGTGCGGTTCTAGGCGCTACAGTCTGGAACCGAGCGACTGCTACGGTCGCAGGTTCGAATCCTGCCTCGGGCATGGATGTGTGTGATGTCCTTAGGTTAGTTAGGTTTAATTAGTTCTAAGTTCTAGGCGACTGATGACCTCAGAAGTTAAGTCGCATAGTGCTCAGAGCCATTTGAACCATTTGCTGGAAAGGTTCCTTCAAGATCGCTGTGTCTAATTTTCTGCCTCATCATTGTCCTTTGTTATTAATTGCTTAAAAGTCAACGAGACCCTAAAAATCTTCTTTTTCTCACAATAGCTAGTGGCATTTCGCTGCAAAAGCAAATGAAGAACAAATAATTAAACTGTAAGTTTTGGAAAAGGATTCTGCCTTGGCAAAAACTGTTTTCTTATTTTCATCCTCATAAACATTTCAGTGATGCTTCACCTTCATCAGTAAGAGCCCTTAATTTTCCTACAAATGACATAACGTTTCGGGATTATGGCCATTATATTCATTACACTTTAACAAAATGTATACCGTAATAGCTCATACAAGTGTTCATGAAGTTGTCTATTGTCTGTAATGTCACTGCTATTTCGATAATTTGATGTCCGCAAGTAATAAGAATTTTTCCTGTGATAAACGAGAACGTTAGGCCAAAAATTAAACTGTTGTCGTTTGGGTTATTTTATGCTTTGTTGATGTTATATTATGTTACTATTACTATTCAAGTTCCTTTCAGCTCGCAATATTGTTATTTTAATTATCTTGTAACGTGTGTCTGTTTGGTTATTTGTAATTGTTTTCGAAAATGTTTCTGCTTGTTGATTAGGGAGACATATTACTCGCGATGTGCTTTGTAAGCTGGTAAGGATGAATAAAGAGGAAGATTGTGTTTGCTCAAGGCATATCCTAAACATATTTATTTTAAAGCAAACACAGACACAAAATGTCAGCTTTAACCTCAAGATGAATATATTACCTATGCGATTTTAGGGAAAGCAAATAATAATCTGTCACCGGGAATTTGTAAATCTTGTAAATGCAGTTCACAAGCTTATGATAAGAAATGTATCCCAAAAACTTGTGTGCTACAGAGACGATATGCTAATCCCTGCAGCGAACGTGCTGCCTTTCAAGGTGTGAGATTGATGGGAGATGCAGGCGCAGCTGGGCATTACGGCCACCTGGCGGCTGTTAATTAAAGTCCTGCTAATCCCGCGGCGCGGGTTCGATCCCCGCCTCTGACAGGATTATCGTGCCTAATTACCGCGCCCTCCCTGCGCTGATGAACGCGCGCCGGCCAATTCACATAATTGTTTTCGCATGTATTTACCGGTGCCACCCTATTTATCGAGTTGGCAGCCCGTTGTTTGTCTCGTTTCCACACGCGTGGGATTTTAGGGGCCCGCACGCGTAACAGGTATGCAATTTAATTACATGCCGGCTGCAGCGAAAGAGCGGATAAAAATGTCGTTTCCGACTGGGGATTCTTTAAGCCTTAACTAATGGGCTGTCCGCACTGTTCGCAGCGCATCAATCCGTACAATTAACCGTGATGTGCTGACAGTTTTGAGCGGTTATTGAAGAGTTGTTACTGCTCTCAAGTAAATTAGTGTCTACTTCCAATAGCATTATAAAACTGAGTATTTGCGTTTTTATGTAAATCTTGAGTCACAAATAAAACAAAGAAACACGCCTCTCTGCTCTACCAAATTGTTTTACCTGAAGGAGGGGACTATGTGCTGTGCTGAAGCTATATATGCAAGCATCATTTTCCCTACAGCAGACAAGAAGTCTGCGGTGGTTTTGATGTACTTTATCGATGTCTTAGAGAAACATGAATTGTTTCGTCACGATCATGTTGGCAGTGGAAGACGAAATGTGAGGGGAGATGTTGAGATAGAGAGGTTTAATTATGCATCCTCAATCAGTATGTGGCACATGTAATGGAAATATAGCGCGCCACAATTTTTGTATATTGTAGTGTTGCAACCTACACGGACGCAGGCCCTGGCTTCATTAGATTTGGCACATCATATGAAATTTGTATAATTGTTTATTAATCAAAATA
This sequence comes from Schistocerca piceifrons, assembly GCF_021461385.2. Taxonomy (NCBI): domain Eukaryota; kingdom Metazoa; phylum Arthropoda; class Insecta; order Orthoptera; family Acrididae; genus Schistocerca; species Schistocerca piceifrons. The sequence goes on along the minus strand of NC_060149.1, from coordinate 848,342,662 downwards.
ATTTTGATGCTGTCTTACACACACACTGATTATGAAGTGATGAGGCCTACTTTTCACTCACCGATTGTTCTGAAGTCAGAATAGTCACATTTACGATTATGAGAGCCCACATGTGATTACTTTTCTGTCTCACCGAAAAGGAGTTTTTCATGGACATTTGAAACATAACGGTAGGTAATCATTTTCCAGGACTTGTCTTAGAGTCATCGCATTTGTCTGGAGCAGCTTACCGTCGGTTTCTGCACACCAAGCTAATGAAACGGACGGAATACGGCAAGCTGTTAACTTGTGGCGCAAGTATGGTGGAACACCATTACAGTTCAGCACTGGTGTATGAACACAACTAGCGCTTTACTCTTTGTTTGCATTGGCAACGGAAGATCAGTATGGATTTGGAGACGAAAGATCTTACACAATTTTTCTTTTATTTAGCTGACGGAGAAACGAAGAAAATTCGGCCAACGTAAGTACTGTTCACTTATTGACTTAGTGTGGGATATTTTAACAAGACGATATAAAAACATACACATATACATGCGCGCGCACACGCACGCACACACACACACACACACACACACACACACACACACACACACACACAGAGAGAGAGAGAGAGAGAGAGAGAGAGAGAGAGAAAGATACATATGAAATCATCTCAAGGTGACAAACAATTTAATAAAACTTTTCATAATACTTTACGCTAGTCTTATTTACCAACACTCAGTTTATCCAGTGTATTTCAGACAACTAAATGTTCTTTGCAAATTAAAGCTTGTTTGCAATGAATACACTACATCTACCAAAGAACCAAAACAGTGACCATTCACTTCAAAAATTGTTATTGAGAAGAAAATAATTGAGGAAGCCTCAGAGTTAACGTATTTCAGCTTTCACATGTCATGTTTTAAACTGCAGAATCCTTACATCAAACTTATGGGATTTATAAGTTTCTTGCGAACAGCAGAATGAACGCTGAATCTCACAGTAAGAAAACAAACATTGGTTAGGGTATCTGAAGTATCATTAGTGCGGTATGGGAGTGAAAACAAGAGTCTAAGAACTGCTCAGGAAAAACAAATATAGGTGGCTTAAACGAAGTTTCTGTAATATATAGTGGGTTACTCACTGTTTGAGTACTAAAAGCGTAATACATACGAGAATACACGTGAGTTTAGGTCATCAGTAAGATGCAATGCTATACAGGAAAAACTAGTAAGAAGACTTGCCTGCATATAGGACAGCAAAAACAGCTTTGAAACACTAACCAGCAAGTTAACGTAGACAAAGACGCCACTGAAAAAGATGACAAGTTCAACAGGGAGCCGAAATAAGCCTGACGGCCTTAGTGTTGATGCCCATACTAAAGATAATGATAGTTCTCCCTTTAGGATTATGTCAAGAATGTCGTGTACATTCCTACACGTGCTACCAGAGCTGAGTTGATTAACTGAACCAGTCACGCGTTTCACGACGTGAAACAGATTCCTGCCACGTTCGAAAGAGTTGGGCCGACTTTTCTGCTAACGTATCAAGCGACTTATCAGACCCGGGGCTCACTATTTGAACATGGTCGTAAATTCTTTCGATCACGCCATTAGTGGAATTTATTTTAATGCTAGTATAAATACTCATTCTGAGAACCTCCTGAAAGTCTCATGCTCCTGAATCATAAACAACAGATTAAAACAATATCTTACAGAAAATGTAACTGTCCTTTGTGCTTCACGTATCGTTTCTTATAGTCTCTGGATGAGCTGCATAACAATTTGTTAAACACTGTAACTTGGTTATTCACTACACGTGTTACAACTTCTCAGGACAAATGAAAGCAATAATCTCAAAGACGCTGATATACTTCAGACATCAAATGACGGAACTACGTAAAAGACGAAGACACGGCTGTTTTGTTGTTTAGTTGTTCACAAATAATTTTGCAACGGTATTAGGCATGTTAGCTTATTAAAACAATAAAATATAAATAAGCGTTATCAAACTTTCAGATGTAAAATTACTTACAGATTTAGTTAATTCCAAAATTAGTACTACATAGGTTATTCACACCCACAAGAAGTCCTTGCACCAGTTACATTCATAGCACACACTACTTACACATTATTTCTGAAGACATGAGGAGCACGACAGTATCACAGCCTCTCCATTACATTCTTTGTGCATGCCCATTTGGGTCTGCATTCCTCCGTAGTGAAAGAGCCGATGGCCTCACGAGGATGAAAGGATGTTAGCATTTTCCACCTCAGACCTTTGGCATGCAGTTTTCCAATAACGTTCATTATAATCTGAAAGTATTTTAAGGAATGAGAGAGATGTTTCATTTTCTTATTTTTTACCAGATCTAACATTTTAACCAACTTCTTCGTTGTGTTATTTAAATAATCCTTTACTTTGTAGTATGTATTATGTAAGAGATTTGCGTTAACAGCCATTTTAAAACTACTGGTTTTAATAATTGCTTCATTTAATTAGGTAATTTTTTGTGGAGTTTAACTGACTGGTAGAAAATTTTATAAGTTTTTATTTCAATTCTTTGTAGTACGTGTAAGATAAGTCTGGCTTTTGCTTCAGGTTCACAAATAGAACTGTTAGTATGATAATTACTAATATTTTTCTAATGTACATAGTGGGTTGGTAGATGAATTCAGAGAGAGCAGTTACAATGCCCAGCACTTTAAACAGTGAGCTTGATTATTTTTAGGTGTTACTTCTACTGCTCTTATCTGTAGTTTGAATATTGTGGCCATGTTGCTTCAGTCCGGAGCCGCGCTGCTGCTACAGTCGCAGGTTCGAATCCTGCCTCGGTCATGGATGTGTGTGATGTCCTTAGGTTAGTTAGGTTTAAGTAGTTCTAAGTCTATGGGACTGATGACCTCAGATGTTAAGTCCCATAGTGCTTAAAGCCATTTGAACCATTTTTGTGGCCGTATTTTGTGCACTTCAGCCCCAAACACTGATATCATAGTAGCAGAATACATAGAAATGATATTTACATATGAATGGTTTGTGAACTGTGAGGAACTTGCTCTCACACCTTGACGACAAGACTCTAAGAGCGTAACATGATGATGAAATTATTTTTTCTAGTATATGTGTGTAATCGTTTCCCATCAACCGACAGCCAATATTCATCCAATTAATTTAATTTCTGTTACAGAATCTGTGGGACTGCCATTTAAATTTCATGTTGATGTATTAGTTATCCTCTTCAAACTAAAATTAATACTTTCACTTTTCCTTACGTTCAGAGTTGGTTTATTGGATGTTGCACAATTTGAAATAGCCCAGAGGGTTTTATCTGCTTTCTCTACCAGCAGTTCTTGTGTTTTGCCTGATATTCCTGTGTTGCTATCAGCCACACAGAGAATTTTTCACTGTGCCTAATAATGTGTGGGAAGTCACTGATGAGTATAAGGGACAGTAATAGTCGTAAGGTACTACCTTTAGTGACTCCTGTTTTAATTTATGCGCTTCATTTGTGGCATATACTATTTCTAGCTTTCGTACGCTGTTTATGGTATATGATCGTATTATTCCTAATTTTTGTAGTTTGTCTACTAGAATTTTATGTTCGTGAAGTACATCTTTTGTAAACACTGCTGTGGCTAATCTGAACTTACACGTTTTCGGAAAACTAATACTGTTTTGTTGATGAAGTCGTAATTGTTCAGGTAATTCATTAGTATGTTTTTCACAACTTCCTGTATATTTTTTATAAAAAAAGTAGCAGGTAGAAGGTCTGGAATTTCTTATGTCTTCAACACTACCTTTCATTAATATAAGTACTATAGTTTCTGGTTTTAGACATCTTGGAAAGTTACTTGCTGGCCAGAGTGGCCGAGCGGTTCTAGGCGCTACAGTCTGGAACCGCGCGACCCCTACGGTCGCAGGTTCGAATCCTACCTCGGGCATGGGTGTGTGTGATGTCCTTAGGTTGGTTAAGTTTAAGTAGTTCTCAGTTCTAGGGGACTGATGACTTCAGAAGATAAGTCCCATAGTGCTCAGAGCCATTTGAACCATTTTAAAGTTACTTGAGCAGCAGGAATAAATTATTCTATTAGTTAATGGTGTTAGTATGATTTACATTTATTGGCAGTTCATCTATACCCTATGCCTGCTAACTTTTTTAAAAAAAAATTCTTTACCATTTTCATGATTTTAAGAGCCCTGGTGCGTAATATTATCATTGTACTTGCTCCATACTGTTTTACAGAAGAAATAACAAAATATGTCGTTGTTAAAATTATAAACCAAACGACTGAGCACATCTTAGCGGTCCATCTACTGTACTTTAGTTTTGTGATGTACAAAAATTACTTCACTCAAGAAAGTACGCCTCGTAAGTAACTCACCAAACTACTTAGTTAACTAGTGCAATACAATTTGCTATGGATTTCCCCATTTAACACACATATTCCCTCCATATTTAAATTTATGACCATAAATAAATTATTCTTCTTCCTGTAGTATCATATGGTTGGAGACCAACGGACGAAACGTCCACAAGTGGAAGAAAGGAGCCTTTAGAAGCGATCTGAAGACAGTTTTTTGCAATTCAGAACTAGCTACAGTGTCTTTTCTTGTGATTCGTTTATGTTTGTATGTTAGTATTTTCATATTGTTCATTTCTGCAACCATTCTTCTTGTGTTGATACTTAATTATGTTTATGAAGCAGTAGCGGACAGTAATAGAACTGTAAATATTTGCAACCATGATACATAATAAACATAATTAGTATCCTCATTTTTTTTACAACGTAGCGTAAACTTTTTGGTAAATTATATATTATTAGACACCGAATATTTCTTTGGGCAAGTCTTAGAATGCGTGTTCATGTTTTTATACCAGATGGTCATCAAAATAATTGGATGGCGGAAAACCGGTCAATTTTTCCTAATTATTAGCCCACCTCATGAACGATAGTGTCATGCTCTGTTCAACTCGATGAGCTAGGTTTGACATGAATGTTGCCAGGTTCATAAAGAACGCAGCACATAAATAAATTTATCTGAACTTTTACCAAATTTACAATATTCTCCGATGATACAAATTTTCCCCAGTCGAATATGAAGGATATTTATCGTTCTGCTGTTCTCTGTTCATAAATAGAACTATTAGTGAGATAATTACTATATTTATATGTAACAATGGTCAGTAAAATAGCTGGATAGCTGTATAAATTAAAGAAATGCTTTTGGATGGTCCCAAATACGGTAAAGAGAAACAATTTTAGGAGAGCACAAAAAGGTCTCCTTTTAAATTAATTTCTCTTAGACGTTAAAGTAACATCAGCTAGTTTATTCTTCGCTACCTCAATACATCGAGAAGGTATATGGCACACTATAAAGTTTCTAATTTAGACAACCAGCTGTGATATGGACTCATGACTTGGTTAAGCCAAAAATTACGCGATAAAAAAAAAGAAAATCGCGTTATGGAGGTTTCAAATGCGAGATGCTAGACTTCTCTTTCTCTCCTCGCTGTTTTTTTTTTTGTCTCCCATGTCGCGTGCCCTCTTCCTCGTATACATATATAACGCTCCATTCTCACTAGTTATTTCTCTCCTTTCTTTCATTCGAATTTTCATTGCAGTTTAGCGTAGCTTTGGCACAAAAACAAGTAACAGACCTACTAATGAACGACCGTACATGTGTTTTATCCTTAGTTGTAATGACTCCTTATGTAAGTGACAACGTGAACTAGCTGGGCTGTAAGCTGATTTGCGAAGTGGTTATGACCGAGATAGTGCAGTGCTAAGAAGGATGACACCGATTCACTAAAGTTAGCAGTGCTAGTCCACTTTACGCGTATGATCCGATAGAACGTTTCTGAGCTGAAACTAATGGAGCTGGTCACCTCTCGCAGGGATGAGAGTGAGAGTGAGACTGCAAAGAACACTGGTGGCTTACGCGTCGGTATTCCAATCTCCAAGTGGAGTCGAGTCACGTCGGGCGTGACGCCTTTTAGCGGAAGTCGCGTAATTAACGTGCATCTGCTAAACCCGCTGCGTACGCCTCTCTATTTCGAAAGTTCTCTGCAGAGCAAGCGTAAGCAGCCAGCAGTTAGTCAGTTAGTGCGGGTAACGCACTCCATTCGTGTTGAGGTGGGCTGCCTTCCATAGTTTCCCTAAATTTCTCAGAACGAATACTGGGATGATTCAAAGGACGTAAAGACCGCTAATACTCGACAAACGATAGAGACATAGAAACCAGGCTCTCGATAAATTATTTCAAGTGGATCGTCGGATAAAGATTACAGCCTCCACCCTCCCGAATAAGAGATCATTCAGTCATTCAGTTTAAAACAGGGCAACCTCATTCGCTTCGTCCCTAATGTACAACACAGTTTTGCTATTACACTCTTCAAAACAAATTATTTCGTAACATAAAAAGTTACGGTTACACTGTTTTTTCATCTCTTTATACCAGCCGCTGCATACACTATACAAATATTATTTCATTAAGCATAAAATAGGTGCTGCACAATTCATTCAGCAGTTTTTGTCGTTCGTCGAAAAGATGTAGAGTCCGCAGCTCGAGGTATAGTGGCTAGCGTTGCTGCCTCTGGGTCAGGGGGTCCCGGGTTGGATTCCCAGCCGGGTTGGGCTTTTTCTCTGCACGGGAACTGGGTGTTTTTATTGTCCTCATCATTTCATCATCATTCGTGAAAGTGGCTAGATTAGACTATGTAAAGACTGATATCTTGTACGGGTGCTGATGACCGCGCAGTTGAGAGCCCCACGAACCAAACATCATCGAAAAGATATGTAAAAAAACGTACCTTAAAAAATGAAGAATGCGTTTCTTAACGATACTCCAAGGTCGTTAAGGAGGTTTTGAGTGATTTAAAGCTTGTCAGAATTTGTAGTTGAACATTTCTTTAAAAAATTCCTTAGAACTGTGCTATTTGTGCCGACAAACCACTGCAAAATACATGTAGGATAACGCGGCTGAAACCACACTTTACCGGCACATTGCGTCCTCACGAGACGCACATTTCCTGGATGTTCTTACTAAATGTACTGCTGTAAGCATTAAAAGGCGTTCTCTCACTATAATCCACTATTAAAGAGCTGTACAAATGTATTAAGCAGTACCTGCGGTAGTTCGATTGAAAAGTCGTTCTTGTTACAAAAATTCGACAAATAAGAAAGTTACGAGTATTGTATCTGATTGTAGTAAACCTACAGATTCGCGTACAGCCGATCACTTCCAGAAGGCCTTGCTACATTATATCGAATCGTTTAAGAAAATTCTGGGATTTCCACGACACGTGTAAAGGGTCACTTACGGCTACGGATATAACTTCCGTAAGGCAATCGCTGCACAAAGTAATGCCTCACACATATATTTTAAAATAGCCACTGACGATCACAGAGTTAAAATGAGAAATTGTATCGACATATTTCAGTTTTACCTTGCTATATTGCTGAGGCAATCGGTAGTGGTTATCATCACTACAATTTTCTCACGCGCTAAAATACTTTTATGTAATATTTTCTCTACTTTGTGGCCACGAATGTATGTACTTGCATGTTCAACTTAATTATTTTGAAGTGTGATTTGTCTGTGCTCTTTTACACGGGGTGTATCATAGTTAATAGAGAAAATCATACGGTTGAATGTATAAGACAATAGAAGCAAAAATGTCTAGTAAATATGGGCTCTAAAATGTGTGCCTGAAGAGCTACGGGCATTTCTTCATCGTCGGTACTGTGAAAGAAATCCCATCTACAGCAAGCTGTTTGCTTTCAGTATTTTGAGAGGTTGTAGTATGGACCGAAACAAGAAAAAAAAAAAAAAAAGATAAAAGATCAGTAAACTGGAACTCTGAAATGCGTACCTTAAAAGCACTTATTCATCTTCGCTGCTACGAAACACATCTCTACTACTGAACAGGTGCTTATAACTTTTAAGGTACTCGTTTTAGGGTCCATGTTTAGGGGCCAATTTTTACTTGTTGCCGGCCGCTGTGGCCGAGCGGTTCTAGGCGCTTGAGTCCGGAACCGCGCTGCTGCTACGGTCGCAGGTTCGAATCCTGCCTCGGGCATGAATGTGTGTGATGTCCTTAGGTTAGTTAGGTTTAAGCAGTTCTAAGTCTAGGGGATTGATGACCTCAGATGTTAAGTCCCATAGTGCCTAGAGCCCTTTGAACCTTTTGAACTTATGGCCGAGTAGGTGCCAGTATTGTAATTTGTTACAACACGAGTTCCTGTGTACTAAGGCAGTGCCAGTAATTTGTGAAACTTGTAGGTTTGGCGGTAAAGCACAGTTTACGAGAAGGAGCATCTAGTGTAAGGAGAAGTGAATTCCCCCCAGATTGGATGCAGTCAGGAGATACATATACAATTGTGATACTTTGGGGTTGAAGTAATAGACAAAGGCGTTTTTCACCTTATAATCAGCATAATCCAAGGTGGACTATAAAAGGAATACAAAGCTCATGGCATCCACGATGAAGGTAAGAGGACGGAGATCGAATTGTAGAAAATTCTTGACCATGGAAAGAAGTTAACGCTTGTTGGCGTTAGTCAGCCAGTCAGTCAGGTATCAGAAGTCGGCTGGGACACAAGAAGCAACAGGAATGTAACCAATTTTGTGACTTTTACGAGTTCCTAATCAGGAGCGAATTTTATAATATCATCTGTGTGGTTTAATAGTTTAGTTTCTTGAGTTTCTGCGCGTTAATTTAATATCTAATAGCCACAGTTCTCGCGTTTTAGTTTGCGTCGGAAAGTAAACCGATTTTGTGACATATTACAAGTTCCTAATCAGGGGCGAATTATTTAGTTTCACCGGAGTGCTTCGGTAGTAAGGTTTTTGAATCTGCGTACTAATCTAATTTATTATACACAGTTCCTGTGTTTTCGTCAGGGTCTGCAGCAGAGATGCGCAGCACGTGCCGATAGTCCATTTCTCTGCATAATTCAGTTTTCCACTAGACATTTAACCATCTAGTATCGTGTACTTTCAACTGTATGAGTTACCGCCATTACTTATGCTATGGCCTGTATTATGTAAATGCTTCAACCGTGTCTCTGTTTGTACTATATCTAACTGCCTTTTAGTAACTCTTGATACTGGCAACTGGCAAAGAACAAAGAGAGCTACCGGTTTGAGGCACCATAAAACCACAAGCTGGCTTGAAAGTCGGTTCCATTACGAAGAAAAGCGATTTTCGTTAAAATGCGAGGTACAAAAATGTATAAAAGCCGTAAAAACGTCACGAACAGCCGGAACGACAGTTTTTCTAAAAAAAATTGCGAATGCTTTTACTACAAGAATCCGCTGCTTTCGCGTTTTCCTGTCAAGATGTTTCATACATTACTTTAAACGCACAAACGCACTTCGCGCATTCCCGCTAGCAGATATATCACAATATCCTCATTTCGGCCATAAATCGCTTAAGAAACAGCCCCATTTTAGAACTGTGGCGCTGGGTCCCCACTCCGACATTTCAATAACAAAGGCAGTCGCTGTGAAATGACCCACGAAGAGAGAGGAGTAAGTAGCGATTTCTATACCGACACTCGGCGAGCAGACGACAGAAAGCGACGCGGCACTCAATAACCCAAGCAGCTTCCTGCTTTGTGTATGCCGCAGTTACTCTTTCTCTACACGTCAATCGTTAATCGAAGAAAAGACGGGATCGCGTTGCCCAATATTTATTGAATCTCGACTGTTTTCAGCGACCTAGGGAAGCGAAGTGAATAAATCTTTAGGGCCTTTCCGATGAGAAGAAGGCTTAACGACTACACGAGAATGTAGCGTACACCGAGAAGTAGCACGACGAAAAGAAGTCTAACCTCTGAAACGTATTGCGAGGTTTCTGGATTTACAATTACGTTTATACTGAAGAAGATATCTCCAAAGTGCTACGGGGGCTATTTGGTTATAACAAAACTACCATCCCTCCTTCCATTTCTTTTCGTATTCAATATCCACGCTTCAGAAACATTGTTCTTTCGATTTTATGTGAGGCTCACTCTCTCTCTCTCTCTCTCTCTTCTTTTTTCGTTGCGATCCTCATTTAGTTGAACAGATTTTTCGACACACACAACTTTTGGTACTTTCATTCATTGCTGTTACAGGAATAATATTTCGCTCAGTCGCGAAGAATATTTGAACTGTCGAAGACAAGACCATTAGAAGACGGAGCGCAGACTCGGACTGGGAAAAGATGGGGAAGGAAATCGACCGTGTTCTTTCAAAGGAACCGTCCCCAATTATTAAAATCACGGGAAACTTAAATCTGGATGAGCAGACGGGGATGTGACACGCCGTCCATTCCCCATCTTATTACTGTGGCTTCACACTCGCATAATTGTATTTTGAACCACACCATCTGCGCAGGGTATGGAGTTAATTCACGAACCTCACGTAGGCTACTCTTTCATAAAGTTGGCGTTGTAACTTTGACGTCGCATTACATTAAATATCTCTCGAAATTCGTCGTTTCCCTTGTTTGAAAGCAACGGTTCAACCCATCTAGTGGCAGAATATAGAGAAATGTTTGCTTTGGGGAGCATGTCTTTTTCTAGGTTCATATAAGTTTATGTAACTCTGCAGCACACATTTACGCAGGCTCTCGGTAGAAATGGAGACGACCAGTAACAAATTTCTTGTTTTAAAGCCCAAGGTAAAAGTTTTTCTGCCGCAACCTCTTTCTGTTTGCTGCAGGAGTACGTAATGTTCATTTAATTGTTATTGTTGTCATTATATCGTTCTAAAATGAATCGAATTCGGGAAACATTGTCCTTGTAACGATATCTCTGGAACGTTAGCTGTCATGGTTATGGTGTTGGTCAGATGCTGTAGAAAAGATAGGTGTATAATATCCGATCACAAGCTCAGTGAAATCTAATGCCAAACTTCGCCAGGTAACAGATAACATAGGGGCCTCGTCCAAAAATTTTGATAACAAAGATCAGGTGATCATAGTGAGAGGAGTATGAAACAGTCTAGCTAACGACTTACACTGTAACATTAAAGAAGTGTTGGATGGAACAGAATACGCGACACGAGAGAACTTTGTGGACGATTTTGCAGCACTGGGCAGAGACAGCTGTCATTAGCATAAATATAGGGCTACTTGTGTTGATTATAGCGAAGTCTTATATCTATCTCATATCTGTCTTTCATTGCAATTGGATTGGCTGCACGTGGATTGAAGGGGAAGTGAACATCAACTGAGTTTGTTACATGATGTGTAAGGGGGCCGCAAGGAGACGAGGCTGTGATTACTGGAGTAAGAAGGGTACATTTCCATACGAGAGACTCTGGTTATAGACAGGCAGTCTAAAATGATACAGAACAAGAGCACAATACATATTTTTTCATAAGAACACTGGAATTGAAGAAAAGTTATAGGAGCTTCTTGTATTTTCAGATGATCTGGAGAATTATAAAGAGAGACATGTTTTGCATTCCATTGAAAACTACGAAACGACATGAATAGAGAAACTGAATAGAAGTTGTGATAGGCTCACATCATTTTCATGTAGAGTCAACATGGAAAAGAGATAAATTGTGGAATATGTAAGAGTTGAATACAAAGACAAAAATATTAAGGAGTTTTTGTGTGCAGAACCTACAAATATATTTTTTACTTTCTTATTACAGAATATTTATCCTGTACTTGTGAAAGTCTGCAGGTTCTCACTAGGGAACTTCCAGTTATTTAGTAGAAATCTAGTTCTCTTCTTGAGCTACTTGTCTGAAAAAAAAGAACATTTAATTGTTGATCGAGATTTTAGTGTATTTTCTGGCGAGAAAATATTGAACTGGAAATACTGTCTGGCTGTTATAGTCAGATTTCAGTAGGAATTTTTACATCTTTGGTACCGTAAGACTTTCTGACACTGATCGATGTCATTTTAATTGCAAGTTCTCAGACTGAAAAAATAATGTTTGTCTGTTGTTATAGCACTACCTGTCAATAATTCACTAGTAAAAATGTTAAGTCATCCAGCATAAAATAGAAGCAAAAATAACGGAATCAGAAGATGAAAGCTGGTTCAGAGAGGGTTCCTAATGTACAGACGGCATATTAATTCTTAAACACCTCATTAAAAAGAGGCTAGAAAGGGGAATAGCGGTTCACTTAACATTTCTTGATCTGGAGAAGGCGTACGATACTGTTCAAATACGTAAGCTGTGGGTAGTAGAGCAAAATTTTGGTGTCGGTAGTAGGTATGTCTGAGGTAATAAGAGTTTTACGAGGGTACGGTGAAAATGTCTCACAAAATTTCCCAAGAAATATCCGTAAGTAGGGGTCTAAGACAAGGGCGCTCATTAACATCGACTTTATTTAAAGCATACTTAGAAGAAGCCTTGTAAATTATCGATGGATAGGAATCCCTGTAGGACAAGAAATACTGTATACTTTACTCTTCGTCGATGACGAAGTCCAGGCAGCAAGAGAGAAAGACACCATTTATTTGTTCAGGAAACTGCACGAAGAATACTCAAAATGGGAGCTGCCAATAAACACAAAATAGAAGCAATGCATGGTAGTGACTGAAGATTAACAAGAAGACTTAATATGTGGGATTCTGAAAAATTAAAAATGTGTGTATATTTAAATACTTGGACCTTACCTTTACAACAAATGGAAGAAGGACACAAGATATCAAAAATAAAATTAGGCAAGGTTAAAGGGTAATGGGTCTCCATTTTATGGAGTGACAAAATTACAAGGAAAACAAAGGTCTTGCTGAACAAGTCAGTCGTAAGGAGTATCACTACATAAGGAACTGACATATAGAGGCTAACCAAAAGGGAGGAAATCTAAATCGAAGTGCCTTGAGATGAATTTTGGTGAAGAAGTTGTCGCACCTTCAGACTAGAACACGTCAGAAATTAAACATTACCTAAAATTATAGGAGAAAAAGGCATTATTCTCTATGCCATAGATAGCAAAATATTAAGTAGGTATCGAAATCTGCAACACATGGCGAAGAGGAATCATCGAGTGTAAACCAACTAAGCGAAGAAGACTTTAAAGACACCTAGAAGATGGATGCAAAATGTTAATGATGAGATGAATTCAAGGGGCCTTCAGGAAGAAGATTGGGAAGATAGAAAGCTACATAAGATGAGAACCGCGATGTTGTCTAGCCAACCATAAACTATCAGCATCGCTGTTACAGGTAGTCTGCGAAAATCAGTTACAGAGGTTGGCCACTGGTGCATCGTGCATACGGATGGCGTTAACCCTTCAGTATCAGCTAAGGCCTGAAGATGGTGCATAGAAGCATCGAGACTAGTAGCCATACAGTAAATAATATCATAACGATGGCTGGAGGTGTTTCATTTTCTTACATAAGTGAACGGCCGAAATCTCCAGACCTCCAGTCACAAGGATGGATATAAAAAAAAATAAAATAAAAAAAATCTCCAGAATATTTTGAAGAAGACAAAAATACGTGCAAAGTTTGTCCTACACGCTTAGACTCCCGAAAAGAAATGATGACGCGTAGATCTCTTCCGCTACTTTCTTTTCTTGGAAAAATCATTACGGATTTCAATACTTGGTATTATCAATACGAACTTCCCACAAAACGTCAAAGAGCAGAAAGGAGAAGTCTCAGCGCTTGGGAACATAACCGACATTCAAGCCAATATGACTCAGAAATAGGACAACATTCCAAAGAAGGACTTTTCTGGCTGTTTCACAAGGCTGTACGAACGTTCTTTGCTCGTGCGGGGGGATACTATGTAGAATGCCTGAAGCAGTAAAAGCACCGTCTTAACGTTCCTATATTTTTTATTTATCCGCTCTCGAATCTTTTTTTTAGACATGTGAGGCTGTATATCCTCTCGGTTTACTATCACTGCATCGCTAGGGTCACACTGTTTTTGAAGTCGTCTATATAGTCACCATCTGTCACATTTGTTATTCAGTTGCCAAACGGGACAATAGTAACGTGAAGAAAATCACTGATGAGTCCTGTCAAGTAACATAGCTCGATGAAACTTGGACCATACATAGAAAGAACTGCTACTACAGTATAGGACATAACTGAAATAAATGCGCAAAGAGACGAATAGAAATGGCACTGTTAGTCGCAGACAATAATTACAAAGAAGTCACCGCGATTTATTTGGGTTCTCTGGGCATTACAAAAGGCGGGACATGATTATTAATAGGGTGTGTGATCACCACGGACAGCAATGTATGCTGTTGTGCAACGTACTCTCAAGCTGGCCACAAGGTTGGTAAGGAGCTGATGTGGTAGGGCGTTCCATTTCTCCGTCTACACGATCGACGCAGCCGGCTGGTCGTTGGTGCAAGTGCACTTGCTACAATACGTCTTAAACGTGTTCGATGGAATTTAAGTCAGGCGGAACGGGCAGGCTAGTCAATTCGCTGCTCCACCTGCGCGGCTCGATGCGGTTGCCATTGATATCCGTAAAAATGAAGTCGGAGCTGTATCCGCACCCGAAAAGACTCTCATGCGAACGAAGTACAGTGTCAAATCAAGTTTCTAAGATCAGTATGCATTCTGGATGAGGTAAAAGCCTAACCTCAAGATCACTGATAAGATAAGGCAGTATTAGGCTACCCACATCAGTGATATATTCAAGATCACCCCGACCCCTCTCCCCCTGAGGAGCCACTGGGTATTGATCAATGCCGTCCAGGGGAGCTCCGTTCCCTACTCCACGCCTCCCTCTGCCCAACAGGAAGACTGATCCAGTAGCAAACGAGATATTCCCACTCTTACCTTTATTATACAATGAATCCAGCTGCCCAAGCCCCCTCCCTCATTCTAGGTGATGTACATAGTGAGAGAACGATGAAGAGGCAGCAACAGCAGCAGGGACAATTAGTTCCTTCAGGTTCGAAAGGAATTACTGATAGATTCGAAAGTAAATACCTAATAGTAAAATAACTATTATTGCTATAAACAAATATTTATCCAAATATATACTTATGGTTTGTTATTGTTCCAGCAGAGCACCATGATTCCGAACTAATAGTAACAGGACTGATGGATGAGAACACTGGCATTCTACTGGATGCAATGCCACAATAGTAGCCTGCAGGCGGTCTTCCTGACTTTTCCAACCTGGTGTCAATCAGCTACACTTTACCACTGCAGCAGCCACCGTCGTTCAACTTTACTGTACCTCTAGCACAGCTGTAGCAGCAGCAGTAGCAACCGCTGCCGTTGGAGCTGCCACAGCTCACAGAACTGCAGACACGTCAACCATCAAGAGTACGTCTGTTTGCAAGCATATATAACGCCACTGCGTGTAGACCTATACGTGTAAATGTGGGACTGGATCTGGATAATGACTCTGTTGTGGTTGCTAAAATTTAAAAGCGCTCAGTGTGTTGATTCTGAAGTCCAATATTCATGGTATGAGTAAGAATACAGGAGTATTATGATGAGCTGTATAAAGAATAAGATGATGGACAAATATGATCCATCCCATACACCTATTGAAGTTCAAGTGTTAGGATGTAAAGTCGCCATAGCTGACATATTTGGTGGGACCATCTACGAGTTAACTTCATGGGATCTGAATAATCACTTAAAACATTCAGGTGTTGTGAAATTAGGTGATATGAACTGTGCAATATCAATCGCTACAGAAAGACTACGCCATTGGCAGCCAGTTTCTATGAGTTCATAGACTGTTTGATCAGAACAGTGTAATGATGAACCAAGTGGAGCAGTGTATGAATTATTGTATAGCCCTTGTGCCAAAGTGTGTAACTATAGGACCAGTCAAGGCTGTAGATGGTGAGTTCACAAAGGGAAATCCTATGTGGATAATGCCGCCTTTGGCTTGAACGCCATACAGGCCGAAATAGAGATGGCAACATTTTTCCAAATTTTGTACTACCACTATGCAATAAAATTTGTATATTAATGATTAGTAAAGCACAGTGTGTTTCCTACAGTGCTGTTTCCTTCATCACACAGCCCCGCCTATCTCCAGTCTAGCTGCCTTGTGAGACACAAACGTGTCTTGTTCAAATAACAATTGCGGCTTAGTCGGTGTAGTGTTACATACTTGCTAAACCACCGTGTCTACACACACACCTATTATTAAAAAAATTACCTTGAGTAGGAAGAATCTTTTATTATTGTTTTACATTTTACAACAAACACGGTGCAGTTTAATGGGAGGAGACACATCAATATGGCATCGTGCATTCACATCGTAATGTTTACAGCAAGGGTCATACGCAGAAAGCGGTACATCATTTTTAAACACTCGAGGCAGTAACTTAAGTCTGTGTGAAATATCACATAGCTGAGGTAAACTGAACAGCCAAAGAAACTGATACAGCCGGCCGGAGTGGCCGAACGGTTCTAGGCGCTACAGTCTGGAACCGCGCGACCGCTACGGTCGCAGGTTCGAATCCTGCCTTGGGCATGGCATGGATGTGTGTGATGTCCTTAGGTTATTTAGGTTTAAGTAGTTCTAAGTTCTAGGGGACTGATGACCTCAGCAGTTAAGTCCCATAGTGCTCACAGCCATTTGAAACTGATACACCTGCCTCAATTTCGTGGAGAGCCCCCGTGAGTACGCAGAAGTGCCGCAACACGACGTGTAGTGCTACACGGAACTGACACCATGAATCCTGCAGGGCTGTCCATAAATCGGTAAGAGTACAAGGCGGTGGAGATCTCTTCTAAATAGCACGTTGCAAGGAATCCCAGATATGCTCAATA
The DNA here is from genome assembly GCF_021461385.2 of Schistocerca piceifrons. Classification (NCBI taxonomy): domain Eukaryota; kingdom Metazoa; phylum Arthropoda; class Insecta; order Orthoptera; family Acrididae; genus Schistocerca; species Schistocerca piceifrons. Next base: position 848,325,956 of record NC_060149.1, on the reverse strand, counting down.
ATATTCATGTCTGGGGGGTTTGGTGGCCAGCGGAAGTGTTTAAATTCGGAAGAGTCTTCCTGGAACCACTTGGTAGCAATTCTGTGGAGTGTCGCAATGTCCTGCTGGAATTGTCCAAGTCAGACGAAATGCACACTGGACACGGGTGGATGCAGGTAATCAGAAAGGATGCTTACGTACGTGTCACCTGTCACAGTCGTATCTAGACATATCAGGGGACCCATAACACTCTACCTGCACACGCCCCACACCATTACAGATCCTGTACTTACCTTGAACACTCCCATGCTGACATGCGGGGTCCATGGATTCATGAGGTTGTCTCTATACCCGTACACGTCCATCTGCTCGATACAACTTGAAACGAAAGTCGTCGGATCAGGCAACATGTTTCCAGTCATCAATAGCCCAACGTCGGTGTTGGCGGGCCCAGGTTGGGCATAAAGCTTTGTGACGTGCAGTCATGGAGGGTACACGAGTGTGCCTTCGGCTTCGAAAGCTCGTATCGATGATGTTTCACCGAATGGTTCGCACGTTGACACTTGCTGTTGGCCCAGCACTGAAATCTGCAGCACTCTGCGGAAAGATTGCCCTTCTGTCACGTTGAACGATTCTCTTCAGTCGTCATTGGTCCCGTTCTCATGTTTATGTTGCCATTCGGCGCCAACAGATTGCAGCACATGTTGTTTAAGTTGACAGAGAAGTGAGCATTATGCCGGCGCCTGGTTAGTAGCTCATAATTAAGTTAAATTGAATTGTTTCGGCGATTTGCTGGATCTGGTTATTTGTAAGAGTGTGTACAGCTTTGTGATATTGATAGTTGTTAGTAACTTCATATCTTTGCACAGTAATTGTGCGTTAAATTTGTACTAGCTCGATTGTGCGAGTTAGGTGTTGACTGTGTAACTTCATTCTCGAGTGGGTGTTGTTGATTGTGTCATTGACCTCACTATATTACAGTTTTGAATGGGAAAGTTTTTATGCACATTCCCGTTATTGTATGCAGGTTTATCAGACAATCAAATCCGTTCTCTATTAGAGGATTCGGATTTCAGTGGCATTTCGTCAGATGAAGACGACGAGTTTGTTCCTCCTCCTTCAAATATTCAGCGGGCAGACGACCTTTCTGATGATGATTTGAGTGCCGAAGAAGTTCCTGAAGAGCGCAGGAGTTCACACATAGTCACAGAACGTGTGAGACCACTGCTTTTTCGGAGATCAAATTTTGTTCAGAAGTTTCATCCACCAAACATTAATTACAGTGCTGTTGAGGTCAGTGACAAAGAGGTGCGATCTGAGTTACCTATTTCGTGTATCATTACCATTTTCTTACTAAAATATCTTCTTTTTTATTCTAGAGTCCTTCACCAATCGGAACTCTTGCTGAATATTTCTGTGAATATTTCAGTGAAATGTTTTTTGAAGAGGCAGCGAAATATACAAATATGTTTAGTGTTGCAAGACAGGGGAATCCCTATGGACTACAGCTCTTGAACTGAATGTGTTTTTTGGGATAAATTTAATGATAGGTATCCTAGGCTACCCATGTACTGGAAGAAATCTATTTCTTTATCAGCTATTAGTGACACTATGTCAAGAGACCGGTTCCTTGCACTCAGGAATAATGTGCACTTTGTTGATACTATAAAACCACCTGAAGAGGCTAAAATTAATAGACTGTGGGAAGTTCAGCCAGTGATCGACACAGTAAGAAGAAGATATCACAGTTTGCCTCGTATCTTTAACTACTACAGTGTTGATGAGCAAATGATCCCTTTTACTGGGCGTTGCAAACTGAAGCAATATGTTACAGGAAAACCAAGGCCTGTAAGTCTTAAAAACTTTGTAATGACCTCAGCATCAGGTATAGTGTTGGATTTTGAAATTTATCCGGGGGCTACTACACCTCTGGGTGATAAGTCATTAGGATTAGGCCCTTCTGTTATTTTACGACTAACACAGACTCTCCCACAAGGAAGCTTTGTTTTATTTTGATAGGTACTTTATCACAATTCCTCTCTTAGCAAAGCTTAAGGAGAAAGGAATTGACGCTACTGGCACAATAATGGTAAACAGAAATAAGAATGTTAATTTGAAAGAGCGAAGAATGAAAAGAGGAGAGTGTCATTCATATGTTAGAGCAGATGAAGCTGTATTAATTGCTGAGTGGCAGGGCAGTCAGAGGGCAGTGATAGGATCCACTGGTGCTGGCATTGAGCCAAAATGTAAAGTTCAAAGGTGGTGTAAGCAGGAGGGTCACTATCTTGATGTAGATTGCCCTTCAGTAATTCAGCAGTACAATGCCAATATAGGTGGCGTAGACATCACGACCAGCAGGTTGAGTGTTATCGATCGTGGTTCAGAACCATAAAAGCGACACTCAAGGGCTTGCTGCATTTCATAGACCTTTTAGTGGTCAATTGCTGGTTTCTCTAGAGAGAGCACTGTCGTGAAAACCAGACTGCCAAAAAGAACATTATGGATCTATTGAAATTTAGAATATCTCTAGCTGAGGCTCTTCTGTCATGTCTAGACAGAAAGAGGAGAGCTGAAGAGTTTGAAACACCGTTAGATGACACGTTAAGTACCTCCACAAAGGCAAAAGTTTACTAACCCCATCCGCAACCAGGTTTGGAAAAGCGATACGTTGAGTATGATCACTGGCCGACAGTGGATGATATTTTGTCACCACGAACATATCAGTATGAGCGCTGCAGTTCCAGAACAAATACAAAGTACTAATGTCTTGCAAAAGGAAAGGATTGTTTCAAATTATTTCACGAAAAGGGAAGCAGTCTGCACCAAGACTTTGTGTTACAAAACAAATAAAAAAAATTTGTATCAATTTTTTTGCCACAGAATGTGATTTGCAATCTATGTAAGATTTTTTATAATAAGTAATAAATAAAAGTAATGAAAGAATAATTTTTTATTCATAACTGTTCCCCAGGTAACTTATAATATCAAACAAATAGTAGGAAGTCAGAGAATAATTTTGGTGAAATAAAACCTGACCCTCACGATTGTGCTAGTTGCTTTCCCGCTACATTTTTTATGGAAGAGTTTTTTTATTATTTTTCCCAGTGTCTACTATGCCCAGGTATACAGAGAATTCAACTTTATTCACCATTTTCAAAAAAAAAGGTGTTCAGGGTGGAAAGAGTATTCTGCCTGTTCACATACCTCTGTATTTGAAAACACTTGCTTATATCAGTTTCTTTGGCGCTTCATTGTATAAGCCGAGTAGGAAACAGTAGTAAACTGTAACAGTCAGTTTCTTCTGTATGTACAGAAGCACTTTACAAATATTTCGTGATTTCAGAAACTCGAACGTGGTATAGGCAGCAGTTGGTTGGTTGTCACTCTCTTGGAAGCCACAGTCCTCCAGCTGAATTGTCGCAACATATTTAGGAATATCCAGAATGTCTATGTCATGTCGTTTTATGGAATATACTTAAGTTGCGCACTCACTGTCAACGTAATCTGCAAGGAAACGGTGGGCGCATTAGTGGCTCCACAAATGATTATAATCTTGTTCGCTCTGACGATGAACTGGCAACAGAAGCCAGCGTATTCGGCTTTTCTACGCTGAGTTTTACTTTTTAAAAGTTACATACACTGCTGCAAATAATGTATATGAACAGCGATCAATGAATAGTTCACCTAGTCGTGGGAGAACCAGCTAAGGGCTAAAATGTTGAGACCCATAGTACCAACAGGAGCAGCAGGTGAGGTGAAAAACCCACATGACGTGGTAATTATGTTGTTTAACTTTAGCTACAGTTTAAATGACACAGGCTGTAAACGCATCCGTGTCGACATGATATCTGACTGGGAGCTGCACCCAGTGGTTGCATTTGAAAATTCACATTTTTGTGATAATAAAGTGATATTATCCATAGATCAATGGTATAGACTATGTGATAAATCAATGCGTATTTCAGCATTGTTCCACGACAACGTACATTCGCCATCATAACTGCTGGGGAATCATATGGTAACCTTAAGGCACTTCCCTGGAACAATTAAAATATTTAACTGCAGAGGGCGTAAATCTGCAGGAACAGACGTTTAGGAAACTAATGGAGACAAGTTGGTCTGGAAAGTTTATTGTAGACTGTCAAGTAAGGTGGCAATCATATTTCCACCGATTCTACGAGACATTGTGAAGTGAACTGATGGAGTCTGCTCGTCAAACTCTGCGTCCATCGGAAGAAACTGTCACTCAGCTCTACGCTTCATGCTGCGCCATGGTACAGGTAGAAATGTATGAGCAAAGTATGCCAGATATAGACACAGAACTTCGTTCACATTTACATCTGTTCACATACCGTGCAATATTTATGTGTTTATAAATAAAACGTTCAGTAGCTACTTGTGTGCGGTCTCTACAGTCATCATCATGACGGAATGGACGGAACATCCCCTTCACAAGAATCTTGAAGTAACCGACTTGTTCTGCAATAGTGATGCTGGAAAGCCGAGGAAGAAGAAGAATGACACATTACGTCGGAATAGCATACACAGTTTAATTATAAGGCTTTCACATTGTATTAAGACTAATCTTGCTCTGTCACTCTCAACACATGCTCAGGAAGTCCGCTTCACACATGTATATGTTTTTTCAGGACTCTATTTCAGCAAGAATATCAGCTATTGTAGGAGATATTGCACGGTATTGAGGGAGTAACGTACGAGATATTCCACAGCCTGAAAAATAGAAGCCAAGTAGTGTATTAATATTTGACGACGTTGCAGTGGGAAACCACGATGAGATCTGAAAGTCTTTTCCTTTGGCCGCCATATGCAAGTCGATATATTCTGTTTGAGACAGTCATACTTCAGGATGCCAAAGCAATTGGTTCAGGATATTGTGAACCTTATAATAGCTTTCAGACAGGAAAATCTGAATTTAAAGTATCTTTACGGAGCTCATACAGGAACCGATACGTGATCCAATGAATTCCTCACCATATGTGAGGATTGCTGAAATAGCTCGCAGTTTCCTGATTATTGATAAAAGTAGTAATTTAAATGATGGCCGATATAAATGAAATTTCCATGAGGTTCTGCATAAAAGGTAGTGTACCGAAACGTGACCCTTTCAGTGTATTCGATAAAATGCGAGGTCATAGAGGCACGGAGAGCCATACGTTGCAATCTGCAACTCTTAAAACTGGGACAAATGGATTGAGAACTGTCTTTCTCTCTTAAGCATTTAGAGAAGTTATTGAAGATATTAAAGTGTTCTCAGAGACTGTGGCGGTGTCAGATAGTAGTAGTAGTAGTAGTAGTAGTAGTAGTAGTAGTAGTAGAAGAAGAAGAAGAAGAAGAAGAAGAGGGCGAGGAAGGATATAATAGCACCGATTACACCAACCGTCGCAGTGGTAGCGAATTAGATATGACGTATAGGGTCAGTTGAGATTAGCTGCATATTCTGGGATAGCTAACAAAGTACACCATACACGGTGAAGAAAGGGAGTTTGAGTGGACACATGATTTAGCGGAGACAATATTTCTAAAAACATCGAACTTCAAAATATATCACCCAAAAGAGACCATATGCTGAAATATTATATATAACTAACCACATATGTGACAGAATGCTGTAACAGGACGATTTAAAAGCACAAACAGTAGGAAATACGTTAACATTATAAGACCAGTGTTACGTGGCGAACATAGCGAAGGCCAAGAGATCGATATTCACATTCAAAGGAGTGTGTATATATATTTTATGTTGGTTCTGATGAAATCATAGACCGGCTGTGGGTACTGACAGCATCAGTCACAGCAGGGGATAAAGCCTAAGTGAATTAACTTGGAGCTTCAGGAGAGAAGCATTACTGAAGAACAGTGGATTCGGTGGTATGTGAACTCCACTGGCCTGCTTGTAAAATTCAAGTACAGACGAGCAGTGATACATGGTTAGTAGGATTTATGGCAGGCCGATTTCGTGGATATGAGACAATACTCATGACTGAATAAAGGGTTCAACCTGCAGACCGACCATGAAGGTGAATTTTACAAGGATTTTAAGTCGATTGTGGTGTCACCGCCAGACACCACACTTGCTAGGTGGTAGTTTAAATCGGCCGCGGTCCATTTAGTACATGTCGGACCCGCGTGTCGCCACTGTGTGATCGCAGACCTAGCGCCACCACAAAGCAGGTCTCGTGATACGATATTGCACTCGCCCCAGTTGTACGGACGACCTAGCTAGCGACTAGATGTACTAAGCCTTTCTCTCTCATTAGCCGAGAGACAGAATAGCCTTCAGCTAAGTTAATGGCTACGAACTAGCACGGCGCCATTAGCCTTACAGTGATTGTAATTAAAGTTTCCTGTGTATCGTCAAGAGCGATGTACCACAATGATTGATTAAAGATAAGTATTAATCCAGCTACGTACTTTTCTTCATAGCATTAATTACGTAGCCTGTTCCAGACTTGACGCCCGTCGGCGTGTGTGTACGCGTGCCTATCCTACCGGCTACTTCAAGTGGCGTAACAGTCTTGTTACGTCACTACATCGATAATGGAGTGACAGGGTATAAACAACTACTCGATATTCTTCCACATGAAAGCGAGTATTGTAGAGAGTCTGAACAGGTTCATTAAAACCCATAAGTGGAGACAATTTCATCTTCATGGTTCATACGTATGGCTAGACATTCTCCCACAAATTATTCGGGAGTATAATCCAACTGAACATTGTATGATTAAAACGAGACCTTGCGAGGTGCTGGGGCTAGCAGTGTATTTAACACTAAATTCGTCTAGAATCTTCATATGCAAATGATTCTCTAAGCCCCCCTTTTTCTAACTCCGACTTTTGCTGTTGCACATGGATTAAGAAGAAACGCGAACTGACTGTAATAGACGCTGCAAGTGGAGTAGAAAAGAGTTTGGCACCTGCAGTAATTTAATTTGATAGAAATTAATTTGATAAAAAGTTTCATTAATGTGATGAGAAATGAAAGGGTTGCTCTACCGATCTACAGAATGAAAGTTCTGTCCAAAATAACAATTTCATTTATTATGGCTAAACGCAAAATAATAAACAAAACACATGAAACATTTACAATACGTCAAAATGGATACTAAAATAAATGCTGTGAAGGTGAAGTTGTCCATAAACTAGCTTGTAACATTGATGTCCAGGTGGTATGTGGAGCCAATTTCTTGCAACTCAAATTTTAAGAGAAACACCCAGCCAACCCAACATTAATTGCTGCTACAGTAGTGAGAGCTCAGACAATGAACACCCAAGACAGAACCACGTTAGAAAAGGCGGGAACAGGCGCACTCTGCTGAGCTCTGATTATCACATAACAAAATTCCCCAATATGCCGGTGTTATGGACTTACATTAACAAGCTGTCTTCCTAACTGCAAGGACACGATCTGGCGTACCGGAGGCGATGGCTGGTTGCTTCGACGTCCCGTCATGGTGATGATAATGTTGCGAGTATAGCCCGAAACAAATTATCCAGGTCTGGTTGTTCCAGACTAAAGACTTCCTAGTAATACAAATGCGCCTCTGAGGGAGACTTAGAAGGCTCGCCACATAATCACTGATGCTACAGTGACTGATTTTAACAAGCGAAGTCACACAGTAACTCCGATACAGTCAACTTTATCCAAAGCTGCTCAAGACGGACAACATAGGCCACTTGTACGCAGAACGCTCAATTGCCAACTGTACTCGAAAAGTTACGTTAAAGTCGAAACTTCAGCAACTTCATCAAACAGTTACAATTTAATGAAATTATATTAGACAGCCAACGGAAGGTAGGCTGCCCAGAGCAGCGAGAGCTCAGTCTTGTAACCTACTCCGACCGAAAGGCGAGAGCCGACCGTACCAAGAGCACCTGTACAAGCCGAACACAGAACATTACCGCCCCCACCGCAGTGTCCACGGTTAAACGTGCCAATCAGCAACTCAAAAACCGGTGGAAAATTTCACTCTATTGCCGAAGCACTGCTGTTCCACCGATGGAGATACTTGGCACCAATTTCTGCGCCGATTTTGCTACATCACGGAGCTATCCCCTGGGAAAGCCAATCACAGTTATGATTTTGCAGAAAACGTGGGAATTTGCCCGCCAAGACTGTCTGGGAACCCAAGTCATTCCCACGCCTCGCTGGTAGCCCGTCAGAAAGTGTTTTCACTAAGTTTCTGCGAAATAACGGATTCTCTAATACCAGCCGCTCCCTCAGGCCCCTGTAGGCGTATCAGCCCCGCTCTTATGACAATGTCGGTGTCTGGACAGCATCCACTCGACTTCCTCGTACCCGTCGGCATAACCCTTTCAGGTTCAGCCGAACCCGCCTGTCACGGGACCACCCGGGTGACGAGAGATGCTGTGTGGGAAGTCCGTGTGTGAAGGAATAGCAACTATTCACTGGATGCAATTAGAGAGGAAAATATTTATATCTTCTGAGTTCTCAATACTTGCCTTGTAATGACCATACTCGGCTATACTTCCCTAAATCGAATTATTCACGGTAAGATATAAATGTGAGAGGGGGCAAGTCACTGTGTGCATTGTAAAGGTATGCCACCTCTCAACCTATCAATGCACATGACAATCGACTTATAAATACAGCATAAAATCACATAATTATGGTGCAAGCCGAAGTTCAGTGTAGATGATTTGATGTGTATTTCGAAATACAAAACCGCATTTGAGAAGTCTTATCTTCCTAAATGGTCAGTGGATATATTTGCTGCATCTAAAGTACAGAGGACAAAACTGGAAACTTACATGATACAGGACAGCGATGGTGAAGAAATCCCAGGGAGGTTTTACACAGAAAAATTAAAGAAAAGTTCAAAACATAACATGTCTCTCATAGAGTACACCGTAAGGCATCACAGAAACAGGGCTTTAGTGAAATGTCTTACAGTTCCAGCATCACGAAGCATTTGTGTGAACACTTGTGATTTGCTATGTAAGAAGGTGCACAAACCTCAGAGATTGCAGTAGCGGACCGTAAGTGCTAGGAACCGGCGGAGGTGGTAGTGATATTCTCAGTAAACTGCCAGTTGAAGTCCATATACATAGAAGCATTTTATGTCGACTTGGATTATAAATGGAAAAGGATCTGGCTAGTGCTGTTAAGGGGATTAATCTACTAGACGAGGCATGCAAGGAAGGTGATTTGGCGTACGCTGCAAATCAACGTTTGGCAGAACGTCATGCTGCATTTTGAATTTTAGCTGATACAGCCAAGCGAAGATGGGACATGGGCGTAGGGCAATATTCTGCAAAACAATTTTGTAAATAATCTATAAGTGAAGAAAATGTTATTGTTAATAAATACACAAAAAAACTGTTGAGAAAAAGAAAAAAAAATACTGCAGACAGACCATAAGTCATTTTAATATATGTATTTTATATTATTTATATAACCCTTTCAGTACAGAGTGCAATTGACGAAGCATATGTTGTTGAACTACAGAGAGTAAATAATTGTTGATAATCCAGAAGTTAAGTTGTTGTTTGTAACGAACCTGAACCTCTCCCCCACGATGCTCACAAACTCCAATAAAGAGGTCTACACAGTTGAACTAGTTATAAAGGATGATAAGGGAGAGAATGGGAAGCTTGAACCATATTTGTCCATTCGGTTCACCCCCAATTTATTGTGATCCCAGTGGCTGAGAGAGATAATGTGATGGGAGCCCTCTAATTTTATATCATACAACCAATATCGAGAATATACCGCTCATCTAAAGTGTATGGAGATCCCCCTGGATGACCTTGATCGATTGACAGTGGCTCCCCAGGGGTGAGGGTAATTGGGGTGACCTTGAATATAAGTGGCCCAGAGGGTAATCTTACACTACATGTGTAAGCTGATACCGCCCCCTCTTCCCTTATTTTACCATTGACCAAGAGATGACGCCGTTATTTCGTCCAGAATGCTCATGGCCTACTCAGGTTGGCAGGTGAGTGTGTTGTGTTCAAAGATATGGAGGTCAACATGCCCAGTCAACGTAATGACTCCACAAACCATAACACCTGGACTACTAAGACGATCATGTTCCTGGGTGGTTTCCCTGTTTGCACCTCTCGTCATATGACGGTACGTCGAGAATCAATACTCACACTGAATCCGTTCTCATCCGAGAACAGCAAGTGACCCCGTTCCTCGTTGGTGGAGTTCCTATGCTCTTGGCACCATTACAAACGATGTGGCCGATGTATAGCTGTCAACGAAACACAACGTACCGATCGTCGGTCAGAGACATCACGCCCATGCAATTGACGTGCCACAGTGGAGCAGGAAATTACGCGCCTTGCAGCTCTGTTTATTGTGGCTGCTGTAGTCGACCGTGGTCGACCACCTCCTCTCCTTCGTGCAGCAATGCCCGTGTTTCGGAACGCTCACCAGCTACGTGAAACTATGCTGTGAGCAATAAAAACTCGTAGGCTAGGCTCGTCACATCTTTCTGTTATTCCAATTTACCAATGATTCTTCCCCGTGTGAAATTATCCAGATGTAGACTATGGGCCATATTGTACTGAAGAACACCACCAAAGAGCAACGTAACTACTCGCTGATTCACGCCCAATCTTTTCCATTTCCATCAGCTGCCTAGTGTTATGTGGCTATCCCCATCTGGTGCTATCATCACGCTCACCTCACGACAAGTGACATCCAGCTTTCTGTGCACAACTAGGAGACTTTTGGCAACATGCTCTCGTCCTTTCATTCATTTCCACCAAGTAGTTAATACCTTGTGTTACTATATCTGCCTCGACCTTAAGTTTTGCAAAGATTTTATGTTACTGCCGTGGTTTTTATCTACTTTAGTGTTTGTTTGTGTGCGTCACGAGTTGGATACCATTCATGCTAGATTATTGTTCGGATTAATGACTGTTTTCATGGCTGCAAAGATCCTTCAGCTCTCTAATGAAAATACGGTGTTCCTTTTTAGAGGATCATCACCGATTCTGCAAAGTATTTTTATCTTTACCGTACACTCCTTCGATTTTAATTTAAATTACAAAGGAAATCAACAATTGTAATGTAATGTAAGCACAAACAATATTTTTTTATAGATTTTAAAAGCTCTGTAAAATGTTTCACTTTTTAATCATATTTTTTCGTCTTTATTTATATTTTCAAAGCGTTTGGCTGAAGAGCGGAATGTTGTACCGCTAGCAGCCCACGCACCTGTCCATTTGGGGCGAGGGAGACGAAATAACAATAGAGAAAAAAACTGCATCAGATATTTGTGAGTACCGCTCGAACACCGTTTATGGTATATTATATACAAAATATGCTTATTTTTCTGAATCGCTGTATGTACTTGTATGTAGTATAGTTCCAGGTGCTTGAAATGAGGAATACTCGAAACTGAAATCGCAATAAACAAAAAATAAAATAGCTGCCAAAAACTGTAAACGGAAACGACCATGTTTATTAATCACGTGGAGGTTGTGGACCCAGTGACATCAAACTACTCAAAAGATCAGTTGTTTTATGGTCGTCCTTAAAAATATAAGAATCTACGTGCGAAAAATTACTGTCGTCATTAAACGCTGCAGGTGCGAAATACAACTGAAACACACAAACACTTTCAGAAATCCCTGCGGCTCAACGCGATTTCCCGAAGGGCTTAGCGTCAGCGCGCCGTATTCCGTTCAAATATTGAATATTGTGTACGCCGCGCTGGCAGCTGTATTCAGCGTTACAACTCGGCTGGCAGCTGCCTATTAATTTGCTTCGGCTCCGGCTACAGGTTCCTCATTAACGGAAGCCGATCGGGAGCGGACGCATCAGCTAGGTCAGTTAGCCACGGGCTTGTCACCTACCGCGCCGCACCCCTCCGGCGCTCGAGATGGGAATACGCAGAAACAATCAGGAGCGCGCCCTCGGCTGTCTGTTATTCCCATGCGACACAATTACACGCTCGATTGCGGGTCACGTGTGGCGCGCCCATTGTGCCCCGAGCCGGCGGGCGACATCTGGTCTCCAGTAAAACACAGCCCGCCGCTCGAGTGGACAAGTCAGCCAGCGGTAACGAGCGTTTCTCCGGCTTATTGCTTTTGCCTTTAACGACAGAGAGGACGTCAAAATTCGGCTGGAGAGTGCGGTGGCGGCGCATGAAAGGGCTTGTTGACGGAGCCGTCCGCTCGCCCGGCAAACGAGGAGCGTGCGAACGTCCCGGCCGCTCTTTGTACGCCCTCCACTTTGTCTTTCGATGATCCTTTCCCACACAACTGCATTACAAATTGCAATTCCGTCGTGCACAAATCTGCCACTGTTACGTGCGAAAACCAGCACACGTACACATTTTGTCGACATTTATTTCATTAATATCGTCTATTCTAACAGAGTTGCAATTTATTCTTTTGTACGTCATTTTACTTTCTACATCTAGTTTCAAGCATGGCTGATTTTCAGGCGATACAAACTCTTAGATGTATTTTCCACAGAAACTAAAAAAAAATAAATAAATAAATAAAAAAAATCGTTCAAATGGCTCTGAGCACTTAACATCTGAGGTCATCAGTCCCCTACAACTTAGAACTACTTAGACCTAACTAACCTAATGACATCACACACATCCATGCCCGAAACAGGATTCGAACCTGCGACCGGACTGCAGCGCCTAGAACCGCTCGGCCACCGCTGCCGGCCACTGAAACTCAACATATCCATTTTAGTACTATTAGTTACGATCGTGGTAGTGCTTGAATATGAACCATGCTCAAAACCACCAGCGGAAAATAGCGTAACACAATAAAAGAATAAAATACTACTCTGATGGAATAATTTAAAAAATGCGTTTTGTACAATTTATTGAAGCTGCGGAATAGCATGTACGAGAATGTTAGCAATGTGTCCGAAAAATAATTCTAAATTTTTTTGGATAGATGAGCTGAAATAATGTTAGATCTTTTCGTTTAACTGTGACACATGGCCTTCGACAGGGATGTGATGTGAGAACAGTAACGACATTAAAATTTTCTGTACTGCTTTTTATTTTCGTTAATTAAAAATCCGTTTCATTTTGACAATTACAGACGTATTGCACATCAAGGCCTTTTTAGATAAGAGTATTTCATTTTCAAAATGTTGTTGTTACGCATATCGACTCTGAAACAAATGGCACAGTGTACACCCGTTGGCGAGTTGCTAATTAACTTCCGTAATTTAATTCTAATAATATAATCATTCCAGTCGAGATGAAAATAAAAATGAGCTGCGCAGGGACAATTTATGCACCTACTATTCCGATCAGATGACAAGCTGATACACTGGAGGAATCTGTGGAAAACGCAGTTCATTCCTGAGGTAATTACCCTGAGACCGGTTATCATCTTCGTCTCTATCGGCGAGATCATTTCCTTTCTCTAACCTGAGCAAAAAGGAGCAGACGAAATACGTTCGAATTCCAAATGAGAGGAGCTAGCCTCAAACCCAGGTTAGCGATGTTGTTTTAGAATTATTATATTTTCCTTAAAGCATGTCAGGCGCGATCTAACGACGTCCGTGTGACGTTAAAGATTCTTAAAAAAAAACACTTATTATTTCTTTTTCGCAGACTTTAGGTTTAAAATTTATTGTGGACACAGCTACTCTAAATACTCGAATCCTGATGCATCTACGTTAAGCACGCCGCAAGGCACCGTATAGTGTGTGGCCGAGTTCCTTAACATCTCCGATTTCTCCTTCTGCGTGGCGAAGCAAACAAAAGATCGCAAATTACGGCATGTGAATATTAGTGGTGGGTTGACAGTTTCATGTAGCATCTGACTGCCGATTAACAATTTCAGTTTCAATGGGAGAGTATCTGTTAACAGATTTTTGTTACAGTAATCTTTTTGCGATACGACCTTTAAAATGGGAAAGCTCTCATAACTAATTGCCTAAACTCATACATAATAACTTTGTTCCACAAAGCCCTCGCACTTAAAATCCTAAAACACCTGGTTCTGAAATCATGACCTGTCTATTCTATACATATGGCACAAAACCCACATTTAATTTCGTAAACGCATGATGTTGAAAATTTTTGCACTTCATGGTCTACTGACGAGCGTAGGACGGACTTACGTTTCTTCCGCGTGTGGAAGTCTATGTGTGTTTCAGCCTTTACGATATTTGCAAGGCTGTTATGCTGTTGTGGACTCGCTGGATACCACCAATCTATATACGGACATTCCGACTTAGCAGACCCTGCAGATAAGACGTACAAATCTTTTGTTGTATAGAAAAATGCGTCCTGGTAAAATACTTGTACTGTTGGAATTAATACGTCTGTCTCTTTCTTTCAATTACTTTACTTTTAATAACAAAACATACCATCAAAAACATGCCCTTACTATGGAGTACTATCTGCCAAGTCATTTGACTCACATTTTCAAAAACAATTTAGAGAGGAGTTTTTTCAAGAATAATACACCAGCTGCGAATAGTACTCTCATTTATAGCAGATGTGTTGATGATGTGTTGGTCCTACTTCGAGGTGATGCGCGTGATGTAATTAAGCTTGCTGACAATCAATTGCATAGTAATATTCAGTTTATGATGCCGCAACTACCTTGATTTGAAACTAACAAGGGAAGGCACCAGCTATGGTTCATGTATTTTTCTAAAACCTACTACTTCAAAGACAATAACTGGAGCGGATTCGTGCCACCCCATGCCCCCCCCCCCCCCCCACACACGCACGCACACACACAGATACACACACACAAACGGGCATTTCTTCATACAGTCTTTCATACATTAGCAAAGCTAAACCTGGACAGGGATTGCATAAACAGAGAAATTGAAATTATAGCGCAAATAGTTATAGGTAATTGCTGTACGGAAAGGTACATCCGCGGCATTGATAAGCTATTTTTGACGAGCATAACATCAGCCGTGCTCTGTATGATAACTTCAAATTTCCTTCTATTTCGTATTCAGCTCTGCGGTGTCACCGCCAGACACCACACTTGCTAGGTGGTAGCCTTTAAATCGGCCGCGGTCCGTTAGTATACGTCGGACCCGCGTGTCGCCACTATCAGTGATTGCAGACCGAGCGCCGCCACACGGCAGGTCTAGAGAGACTTATTAGCACTCGCCCCAGTTGTACAACCGACTTTGCTAGCAATGGTTCACTGACAAAATACGCTCTCATTTGCCGAGACGATAGTTAGCATAGCCTTCAGCTACGTCATTTGATACGACCTAGCAAGGCGCCAGTACCAGTTACTGTTGATACTGTAATAATGTACCGTCAAGACCGACGTTCTTCAATAACGGATTAAAGTTAAGTATTCCACCATCTACGTCCGTTTTTCTAAATTCTAATTTCCTTGTCCTGTTCCAGATCTCACGCCAGCCTGCGTGAGCCAAAACGCGTGCCTTTCGGCTTCCTCTTGTACCCCGGTGTTGGCTCTCCTGCCAACCCACAACAAGCTCAGTCATGTGAACGAATTGCCAGTGCTTCCTTAAGTAGTCTTCCGCAAGCGGAAGAAATTCAAGTCCATCCTACGCTCGTCTGAATACCAAAAAGTGCAAAAATTTCCAGTGTCAGAAGTTTACAAAATTAAATGTGGGTTTTGTGAAAAAGACAGAGCATGATTTTAAAACCAGATAGAGAGAACACAATTACAAGAACGTAACTGCACTTGGATTTCGCTTGGCAAGTGTGGCTTATTCTCTGGGGCCTACTGAAAGTGCAACGCCCATCTTACACAATGAATATCAAGGCATAGACCTAGACTTACGTGAAGAACTTTAAATCTGTGTACATCGTTTGAAGAACCCACAGACTTACTGAATGAACAAATCACTTCAAGCCGTAAATGGGTTTTTGACATTTACAAGGATCTATTGGATGCATAATTTTGGTTGTACTTTCTGGGCACTGCCTTTATATTGCACATATAAACTTATTTTGGCAATGTTTACTTTTAGCTACGCTTCATTCCCCTCCATCCGCCCCCTCCTATCTTTAATAGTTACATGTATACGAAGAATTAGGTGTAAGAGTATTCTGATACCAGTCTACCTTATGGCGTTAGCACGCCGGTGATAAAAGATTTTATTTATTATAACTCATGTATCACGTTTTTGTGCTGTCATACGATGGCTTGGTTACATGCAGTACTCACGTTTCGGTGCTCAAATTTAAGAATTTTGGAGTATTTCGGTTATTGGCATTCACTAACTGTTGGTATAAAAATCTTAATTTTTTGTCTTTTACTCCTTGACCAGCGTCATATGGTTGCTGTGTGTTGCTATGCTAATGGTTTAGTAATAGGCTGCACTTTGCCTGCTCAAATTGTGTTGTAGTACAGGGCGAGTGAGCTCACTAGTACAAGCCATAAACGTTGCTATTGACGGTTCGTTTTTCTATGACGTCATATGATTCTTTTTCTTGACCAAGTAGGCAAGGTAGTGCACTTAATGTGTTGTGATGTTGGATTCTCTCCCCAATACGTAGGATTAGTGATCTTGTAGTTTCGGTCACATATATTACAGCCGCCATTTTAATAAATTATATTTTTGATCTTATTTGCTGTTATTATTTCTGTATTTTACGTTTGGTATGCGCTATATATAAAAATTGTAACGCCATAGAGCAACGTTACTGCGTGTCCAAATCATATTCTATTTCATTATTACCGGAAGCCATATGGAATCTTGTAAGCAACCCGTACTTTATATATAAAAAAAACTATTATTAATCCGAAATACTGTGCTGAATTATTGTTTCCCATAATAATTTCTTTGTCACTCCTGATGACGCTGTAATATCGCTTAGCCATTCACGTAGCTCCATCTGGTGTTAAAATTTACCGACCGGGTGGCCGAGCGATTCTAGGCGCTACAGACTGGAACCGCGTGACCGCTACGGACGCAGGTTCGAATCCTGCCTCGGGCATGGGTGTGTGTGACGTCTTTACGTTAGTTAAGTTTAAGTAGTTCTAAGTTCTAGGGGACTGATGACCTCAGAAGTTAAGTCCCATAGTACTCAGAGGCATTTGGAACCTTTTTTTTTTTTGGTTAAAATTTATCTACTGTGTACACAGCCCAGGATTCTTGTTCAGTCTCTTCATGTTGGTTATCCTGATATTATGTAACTATCAGGTCCACTGGTTACGTTCATTGCCAGGGTATGTGCCTTATGTTTATTCGTTTAGAAGAGTTGTGAGTATTGGTTTTGTAATTGTTTTTTATTTCGTGTATAGTTATACGTGACATTTTATATTTGACAGATCATCTGGTGATGGCATACGCCGAAATGCGTCATTTTGGATGAATAAAGTAATTTTTTATTCAGTTAATAACTTAGTACCTTGCGACCTACTCAGCTTTCTACAGACCAGATGTATGATAATGTTTCCTCCCGTGGACTACCCCCTGCAAAGAGATAAAATAGAAATACTGCTGAAAATTTTTGAGATGTGACGTCTTAAAGTGTGCCATCTTCACATCAGTAGGTACGTTTTAGCGTGTGTTAGAACATGATACGTTACAATGTGGACGTTTCTTTACTTGGTTAATGGAAACTATTACGTGCGTGGTAGTATTACGATTATATTAATTTCATTGCGACAGAGCTTGCGATACAGCCCCACTAACATTATATGTGCTGTGGTAAGGACAAGGTATGATGGAACACTCGAACATACCATATGTTACCCGTAAATGAAGTAGGGAAAATTTAAACTTATTTATATAACAGTTTTAAGTTAAGAGGCCAGAAAACTTGCTTCTAACAAGAAACTGAGTGAGATGAATCGTAACAATTTAAAACACAGAGAGATAAATCGGCAGAATAATAATTATTTGGTTTATAAACCTCTGAAGTAGCCTTATTTAAAGAAAGAATTGTTAGAAACTTATATTCATCTATATTTTCAGTGCATCGGTGCCATCAGCAGTGGGTCTTTGTTTTTATTACACCGTGCAAAATATTGGACAACAGTGATAACTGGAATGTAGAGCTAAAATTTTTACATGAGTTTTCTTTTTATCTTAGTTATTAGCTAAAAATTCAGTCGTTTTCATTGATATAATTGTTTGGGAAAGGTAGCAATTCAAGATCAAAATTAGACATCTTAGTGTAGATCTTGAACTCCCTAACATGTTTATGTGAAATGTATTTTCATACGTTACTGATACTAATGATCTGTTTTTATTTAGTTTAATAGTCGCAAGGATCTTACAAAAAACGCACCAGATATTTTCGTAATCTTATAAAGCACCGAGATTGTAAGTAGGCTGTTTAGGTTTTTTTATTGGTAACGCCACCTCTGTATACAAATCACTGGCTGTGCTGTGTGCAGTCGGTGTCTAGTTTGCATTGTTGTCTGCCATTGTAGTGTTGGGCAGCGGCAGCTGGATGTGAACAGCGCGTAGCGTTGCGCAGTTGGAGGTGAGCCGCCAGCAGTGGTGGATGTGGGGAGAGAGATGGCGGAGTTTTGAAATTTGTCATGAACTGCTATATATATTATGACTATTAAGGTAAATACATTGTTTGTTCTCTATTAAAATCTTTCATTTGCTAACTATGCGTATCAGTAGTTAGTGCCTTCCTTAGTTTGAATCTTTTATTTAGCTGGCAGTAGTGGCGCTTGCTTTATTGCAGTAGCTCGAGTACCCAAGATTTTTGTGAGGTAAGTGATTTGTGAAACGTATAGGTTAATGTTAGTCAGGGCCATTCTTTTGTAGTGATTTTTGAAAATCAGATTGCGTTGCGCTAAAAAATATTGTGTATCAGGTTAAGCACAGTCATGTATAAATTGTTCAAAGGGGACGTTTCATATGTCGACCCTTAGCCGAGGATACCTCACTGGAATCTTCTGATTTTTTCTTGTAGTTTGTGTAATTAGTGTAGCTTTTGTTTATTGCTAGCGCGTAATTGTAGAGAGAATCTCCTTTGTAGTTGCAGTCTTTCATTGTTGTTGTGGCATGCATGTTAATTTGCACCAATTATTTCGCAGCTGCGCTTGCAATTAACTAGATATTATTTTCAGTGCTATGTTAATGTGTTCTCTTATTTTTGCTCTTCAAATTGTGCTTTTCTGTGTTATCGTGTGAAATATTGTGACAATAATGGCGTGTGAAAAACGTAACACTAGGCTCCAAAGTAAACTGAGAAATAATAGTGACGACGAGCGTAGCTTGCCAGCACCACTGTGTAATGAATTAACAGACGTTCAAAGTAGTAATTTGGTAACTGTGCATAGGGAAATGGAGCGGGCTGCAAACAGTGGCGTAGACAATGAAACAGGTAGTGAACAGGGAAGCATTACCGATCGATCGCTCGGCAACAGCTCGCCTCAGGAATCCGAAATGATAGGACGCAATTTTGCAGATACTGTAGATTTAGGTTTTGCGTCCTCACCGTTTTCTCAAATGAGTCAAGACACATTTTCCACTTGTCAAAATGTGAATGTTGCCGGTGCAAATTCACTGCCGAAAAGCACTGAGGAACATGTTTCAGACACCAGTGCATTGTTATTACAATTAATGCAACAAATGGTACAAAAGCTTGAAAAGTTAGACACAATGGAACAAAATCAGAGACAAACACAGCAACAGTTAGCCACAATGGAACAAAATCAGAGTCAAACACAGCAAAAGCTACAAAAGTTAGACAGAATGGAACAAAATCTTCAAAAGTTAGACACAATGGAACAACACCAGAGACAAACACAGCAACAGTTAGACGCAATGGAACAAAATCTTCACACCACACTTGAACAAACACGTGAAGATTTAACTACTGAGTTACATAACATTGAATCGAAATGTCAAAAAGTCTGTAATGACTTAAAAACTCAAATTTGTGAGCATTTTCAACCTATTTTTTCGCGGCATGAAAATGCATTACAGAATCACGAAGCAGCCATAAAAGAACTGTAAACTATTGTTCATGAAAATCATGAGACCTTGCAAGCTAAAATTGACTCAGTTGCGTCTACCGATTCGGTTACGCAACTTGCAAAAACTCAGGAAAACTTAAAGGACACAGTAGAAAGACACATGGAGGAAATTAGTACATTATCAGAGAAAGTAGTTGAACTTTCGGATCAGCTAAATAATTTATCTGAAGGTAGATGATAATCTGAATGACACAAAACCGGTAGTCTTTAATGACACAGAAGAGTGCGAACAAATTAGGAAATTCAAACAAAATCAGAATCAAATTAATACGCAACACCAAAGAGAAATCCGCGAAGTACAAGATCAGCTGACACAGGTAATACAAGAATTACGTATTTCAGAAGACACTCGCGCCCCAATACGGGAAGAGGGACATAGAAATACGGAACAGCCACAAAATAATAACACAGCGCATTTCGGAAATTATGAAAGAAACTGGCAAGGTGCATCGAATTTTGAGATGAAACCGCCGACATGATGATTCTGACTATAAGCTGTTCATTACTACACGTAAATTCAAAACGTTTAAGAATTCTGCCAACGACATTCATCCACAAGCATGGCTCCATCAATTCTCTCATTGTTTTCCACCCAACTGGTCGTTAGAACACAGATTAGAATTTATGTGTGGCTACTTAGAGAATGAACCAGCTGTAAGAATGCGATCGGTCATTCACGATTGTCACAGTGAAGGAGAATTTTATCATGCCTTCCTCTCAGCGTATTGGTCTCAAGCTACACAAGACCGAGTAAAACATAGCATCATAATGACGAAACATTTCGAACAATCTGAATTCTCCAGTCTTGTGAAATATTTTGAAGACATGTTGCACAAGAATCAGTACCTGTCAAACCCATACAGCCCCTCAGAACTCATCCGCATTTGCTTAATCAAATTACCTGAACATTTACGACATATTATTTTAGCAGGACGTTGCAAAGACGACATTGAAGCTTTTCAGGGACTGTCACAAGAACTGGAAATTGACACAGACAGTCGCGGGATGCGAAAACAGGAAAACAATCACTACAGGTCACATCCGTCACAATTCCGTGACGACAGAAGCAATAACTGGACACGATTTGCCTATTCTCACAACACATATCGTGACCAAAACAGACACCACCCAATATGACAACCACTGGCACAGTAATAATAGTTACAGAGAAAGATCGCATTTCCGTAGTAATGACTATCACAGAGACAATCAGAGAAACAGACAATATGGGAACCAATACAATTATTATCAAGGGAGGCAGAATAACTTCAGACGCAACAGTTCGGCGCACAGTTACGATTCA
The DNA here is from genome assembly GCF_021461385.2 of Schistocerca piceifrons. NCBI lineage: Eukaryota > Metazoa > Arthropoda > Insecta > Orthoptera > Acrididae > Schistocerca > Schistocerca piceifrons. Next base: position 848,304,742 of record NC_060149.1, on the reverse strand, counting down.
GGGAGAAATTCTCCACCACGTGACGGACAAGGAAGAAACTACGGAATCTACCGACATGACGACAGACGATATATTCGTAACGACAGAGCTGAATTGCATCAGAACTGGCGGGATTCAAACAGGGCAGGGCCTTCTCGTCAGAGTGAATTTGTAGAAGTTAGGTCTCCTAATCCCAATAACGGCGCGCGCCAACAAAGAGGCAGACAATGACTCGCACAGCAGGCAGCCGCGTGCGCCCGCTGGCTCTGAGAAAAATAACATAAGACGCTAGCCTTGAGAAAAATTTTAGCATTCTTTACCGATGTATACAACATGATAATTGCTTTGAAGTTGAAACTCTGCGTACTAGGAAGAGTAAAGGTTTACACCACATTTCACATGTAAAACCATTTAATGAGAGATAATCTGCTTTTTAACTTAGTCTTTGGTATAAAACATTTCACTTCGCATTTCTAGTATGCTTTGTCAGACTTAAGAAACTGTTAACATGCAACAATGTTTGAAGTTAAATATCCAGTCTAGAACCTAGAGAACATTTTTAAACAGAAATTACGAATGCATTGTTATAGTGAACAGACGTCACAGTGTTATTGTGTGTGTACATTCTTGCTTGTTAGTTGCACGATTACATAACGACTATAAGGCTCACATACTTAGAACATTTACCAGTACTGCTAATGAGATTTTAATGCAACATTTTGGTTTACTTGAAATTTGGTGTATCATGAGGTAAGTACATTGGCTTCTGCAGAACTTAGCTTTCGGAGGACGATAACTACGACACTTCCACAGAGATTATCTTACAGCAAGACGCACTTTTAGCGCTACAGGACACGTATTTGAGTGATTAATTTCGCACTTAAAACATGCATGTTTTTAAAGATATTTGAAGTACAATGATACAAGGGTTTTCCGTGATATATTTCATTCGATTGCTGTAATCTGTAACACCTGAGGGTATAATTACATTAATCCTCAGGGGGTACACGCTTACTTTGTGTACCATGTGTTTGGCAAGCACAAGGAGCCCTAGCTAATATGGTATTTGCTTATACAACTTTACACATCGGTACCATATTTCTCTAACACACAAATTACACAGCTATCTGATCATTTAACTGAGAGATAAACATTTTTTTTACTACGTCAGTGACACATGTTTACGCAATTACAGAGTTGGATTACTTCACACTTACGAAACTGTATTTTGTCTGTACTTTGTGAACTGTTCATATTTTTTCAGAACCATTGTGATACTGTGAGAGCTTTGAATGATGTATTTGGTATGAGATCATGATTTTTAAAGTACATTTGAGGTAGATGACACTATTGAAATGAGCAGAGAATATTTTTAGGTTTTGAAACTATTGGAGGAAGCTACGACGATTTTGAGATTTGACTGAGGTGTTATGATGTTATTTTTACGACGACGATGTGTATTATGCTGTTGAGGTATGTTTATGATCAATAAGATGATGCTACCGTAAATGAGGAATTTGATTATGCTACGTATTTATTATGATGAAATATTGAAGAAGTGTCAACGAATACGTATATGAATAATGAGTAGTGGTTAGGGACTCTGATTTGTGGAAAAGGATGTTGGAAACCAAGAATCGTACTTTAAGAGTTATGAAATGTGTGTGTACATGTGTGAATCATGTGTGAATGTATCACAATGCCACTGAAAATTTTTTGGACACTGTTATATTCATAGGATTTTGTTTCTACACATTTGCAACGCAAATTCTTGGCCTGTGAAATTTTTTATGTGAGACTGTCACTGTTATGCAAACTGCTGTCGTAAATATTTCGTTAAGAAAGGTAAGTGACCTTGACGTAATGCGTTTTTGGCGCCCAGCTGAGAGGTAGTCGTCTGACAAAAGAAAGCCATTAGGTGGAAAAAAAAGAGGCCATTATCCTCGCTACTGACATTCCTTTGTAGAAAGCACCGCAAATACGACACGCTCATTACTTGGAAAGATACTTACATCTGCACACCTGATTATGACAAGCGTCTTTCTCGAGAATTGAGAGAATTTTTTACTACCTTATTAAATGCCATATGGCTAATGAATGATGTTTCATTCCTTCCTTTGTACATATTTGCTCATTTTCTTTAATATCTAGTTTCTAGCTGCACTGTAGCATTGGTTAAAATAAAATTTGATAGATGTACTAATATAAATATTTTATGCCTACAGATCCAGTAAATAATTTTATGATCTAATAAAAAAAACGAAGGAGCATAAAAAGACATTTCGCTTCACAGGAACTGCATACATAATTTACTTTTCAAGTACTTGGTAATTTTTTGTAGAATTAGTTCTTGTGGTACACCACTTTAATTACTTAGACATTAAGATGTGATTACACATTTCCCTTATCTGCATTGTTATCTTTAGTGTACTATTTTTTCTGCTTGAGCTATGTCATGTTTAGGTATTTCATTTTCTCCTGCTGTTTGCCAGGCATAGTGTTACTGAATTTGACTTTGTGTTACTCTTCTAAGCCAGTTTACTACTGATTTATTTTTCTTGTTTGCTGCACATTGCCTTATATTAGTTGTAATATTTCAATTGCTTTGCCAATTCCTATAATGCTGCTTCCTTTGCAAATCTGCATTTTTTTGTCATTGCTATTTGTATTAATTGTTTTGTGCTGCTGCATTGCCTCGTCCCTTAGTTTAGCATCTGAGCTCAGTAGATTTAAGTTAGCTTAAGAGGGGGTAGACTATATAAGAGAATGAGTTGTGATGAATTGGAAGAAATGCATTGAGAAGCTATAAGAATATGGTTTGGCCAAAAAAAAAGTATTTTGAAAGAGGAGATGAACAAAAAAGTAGGGTTTAGAGACAATAAGTTTAGGTAGGATTTTCTTGGAAATAAATGATGTAAGATAATGGAAAATAAATAATGAGGTAAGAAATATGTGAACATATAAATACAGAAGGCATGCTTGGATAGGATGTTTTAGTGAAAACAAATGTTGAAATAAGACGAAAGATATGGAATGAAGTTTTGGGTTGGACTGCAGTACCAAATGTCACACTGAAAATGAACCCTGTTCTTTTCTTTTGTATTATTTCGCTATGTGTTTATGTACCCTTGTGTATTTGTCTTTTTCCTGTCTTTATGTGTTTAGCTAATAAGATTTATGTTGTAGAATTTTTCAAATACTATGTTATTTTCTTTGTAAAGATGTTTAGACATTATTTATTCTGTTTTGTTTTAATGCTCATGTGTGAAGTTGATGTTTCGAAAGTTATTCAGACCTTTTATGTATGTACTCATGTCATAATTCCTGTAACACTGATGTATATGTTATTTCGATTCTTCTGTAAAGCCCATATTACTACAAATGTTATCTGTACTATTATGTTCTTTAATGATGTATTTTGTACCTTTGTAATTGTATTTTCATGTTGTACATTTATAATTGTATAGACACCAGTTCTTCAAATTAAGTTACATTTCACTGCACTCGTTTCTGTTGGTCATAGTATATGGACAATATGTGACATGTAGGGACTGTTAGTGTTTGCACGTGTGTTAATAATTCAGCAAGGGACTGGATAACAGCATTGCTGGTTCTAAGGACAATTCCAAAAACTTTGTGAGTGCACAAGTGGTGGCTATGGACTTACTATATTATCTGCAGGACTCTTCATTGGTGATTGTGCACCTGCACAGTTACAACAGATGGCTGCTGGCCATCTCTACAAGGACTACAGTGGGTCTGCATCTTTGATGACCCACCAATACCGTTATTTCTACAAGGACTACAGTGCGTCTGCACCTTTGATGACCCACCAATACCATTATTTCTACAAGGACTGCAGTGGGTCTGCACCTCTGGTGGCCCACCAATACCATACTCTCTACCTGGACTACAGTGGGTCTACTCTGTGATGACCTACCTACCAATAGTCTTCAAAACTTCGAATGACTCTGCTGTGGGTTTGCTCTGTTGTGGCCCATTACCTGTCTGCATGTCAAGAGTCAGCACTGTCTTTTCGTTGGAAGGACAACACTACTTCTTCAAGACTACATTGAAATCCACTACTTCCATGTGCATTTTCTTTTACTGCTCAGACTTTGAGAAAAGCACTGCTATTTTACTGTGATGAACGATTAGGACTGTCTTTATGGACTGTGAGAAAATTTTAGCTTTTGACCAACAATGTATCAATAAGTGTGTGCGTTTGATATCTTTGTAATTGTATATTATGAAAAATTTTATCAAATCATTATTGGCCACTGCCCAAAACAATTTGTAAAATTTTTTGTGGGGAGCATGGGGGCTATGTAAGTAGGCTGTTTAGGTTTTTTTATTGGTAACGCCACCTCTGTATACAAATCACTGGCTGTGCTGTGAGCAGTCGGTGTCTAGTTTGCATTGTTGTCTGCCATTGTAGTGTTGAGCAGCGGCAGCTGGATGTGAACAGCGCGTAGCGTTGTACAGTTGGAGGTGAGCCGCCAGCAGTGGTGGATGTGGGGAGAGAGATGGCGGAGTTTTGAAATTTGTCATGAACTGCTATATATATTATGACTATTAAGGTAAATACATTGTTTGTTCTCTATTAAAATCTTTCATTTGCTAACTATGCGTATCAGTAGTTAGTGCCTTCCTTAGTTTGAATCTTTTATTTAGCTGGCAGTAGTGGCGCTTGCTTTATTGCAGTAGCTCGAGTAACCAAGATTTTTGTGAGGTAAGTGATTTGTGAAACGTATAGGTTAATGTTAGTCAGGGCCATTCTTTTGTAGTGATTTTTGAAAGTCAGATTGCGTTGCGCTAAAAAATATTGTGTGTCAGGTTAAGCACAGTCATGTATAAATTGTTCAAAGGGGACGTTTCAAGATAGACATAAATTTGGTTTTTTGAAACGGAATTAGATTTTTGTTCCAGAATAACATTACTCGGTGAGACAGTTAGAGTCGAATGACTGTTTCATATACTGGCCGGGAAAATGCGAAGTAGAAACGGATTTTAAAATTACACTATTCTGACGTTCTCGTAGAGAGGTGAAAGCGCGTCATGCCGAAGTTAATTTCTCAATCATTCGAAATATGCGTCATTAAGATGAGAGTATATTCTCCACAAAATACTTTCCTTTTTGATTTAGTGAGATATGCAAAGTGTTTTTTTTATTTACGCAGAACATTTCTTTTACGTGTAGGAATCATTCTTCCCACAACTGCACAAGTTGAAGAACTGCTACTTCGGTTGCTAGGACGGTAATATTCTTCCTTCGCCCATATATCCCTAGAGAAAAATTTTCTATTCTTGTGTAGATTTCGGATAGCATTGTTGAAAGTGGAATGAGCTGTCTAACATTCTGCGTGGTGTCTGTTTGTCCTATATCGTGTCTCCCTACCACTTTCGCGCAACGACGCTCTGAGCGTGTTTTTTAGGGAATTGGCTAGTTTGAACCTGGGACCTGTTGCTGGTAAGGAGACGCCAGACCACACATGACATGTAGAGTTCAGAAGAGTTCAGTGAGACTAGCGATGATATAATCACATACTTAATGATTTCTGCGTCAGCTCCACTGCACTCCCTGTAAAAAAAATCTTAATACTAACTAAATTTAGTGGAAGGGGTTGAAGGCTTTCCTACTTTCAGTCAGCTGGTAAAATAACGTTGAAAAAGCAGTTAAGTTTACCATTGGAAATTTTATTCTACTCACAAAACACTGTTTATAAATTGCACTATTGATAAAAGGAAATATTTTAATACAGGATGATACAAACCAACTGCGTTCAACAAAAATGTGAACGAATATTCCCTGAATGGGTTTCCAAGTTCTACAATGGATCGAAGGATGACCTATGCCATATCACATCTATAATCTAGGTTTAAATTAAGTTTCACAAAAGAGAAAACTATCAAAATGGTCTACAGTGACCCTCAATTATCTTTAATTACTTATCTAACCTGTCGTAAATTACAGTGGCTGATGTGGCTTATCAATAATTATATAACAGAAAAATCATCGTGTTTCAGATTTTAACTTACGTAGCAAATGTGAATACCATGAGCTTTAATTGATGATCGACACTAGAATTACGCAAAAAGGGGGTGTAACAGATGAGATTTCTGCAGTTCTGAGTGAAGCTTTATGCGCTGTTATGTGGCATCACGTGCGTTCATTACCTTGTCGTTGGTTAGGCAGTGTCAGGGGGCGGCGGGCGGCGCAGCTCCATACAGCTCGCCGTCTCGGAAGCAACTCCCTCCTAACTTCTCCTTACAACAATTTACCGAAGTTGGTTTACAAAAACTATCTGGCTGTGTTTTCATCTCACCAATCAGGGTCTCAATGTTAACTTTAAGCTCTGCCTACAAAAATTCTGTCTATCCAATGAGAAACGTTATACTTTTCGTGGTGGGGCAATGTTTTTAAAGTTTGCAACGTAACAGAGATGCGAAAAAGTCTCACGCTAAAACTTGCGACTGGGGTGGCCCTTTTAGCGTTATCGTAAGATCTATACTGTTCTTCTGGAGGGCTCTAGCTTTTAACATGGGCTGGGGGTGGTCCTAGCGGTTAGCTGGCGACGTGGGTGTCCGTCCCTTGTCGTAGGGCCTACCAGCTTAACACAGTTCTGCTCTCGGCTTCTGTTCTCGTTTCTCCCCTCGGAACTGCGTCTGTCTCACGGTGGGAAGGTATGACATGCATTTAGGCATTCTTGTGTTAGTCTGTGGTATTCCATTTGCTCACTAGTTACTCGTCTTACTTTGGTTAATTTAATGTCACGATTTATTCGGAGCTATGTGACATACTACTGGATTTGCTTATCATGTCAGATTTCATGGAAGGTGTTGGATTTGCCAGACACCTTACAGCTGAGTAGTTGGAAGGGGTCAATAAGATCCTCTTTCATTGAAGTCGAGCGTAGCTTGTGCCTCAGCTTGTTGAGAGAGACTTATTTATACCAGTTTTTCAATTTTTTTCACTTCTCTGCAAGTTCATCCACATAGCATCTCATAGGGAAGAGTGGGCTTTGGTTTATTTATACTCTTTGTATGTACGGCATTTTCCTTCTCGTTTTTCCTTTGTGTGTGTGTGTGTGAGTTTGTGTAACTGGGAGAATGCGAGTGATTTGAAGCATGCTACACCACAGTCAGGTAGATTGCACAGTTATAGGGTTGTATGCCAATTTAACATTTCAGCTGCTTAGATACTGGCCAGTGCCATAGCTCTGTAACATGAAGCGGACACTCTACTGCGCACGTGTAGGTCTTGTCTCTCCCCCCATCACTAGCATGGGTCTGTGGTGCGCCCCGGGAACAACGCTTTAGGTACTGCACTTTGGAGTTTGGAAAGTGTTCCACGTGGTTGGCTGCCTATGCTCACAGGACATAGACAAAGCATTATGTTAAACTGTGTCGGTTTGGGTTTGTAATCAACTTGGAACAGTTTGTCATTTCGATGACACGTAGCCTTCGTGAGTTTTCATTATTGTATAAATCGCTTCCCGAGTACGTGGTCCAGGGCTAGATTGCCGGCGGGGTCAGGGATTTTCGCCTGTCCCGAGATAACTGGGTGTTGTTGTGTCGTCTTCATCATCATCATTCATCCCCAATGCAGCTGGAGGAAGACAATGGCATATCACCTCCATTAGGACCTTGCCTAGTACGGTGGCACGGGTCTCCCGTGTCGCTCCCCTACGCTCTGTAGAGAAGCATGGGACATATATTTTGGGGTGCATTCATGTGTTTTACGGAAGTTCATGGGACTTGATTTTTCTGGGAAACGACCGTTAAACGTATGGTCTTGTAGTACTATTTGCAGTATAAAGATGAAGGCTACTACTTACATAGAGTCTGCATACCCTTCCTACCTGCGAACTGCATTCTAACTATTCATTTTCCACAATTTTCAGAGGCGTTTACTTTGTATTAACTAAGTCTCATTCCTCCCAATTTAAATGTTTTGTCTTGGATTATATTAATTAATGGGTCAGCTTCCCAGTGGGAAATGTTAGATTTATACTGAAATTTGTGACATATGGTTGTGGGTTGTCAGGAGGGTTCTGTTGGTAATTTTATATAACAAATGTACTTTGTAATCGGTTAACTTTGGAGTGAGTAATCACACCCAGCATTTCACTACCATCTGCCTCTCCCAGCCATTTTTGCTGGAGCCAGAAAAAAGAACAATATGAACATTCAAGCAAGGTTAGTCCGTTCACACTCTACTCCGTCATTTACACTGCTGGTGACATCATCATTCTCTTACGCTCGCACGCCTACCATGTGCTTAACTGACTTCTGATATCGTTATCCATTGTGCTACAGGATTAAATCCGTTTTATTTATTGGTTCGTTTGCGCTGTTTATGCCATTTTCATAATTTACATTCCACCAATTCTCATACAAAGGTAGTGATGTTCACGCCTGTGAGAGAGACTTAGGTACTGAAACAGAACTCAGGATGTCTGAATAAGTAACAAGAACCGACAAGATTAATTTATACTGGACAATCAAACTCACACCACGTGAGTAGGTGCCTTCCACGTGGCCGACCTGCCAAGATTGAGGATTGTCTGTTCCTTGCGAGCATCCATGAAACAGTCTTATTGCAGGATGCTGTTTACTAATTTGTGTTATTGATTTCCAGAAGTCATTCATTTACTCTTGTGTCCTGCATCACCGTTACTCATCGGTGCTGTGTTGTTGTTTGACTACATGTTGTGTTTGTTATTTTCTTTCTGTTTCTTTTGGGAGATGTATGTTATTTATTCTGCCAATGTATGATATGTTCGTGTAAAATGAGTTCATATTTTTGGGATAGTTAATACACAGAGTAACGCAGTGGTTTTGCAATATTAGTTATCTGTGGGATGACAAAATTTTGGCAGAAATGAATGTGACCACATGGTCCAGGTTATAGATACGATGAATGTAATCACCAATGAGGCATGTGATCTTGAAATTAGATCAGTCAGATCACTAGGTTGGATACATGTGACCATATTTTGCTGCAATACGCACATAACTATGGAAACAACATTTTAGGAAATAAATTAATCAATGCAGAGGCATGTGAATCGATCTCGACATTAAGTGCTGGAAATGAGGAAGTGACAGTAGAACCAGAATTGGATATTGTGCAAGAAACAGTCACCGCAATGGCAATAAACGTTGCACCGAAACCGGTCTTCACCGGGCACAAGATTTACAAAAAAAAAAAAAAAAATAGTAAAGAATTCGAGGAACTATTTTGTGACTAGAACATGGAAACTGGTGAACGGTTCGAGATCAGAATAAGAGGATAGAAGGGATTATTCTGAATGTCAGCCAATGGCAGTGTCATTGCGCAGTGAGTCTGAAGAAGTTCGGGCTGAAGTGGAAGAAGTTAACCTCTGGAAAACTAAAACCGCTAACGCAGTCAATGACGTACGTAGAAACCAGGAGGCAACACTATCTCAGGTTGAAATGAGAGTAACAGTGATGGAATGTGAGGTAGGTCAGCACTAGGATGGAGCACCAGCTGACACTGCTGTCGTTTGTGAGAGTACAGGAAAGACATACGAGGGATATCCAGAAAGTAAGTTCCGATCGGTCAAGAAATGGAAACCACTGCGAAAATCAGAAATATTTTACCTGCAAGAGTTAGCTACAGTTTCCAGCCACTGCTCTGCATAGTCACCACTCCGACTTAGACATTAGTCGTAGCGTTGTACCAACTTTCCAATACCCTCATCACTGAAGGCAGCCGCCTGGCCGGCCAGTGTGGCCGTGTGGTTCTAAGCGCGTCAGTTTGGAACCGCGTGACCGCTACGGTCGCAGGTTCGAATCCTGCCTCGGGCATGGATGTGTGTGATGTCCTTAGGTTAGTTAGGTTTAAGTAGTTCTAAGTTCTAGGGGACTGATGACCTCAGAAGTTAAGTCCCATAGTGCTCAGAGCCATTTGAGCAGCCGCCTGTGCTTCCCGCCAATTCCCTACGCTCATCTATAGCTCGTTGTATGTGCGAGAATGTTGTCTTCATAGCCAGTAGTTAATGTTATCAGAGATGAAACACACAGGGAGCTAATTATAGGTTGTAGTGCGGGTGATCAAACACTTCCCATCGAAAACGTTACAGGAGCATTTTCATTGTCCCTGCAGATTGCGACCGAGAATTGCCACTTAGTGGGAACCGTATGACAATTCTGTAATGTGGGCTGCATTACATCAGGCGAAATCTCTCACCAGGACCTCATACTTGGTGGGAGACACTATTTTCTACGCATTTTATGTGCTCACCATGTGCTCAGAACTGAAAATAGCGAAGTGATGCAACCGACAGGCATACTAGAGATACTGTCGAAGAGATATGTGCAAAGATTTATTAGATTTTCACAGTGGTTTCCATTTCTTGACCTATCGGAACTTACTTTCTGGATATCCCTCGCATAACAGGCAAAAGAAGGCGCTAGAAATTGTAACCGAATAAGTGAAGCAGGAGGACGACAACATCCTCAGACTAACAGATACGTTAGGAATGCACATTACTCACAATGGACAGCCATCGTTACGTAACGACAATGATTCGGAGCGTTCCCAACCGACTGCTCTAGGGGACAGTGATGAGGTACAATCACTCCTTACGTTCAAGTAGAATAAAACTGAAATAAACACACAAAATTGTGAGACCTTGTTGTATTTGCTGCGAACTGTTGCACAGTAGAATAGTAATTAAATGCAACAACACAGTTTTGTTTGTATTGGCTGGGACAACGCTGTGGAACATGACCACCAGGTTCGCAACGATGGTGTACCAATGACAACACTCGAAAGAACTGAAGAAATAACACACAGGCAGTTTATTGCCTCATAGCGAGGGAGAAAAGTCGCAGAGCAGACAAAACACATTTCTGTAAGGAGACTACATGCGGGGATCCACCTAGGGATGGCACAAGAATGCCTTTCAGAATGCAAACTTCGCATAAAGGAACGGTCTGAAGAGTTGAAGTTAGGTCCGCCGAGAACACTGACAGGTTCAGAAAATGGGAGCATCGTTGACCTGTGCAGGGATAGGGTGGGGGAACACGTCATCAACTACTATAAAAAACTCATCTTATTTTCACTCACTGTCAGAGTTATGTTACTCAGTCTGCATCACAAGCACCAATGAAAGGTCAGCTGTACTGGTTGCAGCATGCCCTGGTGAATACGAAAAAGTCACCGCCACTTTGAAGTCTCCTGCTATGAGTCCGCAGCCATCTGGCAGTGGAGGGAACGTCGACTCGGCGAGCTGTACAATTGCCGGTCGCAATAGACTGATGGAAGATGACGGTCAGTCCAGCCTCCCGTGAGTGAAGAACCGACGCGTCCATTTGAGAGCCGGCTGTCATTCGGGACATTGTCTTCCGCCTACATGCCACCTCGGCAACTGATAACGCAAACATGCAGATTTCTGGAGCGAAGCCTAAGTGCAGCTTCACTCAACGATAGCGCTGAGGCTCCGACAGACGCCCATATTTATGCCACACTGCAGTGACGCGCTGGCTGCTGGACCTTCCTACGACAGGCCCGCAACGCTGACTCCCAACAACGTCAGAGCTTGCATCTGCAAATTGCTCACAGTGGGATGACGTGCTACTCTGCAGCTTCGGGCAACGTGGGCTCGGCACAGCATTCGGGGAAGAAGACAGTCTAGTAAAATTCTTGCTAATAAGTTATTGTCAACTTAATGATTTCCCATTAGCGCCCCAGTACTCCACAGGACTCCACCAAAGCACCTCCACTCTTCTATCCTACACTCACATAGGAGGCTGCATCTGGTGGTCTCCTACAAATCTGGCGTCAAGAAGTGGTTCTGGCACTCTGAAATACTCTACAATCCTATACGTTGGGTGCCAGAGGTACTGACGTCGACCGTCTACGTCCACGTCTACGTGATTACTCTGCTATTCACAATAAAGTGCCTCGCAGAGGGTTCAATGAATCACCTTCAAGCTGTCGTTCTACCGTTCCACTTTCGAACGGCGCTCTGGAAAAACGAGCACTTAAATTTTTCTGTGCGAGCCCTGATTTCTCTTATTCTATCATGATGATCATTTTTCCATATGTTGGGGGGTGCCAACAGAATTTTTTCACAATCCGAGGAGAAAACTGATGATTGAAATTTCATGAGAAGATGCCGTCGTAACGATAAACAGCTTTGTTTTAATGATTGCCACTCCAATTCAGGTATCACGTCTGTGGCACTATCACCTCTATTTCGCGATAGTAAAAAAAGAGCCGATCTTCTTTGAACTTTTTCTATGTCACCCGTTAGTCCAACCTGATTCGGATCCCACACCGCACAGAAATTCTCCAGAATAGGGCGCACAAGCGTGGTGTAAGCAGTCTCTTTAGTAGACCTGTTGCACCTTCTAAGTGTTCTGCCAATGAATCGCAGTCTTTGGTTTGGTCTACCCACAACATTATCTATGTAATAGCTCCAAATTAGGTTATTTGTAATTGTAATCCCTAAGTATTTAGTTGAATTATAGCCTTCAGATTTTTGTGACTTAACGCGTAATCGAAATTTAGGGGATTTCGTTTAGTACTCATGTGAATAACTTCACACTTTTCTTTATTCAGGGTCAACTGTCATATTTCGCACCATGTAGATAACTCATCTAAATCATTTTGCAATTCGTTTTGGTCATCTGATGACTCACAAGTCCGTAAATGACAGCACCATCTGCATGCAGTCTAATAGGGCTACTTAGATCGTCTCCTGTATCGTTAATATAGATTAGGAAAAACAGAGGGCCTATAACACTTCCTTGGGGAGCGCCGGATATTACTTCTGTCTTACTTGATGACCTTCCGTCTATTACTACGAACTGTGTGTTTTCGGACAGGAAATCACGAATCCTGTCGCACAACTGAGGCGATATTCCACAGGCACGCAGCTTGGTTAGAAGACATTTGTGAGGAACGGTGTCGAAAGCCTTCTGGAAATCTAAAAATATGAAATCAATTTGACATACCCTGTCCATAGCACTCATTACTTCATGATTATAAAGAGCTAGTTGGGTATCACAAGATCGATATTTTCTGAATCCGTGCTTACTATGTGTCAATAAATTGTTTTCTTCGAGGTAATTCATAATGTTCGAACACAGTATATGTTCCAAAACCCTGCTGCAAATCTATGTTAATGATATGGGCCTGTAATTCACCGGAGTACTCCTGTTTCTCTTTTTGGTACTGGTGTGACTTGAGCAATTTTCCATTCTTTAGGTACGGAACTTTCTGTGAGCGAGCGGTTGTATATAATTGCTAAATATGTAGCTGTTGTATCAACATACTCTGAAAGGAACCTGACTGGTATACAATCTGGACCGGAGGCTTTGCCTATATTTAGTGATTTAAGCTGCGTTGCTTCACCGAGGATATCTACTTCTGTTTCTCGTCTTAGCAGTTGTTCTTGATTGGAATTCAGGAATATTTACTTTGTCTTCTTTAGTGAAGGAGCTGCGCAAAACCATGTTTAATATCTCTGCTTTAGTGGCACTGTCATCAGTGACTTCACCGTTGTTATCACACAGTGAAGGTATTGACTGCGTCTAGCTACTGGTGGTGTGCTTTATGTATGACCAGAATCTCTTTAGGTTTTCCGCCAGATGCCGAGACAGAGTTTTGTTGTGGAAATTATTAAAAGCATTTCGCACTGAAGTACGCGCTATATTTCGAACTTCTGCAAAACTTTACCAATCTTGGGGATTTTGCGTTCTTTTAAATTTGGCATGCTTTTTTCGTTGCTTCTGCAACAGTGATTTGACCCGTTTTGTGTACCATGTGGGACCATTACCATCACTTATTAATTTATGTGACTGTCGCTACGTTCTAAGAGGCATACTTGACCATCAGCAGCCATCGACATCTGTCCTTATGCAGTGCGGTGAGTGGCGAAATTTTGTTGGCCATACTGAGTCGGAAGGATGTGCATATGAACTTGAAAGTGACGTTGTATAGGCCGCAAGAACCTGCAGACATTCCACAGTTCCTGGGTGCTGTATCCTGGTGCTAGCGCGTGTGAGTGGGAGTGCGCCGAGAGGGCTGTGTGTGTTTGAATCGACCACCAACAACAACAGCGCTGGCAGGCCGCTGGAGGACGCTTGTGGGAGGCAGCGAGCGACACGGTCTCAGCCGTGCCGTCTGCCAGCAGCGCTGACTGGCCCTTTCTCAAGTTCATCCAGTTGCACCGTTCACACACGTTATTATGTGTATCGTAGTGTGTGGATTCTCGAGAAAATTAGTTCTGTTATTGTTCACATGTTTACGAATAAGGCCATATTTATATTTCATGTGAAGGACAATCAAAAAGTTTAATATCAGAGATGATAACATAGTCAATATTAAAACTAAGTGAAAGTTCAAATCCAAAATAGCTGTTTATTGTGTTTTCACTGTATGACGACCAGTTCCATACCCTGGAGGTATATCATCAGGTCATATGTGCATACAGAATAGCGTTTCATAAGTAAAAGCACTAGTAGTAAACATAACCTACCGAACAATGTAGAAAGAATAGCGCTGTACTCACAAAACTAATACGTAACGTGCCACGAATACCACGAATACCAAGGTAAAACCATGTCACCCTTTGGCCACCCGATCCGATCCATACATGATCACCAACACATCCCCAAAACACAATCAAAAGACGTGCCCGGACAGCACATGACAGTCCACGTATGATAGGATGAAAACTATGAGCACAAACACATTGCAGACTGCACGCAATGTAAATTAAAACATAGCTCTCGGTGTTGGTAACGTATATAAGATAAGGTTTTACCATCGTCGAAATCTGCGGGAGAAACGAAGAATTACAAGACACACAATCCTTAGGAGCCGTCAACATACTAAAATATAGTGGCATGCGTCAAATAGAACTACGCGTTAGTTCGTTAGCAACACACTGAATACTGATGGTGCTATCTCTTACCTAGATCTGGAAATCACTTTGAAATAAAGAATTTTTTATTTTGAGATTTATATGAAGCTCTCTGCGACTGACTGGATCATCCATTCTTCCTTCAACCATCCCATGAGCTATGAAAAAGCGTCCTTTAGAGCGTTCTTATGTCGTCTTCACAACGTTCCAATCTCCCCTGAAGCATTGAGAAATAAATACACACATCAAAAAAAGTTTTGCATCACCTCGGTTCCGAGAGTTCCCGAACCAGTACAGAAAACTGGAATAGAGAACAACATAAACATTTCCGCCCTTTTTATTGAACATGAATACCACACATTGCGTGTTGCACCACCATACAACGAGACCTTCAGAGGTGGTGGTCCAGACTGCTGTACACACCGGTACCTCTAATATCCAGTAGCACGTCCCCTTGCATTGGTGCATGCCTGTATTCGTCGTGGCATACTATCTACAAGATCATCAAGGCACTGTTGGTCCAGATTGTCCCATTCCTCAACGGCGATTCGGCTTAGATCCCTCAGATTGGTTGGTGGGTCAGGTCGTCCATGAACAGCCCTTTTCAATCTATCTCAGGCATGTTCGATAGGATTCATGTCTGGAGAACCTGCTGGCGGCTGTAGTCGAGCGATTTCGTTATCCTGAAGGAAGTCATTCACAAGATGTGCACGATTGGAGGGGGGGGGCGGGGGGGAGGCGAATTGTGCACGAAGAAATATGCCTCGCCAATATGGTTGCACTTTCGGTCGGAGGATGGCATTCACGTATCGTACAGCCGTTATGGCGCCTTCCGTGACCACCAGCGGCGTACGTCGACCCACATAACGCCACCCCAAAACAGCAAGGAACCTCCACCTTGCTGTACTCGTTGGACAGCGTGTCTAAGGCGTTCAGCCTGACGGAACTACCTCCAAACACGTCTCCAACGATTGTCTGGTTGAAAGCATATGCGACACTCATCGGTGAAGAGAACGTGATGCCAATCCTGAGCGGTCCATTCGGTATGTTGTTGGACCCATCTCTACAGCGTTGCATGGTGTCGTGGTTGCAAAGATGGACCTCGCCATTGACGTCGGGAGGGAAGTTGCACATCATGCAGCCTATTGCGCACAGTTTGAGTCGTAACACGACGTCCTGTGGCTGCACGAAAAGCATTATTGAACATGATGGCGTTGCTATCAGGGTTCCTCCGAGCCATAATCCGTAGGTAGCGGTCATCCATTACAGTAGTAGCCCTTGGGCGGCCTGAGCGAGGCATGTCATCGACAGTGCCTGTCTCTCTGCATCTGCTCCATGTCCGAACAACATCGGTTTGGTTCACTCCGAGACACCTGGACACTTCCCTTGTTGAGAGCCCTTCCTGGTACAAAGTAACAATGCGGACGCGATCAAACCGCAGAACTGACCGCCTAAGCATGACTGAACTACAGACAACACGGGCCATGTACCTCCTTCCTGATGGAATGACTGGAACTGATCGGCTGTCGGACCCCCTCCGTCTAATAGGCGCTGCTCATGCATGGTTGTTTACATCTTTGGCCGGGTTTAGTGACATCTCTGAACAGTCAAAGGGACTGTGTCTGAGATTCAATATCCACAGTCAACGTCTGTCTTCAGGAGTTCTGCGAACCGGGGTGATGCAAAATTTTTTTGATGTGTGTACGTAACTGACATACCATATTGAGTGTCATACGTCCTTTTTTGAGCTTTAGATACCCACAACTCACTAACTATACAACTGTATTGTTTCTTGTCTACTTCCTTTTGTCCTTAGAGTTATGTATTTATTTTTCACTATTGTTGTGTGCATCAATGATCTATTAAATTAAAAGACTTGCTCATAATCTGATCATTATATATGTTGAATGCTTGATGCTGTTTGCGATGTTTAATTAAATTAATTCATGGGAGGAACTTAGTATAGCATGGTATCACATTCTGAGATTGTAATAAAATATAGTTTAAAGAAATGTCTGAAGCTGCCCTACTATTACCTGTGTTCTATAGCAGAGCATCCGATTCCTGTTACTGAGCTATGTGTCTGTTGCCACCCCAAGCAGCTGAAATGTTATGCTAGCATTAGAGGGCTACAACTGTGCGATACCCTGTGGAGCATGTCTCGGATCACTCACATTATCCCAGTTATACAATGTCATACACACACACACGCAAAGGAAAAAAGAGAAGAAAAGTGGGCTACTTAAAAGTGATCACAGGTTACTAGTAACTGATCTAAATAATAAGATTAAATTAGTGGTTGCTATTCAAAGAATGCATAAAATTAAGCAATGAAAGTTGAAAGAAGAAGAAAATAAGTAAGGTTTCCAATAGTTAGTAGCACAAGAAGAACTGAGACTGGTAGTGTGGAAGAGGAATGGAACCTGTTTAGAACATGAGTATTCAGTAGTGATTTGAAAATATGCGAAATAACTAAAGGTACCGAGCGAGGTGGCGCAGTGGTTAGCCACTGGACTCGCATTCGGGAGGACGACGGTTCAATCCCGCGTCCGGCCATCCTGATTTAGGTTTTCCGTGATTTCCCTAAATCGCTCCAGGCAAATGCCGGGATGGTTCCTTTCAAAGGGCACGGCCGCCTTCCTTCCCCGTCCTTCTCTAACCCGATGAGACCGATGACCTCGCTGTCTGGTCTCCTTCCCCAAAACAACCAACCAACCAACCAACCAACTAAAGGTAAATTAAAATAGAAAGAAACTAGTTGGCGGAACGATAGAGCAAAAGATACAATCAAACAACATGGAGTTTGAAAAAGGAGATCAGAATCAAGAACTGGTGTCAAATATGTGCACAAGCTGACAACAGTGGAGCAGGGATACTGACAAAAGAAAGTCCAAGCAAAGAGAGAAGTGAAAGAAGAAAAGGAGAAGAGTTGGGAAATATTCACCCAGAAACAGGTGGAAGACAACAAGGAGAACCAAAAACTGTTATATGGCTTATTGGAAAGTAAAAGATCTAAGAGAAGATATAGAAGCGATTGAAACAGGAACATGGAAGGCATCCGGGAGGTGATGAAAAACTATTTTGAAATGTTACTGAATGAGGAAAATGAACAAGAAAGTGACACGGAACTCATTGACCTGGAGGAAGAACAGCATCCAGTTTCTTGAGCAGAAACTGTAAATGCTCTGAAACAGACGAAAGGTGGTAAGGCGATAGGAGTAGACGAACTAACATCGGATGTGATTAAGGCAGCTGGCATCCAAGGGATGCCATGGCTACTGCATGTGCTGGGGGTGGTATGGAAAGAGAACAAAGAGCTGAATGACTGGAAATGGGGGTTATAATACCATTGTTTAAGAAAGGAAGTGAAAAGAAGTACATCAACTACCGACGAATCACATTGATTTCACATTGCCTTAAGATAATGAAAACGATAATAGAAAAGAGACTGAGGAAAATCCTAGAGCATCAATTTGAGGAATAACAGCGTGGATTCGGAAGTAATAGGGTAACAATGGACCTCATTTTTCTCTCCGTCGGTAAATGGGCAATCATACGACGGTATACCAAGGGATAAGATATAGAAATGCTCGTGAAAACATAATATTCCTGATTTATTACTCAAAAAAGTTCAGATACTCTATGAAAGCAGTGTACAAGGAGCAGGAAGATCAGAATGGTTTAACACAAAGAACGGTGTTCAGCAAGGCAGTTCGCTTACGTCGTTACTCTTCTTTACAGTTACAGACACAATCTGGAAAGAAATCAAAGAAGTAGGAAATGAATATCTCAGTGCTCTTGCTTTTGCTGATGACTTAGTCACTTTGGGAGAGACTGAAATGGAGTTTCAGAGCAAACTGTATTACTGGACTAAAAATTTAAAGAATTTAATTTAACTGTGGGGAAGAGCAAGACAGTGGCAAGTGGCAGTGAAGGTAAATAGGACACCCACAACTTGTAACATCATACTGGAAGGAGAGAAGGTTGAATGTATTAAAACCTTCAGTAATCTGTCTAGCGTCATGTCAGATGATGAAGGTGCCAAACTAGACGTTTTAACCAGAGTAGCAATAGCTTCTTCCACCAAGTACGAAGCGTAATCTGAGACAAGGAAGTCCATCTAAGAGCTAAATAGACCACGTAAATCTTTTGCCAATAATGACGTATAGTCTGAAGACCTGTGTCACAAATATGAGAGTTAAACACGAGGACGCGAAATGAAGGTCCTTAGGTCAGCTCTACAAAAAACGAGGAGGTACAGAGTCAGGAACAAATACGTAAAGAGAGACCTGCAGGTGACGTTGACCACGAAGGAAACAACAAATGCTGCGAGACTGAAGTGATAAGGTCATGTGAAGCGAATGCACCTGACTCGAACTCCACGTCAGCATTTGGAGATGGAGATATCAGGAAAAAGACCCATTGGGGAGCCTAAGAAGAGTGGGTAGACCAGGTTAAAGAAGATCTCAAGACGAGAGGAGAAATGTGTGTTGCAGTGGAGAGAGAGAAGCTATACCAGAACATAAATCAATGGAGGCGTATCGTTCACAATGATCCTATCCAGCTCGTTTGAAGGAAATCCTGGTTATGACGATGATGATGTATATATCGTATCATTAATGTACAAAATATTTTTCCAGAAAACTCCTAAAGGAGTACCAATGCTCAGAGGTCTGCTACGATTCGTAGTTGTCGGAGCCACGAAACCAGAGTCTAGTTGTCACTGGAAGAAAGGCTCAATGATTGGGCAGATGGTACCCTGCCTTGTGGATATTTCTCCGCGTACGGGTCACGGGGTGAACGTTGCTTCCATTTTCAGACCATAACAAATGAATAACAGGCTTCCATTATGATGGTTAGTGAATAGATAACACTACAACGTAAAAGCATTTCACTAACTCATCAAAACACAAACCGGTTCCATTAGAACGTATACATTTTTTTAATGTACTGTCTTTGGCAAGTGACCATACAGCCACGTCAACAGTGGAACGACAATAAGAAAGTGCTCTTCGACGATTCGGAATATTCATTAGGCTCAAGTCGTGCCCTGGTACGAAGCTACATACACTACTGGCCATTAAAATTGCTACACCAAGAAGAAATGCAGATGATAAACGGGTATTCATTGGACAAACATATTATACTAGAACTGACATGTGATTACATTTTCACGCAATTTGGGTGCATAGATCCTGAAAAATCAGTACCCAGAACAACCATCTCTGGCCGAAATAGCGGCCTTGATACGCCTGGGCATTCAGTCAAACAGAGCTTGGATGGCGCGTACAGGTACAGCTGCCCATTCAGCTTCAACACGATACCACAGTTCATCAAGATTAGCGACTGGCGTATTGTGACGAGCCCGTTGCTCGGTCACCATTGACCAGACGTTTTCAGTTGGTGAAAGATCTGGAGAATGTGCTCGCCAGGGCACCAATCGAACATTTCCTGTATCCAGAAAGGCCCGTACAGGACCTCCAACATGCGGTCGTGCATTATCCTGCTGAAATGTAGGCTTTCGCAGGGATCGAATTAAGGGTAGAAAAAATGGTTCAAATGGCTCTGAGCACTATGGGACATATCATCGGAGGTCGTCAGTCCCCTAGAACTTAGAACTAGTTAAATACAACTAACCTAAGGACGTCACACACATCCATGCCCGAGGCAGGATTCGAACCTGCGATCGTAGCAGTCGCGCGGTTCCGGACTGAAGCGCCTAGAACCACTCGGCCACCGCGGCTGGCAATGAAGGGTAGAGCCACGGGTTGTAACACATCTGAAATGTAACGTCCACTGTTCAAAGTGCCGTCAATGCGAACAAGAGGTGACCGAGACGTGTAACCAATGGCACCGCATACCATCACGCCGGGTGATACGCCAGTATGGCGATGACGAATACGCGCTTCCAATGTGCGTTCACCGCGATGTCGCCAAACACGGATGCGACCATCATGATGCTGTAAACAGAACCTGGATTCATCCGAAAAAATGACGTTTTGTCATTCGTGCACCCAGGTTCGTCGTTGAGTACACCATCGCAGGCGCTCTCGTCTGTGATGCAGCGTCATGGGTAACCGTAGCCATTGTCTCTGAGCTGCTGCTGCAAACGTCGTCGAACTGTTCGTGCAGAAGGTTGTTGTCTTGCAAACGTCGATATCTGTTAACTCAGGGATCGAGACGTGGCTGCACGATCCGCTTCAGCCATGTGGATAAGATGCCTGTCATCTCGACTGCTAGTGATACGAGGCCGTTAGGATCCAGCACGGCGTTCCGTATTACCCTCCTGAACCCACCGATTCCATATTCTGCTATCAGTCATTGGATCTCGACCAACGCGAGCAGCAATGTCGCGATACTATAAAACGCAATCGCGATAGGCTACAATCCGATCTTTATCAAAGTCGGAAACGTGATGGCACGCATTTCTCCTCCTTAAACGAGGCATCACAACAACGTTTCACCAGGCAATGCCGGTCAACTGCTGTTTATGTATGAGAAATCGGTTGGAAACTTTCCTCCTGTCCGCACGTTGTAGGTGTCGCCACCGGCGCCAACCTTGTGTGAATGCTTTGAAAAGCTAATCACTTGCATATCACAGCATCATATTCCTGTCGGTTAAATTTCGCGTCTGTAGCACGTGATCTTCGTGGTGTAGCAA
Source organism: Schistocerca piceifrons (assembly GCF_021461385.2). Taxonomy (NCBI): domain Eukaryota; kingdom Metazoa; phylum Arthropoda; class Insecta; order Orthoptera; family Acrididae; genus Schistocerca; species Schistocerca piceifrons. The sequence goes on along the minus strand of NC_060149.1, from coordinate 848,283,199 downwards.
TTTTAATGGCCAGTAGTGTAGGTTTGGACTTGTCATGTGACCCCACACAGACGATTTTTTGGCCAGTTATGATGATATGAAGGTAAGGACAACACAACACCGAGTCCACGAGCAGAGAAAATCTCCAGCCGACAATGAATCGATCCCGATCCTCTTCGGTTAGCAGTTTCTCGCTACTGTTTGCAGGTACTGAGGCAGACATAGAAATAACGTATTTACTGAACTTACTCAGGTCTTTGAATACTATTTATACCAACAACACAAATAAATGTTTACTGCATCTTGTACCCATGTACTATAACAGAGTAATGTAATTTCATGTGTTTACTGCATCCCGTAGGTCGTTTGCAGCAGAAGAGATGTGTTTCACAGTACCCAAGGATATGCATTTTGGGATCCATGTTTCATCTACTTCCACATCTACGTGATTACTCTGCTATTCACAATTAAGTGCCTGGCAGAGGGTCTCTCTACGGTTCCACTCTCTAACGGCACGCGTGGAAAACGAGCACTTAAATTTTTCTGTGCGTGTCCTGATTTCTCTTATTTTATCGTGATGATCATTTCCCTCTATGTAGGTGATGCCAACAGAATGTTTTCGCAATCGGAGGATAAACTGGTAATTGAAATTTCATGAGAACATCCCGTCGCAGCGGAAAACGCTTTTGTTTTAATGATTGCCACTCCAATTGATGTATCATGTCTGTGGCACTATCTCCTCTATTTCGCGATAATACACAACGAGCCGCCCTTCTTTGAACTTTTTCGATCTCATCCGTCAGTCCAACCTGATTCCGATCCCACACCGCACAGCAATACTCCAATACTCCAGCGTGGTGTAAGCAGTCTCCTTAGTAGATCTGTTACACCTTCTAAGTGTTCTGCCAATGAATCGCAGTCTTTGATTCGCTCTACCCACAACATTGTCTATGTAATCGTTCCAACTTAGGTTGCTTTTTAATTGTAATACCTAACTATTTAGTGGAATTTACAGCCTTCAGATTTGTGTGAGTTATCGCGTAATCGCAATTTAGCGGATTTCTTTTAGTGCTCATTTGAACAACTTCACACTTTTCTTTACTCATGGTCAATTGACACTTTTCACACAACACAGATATCTCATCTAAATCATTTTGCAATTAGTTTTGGTCATCTGATGACTTAACAAGACGATAAATAAGATCATCATCTGCGAATAATCTAAGAGGGCTACTCAGATTGTCTCCTACCTAGTTAATATAGATCGGGAACAATACAGGGCCTATAGCAATTCCTTGGGGAACGCCGGATATTACTTCAGTTTTAGTCGATGACTTTTCGTCTATTACTACGAACTGTGACCTTTCTGACAGAAAAATCGCGAATACAGTTGCACAACTGAAGCGATATTCCATAAGCACGCAGTTCGGTTAGAATATGTTTGTGGGGAACGATGTCGAAAGCCTTCTGGAAATATAAAAATATGGAATCAATTCGACATCCCTTATTGATAGCAGTCATTACTTAATGAGTATAAAGAGTTAGTTGTGTTTTCTAAATCCATGCTTAGTATGTGTCAATAAATCGTTTTCTTCTACGTACTTCATAATGTTCGAATAAAGCATATGTTCCAAAACCCTATTGAAAATCGGTGTTAGTGATATAGGCCTGTAATTCAGCAGATTACTCCTACTTCCCTTTTTGGGTACTGGCGTGACTTGAACAATTTTCCATTCTTTAGGTACGGATCTTTCTGTGAGCGAGTGGTTGTATATAGTTGCTATATATGGAGCTATTTTATCATCTTACTCTGAAAGGAACCAGACTGATAAACAATCTGGACCCGAGGCCTTGCCTTTATTATGTGATTTAAGCTGCTTTGCTACACCGAGGATATCTACTTCTATGTTTCTCATCTTAGCAGTTGTTCTTGACTGGAATTTAGGAATATTTACTTTGTCTTCTTTCGTGAAGGAGTTTCGGAAAAGCGTGTTTAATGAATCCGCTTTAGTGGCACTGTCATCAGTGACTTCACCGTTCTTATCGCGCAGTGAAGGTACTGATTGCGTCTTCAATGGTTCAAATGCTGTGAGCACTATGGGACTTAACATCTGAGGTCATCAGTCCCCTAGAACTTAGAACTACTTAAACCTAACTAACCTAAGGACATCACAAACGTCCATGCCCGAGGCAGGATTCGAACCTGCGCGGTGGCGTGGTTCCAGACTGAAGCGCCTAGAACCGCTCGGCCAGATTTCGTCTTCATGAACATTTTTTCCCCTGTTTTGTCCATACTGCCACCACTCAAAACATGGAATTCCTTTTTAGCATCCTGTATCTAATACAATGTTTCTTTGTAACTTCGTTCTAATATCGAAAGTACCGTCTCAACTCCAAGTAGCTTTAATTGTAATTTGATAGACAATCGGTATTTTTGTACCAGTTCGTAAGGAACCCCATTTATCATTGCAATGCCTGCATCAGTGCTTGTAGAATACGTGTCCATATTATTTGATACTATCCTATCAGCACTATAGAGCTGGAGTTCTGACGTGATTTGCAACGATGAATGTTGTCCGGAGGAGTTAGTGCCCTGCTCGTCAATAGCGAACCATTTGCTGAATACTGCTTTTGCATCGTAAAGCTAGATAATCGTAGACGTAAATTACAAATACGTACGCAGCTCTACCATTATTGATCTGTGGTTGGTTACTGCGCGGAGATACGATGTAATTACAATACTAGTAATTGCGTTCCGTGCCGTAAAATGAGAATTAGCTATCTGAATGTCAATAAACTACCCCCACATTGACAGTAAACGGGGACGATGTTGCTTTATTGAAGTGTTCTCCATCACTATTGAAGTGGGTTGTATACGTTGCGATGTCGTAATGTCTAGGTTACTAGCAGAGATTCGTTTATGCCATGAAGAGAGCGTAAACAGACATGAATGACGCTTCCTGGTACTGCTGTGCAACACAGGGTTTAATTTTTAAAACAATTTTTTGCTAATGGAATAGTAAAAACAATAATTACGAATATATCATTGAGCTCAGTTTAAATTTAGAAGCTAGATCAGTCATCATTTATTAGTTGTACAGCTGATTTGTCAGTATGCAGACCATGAGTATTTTTTTTATATTTCTGTAAACTAGTACTGTGACACAAATAACAAACTTAATTCAATATTTTTGTGAAATACACTGGTGTGCGAAGTTCAGGACGAACCGAACTTACGCATTATGTGTCACTGCGAAGTAAAATTGCCCGATGTAACTTTGATCATATATAGACAGAACTGCTACAGTGTAGTACAGAAGATAACTGACAGACATAAGCAATGAGACGAACAGAAATGTCACTTTTATTCAAAGACAATAATTATACTGCAGCCACCGTTTATTATGGTCCCCTGGACCTCACAAAAGGTGGGACGGGGATGCTAATAGGGTGTGAAAATGGTTCAAATAGCTCTGAACACTATAGGACTTAACATCTGAGGTCATCAGTCCCTTAGAACTTAGAACTACTTAAACCTATCTAACCTAAGGACGTCACACACATCCATGCCTGAGGCAGGATTCGAACCTGCGACCGTAGTGGTCACGCAGTTCCACACTGAAGCGCCTATAACCAATCGGCCACAACGGCCGGCTAATAGATTGTGAGACCACCATGGTCCACAGTGCGTACACTGCAATGTGCTCCCAAGCCGGCCACAAGGTTGGCAAGGAGTTCTTGTGTTGGAGCGTTATATTCCACCTCCTACAGTGCTGACAACTTCTAGTTGTTCGTTGGCGCATGTACATGTGCTGCAATACGTCTTCCCAACGGATCCCAGACATGCCTGAGGTGATTTACAGGAGGTGGACAAAAACATGGGAACACTAAAATACAGCCTATTAACATGTCTACTTGGACGTAGGAAACCGTTGGCATTCAAAACAGCTTCCAATATTCTCGGAATGAATGTATGTGTTTAAAGGGTATGTTATACCTTTCTTCTTGCAAAACAGAGGTAAGTTTGTAACACCATAGCTCTAATGCTCTACTGATTTATTTGGCATTTGTTTTATTTAATGTTACATCGTTGAGCTTCTGTAAATGTGTTTGAATCGATAACACAAAATTGTATACTCCTTTCTTTGTTAAAGCTTTGATGTCATGCTTTGATTCTATGCAATGTAGTGTATCTGTCATTTAAATTCTTTGTCCCAATTGGAGGGAGACAAAACTTACTGTATATATTTGGAATTTGTTTAAATAATTTTTTATAGAAATGTCAATATGTGCAAAGGTTCTGTTTTATTTAAAATGTTTGGCTGTTGTTGTGTAATTGCTGATCCTCACTTATGGTTCTTAATTATTTCATATGCAAAAGGTGTTGTGGTTCCCCTCGGAAACGGAACTGTGTAGCGCGCGTAAATTGTGTTTTGCCTAGGTAGAAAAGGTGGAGTTGAGAGTCAGTCGGGGACGAGCTACCAAACTGTCAACTGCTCATGTAAAAGTTGTGTATTGTGTTAGTTCTGAGAGAGGCTTTTCCTGGCGCTTTCCAATGCCTCGGATGGATGGATAAAGAGCTGGAGCTATTCTGAAATTGATGTTTATCGTCGCCACTTAGAAATGACGGAGTCCAGCAATTCTACCTACAAATCCACCTACCAACATGCAATCGCCACCACATTGCGCAATCACTGTAATGGAACACTATAATAATGTACAGTGAAGGATCAGCGCATTGGATGTTTAGTGTACTCAAATACAAGGTAAAATTTAACTGAACTCTTGTACCTACCGTGATTTATCCTCAGTCACATATCCACTTAGGGTCACTCCCACGCTAAAGTGCTTACCGAGTGTCCTTTATTGAAAGAAAGTTAAAGTTAATGTGGCAAGAGAGTGAGCTAAAGTGCATGATGCTTGCTGAAAATAATTTTTCTATTAAAACTGCTTATTAATATGTTGTTGCCAATTTCAAAATTAAAAGTTCTTAAAACTGAGGGTGGTAAAGTTTTGCTTAATAAATGATCACATTGCTGCTTGTTGAAAATCGCAAAAGGTGAGTCAGTTTCTTACAGATATGTCAAGTTGTGTTTTACTGCAGTAAGAGTTGAGAACTAATACCTTGTTTCTTTAGTGTATTGAAAGTGTGTTTAGTATGCCCTGTTACAGTGGTCAAGATTAAGGGCCCCCCTCCAATAAAAATAGTTCAGTTGCACAAAGACACTTAATTATAGCAAGTTTCAATTACTCTTCCTATTCAAGTGAACTTCTGTACAATATTGGGCTCCACTTGTGTATTAAAAGTACATATTAATGTTATAAAAGGATTTATAGTTTGTCTATTGTGCTCATGCTAAATAACAATTAATAGAAAGACCACTATCTATGAAAACAGTAACTTCTTTTATTAAAAATTCAATGAGAAATTTTTTGTTAGTGAAATACATTGAACTTTCATTCTAAACAGAAAAGTATTTAGCTGCGAGAGAGAGACTTAACTTATGACCAGTTCATAATTTTGCGGTGAACTACATTTACAAAATTTACAAATTTTTTTTATAAGATAGGAAAATGTTTGAAAAGTAATATTGAACCTTTGCCTATTTTATGATTCTACAGTGAATATTGATAGTAATATTATTGAGACGAGTCAGTTTGAAAAAGCCTTGAAGGCAAACGTATAAGTCGTTTCCTGTTGCCATTATGCAAATAGCCATGTTATCTTATAAATGTTAGCATTTTCTTTAACGTGAACATATGCAGGTGCCAGAGTTCACTGGACTCGTGTATGGCAAAATATAGGTTGTGTTTGTCCGTTGAAGTTACTCATACTTATTTTCATAAACAAGAATGCCAATAATTCTCTTGCCTAATTAGGCTGGCGACCGTTTTCCTTACTCTTAGAACAGTGTAGATAGGTAAAATATTGTTCGTTACTGTTTAAATATTTACGTAATTCTGACTTTTATTTCCGTTAGGTACAACACGGTCGACATAACAAAATTCCTCTCAGAGGGTAACACTGTTCTGTTGCTTTATTCCATAATTACTTTAACAAGATAGTTTTTATTTCACGACCTGCCTCCAACTTTAAGGTTATGGTATAGCAGTAGCGGACAGGAGTGTTATAAGTCCAAAATAGAACACGATGTCTCAATAATATTGGGATCTGGTGACTGTCGTGACTAGGGGAGATGCGGCAGTTCTTTCTCGTGCTCGTTGTGTGGACAGAGGCTCTGTGGTCTTGGAACACAACACCACCATTGAGAAACGAACATTGTACCAGGGGCTGGAAATCCTTGGCAGTAATGCGACCTTGCATTGCAACCATGGGCCCCTTGGAATACCGCGATATGGCTGCCAAATCGTCAACGAACTCTGCCAAGTTTCACTTTTGGGACGTAAACTCGGCCACAAGTTGAAAATAGTGGAAACAAGACTCATCCGACCTCATGACAGTCGTCCATTGCTCCATAGCGCAAGTTTTATGGCTTCGAAGCCAAGTTTTCCTGCTACGGGCGTTTGCATCACTGATGAGTGGTTTTGGAATTCCACGTCGCCATGCTATTCCCCGCTTATGGAGCTCTCTTCATGTTGTTCTGGTGCTCACAGGTTTCACGAGTACGTCATTCTATTGGGCAGTGGCTCTTTCAACTGTCGTCCTCTTATTTTTCGTCATAGTTTTGTTCAATAACCGTCAGTCACGATCACATAACAAACACTTTCGTCCGCACTGTGATGACATAGCGGATGATGTTTCTCGCTTTCCTTGCATGCAGTATAAATCTTCGATATGGCGGCCCCTTGTAATACCAAACATATCGGCTACCTTGGTTACGGAAGTGCCCACCATACTCACATGAACAATTTACCTACGTTCAAATTCGTTTATCTCCGACATAACGCGCTCACAGCTCCACAGAGCTCTGTTCTGACCACGAGTGACATTTGCAACGTACTGAGGGCGCTGCGCAGGTGCCGGTAGTGGTCAAATACAACAGAGCAACCCCAAAGCTTGGCTAGCATCTGCACTTATGTTGTTTAAGGATGCATTTCTCACGGAGTGTCCATATTTTCGTCCAACCTCCTTTAAGTCGGCGGGAACGGGCAGGGCAGTCTATTCACCGAATATCCTCTCGTCCAAAATCTACCGCCCCTGCACTATATGGTGCGGTTGTACTTGGACCACCAAAATGATCCATTTCGATAAAGTTCCTGGCTATATTAATTGTTCCTATCTCTCGCAGAGTTGTACAGAGTTTCAGGGAGAGCATAAGGGAACAATTGACAGGAATGGGGGAAAGAAATACAGTAGAAGAAGAATGGGTAGCTTTGAGGGATGAAATAGTGAAGGCAGCAGAGGATCAAGTAGGTAAAAAGACGAGGGCTAGTAAAAATCCTTGGGTGACAGAAGAAATATTGAATTTAATTGATGAAAGGATAAAATATAAAAATGCAGTAAATGAAGCAGGCAAAAAGGAATACAAACGTCTCAAAAATGAGATCGACAGGAAGTGCAAAATGGCTAAGCAGGGATGGCTAGAGGACAAATGTAAGGATGTAGAGGCTTATCTCACTAGGGGTAAGATAGATACTGCCTACAGGAAAATTAAAGAGACCTTTGGAGAGAAGAGAACGACTTGTATGAATAACAAGAGCTCAGATGGAAACCCAGTTCTAAGCAAAGAAGGGAAAGCAGAAAGGTGGAAGGAGTATATAGAGGGTCTATACAAGGGCGATGTTCTTGAGGACAATATTATGGAAATGGAAGAGGATGTAGATGAAGATGAAATGGGAGATACGATACTGCGTGAAGAGTTTGACAGAGCACTGAAAGACCTGAGTCGAAACAAGGCCCCCGGAGTAGACAACATTCCATTGGAACTACTGACGGCCCTGGGAGCGCCAGTCCTGACAAAACTCTACCATCTGGTGAGCAAGATGTATGAAACAGGCGAAATACCCTCAGACTTCAAGAAGAATATAATAATTCCAATCCCAAAGAAAGCAGGTGTTGACAGATGTGAAAATTACCGAACTATCAGTTTAATAAGTCACAGCTGCAAAATACTAACACGAATTCTTTACAGACGAATGGAAAAACTAGTAGAAGCCAACCTCGGGGAAGATCAGTTTAGATTCCGTAGAAACACTGGAACACGTGAGGCAATACTGACCCTACGACTTATCTTAGAAGAAAGATTAAGGAAAGGCAAACCTACGTTTCTAGCATTTGTAGACTTAGAGAAAGCTTTTGACAATGTTGACTGGAATACTCTCATTCAAATTCTAAAGGTGGCAGGGGTAAAATACAGGGAGCGAAAGGCTATTTACAATTTGTACAGAAAGCAGATGGCAGTTATAAGAGTCGAGGGAAATGAAAGGGAAGCAGTGGTTGGGAAGGGAGTAAGACAGGGTTGTAGCCTCTCCCCTATATTGTTCAATCTGTATATTGAGCAAGCAGTAAAGGAAACAAAAGAAAAATTCGGAATAGGTATTAAAATCCGTGGAGAAGAAATAAAAACTTTGAGGTTCGCCGATGACATTGTAATTCTGTCAGAGACAGCAAAGGACTTGGAAGAGCAGTTGAATGGAATGGACAGTGTCTTGAAAGGAGGATATAAGACGAACATCAATAAAAGCAAAACGAGGATAATGGAATGTAGTCGAATTAAGTCGGGTGATGCTGAGGGAATTAGATTAGGAAATGAGACACTTAAAGTAGTAAAGGAGTTTTGCTATTTGGGGAGCAAAATAACTGATGATGGTCGAAGTAGAGAGGATATAAAATTTAGACTGGCAATGGCAAGGAAAGCGTTTATGAAGAAGAGAAATTTGTTAACATCGAGTATTGATTTAAGTGTCAGGAAGTCATTTCTGAAAGTATTTGTATGGAGTGTAGCCATGTATGGAAGTGAAACATGGACGATAAATAGTTTGGACAAGAAGAGAATAGAAGCTATAGAAATGTGGTGCTACAGAAGAATGCTGAAGATTAGATGGGTAGATCACATAACTAATGAGGAAGTATTGAACAGGATTGGGGAGAAGAGAAGTTTGTGGCACAAGTTGACCAGTAGAAGGGATCGGTTGGTAGGACATGTTCTGAGGCGTCAAGGGATCACCAATTTAGTATTGGAGGGCAGCGTGGAGGGTAAAAATCGTAGAGGGAGACCAAGAGATGAATACACTAAGCAAATTCAGAAGGATGTAGGTTGCAGTAGGTACTGGGAGATGATGAAGCTTGCACAGGATAGAGTAGCATGGAGAGCTGCATCAAACCAGTCTCAGGACTGAAGACCACAACAACAACAACAACAACAACAACATCTCTCGCCATATGAGGGCATGTAATGGACCCACGAACATTGTCGAAGGTAATCGTTTTGCTGGTCCAGGTGTTATGGTATGGGGAGGCATAATGTTTCATAGACACACTGACCTCGAAACCTTTGAAAACGATGCTCTCAACAGTGCATTCGGTTCTGACTTCATGTTTGTGGATGACAATACGTGTCCGCATCGAACCGTACAAGTGCAGGAGCTATTGTAAGAAGAGGATATTCGGCAAATAAACCGACCTGCCGGTTCCTCCGACTTATATCCCAACGAGAATGTGTGGGATGCGTTTGGGACAAGTATTGCAGCGCGTCCATATGCACCAACGTCCCTCCAGCACCCTAGTGGAGGAGTGGAACGCCGTACCACAGGCACTCCTTACTAACCTTGTGACCACCATGGGAACACGTTGCAGAGGATGCACTGACTTCCTTACTGATCACACACCCTATTAGCAACCATGTTCCACCTGTTGCAATGTCTAGGGGACCATGATAAATCCCGATGACTTCAGTGTAATAGTTGTCTTTAAGTAAAAGTATCATTTCTGTTCGCCTCGTTGCGCATATCTTTAAGTTGCCTTCTGTACTACACTGTTGCAGTATTTTCTATGTATGGTCCAAGTTTCGTCGAACTACGTTAGTTGGCAGTGACACATCTAGTGAATTCTGCTTTTGTCCTTAAGTTTTACACACCAGTGCAGCGGCCGCCCCGTTTCCCTGTAAAAGTATTAATATTAGTGACTGAAACACTGAGTTCTCGTCGGGAAAAAACTTCCACTTAAAAACACCGTTTCCTCTTATTCTCTAAGTGTAATTAAAAGATTTATCACTGAAAAATGAACTATTGGCACAAAAAATTGTTAACATAATCTATGAATACAAACAGACTGCTTTCTGTTATTTGGTCTTGAACGTTTACGAATAGATGAAGAACTCTGTAGTACAATTCAATGAAAACGAAACATTTTAAGCAACAGAACGAGCTAGAATAAGTTTCACTTTCCCCAGTTGAAGAAAATTTCCTTGCTACTACGCTGTAACAGCGTCCACTTACGGATATCTATAGTCATTCGTTCGTATCCTCAGCACGGAAATAACAGTGACGCATAGTATATGATAAAATTAAAAATATTGTTTCTCAGATTGGTTGGATCGTTAGATTTAAGTCATTTTTGACTGCCATCCATTATTGGCCAGAGAAACCTATTTCTGATTTATGTTAGTATGTAATTTCCTAGGAATACATATGTCCACACATTTGAAAGTGCATTTAGGATGTTCATTTAAGAGAGGTATAGTAGTGGATACAAAAAAATGGTTCAAATGGCTCTGAGCACTATGGGACTTAACATCTATGGTCATCAGTCCCCTAGAACTTAGAACTACTTAAACCTAACTAACCTAAGGACGTCACAGAACACCCAGTCATCACGAGGCAGGGAAAATCCCTGACCCCGCCGGGAATCGAACCCGGGAACCCGGGCGTGGGAAGCGAGAACGCTACCGCACGACCACGAGCTGCGGACTAGTGGATACATCTCGTTTTCAAACATATTTAAAAAATTAAAAAAAACGAATGAAATGATAGATGCAAACAGGTTGGGTACTCTAATTGGTTAACTGTCAAACCGTCAACCTCTTTCAAAGGTTTATTGTTCTCGTTTAGATTTAAAAACGTAAACAAACTTGTTTGTCGGCAACATTGCGAATACTGCTCTGTTTTTGTGCAATATGCAAGGAAGAAGTGTTTGTACCACGATTGCAACTGCGAAATACTGGAGCAACAATAAGCAGAATAGAATGTAAGTACGTGTAACAAATAATATATCATAAATATAAGCCTGAAACTCGCGAAGAGCAGTAGTTAAACGAACTGTTAAGCTGCACGGGGCAGCTGTAGCGATGTAGTAACTGAAGATTAAAGTTGCATTACGCTTACTGAATAGGGACGAAAGACCGAAACGCGTATTGGTATAAATAAAAATATATATAAAATGGGTGGTTGCTACATTTCTTAAAGTAATATAATCCGTACTCACGCAGCTTACCAACAACTAAAATGGCTAAGTTAACGTGATGATAATTCAGTTTCTGAATTCAGGTAATACGCGAAATACTGTTTACTTTGCTTATTTCATTCCGCGCTTATGGTATCGTATTTTGGGGCAAGTCTTTGCATTCACAAAGAATTTGTTTAAAAAAATCTTTTCACATGTTTATGAATATGATATGGTGGTGTCAGCATAAGACAGCAAGGTCTTTCGCACTCATACTAAAATTTAATGAGACGAGTGTACATAAAAGGCGTATAATAATTCAAAAGGGGTACTGCAAATAAAAACACACACACACACACACACACACACACACACACACACACACACAAAAAACGAAAATCACGTCGTCAGATCGAAACACTAAGGCAGATATAAAATCTAAAATAATACAGCAGTTAATTGAGCAGCTACGTTTGGCTGGGCGCTGGAATAAAAGCGATGAGCCAGCAAACCAGCGAATTGACAACCTGCAGGGACTGGCTTAGAGTGTAACGTCATGTTCCTTGCAAGCCTCCATGGCAGATTTGCCTGATTATTAATATACATAAACTCCTAGTTGGTCGTGTATTAACTGAGCCATTTTCTTTGCTGTGTACATGTGCCGCAACGACTGTAGGCAAAGCCTTCGGGTACTAAGGGAACCAGAACAGATGACAAACTGTCTGTCCTGGAGACACTTCATCTATTCCAGTGCTTTCAGGATCGCATGGACTTCTGCACAAAATGAAGTATAATCATGGAGAATGCGAATGGTATGTGTATAGAATCAGCTACACACCATCCAACGAACGTGAGTACACGAATAGCTAAGTAACAGATCATTACACACCAAATAACTGTATTCCACAACACTACCGCAACCCCAAGTGTATATTGGTGACATACGAAGTTCACCTTTTAGTAACTTGTTTAATAACAGCCGCTCACCCAGTTGCAAATGGCAACAGAAAAAAAGCGCACAGAAAATATGTCGCAAACAGTCATAATAAATCTCAAAAACATGCTGTAACATACAATAAATAAGGAAGTATGAAAGTATCCACAGAAAACTATATTTCAAAAAACGAATATTAAAAATGTAATAATGTGCCACTGTATTTATATAATCATACTATTTTCTGCATGTTTTAGATTAAAAAAATTCACTGATGATAGTGATATTTGTCGCCGAAACTAGTTTGGGAGAATAAACGGATAACAAAGTGTTTTGCATCAAGGGGGACTCAGTTTCTGATATTGATGTTTTTCTATGCAAACACGGACCAAACGGAAGAGTTCCAAGATAAAATTATGCTCAATGATGTTCATTTCCGGAGAGTTCGGTGGCCAGCGTAAGTGTTTAAACTCAGAAGGCAGTTCCAGAAGCCATGCTGTACCAGTTCAGGAAGTGTGGGGTGTCGCATAGTCCAGCTAGAATCGCCCAAGTCCGGCGGAATGCAGAATGGACATGAATGAATGAAGGTGATCGAACAGGATGCTTACGTACGTGTCACCTGTCAGAGTCGTATCTAGAGGTATCAGGGGTCCCATATCACTCCATCTGCACACGCACCACACCATTACAGAGCCTCCACCAACTTGAACAGTCCCCTGCAGACATACAGGGTCCATGGACTCATGAAGTTGTCTCCATACTTGTGCACGTCCAGTCGCTCGATAAAATTTGAAACGAGACCCGTCCGACCAGGCAACATGTTTCCAGCCATCAATAGTCCAATTTCGTTGTTGACAGGTTCAGGCGAGGCATAAAGCTTAGTGTCGTGCAGTCATCAATCGTACACGAGTGGGCATTCGACTCCGAGAGCCCATACCGACGATGTTTCGCTGAATGGTCCGCTTGCACTTGTTGATTGCCCAGTATTGAAACCCGCAAGAATTTGCGGTAGGGTTGCACTTCTGTCGGGCTGAATAATTCTCTTCAGTCGTCGTTGGTCCCGTTCTTGCAGGATCTTTTTCCGTCCGAAGCGATGTCGAAGATTTGATGTTTACCGGATTCCTGACACTCATGGTACACTCGTGAAAGGGTCGCACGGGAAAAGCCCCACTTCGTCACTGCCTTGGAGATGCTGTGTCCCATCGCTCGTGCGCCGACTATAACACCACGTTCAGACTCACTTAAGTCTCGATAAACTGTCATTATAACAGCAGTAACCGATTTAACAACTGCGCCAGACAGTTGCTGTCGTATATATGCGTTGCCGACGGCAGCGCCGTATTCTGCCTGTTTACATGTCTCTGTATTTGAATACGCATTCTTATACCAGTTTCTTTGGCGCTTCATTGTATCTCCTGTAAGTGGGAGAGACGACTTCCAACATATCTCGGAATTCGATAACTGTAGGAGCGTGGCATATCGAGACCACAGCTAAACTGTTCCGCTATGTTGCTGCTATCAATGGTCGGGATACCATGAACGTCATCCGACTATGGATCGATGAGTTCAGGAGAGCCACACTCATCGTAATGCAAGTTCTCAACGGCCCCACCAAACTAGAAACTAGTGCTCGAGAGGACCCGAATATTGTTCACTCGGCCGTGACAGATCGTATAATCCACGTCACGTGCATTGAGTTAGGAACTGGCTTTGTTTGCAGCAAGACGAGTATATTCACGGCTGTGAGAGGACGTCTGGAGCACCACAAACAAACATCACGTTGAAAATCATTTCTGCTTCCGTTGAAGACAGAGCAGACAGATGCGCAGACGAAGATGAACCCGGCATCATCACTGGATGCAGCAATCGCAATACGTCGTGTTCTGAGGCGTGTGTTTTTGCATGACTGTTACAAGTAATGATATCAATATGACAAAACAAATGGTCATATTCATCATCTTATGACGAAATGTCGAGATACTGCAGAGGTCTTATACGCTTCTGGCCATTGAAATTGCTACCCCACGAAGATGCAGCAATCGCAATACGTCGTGTTCTGAGGCGTGTGTTTTTGCATAACTGTTACAAGTAATGATATCAATATGACAAAACAAATGGTCATATTCATCATCTTCTGACGAAATGTCGAGATACTGCAGAGGTCTTATACGCTTCTGGCCATTAAAATTGCTACCCCACGAAGATGACATGCTAAAGACGCGAAATTTAACCGACAGGAAGACGATGCTGTGATATGCCAATAATTAGCTTTTCAGAGCAGTCACACAAGGTTGGCGCCGGTGGCGACACCTACAACGTACTGACATGGGGAAAGTTTCCAACCGATTTCTCATACACAAACAGCAGTTGACAGGCGTTGCCTGGATACAGAAAATGTTTCTTCTGCTGCCCTGGCCAGCACATTCTCCAGATCTCTCTCCAATTGAAAACGTCTGGTCAATGGTGGCCGAGCAACTGGCTCGTCACAATACGCCAGTCACTACTCTTGACGAACTGTGATATCGTGTTGATGCTGCACGGGCAGCTGTACCTGTACATGTCATCCAAGCTCTGTTTGACTCAATGCCCAGGCGTTCAAGGCCGTTATTACGGCCAGAGGTGGTTGTTCTGGGTACTGATTTCTCAGGATCTATGCACCCAAATTGCGTGGAAATGTAATCACATGTCAGTTCTAGTATAGTATATTTGTCCAATCAATACCCGATTATCATCTGCATTTCTTCTTGGTGTAGCAATTTTAATGGTCAGTAGTGTATTTATACTAACGGTGTGCCTCCCCTCCTTGGTTGCTGTGTCGCCGGGGAATGGGGAGGTAAGGTGGATGAGCGATGGGGGTTGCACCTGTGCCGGAGGCTGTGTTTGCATCACAGTTTCGGCATTCCGGGTGCGTCTTTTTTTAGCAGTATGTTCAGGAAAGGGGGAGAAAATCATTCTATTTTCAGACTGACTGCAATATTTTGAAGAGTGCTGTAAAGGTGGTCCAGAAACTGATGAAGCGCCTGTCTACGAAAGGTTCGTCGACATGGTGGAACAAGCGTTTGGGTTTATGGCGAACCGTTTGAAGTGCCATCTCATCTAAGTGTTCCATGTGCAAATTTCCTATCCCAGAAGCCAGTGGAGATATCATCACCATTTCATCCGACTGTTAATAAAACTATATCTCGCACTTGAAGCAGATTGTTGTAAGTACATGTTCAAAGAGTTTGACAATTTACGCCTCGAAATGTTGAGTCAGTAACGCCAAGGAATCTTGGAGAGATACTTTCGTAAACAGTGCCGTAATGTCGAAGTCCACCAGCAGGTCATCCATTTTAATCGAATGTCCGTAAGCACTTTGGTTTTCAGACGGCAGATGGTTCACAAGGCCATACAGTATATACGAAGGGGATGCACACAACACACAGCAACGGCAGGCAGTGCTAAGTACATAGGGTGCCCCTTATCTGTGATAGAGAAAGTCTCCCAGGAGAACTACGATACTTGAACGAAGTGTTCCGCAGTGAAGCACAGGTTAATGGGGTATTTAAGAAGCGAAAATATGGAGTAAGGCGGGAAGAGGAGGAAGAAGACAAGAATTCGCTTTCTTTCCGTACCTGGGACCGCTCTCAGCCAAATTTCTGAGGCTATTTTAAAAACACAACGTAAAAACCGTTTACCGACCACCTCGTAAGACAAATAGTACCTTGGCTCTGCGAAAGACCCACTTAAACTGGGATATACAGAGCCGTCTGCGAAAGTGGCCACCAATAAATCGTTTCGAAATGCTGCATGAAACGCATCAGACATGTAGGCCTGTGACTGGGGTACATAGAACAATCAGCGATAGCAGAGCACAGCAGCAGGGAACATCACACCTTCGACTTTCAGAGCGTCAATGCACTATGACGAGCAACTGTCTACTGGGACAGCATCGTAATGGAATCCATAGAAATAACAATTCATAACTATCTGGTCAGTACGGACGCAGGATACAAATTTAGTGAGATATGAAGTCCCACAGTAGCGACAATACAGCGAGATCACGCACAGCACCGGCCAACGCGCAAGACGCATCCGGAATGCCCAGACAGAGGAGAGAGCACAGCCTCTGGAAAACCCGCTACCCTCACCACTGTAACCGCCTCTTCCCCCCCCCCCTCCCGCCAGCCAGCCGGGCTGCAATGCAACCAGCCACCAATAGCCAGGTGCGGGGAGGCCCACGGCTGGTATAAATACACTCCTGGAAATTGAAATAAGAACACCGTGAATTCATTGTCCCAGGAAGGGGAAACTTTATTGACACATTCCTGGGGTCAGATACATCACATGATCACACTGACAGAACCACAGGCACATACACACAGACAACAGAGCATGCACAATGTCGGCACTAGTACAGTATATATCCACCTTTCGCAGCAATGCAGGCTGCTATTCTCCCATGGAGACGATCGTAGAGATGCTGGATGTAGTCCTGTGGAACGGCTTGCCATGCCATTTCCACCTGGCGCCTCAGTTGGACCAGCGTTCGTGCTAGACGTGCAGACCGCGTGAGACGACGCTTCATCCAGTCCCAAACATGCTCAATGGGGGACAGATCCGGAGATCTTGCTGGCCAGGGTAGTTGACTTACACCTTCTAGAGCACGTTGGGTGGCACGGGATACATGCGGACGTGCATTGTCCTGTTGGAACAGCAAGTTCCCTTGCCGGTCTAGGAATGGTAGAACGATGGGTTCGATGACGGTTTGGATGTACCGTGCACTATTCAGTGTCCCCTCGACGATCACCAGTGGTGTACGGCCAGTGTAGGAGATCGCTCCCCACATCATGATGCCGGGTGTTGGCCCTGTGTGCCTCGGTCGTATGCAGTCCTGATTGTGGCGCTCACCTGCACGGCGCCAAACACGCATACGACCATCATTGGCACCAAGGCAGAAGCGACTCTCATCGCTGAAGACGACACGTCTCCATTCGTCCCTCCATTCACGCCTGTCGCGACACCACTGGAGGCGGGCTGCACGATGTTGGGGCGTGAGCGGAAGACGGCCTAACGGTGTGCGGGACCGTAGCCCAGCTTCATGGAGACGGTTGCGAATGGTCCTCGCCGATACCCCAGGAGCAACAGTGTCCCTAATTTGCTGGGAAGTGGCGGTGCGGTCCCCTACGGCACTGCGTAGGATCCTACGGTCTTGGCGTGCATCCGTGCGTCGCTGCGGTCCGGTCCCAGGTCGACGGGCACGTGCACCTTCCGCCGACCACTGGCGACAACATCGATGTACTGTGGAGACCTCACGCCCCACGTGTTGAGCAATTCGGCGGTACGTCCACCCGGCCTCCCGCATGCCCGCTATACGCCCTCGCTCAAAGTCCGTCAACTGCACATACGGTTGACGTCCACGCTGCCGCGGCATGCTACCAGTGTTAAAGACTGCGATGGAGCTCCGTATGCCACGGCAAACTGGCTGACACTGACGGCGGCGGTGCACAAATGCTGCGCAGCTAGCGCCATTCGACGGCCAACACCGCGGTTCCTGGTGTGTCCGCTGTGCCGTGCGTGTGATCATTGCTTGTACAGCCCTCTCGCAGTGTCCGGAGCAAGTATGGTGGGTCTGACACACCGGTGTCAATGTGTTCTTTTTTCCATTTCCAGGAGTGTATATAAATATTATGGTATCCGCAACGGCACTGGCACCGCCACCCTGTTCCTCTTACCATACTCGAGAAATCAGATTCGGACCATGGCTAACGGATAGCCCTGTTACGGTCACTAATAAAGTGTCAGTCTTGATACGACCACTCTAAATTTGACGTCCATAATACGACCACCAATCTCAGTACCTATGTAACTGTGTTCCCTACCGCCTGCTACCTTGAACTTCCACCAATGGGAGGTGGTACGGGACTTCAGGTCCCACCGCCACATCTTCAGCGCGCAGTCCGATATCATTGGAATGATGTCATTGTAGGATGGCAAAATTTTACCTTTACATCGGGACAGTAAGACCGAGAGCCACCCAACCATAAAAAAAATTAAATTTATAAACAATAAAAGTAAAAATAAAAGCGATAAAAAAATCTCTCGACAATCTGTCACAATATGATGAATATGCCACTCTTCGAAACGTCGCAGTATTTTACCGCGGCCATCCAGCTGGAAACGTGACAGCTTTTCGTCATTAGTCTTCCTTGGGAAAGGCTACATTCATACAAACGAAAGTAGATTACGAGGGATTTTATCGGGAACCAAAATGGTTAGAGACCAGAGATAAACCGATCTAGACACAGGTACACCTGCAAATGTAGCCGAGCGCGGAACTGGCCGGCCGCTCTCACGACCGGAGCCCGCCGTGCTGTAGGACCAGAAAGGCAGGTGTATCATCCCCGGCCTTGAAATTTCGCACTAGATCTTAGAAAGTAGTTATACTAGTGATAACGTAAAAATTAGAACACCAACACTACTAACACAGGTACGGACTGCAGCGATTTTTTAAGTAGATGGCCAGCCCAGTGCCAGGGGCACGCTTACTGGGATTAGCTCGGTGAGCAGGCCTTAAAAGTAGGTTTGCAGATCATCTGGCACAACTGTAACGCTGCAGGGTAGAGTAGTCTCAGTGTAGTCTAGTGTAGTTAACAAGATAGATTAACCTTGTCCATAGCCTGTGCCAGTAACCAACCAAGTATAAGCTGCTTTTGGTATTGTGTGATAAAAGGACCCACTAATTAAATAAGGTGGTGAGTTATTGTGTATGACTATCAAGGTTGTTGTTTTAAACTATTGTATGATTATCTTTGTTTTGCATTTGTGTAATTATCTTGTGTTGTATTAAATAAAGTATTTTTAAAAAAAATGAAAGACAAGATTGAAGATCCTTTACGATACCGCTTGAGAATGAGCCATCGCTCGAAACCGTTAGTGGTAAAAAAGGTATTAAAAAAGCATCTCTGATGTATTATTATTGCAGTGGTATGCATTTCACACAACTTGCTGAGTCTGCAGAACAGCATACACAAGACACGTTCAAGGACCTTTAGTTATTATGAATAGTGTTTTTTGTTTGCATCAGCCGTAACTCTTACTGCTGTAAGTTTGTGAGGGAGAGCCGTACTGTAACGGATGCCTAACACTTTCATGAGTCAGCGCAAAATTTATTTCGACCCTTCCACCACCGAAAGACGAGAAAGGTAGTAGTAAGAGCGAGCCTGCGATCAGGTTTCGATTTGTGAGATCCGCGCGGCGGAGGCTCGCCTTGATGACTTCCGCTCGCCAGCTGATACAAATGATGGCAGGAAACAGCGGACATCAAGGCCACACTGCCGGCTTGCTTCGGAAATGCCCCTTCATCAAGACGCAGCTACGACTGCCCCGATAAATCTTGCACCCTTACTGCTGAGGCTGGCTCTCGTCGTTTTAAGACGCTCATGTCTGTCTTCTACTTCACGTTCTGGCGTCGCACTTATACTGCGAACTTCTCCAGAAACTGTCGTCTATTTTTCTTTCTCACTCCCGCTCCCGTTATATTGAACAAGATACTTCCAGAATCATATCGTTACATCATAGCTTTGGCGTGGTCCAGTGAAACTAATTCCCTTACAGTAAATTTGTTCAGTGCTTAGTTACGTCTCTACACAGTGAGATGGTCAGAAATAATCTGAAAAGCTGGTAAGGATGTTGCGGGGTAGATTTTGCTTAGAATAACCGTTAAGAAAAAAAAATCGATACGTTGCACTGTTTCCGAGTTAATTAGATTTGAAATTAGCAGATGACGAGACTGCTCAATCTCTGACTCGGGTTCGACCCTTGCTAAAGTCCCGTGTCCAATTTTTGTATCGCTCTCATGGTCGATTTTAGGAAATGAAACGAAGAACATCTTTGGCGACACTGTCTCTGGTGGGCCGCTTGAATTAGCGCGCGTACCGTCCTGTTGGGCTAAGATCAATGCAGATTAACGCTGAAACGACGCAACGTGTCGAATTTCTTTTCTTAATATTTATTTCTCAGGACAACCTACTTGCAACACCCTTACTAGCTTTCTAGACTGCTTTTGACCACCCTGTATGTGATAATCTATTGGTATCCATTGCTGTCACCGAGAGAGAAAGTGCTGTGGTTAGCACACTGGACTCACATTTGAGAGGACGACGGATCAAATCCGTGTGCGGCCATCCTGATTTAGGTTTTCCGTGATTTCCGTAAATCGCTTGAAGCAAATGGCGGGATGGTTCCTCTTAAAGAGCACGGCCGATTTCCTAATCCATCCTTCCCCAATCCGAGTTTGTGCTCCGTCTCTGATGACCCCGTTGTCGACGGGACGTTAAACTCTAACTTCCTCCTCCTCCTCCTTCACTGCCGTCTGTAATATTTCCAGAGAGACGTCTTGGGTGGAAATAAAACTATGGCCTTTTCTTACAACTCCCTTCGTCATGCAATTTTCTGGAAAAAACACGTTCAATCCATAATGAAATATTTCTCCTCCTACACTGATGATTATGTTTGGTTCATGGGGCTCTCAATTGCGCGATCATCAACGCCCGTACGAAGTCCCAATTTTTACACAGTGGAGTTTTTACTCAATCCAATCTAGCCATTGTCACGAATGATGATGACGAAATGATGAGGACAACACAACCACCCAGTTCCCGGGCAGAGAAAAATCCCCAATCCGGCCGGGAATCGAAAACGGGACCCTGTGATCCAGACCACGAGCTACAGACTCCTCCCACACCGTTCAATATCCACACCAAAGGAAGTCAATTCCCTCCCGTCCCCACCCCCCGCACAAGTTGCTACGGAAGGTTGATAATGTTTCTCCAGCAACGGAAGAACCAACATATCCCTAGCATTGAGGAGAGTTTAATAGATTTACTAACAGCTTTGTCCATTTGTAGTATTCCTGTTAGACCGGAATAGAGAGCTTTAATACATTATAGTGAAATCTGTATTACCCATTATTAACTGTATTCCATTAGTTGCCGGCCGGTGTGACCGAGCGGTTGTAGGCGCTACAGTCTGGAATCGCGCTACCACTACGGTCGCAGGTTCGAATCCTGCCTCGGGCATGGAAGGGTGTAGTTCTAAATTCTAGGGGACTGATGACCTCAGATGTTAAGTCCCATATTGCTCAGAACCATCTGAACCGTTTTTATTTCATTAGTTCTGTAATATGAAGAACAACAAAATATTAGTGTAAGAACACACAGAAAATATCACAAGAAATACACAGTCCAATCACATTAACGTAACCACCGCTATGTTCGACGTAAATGTGCAATAACCACTCACAGACGACAGGTGGCAACACTAGCAGTGGAGGGTGTACAAAATGTGTCGGGGAGACGGTACATACGGTGCAATCATTGTCGTAAATCGGAAATAGAGTGATTTATCTGACGTCCAATAGGGCATCGTGATTGTCTTTCGGGCCAAGGGAGGAAGCATTTCCAAAATGGCCAGGTTTGTAAACTGTTCGCATGCCGCCGTGGTTAAAGTATACTACTCATGGCAAAGTGGCGTTACCTAAAACCGGCACCACGGCAAAAGTGGTGCACCACGGGCCATAGATGACAGAGGTGAACAATGGCTGTGGATATATGTATGGCGAACAGACGTGCAACTGTTGAGCAACTAGTCGCCCGGGTGAACCAAGGGGCTAGCAACAAGGTGTCTGCTGCATATGGGCCTCCGCAGCAGGCGTCTGGTTCGTGCACCCATTTCGACTGCTGCTCATCGGCGATAAAGGCTGGAATTTGGGCGCCAATACAATTGGACGTCCACTGAGTGGCGATTGGTGGCCTTTTCAGATGAATCGCATTTTATACTCTATCGGACAGACAGCAGTTGGCGTGTACGGCGTGAAATCTCTGAAAGCAAACACTCTGCAGTAATCGTTGGAAAAGTCTCGGCCAGAGGAGGGAGCGTTATACTCTGGCAAACGTTTTCGTAGTATTCGATGGACGACCTCGTCATTCTGCAGGACACAATGGATCAACACAAGTATACGTCTATTATTCGGGACCATGACCACCATAACCTGCAGGACGGTGTAACGTATCACCGAGCTCTCAGTGTACGTGTGCAGATCGAAAAGCACCAAGATGAGTTCATCATTCTCCCCTGCCCATCAAACTCTCCGGATTTAAACTCAAATTGAGAATCTGAATGACTACCTCGATTGGGCTGTTCGCGCCAAGGATCCTCAACTGAGAAGCCGCGCGCAGCTGGCCACGGCACTTGAGTCGGCATGGCTCCACATCCCTGTCTGTAGCTTCCAGAACCTCATTGACGCTCTTCCTGAACTTCTCCCAGCGGTCCACGCTTCAGGCTTCTGACAGGTGGTCACAGTAATGTGACTGGACAGTGGATTTATGAAATGAAGCGTGGCCCGTTCACGATTCTAGTGAGAGCTTTCCCTGTATAAGTGGTGTTGTCCGCAGAACGAGGTCGTATGGAACAGTTGATACCCCAAGATGGCACCACAAGTAAAGACAGTCGCCTCCAAACGCTGCAACATCGGTTTGGACACGCCCGAAGTGTTTCGTTACACTGCTGCAGTCGGAAAGTTATTAATGTCCGAGCACAGTGACACTCAGCACATTCTGTATGTAATCAGCGACCAACTCCAATTATTGCTTACGACGACACTATCGTCGTAGTACAGATCCGATTGAGTGTTTGCAGAACAGTTATTCTAAACCTTACGTCAGTTAAAGGATTCAACTATGTTGTGGAACTATCATTCTGCAATGAAGTGCTATATGTTATAAATGTCAGCGACACAATCAGTTTCATGTCGTCTGTGTGAACACTATATGTTTCCAAAGTTAACTATTTGCGAAAAAAATATTGATAATTTATGTGCGTGTGGTAGTATCTGCTCAACCTCCTCCTGAACGAGACTTGCTCAAATACGCCACTATGATGACGAGGTTGATCTTTCCGAGTTTTCCGTCCGCCGCATAGTGGCAACCTGAAGGATGCAAGTTTCAGTGAATAGTCTTTCTCACGCTTCCATGTGTCTCACTAAGAACCGCTAGTTACAGCAGCATTCATTTGCGCCTTTGTTTATTGTATCCAACAAAGCGTTTAACTATGTCTCAGACTGCCCTCCACATCGCGGGAAATGTTTGTTGTTCAGTTTCATTCGGAGCAGATTGAACGACTGCTGCTCAGCGTTCAACAGTGACGGCGTTGTTGTCCCAACAGCCAGCATCACAACCGGTTGCTGCTCACAAGTTTTGCCAGTTTAAAGCGAAAGGAGAGGACTTGCCTGAATATCGCAAGCAACTGGAAGCCCACTTCAGAGCTTGCAACACTAAAAGCACGGCTCGTATTGCTTATTTACTGCCCACAATAGGAGCCAACATGTATAGACTCTGTCTCAAGGTGTGCTCAGACTCCCGTCCTCAAGAAATTCCTTAACGGAGACCTCGTCCGTAAGCCAGAGAAACATTATGATGTTCAAACTGGCATTACTGCAGGGCGATTTAAGTTTTTCCGTCTTAAGAAGCAGCCAGAACAGTCTTTAAAACAGTAGATCGCTGCACTTAAAGGGCTTACAAAGATTGCAGCCTCAGGTGTTCTTATAGATTAAGTTACCGTGATGTTATGTTACTTGATGCAATTACTCAAAACGTGTCAGATGCACACTTTCGAGTTGCTATTCTAAAACTGCCAGATACAGATCCAGATCCAGATCCGGATCCAGATCCAGATCTAACAAAATGTGGTGCATAGTGATTTGTATGCCACGAGCATCACACATTGGAGGTTCTTCTCACCAGAGCCAGAAGCCATGCGTCATAGACCTGTGGCTATGTGAAGATGAGTAAGAGGGACCTCGTCCCATCGACGTGGCTGGAAGGAGGTACGCCACGACCGCATTGTGAGCTTTACTAGACGGAGCTTATTGTATGTCACCTCCAGCCAGTCATCTAGCAATCGACACATGACGCTGTTCCTCAACAGCGAGACGAGATCGTAGAGGAGAATGGCACACTGAACTAGACGAGGATCGCTACACGCCTCCTTGGCTGCTACATCCACCCTTTGATTCCCCGCAATACCAATGTGCTCTGTTACCCAACCCAGCAAAAGGACACCCCCATCCTCAGCCGTTGTAGTCGGACCAGGGCACCCTGAATGTCCTGAACTACATTATCAGTTGGATACAAGCATTGCAGAGGCTGCGGGGCACTAAGGGATTCGGAGCCGACAAGGCACTTAGTATTCGAATCACATCTCATATGCTCCAGTGCCTTCTAGATCGTATATAATTCCCCATCAAAGATAGTAAAGTCTTGAGTTAGTCAGACGTTGAGGAAACAATCAGGGAAAACAACAGACCAACAAACGGAGACCCCTGTTTCGACCCATCCATAAAGACAGCTGCAGAGTTGTAAGCTCCGTTAAAATGTCTTTAAATATTGTATTAAAAACATATGCAAAAGTGCAGCCTCTCCTATGCTGCACTGGGCCTCTGCAGTTCTTAGGGTGGCAGACGGTTAAAACCCTGAATTTGGGGTTGTACTTGCTCCACCCCAAGTGGCTACAGCACGCGCCGAATGCGGCTCACAAACGGCTTTGTTGCTCGTGGACGATTGGAGAAAACGTGTTCCAGAGGCGGACGAGCAACAGTATAGCATGCGGGTGGATTCGGAGCTGTGAGGTACTTACATGCCTGACGTACCATGAGGAAATGCCATCGATTGTAGGTGGCGGTTCACCAGTCTTAGTACACAGTCTGATTATGAGGCTGGTCCTATAAGCACCTGTGGCCAGCCTAATCCCCTCATGGTGGATAGCGTAAGTGATCTTCAGGTAAGAAGGCCACGCTGATCCATACACTGTGCACCCATAGTCTAGCCGTGAATGCACGTAACCCCTATAAAGTTGGAGCAGACGCGTCCTGTCCGCTCCTCAGGACCTGTGGATAAGGAACTTTATGATACTCAGTGCATTC